>NC_046312.1:43229712-43920852 GCF_009819535.1 Lacerta agilis | reverse complement strand
AGCCACAGAGTAACGAGTGAAACAGTGTTCATACTTCATACCCAGTCTTGATGTGTGACATCCTTTAGCTCCATGCCTAGAACAATTACAGTGGTACCCCATGTTATGCACGCGATCCATTCGGGATCACACTACGTAACACGGGCGTGCTTAACACAAACGCCCCCCAAAGAGAAACCCCCCCGAAAGTAGCGTAATTTGAGCGCTTCTGCGCATGCGCGAAGTGCACAGAAGTGTTCTGCGCATCCAGGGGTTGCACACGCTCCGGAAATGCTTCCGGGTTGTGGCCGTTCTTAACTCGAATGTCCGCAACCCGGGGTGTGCGCAACCCAGGGTATGACTGTACATGGATATCTATACCAATGTAAAACATGGAGGCAGGAACCAGGCTGTAGTTTTTCTGAGGATTGGCAGAAGATCTGGGAATGAGAGCCTATCCCATTATTCTCTAAATTGCTTAGAAAAAGAGTATATTGAACTAGCAGTATGTCTGTATTCCCCTCCTTCCCAAAAGGGAGTAAAAATCTGCACATTTGAAGTGTATGAACACAGCAGCACATGAAAACCCAGGGACGTGATCCTAGACAGCCATATCCCTGCTCACTAGGGAGATAAGCACAAACAACCAGAAAAGTTTTGGAAAGTTTTTACTGCTGCCACTCAGGTGAAAGAATAGGTAAAACACTTTGCCATATAAAAGCAGCATGCTTATTCAGCCAGGAAGTTGGCTGCAATTAAAAACTTCAAAAATATTCCAGCTGTGTGCACATTTCTCCCATCACCTGCATAAATGACTGACTAGCATTGCAGTCACAAATCTGAGCACCTGTACTGGCTGGAGTTACAAAAAGTTACAGTGACGGATCTTTTATGGCTGTACGTTTCTATTTTGCACCTGTGCTTTTGGTATAGCAGTCAGGAATTTAAGTGCACAGTTTTATGTTAATCCCATGAACAAACTCACTTCTGACATACATCAGCTTAAATGAAAGCAGAATCAAACCCCATACACACAAAATAAATCCTGTAATATTACTCCCTCTGCTGGCCCCAAAACAGTAGTTTTCTGTACTGATTCAAGGCAAGGAAGTCTTAAAAAAAAAAGTTGGATTCTACAAATTGAAGACAAGGGAACTACTTGTGGTGTTTTGTCATTACTAAAGGCAAACAAGCACTATAAATAAATCTATTTCTTCAGAAAATACTAGAAAAGTACCGAAGTTTGATTCTGAAGCAGCAGTTTGTTTCCCCCCCGTAATCTTGTCCAGAGTTTTCCCCACCATGCAAATAACAACACGTGGAGTTGTTGTTGTTGTTGTTGTTGTTGTTGTTGTTGTTGTGGTTGTGGTTGTTGTGGTTGTGGTTGTTGTATTATTTATACCCCATCCATCGGGCTGGGTTTCTCCAGACACTCTGGAGAAAGAAGGGAGTTACGCTCCCTAGTCCAGCCATTGTGCCTCCTGTTGACTCTGCCCTGCCTACACATTGGGGGGAAGATCTGGCCTGTAGTCTGTCTCCATCTGCATTTTCCACCTGTCCATCTAGTAAAAAGTGCAACAGGACCCCCAACACTGCTGGAGGCAGGGAGGACTTTGGTAATGATAAGTAGAGCGACAAAAAAAAATTTCAGAGAATGCGGCTAATTTCATAGTAAAAAAAAAATGCAGTAAATATTACACAACGTGTTATCTCAAAAAGCAGATTACACGTCAAATATTTATTCACAGATTGAAGTAGCCATGTTACATTTCTATATAACGTATTAGCTTCATTAAACAGTATATATCTGGGGCAGTCATTCTGAAGGACTAGCAATTTTGCTATTAAATCACAGGAAGCAAAGTCAGCTGAATGCCAGTGGTAAAATAGTAAGTTGTCACAAGTTACAAGAACTGCAGAAAGAAGGCAGCAAACATTTCCAGAGCAAAAAAAAATGAGTATTGTCGGTACTGTGTAAATGGCGATATTCATATATCAAAAAGGCAAACTGTGTGGTACAGGGAAGGTGTGTAATCTGCAATTTCCATGGGGGGCGGGGAAATGCTTTATCTAAATGGACAATATCAGTCAATCTATCAATTAGACTTTTATCCTGGCCATCTCCCATTTTATCCCCACATCACTGTGATGTAGCTTAGGCTGAAGGCTAGTAACTGGCCCAAGAATAGCCTGTGCAGTGGCGTAGCAAGCCTCTGCGCTGCTGGGGGCAGCAGCGGCGCAGAGGCACCCCCCCGGGGGAGGTGCACGATGCGTGCGCCGTGATGTCATTGTGACGTCACGACGCCCGTGGATGCAGAAAGGGGGAATTTCCCCCTTTCTGCGGCTTTTTTTCAGCGGGGGGTGGGCCAGCGGAGATGGGGTGTCATGCCAGTGACAAGCGTGACACCCCCCCCTCGCTGGCCCGCGCCCCCCCTACCGCCGAAAAATAGCTGATGAAGGGGGGAAAGGCGACATGCCCCCGTTCGGGGCCCGCCCAGTGGGGTGGGGTGGGGATGGGCTGGCCAAAGTGCCACACCCCCTCCCCTGGAACTAGGGGCGGCCCGCCCCCCGCCCCCCTTGCTACGCCCCTGAGCCTGTGAACTTTGAACTTGTGCCTTCCCAGTGAGAGCCAGTGTGGTGTAGTGGTTAAGAGTGGTATACTCGTAATCTGGGGAACCGGGTTCATATCTCCACTCCTCCACATGCAGCTGCTGGGTGACCTTGGGCTAGTCACACTTCTCTGAAGTCTCTCAGCCCCACTCACCTCACAGAGTGCTTGTTGTGGGGGAGGAAGGGAAAGGAGAATGTTAGCCGCTTTGAGACTCCTTCGGGTAGTGAAAAGCGGGATATCAAATCCAAATTCTTCTTCCCAATCTAACTGCCATACCATACTGGACCTCTCTCCCGTTAAGCTGTTTGCACCCTCTCGCTCCTAAAGGAGCAGGCATTGACCACTTCTGTTCTACTTCCACATAGCCCTGTTTGTTTTTATACCACCATGCTATCTGTCAAAGGGTACCTCCAGATGGGTGATACCTTGCACTACCCAATCATTGCTCTTCCACTGTAAGTTATAACTGGAATTGCAACCAACTATTCAATCCATTGAAGGTACTGCACTTTTTCTACGGGTGCATCCCACTCTAATCCCCCCCCATAAAATGATAGGCGTATTATGTTAAATAAATAAATAAATAAATAAATAAATAAATAAATAAATAAATAAATGTTGTCCACAATAGTGAGCATGACAGAACAGCGGTGATGGAGAACAGCAATTCATCTTTCCGCTCTTGCTCTAGTGCTTGATTGATAAGGTACAACTGCTGAAATTCCCTCTTCTACAGAACTATGAATGGGAGAGAGAACTCTTGTGCATCTGGCCAGCCTAGTTTCAAAGCATGAATGCCAAGGGAGCCTCTCGGCTGGGATTCTAGAGGAGGAAGAGCCTCAGTCTGAAGGCTAGATCTAGACATGCACAAGCACAAGTAACACTAGTGATGCTTGGTGGAAATGAAAGAAAGAAGTATGCCCAGTGCTTGTTAGGATTTTAACCTTCCAACCTTTTCAAGGCTATTTGAAGTTGTCTAGGATCTTATACACACTTGTACGTACAATAGAACACACCTTCTAACACCTGATAAAAAGAGGGAAGGTTATTAGTTGGGGAGAGTTGTGGGTTTTTTTCAAGCTGTCTCTGCGATAACAAAAACCTTGGCAGCCCTTCTTTGCTTCCCAAGTCTCCTCCTGAGTCAACAAGCCATTGAAAAGACCTTTTGCCCAGTAAAACAAATGTGATTACAGAAGCCGAGCTGAACACAGGAATGCAAATAGAGATCTGCATGTAAGCAGGACTAACCTTACACACACATAAACCCAGATGTCATATTACACTCACTGACAAGAAAGGAAGAAAAATTGAGATTGCCCTCTCCTCTCCCCCCACCCCACCCCGCACACCCCAAAATGGTGTGTTGGTGAAAATGCTAATCCTGTAAACAGTTAAGGAGAATAACACAGAATGAAGGACATCAGTTAGGCAGTTGAAACCACGTACGAAGTATTTTGCTTCCTCAGATTAGAATCCCACTCTGCTGAAGGCCACCTGCTATCTCTCAGGAATGAACTAAGCCATGGGCAGTTCAAACTCCACAGTGACGCATGAAGACCTCGGGAAAGAGGAGAGGGACAGTCAAGCAACTCTTCACCTCTCCCAAGAGAAATGCCTGGTCTTTAGCTCTCCCTGGTTCCAGCATCTATGTTCAGCGCTGCTTCTTAATAAGAAACAGGTGCTAGTTCTTTTCTGGCATTATTCTGTTAGTGAATGTTATCCTCTTTCTTTCTTCCTCCTCCGCCCTATTAGAATAGAATTGCGGCTAAAAGTGCAACGATACGTTCTATTATAATTTCTAAAATAAAAAAAACCCTCTTCCAAACGTTACAAACGTTGGAACAAACACAGGGGGAGCTTGAAGGGAAGAGGGGGAAATAGCCTGCCTGAAAGATGGGGGAGAGCTGAACAGAAGAAAGGGAACTGCCTCCAATCCAGAATTTATGTATGTTTTGTTTGAGCAGCAAAAAGCAGGGGAAAACAGAACTCGCAAACCCACTTCTCTGAGCACACCCAAGGAAAAGTTAACAGGATAGCTGGGAGCAGTGAAGTTGGCTCACAGCTTAGGATACAGTGAGGTGGCAGGGGTGGGTGGGTAGGACTGAGAGAAATATCTAAAAGGAAGAAGACAAGCCTAAATGTAAGGATCGGTACCTTGTGCCACTGGACACTACATAAAGACCACACAGGTCGCATTGCCCCCCCTTTTAAGGTCAAAAAGGTTCGAGAGAGAGAAATCAATACTCCTTTGTGGATCCTAAATAAATCACACATTCATATTACCAGGCACTGTAAATCAATAGTCATTCAATGGGTGCATGTGCACTTGAGACTTTAAAAGAGCACAGGCATGCTGGAATGTTGTGCAATGGGCTGTGCAGAGATCACATTCAGCCCATGCCTCTCAGGACACAGTCTGCGTTCCACCACAGAGGTTGTGGGCTGGCTTATCATGCCCATCATGTTGTGTTTTTGTGCTTTCCCACCTCTCTAAATTGGAGGTGGGAGAGCTGGTGCATTCCAAGTAAACACATATCTGTAAACCTCTTTGAGGAAAGCACTCCAGAATTTGGGGGGCCACCACTGATAAGGCCCTCTCTGTGGTAGCCATCTGCCCCACAATTTTTGACAAGTGCACCCAAAGGAGGCTCCCCACTGAAGGTCTTTCAAGTATGGGTAGGTATGTATGGAGGTAGGCCATCTGTCAAATATACTGCTCCTAAGGAGCATTTAATGTTCAAAAGCAGCACTTTGAATGTAGGGATCCTTACCAAGTTGCTTTCACATATGATCCCTCAAAAATCCATTCTGCCTCATTCCCACATTCATCTGTGGTTTTATTGTAAAAATTCATATTTAAATACAGACTGAAATAAAATATTTTGAAAGTATTCCATGTCAAAATACACATTTTAAAAACATTTTGATATGCTTTTTGAGGTAGGAACTGTTGCAACATTCAAAGAAGCATACTGTAAAATCAGATGGATAGCTATGTTCCAATCTGCACATTACTCCAGAAACTGTAGATCTAGCGAGTCCCCACTTGACCCAGGCCCAGAAGCAGACTGGAAGCCATGTAGCTACCGGTAGTTGATAGACTTCTTTTCCAAATACCTGGTTTGTTGTTCTGGTTTTTAGCCATCTAAATAAGGTGGAAATCCACACCCACCTATCTGGGAATAACTCGGTGGAACTTCCTTCTGAGTAGATGTGTATAGGATTGAATTCTTAGTGGCTATCATCACACGTTCAGCACCAAATCCAATAAGTGAAAGGTGCATTATGTGCAGTGGTAACGCTATGTGAGGTTGCCTGGATGAGTTTTTCCTTTTGTGTCTGCCAATATGGGGATGAGGGATAGTAGCAATGTTCAGCAAGCCATCTGTCTGGTCAAAGAAAAGGAGGCTTGGTTTGGTGTTCAGAGCTCTGGCATATATACTCAGATTGTGGCCTTGGCCAAGTCATCCACCCACAGAAGAGGCTGCCTGTCGTATCTTTGCAAGATTTACTGCTCTGGACTTGCCTGTTTCCAATCAAGAGGCAAGCCCAGATTAGTGACTCATGCAGAAACAAATCTTTATGGAGTCTTCTGAGGAGAAATAATTCTTGCTTTTACATACTCTCCACGTAAACCTCTTCAGATGGAAAATTATGAATTTAAATTTAGAAGAACGTATGCTTCAATTGCTAAAAGTTTAGGAAACGCTCTCCTTGCATCTAAAAAGGGCTATGAATTGCAGATTAGCTGACTTTTCGGACCTGCAGCTAACACCTTTAATCTTGCAAAAGCTTGCAAAGTCCTCTTGGAGAGTGAGGAGGGCAAAAGGGAAGCTCCCTTGGGACAATTCCTCCCCTCTGCTTCTCCCCCACCCCCAGCTTTGTGGATTCTCTGATATACTTTCCCACAAGGTTATCAAAAAAGCTGAGCATGCTGCAGAAAATTTACTGTGGGTTGTTGTGGTATGCTAGCACAATGTTCTTCTGACACATTTTCTCCTCCAAAAACCTCTCCTTGATTTTTCACAGATAACTATTTGTAATTCCTAAATACTTAATAGAACACAATGTGACTAAATCGCTATTTCAAGTTGATACTGCAGATGAACCTAGACATTGTTTCTGCCATAATAAATAAATGTTTAATATGACTCTGTTGGGTTTTCTTTTCAGACAAGAATTAATATCACCAGACCCTTGATCATGTTATCGTACAGCATCAGAGTGAACAACCCTCCCAGGATACCATAGTCAAAGGGCACTCGAAAACAGCTACTTAGCATTTGATCACAGTGGATAAAAGAATCCATAATTACTGTTAAATGAGTATGTACAGACAGACACATAAATTAAATTGTGCGGTGCTGGACAATGACATTTGGTTTCAGAGAGATTTCCCATTTTCTACCGTATGGCTGGAGGGAGGAGTTAAGTGGAAACATGCTAATGTGAAAAGGGCTTTTGGGTTTATTCATTAAATACTTTATCTTTTGTGGCTGAGACATGACTAAGTGTTTGATATTTATACTATACAGTGTTGAGCATGCTATAGATAGATTAGATATTAGGATTGCTGTGGTTAGATTTATTACACATCTCAGTTAGTATCCTAAACAGACTTTAGTTTGGTTTCCATTACTGACCATCTGGCTACTTTCTGTGATGAAGCCAAATGTGATTAAGCCAAATTAAGATCCAAATATGCCCCCAATTTTGCAATGGTTCAAACAGAGAAGACCTATTCTTTACCACTGGGCCTTCTCTCTCTGGTGAATAAAACTGAATCTGAACAAATGAGAAAGAAACACACACACACACACACACACACCAGTTTAGTTCTATGTATCTTGCAATAGGGATTGGAGTCTTCCTGTTTGCCCAGAAGAGGCTGCCACTTTTGTGGGATTTTATCAAGAGTAAATCCTGCAAGTAAAGATACAATTAGACATCCAGGTGCTCCTCCTCTCCAAAACTGAACAGTATGAGAACACCTTCCTTCTGATGAATATTTAAGCACTATAAACTGTTAGTGCTTCAACTGTCTTTAACTGCTAACAATAAAGAAGCACAAGGATTCTTCCCTTCTTCATTTCTTAATAGCTTGGCAATGAGGAGGAAAGCAGAAAACAGCAAAGCTGGAAATATAAAGGAACGCATACATACGCATACATATTGTTTTATTTTACTTAATTATTTGTTTGAAGCATTTTTATATCGTTTACAAATGTCAACACTAGGACGGTACTTGTTCTCAGCTTTACAATCTACATTCATGGTGTGTCAATGTCATGGATTGCCTTCAGTTCAGTGAAAACTACAGTTCCCATGATTCCTTGTGAGACACCATGCATATAAGCACGCACACACACACACACATTATTGAAGGATTTCCTACACATTGCATTGGAAGAGCTGCATGACTACTTTTTTCAGGCGGTTGTGATTATCTGCTGAACTATGTAGGAAACTACAACACACAAAAATATTTTCCCATATGGAATTGCACCCACAGTTGTTTCACAGACAACTATGCTATGGCTGTAATGGATGAATGGAGCCTTAGTAAAGATTTATTAGGATATGCCATCATGAGGCATAACACTCAGGAGATACATTGCCCTCCCAAACTTCAAGTATTTAAAATTGAGAAAAACACTTGGCCTCAACATAAATACTGCAGTTCCCCACAGTATAATTATTATTATTATTATTATTATTATTTATTTATTTATTTATTTATTTCTACCCCACCCATCTGGCTGGGTTTCCCCAGCCACTCTGGGTGGCTTCCAACAAAAGATTTAAAATACAATAATTCAGACATTAAAAGCTTCCCTAAACAGGGCTGCCTTCAGATGTCTTCTAAATGTCATATACTTGTTTATTTCTTAGACATCTGATGGGAGGGCATTCCACAGGGCAGGTGCCACTACTGAGAAGGCCCTCTGCCTGGTTCCCTGTAACTTCGCTTCTTACAGTGAGGAAACCGCCAGAAGGCCCTCGTAGCTGGACTTCAGTGTCCAGGTTGAACGATGCGGGTAAAGACGCTCCTTCAGGTATACTGGGCTGAGGCCGTTTAGAGCTTTAAAGGTCTGCACCAACACTTTGAATTGTGCTCAGAAACATACTGGGAGCCAATGTAGGTCTTTCAAGACCGGTATCAATTACAGCCACACTTAAATTCAGAATGAATGGGTTTTTCCTTTAAAAAAACACAATGGATTTTAGCAAAAATTCTCTGCTTACAAACAAGAGATAGGCAAAGACAGAAAGGAAAGTTCAAAACCCCTGAGGTTGTGCCTGCCAGAGTTACATCGAGAGGAGCACCTACCAGGTTTAATCTCCAGCAACTTCAGCCTGGAGTCTTCAGGAGGATGCAAACGTCTCTTTTTACGCCAACAACGAGCAGGATACGTATAGAGCTGACCTGGTGCTAATCCTGAGGATTAAAAGGAAACGAAAACAACAATTAAAACACACACAATCTTGTTTCACTGTCAAACCATCATTAGCCTTGCTAGAATCTCACTGTTTCTTCACCTCTGGAATCATACTTCATTATATCTTGTCTTTGAAGGGTTTTTAGCTTCTCTTCAAAATTATAGCCAACTAGATAGAGCCTTGCAAAACTCCTTAGCATCTTTCCATAGCTGGATGTCACTGGATGTAGCAAGTGCGATTCTAGATGCCCCAGCACCAGGGGTGGTCCCAAAATCATGTGGCATACTAATCATGCTAGCGATGGGTCCACAGCATCCCTAACACCACTCAGCTGCACAATGGTGTGAATCCAGAACAGCTCCTAACAGGTCGGTTTACAGCATGCACATATGAATGCAAATCTCATGTAGACATAGGGTGTGTTCACATTACTGCCTTGGAGTGTAGTGAAGTCATTTCCCACCCACCCCCAGGGTGTGTTTCACAGCTCCCCCCCCCACCTGTTCACATTAACATACCTTCCTCAGTGTCTGATTTGTTTTTGTTTGTGTACACACCAGGGAACATTGATAGGCAGAGATATCTTTACCCTATACAAAGGTGCTCACACCTTGGCTAGAGATGGATTACGGACAGCTTAAGGGCTGCAACTGATGTGAAGTTGGTTTGATAAACAATGCATCAAACAGTAGTATTTTATAACAACGTACAGCATACATATGCATTTTGGATAATGCCTTGTGAACACTGATTAATAACCCAGCATTGGAAACACAGTGAGTGTACAGCAAATGGGAGTGTGAACAAAGTCTAAGCTTGCTAAAGAAAGCTAGCAAAATTTATTTCTGAGTAGGCATGAGAAGACAGTCTTCTTACTGTAAGATTTACTTGGGAGAACATTGCCAAGCAGCATTTGCGACATGGTAAGTGGCACCAGAGGAGGCTTGCTTGGGGCGCATGGTGTCAAGATGGGCTCACGAATGTGAATTTCTGAAGTTTAATGCAGACATGGCTTAGGTTTTGTTTTCCTCTGCAACAACAACAAGTTTGTTGCTGCATTTTTCAGAATCCAGAGTTACAGCATGACAACTCGAAAAAAAAAGAATCCTGACAAGTTTGTAGACTGCTCATTGAAAATTGGTTAGTTTGCTGCAAGTATGCCCAATAGGTATTAGAAATTCATAACAATCAAGATAAAAGGGTAATATGTAAAAAGGTAGCCTT
The DNA here is from genome assembly GCF_009819535.1 of Lacerta agilis. Taxonomy (NCBI): domain Eukaryota; kingdom Metazoa; phylum Chordata; class Lepidosauria; order Squamata; family Lacertidae; genus Lacerta; species Lacerta agilis. Next base: position 43,910,597 of record NC_046312.1, on the reverse strand, counting down.
TTAGCAAACTAGTAACCTTGTGTACTGATCTAGAACACGGTATACTGACAATAGTAGCAACAGTGTGACAAACAGTTCACAAAATTGGGGTGGCAAGAAAAAAATATGACATTTAAAATAAATTAATGAAGAGACACAATATAGTATTATAATATAGTCTAGACTTTATGTTCTTCTGCTTCTGGCCAGCACAAAAGACAAATGAGTCCTGCAGGGCATTGAAGAAGTACCTGTTAATTGTAGCATGAGCTGCAATAGGTAAAAGACTGCAAGAGCCGATAAGTACACATGGGTGGAGGGTGCATGGGAGCAAAAAACTAGGTTAACAAGGTAAGATTTAACGATTTCCCCAAAAAAGCATGGAAGTCCTCCTAGCAGGGTTCTGCGTTTGCTGAAACATCAAAGCACAAAAGCAGCTATCACATGGGGGACAATTACTTTTTATAGCCCTTATTTAGACCAAGAGATACAGTAGCAAAATTGTTAGCCAACTCTAATTGGGCAGCTTCTCAGTCTAATTCTCTTCTAAGCCTTTCTGTTTAAACATGGCAATCTTAAGGTCAGAGACAGAACCTCCCGGGGAGCCTGAAAAGTGCTCCACTTGGACATTTCCATTTCTAATACCCTATTATTTATGTCCATTCATTTTCTCACTTAGAGGGTGAACTGTTTGGCTCATGGGCGTGCCATAAGAGCATCGCTGACAGGCACTGAAGAATTCTCTAGTGAATGTGGCTTTGATAATATGGTTGATGCTGTTGGGGGTCATAGTCCCAGCAGTAGATGAAAGGACAGAGCTGGTACTGGCGAGATTTTGTGGTTTTCCTTTCTTTCTTTTTGCAGGAGTTAGCTCTTAGATCTGTCCCTGTTGGGTGACCCACACAGGGCCAAATTTATAATTAAGCAAGAGGAAGCAGCTCTTTTGGCCTGAAGGCAACCTTTGCTTGCATCCCACCTTTGGGTATCATTTCAGAAAGGAGGAGAGGAATGAACCATTATGGGTTTTGATAGCACCTTCCACAATAAAGATTTCAGGGCAGACTTTACCAGATCAACACATTGAAATATTTTCAACTTAAAATATTTAAAAGGCTGGGGGCAGGGGGTTGGAAAGATATTTTCCTGGCATGCAAATGGTAATACTGTAGTATCAAGCAAATTTTCCTGGTTCTAAAATTGTTGTCTCTGGAGTCTTTACCCAACTCACCTCCGACTGTGAGGAGGGGGCTTAGTTTGATTCGCTTTAAAATGCAGACCACACAAATTTCTCCTCCATTCCTACATGGCACCTCAGGTCAAAACCACATAAGAATTTATATATCCGCAGCAGAATGTTGAATTTAGCTTGGAAATAACCTGTATAATAAATCTTGCTACAACGTTGGCTGTTTCCGAGCACAATTCAAAATGCTCATTCCAGTTAAAGCTGAAGCACTGTTAGTGGGTGATTCCCTAAACAGGATGGATGGGAGATTGCCTGCTGTTGATGGGGTTACACTCCCTCTGAAGGAGCGGGTACGCAGCTTGGGGTACATCTGGATCCTTTGCTGTCACTTGAGGCTCAGGTACCCTCTGCGGTGTGCAGTTCCTTCCATCAGCTTTGGCTGGTGGCCCAGCTACACCCCTATCTGGACAAGGATATCCTAACTTCTGTTATCTATGCTCTGGTAACCTCTAGGTTAGAATACTGCAAGGTGTTATACATAGAGCTGCCTCTGAAGATGGAGCAGAAACATCAGCAGGTGCAGAATTTGGCAAGATGGTTTGAGCATATAACACCGATCCTGGCCTGATGGCATTGGCTGCCAATTACTTTCCAGGCCCAAATCAAAGCTATAAAGCTGCAAATGACTCAGGATCACAATACTTCAAGGACTGCCTCTCCCCATAGGAACCAACCCGAACCCTGTGATCACCATCTGAGGACCTTCTTCGTGTGCCTCCTCCATGAGAGGTCCAGAAGGTGGCAACACAAGAAAGGGCCTTTTTTCTGCAGTGGAATGCTCATTTCCCATTTGTGGGGTGCTCTCCACAGGGATGCTCACCTGGCACCTTCATTACACATCTTTAGGCACCAGGCGAAAACATTCCTAGGGCTTGCCGATCAGAAGGTCGGCGGTTCGAATCCCCGTGACAGGGTGAGCTCCCGTTGTTTGGTCCAAGCTCCTGCTCACCTAGCAGTTCAAAAGCACGTCAAAGTGCAAGTAGATAAATAGGTGCCGCTCCAGCGGGAAGGTAAACGGCGTTTCTGTGCGCTGCTCTGGTTCTCCAGAAGCGGCTTTGTCATGCTGGCCACATGACCCGGAAGCTATCTGCGGACAAACGCTGGCTCCCTCTGCCTATAGAGTGAGATGAGCGCCACAACCCCAGAGTTGTCAGGGGTACCTTTACCTTTACCTTTATGGCCTTTTAAACTAGGAGAGGGGTTGTTGTTTTGTTTGTTATTGTGTTACTTTTTTTGTTTTTATTCTGAAAATCACCCTGTATAAACCACCCTGTGATCCTCAGATGAAGAGTGGTATATAAATTAAGTAAGTAAGTAAGTAAATAAATAAATAAATAAATAAATAAATATCACCTATAAAGCCCTATATGGCTTACGTCCAGGTGATCTGAAGGACCGTATTGTCCCATATGAACCTGCCTGGGCTCTGAAATCATTGGGGGATGAGCACAGCTGCTCAGTAAAGCATAGGACTTGGTTCTTTGTTTTGCTGCCGTTAGGGAGAAAGAAAATGATTTTTTTTCATGGCATTTAAGATCCTGGTACTTTCCTGGAACATTAGGCCATATAACAGAAACTCATAGAAGAGTTTCTGTGGGAATATTAGATTCTATTATCCCAGAACGATTTCCTAACAGGGCATAGCCACCACCACACATGCATATGCAGCCCACCACTGAATAAGATTTGACTGTACAGTGGTACCTCTGGTTAAGTACTTACCGGTAATTCGTTCCGGAGGTCCATTCTTAACCTGAAGCGTACTTAACTTGAAGCACCACTTTAGCTAATGAGGCCTCCTGCTGCCGCTGCGCCGCCAGAGCACGATTTCTGTTCTTAAGCGGAGTTCTTAACCTGAAGCGTACTTAACCCGAGGTACCACTGTACTGGCCAACTTTGCTTTAAAAAAAACAAAAACCACCTTTCCATTCCCTGAGGAGAGGTCAGTGCTAAACGATGCCACCACAAAGAATCAGACAAATTTATTGAGAGAGATTCACCACACACACCTGCACACAACCCTGTGGTGATCTCCCCACCATCATCAAGCTGCAGCCGACTGTAAATATTAGTTAACATGGCTGTCAAGATTGCTATATGTGAAATAGTTGCAAAAACACACGTAAAATCTTGTGGAGATTATTTCAGCATGTTGGACGCTGCCGGTGGTAATTCACAATTAATGTGACCATGCTAAATAGCTGCACTGTGAAAGAATGGCCCAGATATGGGAAACAAGTAAAACAAACAGAACTATTGGCAAGTTTCTAAAGAAATACATATTTTCCAATATGGACAATGATAATGAGCGTAATTATTTTTTAACCCTTAATAAATCTCTCTCTCTCTCTCTCTCTCTCTCTCCCTCCCTCCCTCCCTCCCTCCCTCTCTAAAAAAGTTCACCATAAGCAAATGGAGGCGAGGGTGTCAAATTTTGCAAATCTAACTGTAGCTTTCATTCTGAAGCATCCACACTTCCTGACAAGAGAGGTTTGCATTCAATTAAGCTGGCCCACCCTTCCTCCTCTCAAGGCTCACAAACTCTGGAGTGATTCACGAACAGGTTAGAAATCGCAGCCTCTCTGGAATCAGCTGTATCAAGCTACTGAAAGTGAGCTTTCAACTTCTACCCCAGGGTTAGGAGGCTATGTAATAAATCATAAGAATAATAAAAAATATATTTTTGTTCTCCATCTGGGGATTCTTCAAAGGTGAGGAACTCCACCAATTGCATGTCCTGTCTGGTCTGCACAGGCTTAAAAAAAAATATCTAAGAACATTTTTATAAGAAAGGAAATGGGCCATACAAATCAATATGGCTAAGCTGATCAAAAAAACCCACCCACCCCACTCACACAGGAAACCAAAGATCACCACAGCCAATCACAAATGAACAATCACACCCTACGCCAACCCCGACCTCTGTCACTGCCAAAGGAGCACAAGCAAACAACAGAGAACCTACACAAACAACGCTGACACCAAACCCTACATATATTAAGTAAAATAGAAACATCGTCACCCCACCCCACCCATCTCCCCATCCCACCCACCTCTTTCCCCCCTCTGTTCTTAATGTCTCAACAACCAAAACTGATTTGTGAAAATGTTACATGGGAAAAATACAAGAGAGACATTGCACACACCTTTGTAAATCAAGACAATCTTTAATAAAAAAATACTTTAAAAAAAGGAAATGGGCTGCAGTGAACTGAACTACACTGGCTTCCCTTTAATACTAGGAAGAGAAGTGGTTGTGGAACATGGTCTTCAGGTCCACAGTCAATCTGGTGGGTGGGAACTAAGCTGCTAGGAGTTCTGCCCCATATTTATCAACCTGTCCTTTGTCACAAATTTCCTTGTATTATTGGGACAATAATCACTAGCTGACCCAGTTCATATGCTCCTTGCCAGCAACCCAACACATTATAATTATTCAGCCATGGGCCCCTTCTATAATGTTTTGTGGACATGGTTTAAAAACAAAAAACTGGGGGACCACAGTTGACTATGTTCCCTTGGTATGTTTACCACATAGTTACAGAAGACATTCAGACTCTACAGAAAATATGTGGTGAACCCACAGAGGAAATGCAAGGACTCGCCTTTTTGCTGTGACTTCTGAAGGGCCCTTTCACAGCTTTGAGAATATTCACTTAAGCCCATAAGCATGAACAGAAAGTCTCTTGAGGGGGAAGGCGGGAATCCCACTTTATATCATCTGAAAATTGTATGAAAAGAGAGCTCAAGAATGCTATGCTATTTTAATCTGCATTAAGTCCTAAGGCTCTTCCAGACTACTTTAATTTGCAGGGATTAGAAATGTTGTTTCTTCATCACAACTATATTCCTAAATTGAGTTCAGAGGTGTTTGCGGGGAGAGAGAAATCCCTACCATTCCCCAGGGGAGTTTCTATGAATTTGTAGCTGAATGACTAAACAACCCGCTGTGGCAAAGAAGGAGCATGGGAAGAATGCACTTGCCACCTAGATGCACCATGGGATGATGCTGTGCTCGACTGGGAGAGCTGTAGTGTACAGACTTGCATGTGAGATTTTGGAGGAAACGCAAGCCTTTTTTCAGGAACCAACCAAAAGTGATCCAGAAGTTCTTCTCAATAGCAGCAAAACTTTCCCACTGCGCTTCCTTCCAAGTAAATTCACCCTCCCTCTCTGGGTATTTGTAGAGTGGGGGTGGACACTTACCAGAATCCATGTGATATCTATGCATTTACCCCAGTGGGGCAAATAGCAGCTACAATGCAATGTCACACCAAGTTTTACCACTGGGCTGATAAATTAAGACCTGCACCACTTTACACTGCAACATTACTAAGAGCTCACCAGACAATTTTTTAAAAAATCCACTTAGAAAACTAACATGTTGGGGGAAAGTGTTCTAGCCAAGGCTCATCTTTGACATCTCGTTTTCTATGGGCAGTGGTTTTTATTTGTGTGTTTGGAAGAGTATTCAATCATGTAAGCCAGCACTTGCAGCCTGAAGTGGTACAGGCCAGAAACATGCTTACCATCGCATTGAAAACACGGTCGCAGTACCTCTTAATATATAGAAAAGGTGAAATGTTAACAGGGACAAAGAGGAACATGATCCAGCACACAGCACCAAATCAGATCCATCAACTTTTCACAGTACAGTGGTGCCTTGGTTTACAAACTTAATCCGTTCTGGATTCTTAATCCGTTCTTAAACCGAAACCGTTCTTAAACTGAGGCACGCTTTCCCTAATGAGGCCTCCTGCCGCTGGTGCCCTTCCACCATTCAGATTCTGCTCTCAGACCAAGGTAAAGTTCTCAAACCGGTTTTGCAGAGTTTGTAAACTGAATCATTCTTAAACAGGACTGTTCTTAAACCGAGGTAGCACTGTATGCATGTCTATAATAGATTCTGCCAAAATATTTTTGTGCAGGCATACAGTGGTACCTTGGTTCTCGAACTTAATCCATTCCTGGAGTCTGTTTGACTCCTGAAACCATTCAAAAACCAAGCCGCAGCTTCCGAATGGTTGCAGGAGCTTCCAACGGAAGCCACGTTGGACGTTCGGCTTCCAAAAAAAGTTCACAAACCGGTTGGCGACATTCAGGAGCCGATTTGTTCGGGAGCCAAGCCGTTTGGGAACCAAGGCACCACTGTACCCTTAATGGCATCTTCAGAGAGTGGAACTCTTCATACTACTGTGATAGATATGGGGAAATGACATTAGCTACATACCTTCCTCCTGCAGAATAATTAAGACAGAGGAATCCAGTCCTTTATTCATTCTGACAACTACAAGGTCACAAGTAATGTCAAGGCAGCTATTTTTAAAATATAAGTTAATTTACCCTGCTTTTGTTCCATATGACCTACTTGTTTTATTAGTTCCAGTTACAGGTGGGTAGCCGTGTTGGTCTGCCATAGTCAAAACAAAATAAAAAATTCTTTCCAGTAGCACCTTAGAGACCAACTAAGTTTGTTCTTGGTATGAGCTTTCGTGTGCATGCACACTTCTTCAGATACTGTGCATGCACACGAAAGCTCATACCAAGAACAAACTTAGTTGGTCTCTAAGGTGCTACTGGAAAGAATTTTTTATTTTGTTTTATTAAATACTAAGAAAATGTTGGTAGTGGCAACAGTGGCTACTTCCAGAGATGAATGGAAGCTCTTACTCATACCCACCAATTGCTCGAGAGCAGCCTTCCCCAGCCTGGTACCCTCCAGAGGTTTTGGACTACAACTCCCATGAGTCCCAGCTAGCATGCTGGTTACAACACATCTGGTGGGGTGCTGCCACTGCTCTGTCCTACCCCATTTGCCACAACAAAACACCCATAGGGCACTTGGCTGGAGAAGTCAGCTCTAGAGAAAACATTAGTTTAGGACTGGCCTCTGAGTGCCACCTGTGACTGAAGGAACACCAGGCATTCTTTTAGAGGAAGCTTATATGTTTCAGGCGATGTGGAAACCAACAGCTGATTCATTCACTATGAGCTTTCCCACTTGATTAGCTCAAAGTGACACATGAAGTGGAATGAAATGGGTGAAAGGCATTGCAAAGCTTCTCCCTCAACCTCTTCTCTCTTCTACAAGGTTGTGAGATCAAAAGTTCAGAAATACCTGTCACTGCAGACGCAGTTTCAGTTCTCTTCTGTGTTGTATTGCATCTAAAATCCGAAATAAGGGGCCCATATTAAGTGCTATAAGGATATCACTCCGGAACAAAGACGACATCCCTTGTGAAAAGACTGGCTGTCTTTAAAATAAGGGGCATTTGGCAATCTCCTTCTCACTTTGAAAGTGCCATTTATATAGCTTTGCACCACGGAGAGCTACATTCTTCTACAACATTATCCATCAATGAAGAATTAGGTCACTCAAACTGAGAGTGGCTGTCTTTTTAAGGTTGGGGAGGCAAAAGTTCCCTGGTCAGAACAGCAGCAGCAACTGGCAGCTTAAAAGCATTGATCTAAAGAAGGAGAATAATGGTAATGGGGAGGGGGGGAACGACGCAGATGCAGCACATGCTAAAGTAGGGTGCCAGGATACTTACCAACCCACTTGGGGCAAGCAGCAATTGTTCCAGTTAATTTAAATAGACATGGCTGAAATGGAGGATTGTGGGGTGGGCTTTTTTTTTTGTTTAGTTCTGCAGCTGAACACCTTATACTTACATCCTGAGGAAAAAAATGGAGGGGGGGGGGAAGGGGCGAGAAAACAACCCCTCAGTCGTCTGTCCCTGTTTCATACCAGGCATAAAGCTTTCAAACTCAAAAAGCTGATTGGGCAGATAACCCCTAGCAGCTACAGTAGAAAGAGGCACAACAGGGATGGGAAATGCCCTACATAAAAACCTGCTTTTTCCTTTCCTAATTGACGAGACTGTATGCTAACAAGCAGTCCTACTACACAATCTTGTTAATCTGAAGTAACCTTGTGTTATCTTCAAAAGCAGAGTCTACTGAATTTGGAACAGGAAAGGGGTGTGTTGAGCATAGCCACTGCAATATAATTTTCCAAAAGAAGCATGGTGTGGTGTTCTTTTTTTTATTCTTCTGCAAACAGAAGTTTAGAAGGCAAGTCCAGGAAGACAGTCATTTCTTTTCTTACAGTTGCAAGGATCTCCCCAGTTCTGACATAGGCACCACATATGTGAGAATACATGGATGGCTGTTTTTTATTTTCTTTATTCTCCTGAGTTGCCTCACAATTCAGTGCCTTATAGGGCAACCACAGAAGGTTCTAACCATTTGATTATAAAGGAAATAGTGGGACCCGCAATGAGTTATGTTGTTTATCTCATTAGTGTAGAAGAGTCATAACTCAAAGCTAAAGTGAAAGGTTGCCGGGGGGTGGGGGGGAGAGAGAGGAAAGGAGTTATGTGCAGTACTGTGTGAAATTAACCCTCAACTGTTTGCCATGAGATACAGCATTTATTAAGAGAACTGTACGAGAGTAAGGTGATGCAACAAAGGAATGATTTTTTCCCCCTGTCGGATAATGAATATATTTCAAGTACATGGGCTAAAGAGCAGAATGAATGGGAAAGAATTGTTCATTGGTCACAGTGCTATTCAGAAGTACAGTGTGTAACACCTGAAGAAAACAATACCCAGAGGCAACCTGTGCATTCAGGTCCCTGAGACTGTGCCACTTCAGAGTGCAGGTAGCAAGAGGCTGAATAGTAAAATTATCATAGTAGTAAATTTTATTTAGTAAAATTAGTATAGTAGCAGCCCTGTTTAGGGAAGCTTTTAATGTTTAATAGATTATTGTATTTTAACATTCTGTTGGAAGCCGCCCAGAGTGGCTGGGGAAACCCAGCCAGATGGGTGGGGTATAAATATTATTATTATTATTATTATTATTATTATTATTATTATTATTATTATTATTAGAAAGCTGGGTTAAAACTCTACTCTTTGGCACCTTAGCTTTCTTCGATATGGAGTGCAGTCCCCCAGGACTCTATCCCATACTTTTTCTGAACCTGCAGCAATGGTTGGTGCCCACTGGAACTAGTGGTTGAGGACTGGGCAGTCAGCAGTAAGTGGAGCCAGAGCCAATGGCAGGCTGAGTTCCTGCAAGGCTGCACGAGTGCAACACGCAACTTCCTTCCACTCTGAAACAGCTGGTTTGGATTTTTAAAATGGAGGGGTGTATCAAGAATTCTATGTAAGGTATACAGTGGTACCTCGGGTTACAAACACTTCAGGCTACAGACTCCCCTAACCCGGAAGTAGTACCTCAGGTTAAGAACTTTACCTCAGGATGAGAACAGAAATCGTGCGACGGCGGCAGAGGGAGGCCCCATTAGCTAAAGTGGTATCTCAGTTTCATGTTAAGAACAGACTTCCAGAACAAATTAAGTTCTTAACCAGAGGTACCACTGTAGTTTGCTCCTTGCGTTACTATTAACATGTTAAACTTTTATGGTATGTACAAGAAGGGAACAAGGCACTCCCTATCGCTTTCTGAAACGGGCAATGATAAAGTCACTTTAAAATTGCAAGCACGCCACTAATGCATTTTTCCTTCTGAGAAATAAGGTTCATTATTCTCAAGTGTATCAGTAACAACGTACGGATGCCTTTCCCTCGCTACTCTTACTTAAAACCATTTCCCATTCACTTTCCATTGCACTTATGCAATGAAGATCAATAGAAATAAAGGGGCTGAGATGATGCTGCATCAGAAGGAAACAACATGTCAAGCAATCCTCTCTAGTGACAGTGAACAGGGGCAAAGGAATAATTAGAGCTTCCTCAGTGGAGGCTGGTCTAGTAAGGGAAATGGGACAGTGCCCCACCAACCTCAGCCAGCCCCCTCCTGCCTCCCGGCCTTCTGACTTACAGCCAGTCCAGGAAGTAGACCTGTCTGTCATCTTCCTCCTCCTTAGTCTCAGCTTTGCCTTTGTAGAACACAACAGGGAGGAGAAGGGAGACCAAACTGGCATTGGTTGGCTCTGCCTGTCATTGGCTGTGGCTGCACCAGCTGTTGGGCTCCCTGCCTTCCACCCTACCAGTCCCAATAAGCACCAGTCTCCACTGGGTTTGCTCATCTTCTGCAGTTAACAAAAGGAATCCCTTTCAAGCATATCCTTTCAGGCAGGCCCTCCTGCGTGTGGCTTCTCAAAGTCCCTGGTAGCAGAACTCTGTGCGTCCTCCATGCCACTGATAAAACAATGTGTACCTGGTCCCCGATGCCTCTTTTCCATCCAGATGTAACAGTTATTCTGAGCTACACCTGTCTGCGAGTCCAGGAAAGGAAGACGGACGCTGCGTTCAGCACATAGCCGGGAATTGTAGCTGCGACAGTGTTCAATGGCTTCTTTGTAGAACTGGTCCCCAAGTCTGCAGAGGAGGAGGAAGAAGCAGAGGATGAAGCAGTGGACATCCACCTTCCCCAGGATCAAAGAGGGAAAGGGGCATATAATAGGCAAAGATCAGTGCAATTACAGGATAATGAAATTATTGAAAAGCATTGAAAGTACACAATTAATTGAAGTTCTCCACACCTTCCCACCCCTCACAGGCCTATTATTCACAAAGGGAGAAAGCTAGTGAAGCCCTAACTTTTAAGAAGGGAGCGGATTGGTGGCTTTTTGTGGGTACACTCTGCAACATGACATTGACACAATAATAGCGCATTGGTTGTGGATTTACACTGGGCTGTCCACGCATCATTCTGTTCTATTAGTTGTTTGGTGGTGTGTCTCCAATATTACCACATTATTGCCATCTGGACAGGGACTCTTGTGCTATAGGGCAACAGAAGCAGGACCAAAAAAATGCCAGCAATATTTGTGGTATAAACAGTTACTGGATTTCAGCAGGCAACTAAGCCACATGCACTGATTGGACTGATAAAGCAGTATGTCTGCCCCAAACGTTTTGCAGGTGGGAGCAGGAACCAAAGCGAGATCATGTACAAAAGCCCCAATACCATCATGAGCACAAATAACCATGAATGCACAAGAAAAAGGACACCTGGAGAGGCCCACAGTTTCAAACATGACTGGATTTTCAGTTCCAACATGAACTGAGAGTGAACTTAGAAACCTCTGCAATGTTAACAGAAACTCTGGGGGTCTGCACTGCAGTTGCAGAAATAGTAGGCTGTGCTATCACAAGAGCCAGCATGAGAAACACACGTTTTTCAAAAGCATGCAAGTTGGATGTAGAGACAGGTTATCCTAATTTTAAAATGAAAAAATAATTGAGTTTAAAGCCGCATGTCTGATTCACTATTATGCCTTATACTTGTAACAACTTTCACCTGACAGGTAATTATGTAGTTTAACAGGAAGCAAGTATACTTGGTAATGTGCTCTCATGCGCACTGAAATGGGCATCAAACGGCAAGCAAAACAGCATGTAATTTGCACTAATGGCTGTCTCAGAGAGTTATTCTCATAGAGTTATTAGCTGAGATCCTAAACACGGATTGATCCATGGATTGTGAACACAATGGGAATTCCCTCTGAATGAACACGGTTAAGCATTGGTCTGGGTGTATCTCCACATCAAACTCTGTTTTTCTGAGACTATGGAAAACCCATCCCTGCTTAGGGCAGTTGTGTTTTGATTGATGTGTGGTGAGAACAAGATGATTTGTACAATTTATTAGTTACAGTCAGGATGTTTATCATCCTTGCCAGTTTCAAACAGGAACTAGTATCCTTGTTACGTGCTGTGGTGAGGTTTAGGCCTAATTGTTAAAGGACTACTGTAGATAGGGAGAGGGGCTGTACAGCATTCTTCTTCTCCCACCCTCATAAAATGAATTGTACAGCATTCTGATAATTAAAAAGTAAATAAAGCACAACATGGGAGAGAGGAAAATAGCTGCACAGAAAGAAAGACAGAATGCAGCTTTGAGGAGGGCTGAGCCGCTCTGATTCACTGCCCAAAAGGGACACAAGATCCTGCGGTTACAAACCCCTTGGGAGGCTATAAAGATCCTAGCCAGAAGGCATCTCCACCACTGCTCAGTGCTACTCATCTAGTTGACTGCCTCACCCTCCCTTTGCCTTTCTCACCAATGAAGCTTAAGAGAACGGGACAGGGTGTGGGGGCATATCCTGGTTGCTAAGCAACCACTGGACTGGACATACATACCTCCCCCTGCACCACACACACACCATGCTTCCCACTGCCAAGAAAACTGACAGACTGAGCAACTAGACAGCAGGAAGGTTGAGGGTGGAACGAGAGAGAGTGAGACAGATGAACTGGGGAGGTGGAGGTGATAGCATGCCCTCCAACATGTCTCCGATGAAAATAGTGATGTCCTATTCCCTAACAACAACAATTTTATTATTTATACCCCACAACCATCTGACTGGGTTCCCCCAGTGACTCTGGGTGACTTCCAACATATATTATAATAAAACATTATTTCTGTTCACAGTGTCTTCTGGAGACACCCTACAACATTTCTCCAATGAAAATAAGGACGTCCTAAAGAAAACAGGAAGAAGAAGAAGAAGAAGAAGAAGAAGAAGAAGAAGAAGAAGAAGAAGAAGAGTTTGGATTTGATATCCCGCTTGATCACTACCCGAAGGAGTCTCAAAGCGGCTAACTTTCTCCTTTCCCTTCTTCCCCCACAACAAACACTCTGTGGGGTGAGTGAGGCTAAGAGACTTCAGAGAAGTGTGACTAGCCCAATGTCACCCAGCAGCTGCATGTGGAGGAGCGGCGATGCGAACCCAGTTCACCAGATTACGAGTCCACCCTCTTATCAAATCCAAACTCTTCTAAACACTTTACCACGCTGGCCCAGGAACATTCTGGGATCCAATCAAAAACCAGGACAGCTTCCATAAATCCAGGGCTGTCCCTGGAAAATAGGGACACTTGGAGGGTCTGTGATAATATAGGGAAGTTTGGTCCAAGGAAAAGAGTGTGGAGTGAGAGGAGCCATAAAGATGATGATGATGATGATGATAAATTTTTATTTATATCCCGCCCTTCCCAGCCAAAAACCGGGCTCAGGGCGGCTAACACTAATTAAAATCACAGCAACAACATAAAAACAATCAATTTAAAATACAGATTAAAATTCAAAATTCAAAATTCAAAATTAAAACTGCAGTCTCATTTTCAAATAGCCCACCAATAAAAGAATGAAGCATAACTATCAAACAGAAACCAACCCAAAGGCCAGGTGGAACAGCTCCGTCTTGCAGGCCCTGCGGAAAGATGCCAAATCCCACAGGGCCCTGGTCTCTTGTGATAGACTGTTCCACCAAGTCGGTGCCAATACTGAAAAAGCCCTGGCCCTACTTGAGGCCAACCTAGCATCTCTGTTGCTCGGGACCTCCAAAAGATTATTATTTGAGGACCTTAAGGTCCTACACGGGACATACCAGGAGAGGCGGTCTCTTAGGTACGAGGTACGATGCACCAGGGCTTGGGGGAAATGTGGCAATTACATATATAGCCGTGTCTGGGTGAGTCCATGTTCCCATGCTGAACTGTGTGGTCCTCCTCCTCCAGTAATCAGCCGCATAGCAACATATGGCATTTTATCAGAAAGCTTATATGCGGGGTGGTGCAACAACAACCCTAATCTGCTTAATAACAGGAGAAGGGCATAAATAGGCCACAGTAGCTGTTAAAAGGTACACCCACAGAGAGAGAACCTTGTTCTCTTTTATTTCTTCCCTCGCACTAGACTAAATTAAATCCACCACTTTTCTTGTGGCCTGGTTCCTTCAGCAGCTGCATGGCAGATAAAGAAGTTTAACCGCTGCGGCTTTTCCTGGCACTGGAGCAAAGCAGCGGGAAAGACTCAGGCGAGAGTTTATATTTACGGCTGAATTTGTCCGTCGTGCAAGTGTAAAAAGGCACAGGGGAAAAAGAAGAAGGTAGCAGATATTTATTAGGATTTTCCAGTTGCCTGAAGGATATGGGAATGTGGGATGGGGCAGGGTGGAACTAGTACCAGCCGAGACATTTCCCTAAGGGACTGCAGGGGGCGGAGGCCTGTATGGCACCAGGAAGGGAGGGGATGTGGCTGTGGATATACAATCTGTAGGGAGATGCCAGCATACTGAGAAAGCTCTTTGCACAGAAGTCCCAGGGCGACTGTCTAGACCCCTGTTTTCAATTAGAAAGTGCAGGCGTGGGGGGGCGGGGCGGAGGAGACAACAACACACAAACCCAACCTTAAGTCTCACTAGAAAGAAATGAAGCTGATGAAAACTGGGTGACATGCACATTTGTTTTATCAGACACACTAACAAAGGAACTAATCAACAATTTAACAGCATAGCGTCAAATTTCTGCGACTGTGAAAACTGGGATGCACAGTAAAAAACGAGAGAGACAGAGGAGAATTTAAGAGAAAAGAGAGCATGCTGAATGAAAACTAACTATCACACAAGTTCTGTGTGTACCAAAAATTCCTCCCAAGAATGAAATTTGAGCAGTGCCCATCACTTTGTATTAACAGAAACTAGGGAACAGTAAACTACAGTAGCCTTTGCCAAACTGGTGCCCTCCAGATGTTTTGGGACTACAAAAAAAGTCATGATTGCTGGGGTTGATAGAAGTTTTAGGCTTAAACATCTGCAGGGCACCAGGTTGGCAAAAGTTGAACTATTGCTACCAGTATAAGAATCCCTGATGCTCACCACTTTAGTTGCAAGGCTAAAAATAAAAGTAGAACTTCAAACTTTAAATATTTTTCTTAAATTGGTGTAATCAAGGATTGTTTAAAATCTGAAAACACCAGTTTTGCTATGGTGGGGGGAAGTTATATGAAAATCAAAGGGTTCAGTTATTGGCAGTAGTTGAAAAGCTGATAAAAAATAAGCAATTTTGATTTTTAATAATTTTTTCAAGATTTTTTTTAAATGATGTGTCAGTTATTTGATGTTATAATTTTTTTTACTATAGCTTTAACCAGAAAATAAATGTTTTCATAGAATATAGGCTCTACTTTACCACATTTAGCTTTGTTCTCATCAACTATCTCTTGTTCTTATCATCTCTTTCTGTGCTTTAAATTGGTTTTGGGGTGTGAGTGGATTCAGAAAGAGGGAGAGAGCATAATTTTTGTGTTATTGTATATCGCCCTGAGCTTCTTTGGAGGGAGGGTGATTCATAAATATTTTAAATAAATAAATAAAAAGCATCTGCTCACATCTTGCCAACTTTGGAATATCCAGAATAACCCCTTGACTTTGATTTTTTTTAAAAAGAAACTTGAAAATTTCATATATCAGTGAGACATTATTGAGGACTGTACCACCTGCTTCGTTTTGTCTTAGGTGAAAAAGAGACGCTGCAATTATCAGTATCATTACTCCAGCATACCGTACTCAACTTGTGAATGCTGTCAGGGTAATATAAGCTAAACAGGGTGACAGAAAAACAAGAGGGAAGTAGCATGAAATTGTATTTATTTATTTATTTATTTAGCTTAATTTCTATGCTGCTTGAGTGTGGTAAAATCTCTAAACAGTTTACAGGAAATATTAAAATTATCAATAAGAGCTGATCAAAACAATCAAAATCATGTTAAATAATTAAATTTTAAGAAAGATCAAAACACATTAACATCTACATGTTAACAAGTTTGCCTATACAAAAAATGTTTTAGGCAGGCACAGCAAAGAGTAAAAGACCCCTGCTTGACGTCAACAGGGAGGGTGTTCCAAAGTGTAGGTGCTGCCACACTAAAAGATTTCTTTCAATTTGCAAGATTTGCAGTACCAAATAAATAAATAAAACTTGAATATACATCCATGACTGTGCTAGCTCCATCTCCTGTCCATTATATGCAGTGGGCAGCCTACTCCCGTCACGGAGACTCCCCGTGTAAGTTAGAACTCTAATTTTCCAGGGATCTAAAATACACAAAGGTAAAGGTAAAGGACCCCTGGACAGTTAAGTCGAGTCAAAGGCGACAATGGGGTTGTGGCGCTCATCTTGCTTCAGGCCGAGGGAGCCGGCATTTGTCCATAGACAGCTTTTCCGGGTCATGTGGCCAGCATGACTAAACCGCTTCTGGCGCAACAGGACACCATGGTGGTAGCCAGAGAACACAGAAACGCTGTTTACCTTCCTGCCAAAGTAAAGGTAAAGGGGCCCCTGACCATTAGGTCCAGTCGTGTCCGACTCTGGGGTTGCGGCGCTCATCTCGCTCTATAGGCCGAGGGAGCCGGCGTTTGTCCGCAGACAGCTTCCGGGTTTGGCGAACCAGAGCAGCGCACGAAAACACCGTTTACCTTCCCGTCAGAGTGGTCCCTATTTATCTACTTGCACTTTGACGTGCTTTCAAACTGCTAGGTGGGCAGGAGCTGGGACCGAGCAGCGGGAGCTCACCCCGTCGCAGGGATTCGAACCGCCGACCTTCTGATCAGCAAGCCCTAGACTCCTAGACTCCTAGACTTCCTGCCAAAGCGGTACCTAATTATCTACTTGCACTGGCGTGCTTTCGAACTGCTAGGTTGGCAGGAGCTGGGACAGAGCAGTGGGAGCTCACCCCGTTGCGTGGATACACAAGGAGCCCTACAAGGACAGAAGATTCCCTGCTGCAAATAGTCGCCCTCCACAAGTTGGAGGGCAATGGAAATGGTTATGGAAGGAGATGGAACTAGCATACTCATGCTCACTGCACCCCCTCACCTGTTTAATTCATGTTAATGTTAATGCCTGAAGAGAGCTTTTATGATGCTTCTAACACAAGCCTCTAATAACACTAGTCACACAAAACTGCAGATGTTAAAATGAAATTGAGAGCTTGCTAAGTGTGTAGGAATAGCCAGCTAGAGTCTTCCTGACATAACTTTAGAAAAGTCTCTGAGAGTTGGTTTTGTTTTTCTTTTAATGTTCCTCTCCAATTCCTCTAGTTCTGACACCTGACATTTCCAAATGGGCTACACAACGATGTTAGAATTTTGGTGTGAAACCACCAAAGACATAGCTGAACTCTCTGTCACGAACTTAACAAGTGACCTTAACCAAACCAAAATCTTTCAGCTTCAGTACGAACAACAGGCTTAGTAGTGAACAGTGGCCAACCAGGTGCCTGTGGGAAACCAGGAAGCAGGAACTGAGCACAAGAGCATGCCCCCCCCCTGCGGTTTCCAGCAAGTGGTTTGCAGATGCATTTCTGCCTCCAGCCGCAAACACAGAGCATAGCCACTGTAGTAAGTAGTCACTGAGAGCCATAGTCTCCATGAATTTGACGAATCCTCTTTTAGAGTATTGCAAGTTAGTGGAGGTCATTGTGAGAAGGCTCAAGACAAGCAAGATAAATACTATTTTTTACATAGATTCTTAAAATATTTAAGCAGCTTATATATGTCTTTCAATAAAATGAAAGACAAATAAATAACTATGCAATCAAAATACAGCAAAACACAATTCCCATGGCCTTGCTAACAGTCTTCCAAACCTTAGAAAGCAATTGAGAAAGTGGTGACAAACGATCTGAAGCCCACATACTGGAGATCAGGCATAGGGAACATCAGATATGGGAACCAAATGCAGCCCTCCAATTGTCTCTGTCTGGCTCTTTGGATGTATCCCAGGCTTCACCTCCTTCTCAGCCACACCCCTCTCCCAATGTCCCATCTCTCACTGGCCTTGCTTACTCTTTCCCTCAAGTACTTTTGCCTGGACACCTTGTTTGCATCTTGTTTGCCTGGATGGAGGACAGATTGGTGAGGGAGATGCAAAACCCTCTACATGACTCTACACAGCTAGAATGTAGCCTATGGCACAAAGATAGGAGTCACATCCATTGCTCTGTCCATTTTTGCTTCTGGCTCCCCCTACTACTGGCCTGTGGCTCCCCAGAAGGTTGCCCATGGATCCAAGCTTTGGGCTCCCCATCCCTGCTGTAGATTTTCCAGGTGAATCAAGAAGCAAAGCAGCAATGATATTTCTTCCAGATGAGTCATATATGAAAAAAACAAAGCAGGAATAATGCACTGGGCATTCGTGGAAAATGGCAGAAAGGAAATCAGCCATTGCTGCTGCTATCTCTTGACCTATCAGCAGCGAGGCATGGCCAACTTTGAAGTTCTGCCAGCACAGTCAGTACCAAGAGAATGGTGCTAAGCTGACTACACTAATTCCTTTCTTACAGGTCCCAAGAGATGCATAATGAGAAGCTGCTTTTCCTCTCTAGGCAGCTCTCAAATATGCCTGAGAGCCACAGGGCTCAGTCCTGTCACCACTTGTCTTTAAGATCCGAGCAAAACCTGCCCAGTATCTTGTAAGGTGATTTTGGCTTCAGCCAACATTATGTTGGGGGTGTTCAGCCAGTCAATGGAGACCAGTGCTCAAAAGTTTCATACTGCATGTTAAAAAACCCACTTTGTTCCCACACACAACCCTTCCCTCAAAAAAGAATTAAATCCTTTTGGTGGTGACTGTTAAACTAAGATCCCATGTCGTTGGAAGTGAAACTATGACACATCACCCAGTGACAACACAGCCCCAAAGATGTTGTGCATTAAAACACCACCTTCTGTCTTCAAACAGCAAGGGGAGAAAACCACATTTTTAATTTTGTTTCCATGGATGAGGAACTTTTGTTGTTTAGTCATTTAGTCGTGTCCGACTCTTCGTGACCCCATGGACCAGAGCACGCCAGGCACTCCTGTCTTCCACTGCCTCCCGCAGTTTGGTCAGACTCATGTAGGTAGCTTCGAGAACACTGTCCAACCATCTTGCCCTCTGTCGTCCCCTTCTCCTTGTGCCCTCCATCTTTCCCAACATCAAGTGTAACAGCAAAAGTTGAGGCAAAAAAACACACACTTGTTTCGTTCGATTGCCTTGCAGGTTCCTATGGCACACTCCTCTCTGTTTACAGCTTTCTGAGTAATCTAATATGTTCAGGATGTTCAAAGATGCCGTCTCAGTGCAGTAGGTTTGGCTAGATGGTCTTAATGTAGACTCTAACCTTACAATTGCATGATTAATTGATCTGTCGTACTACAAGTTTATGAAACTTAAAGGAAAAGGGGGAAGTAAGCTGTTTAAACTATGTAATTCTGTCCCCAAGCAACTAGCTCCATGCAGTGAAATAATTCTGGATTCACAATATGAGTCTTGTAAACCACAATTACATTTAACAGCTCTATAATAAATTTACATTAGCGTAATAATTAGATTTTATTTTGCTCCCGAGCCTGGCCTTGAAATGCGCAAATACAAAGATACATTTATTTAAACATCTGCCGGCCCTGAATAGATATAATTTGCAGTAATAAAGATGGTATAATGCATAAGAAACATAATCAACATACATAATAAAGCACTAAAATCTATCTATTAGTGCCAACAAGAGACACATTTGACAGGAAATGTCTACTTTCCCATAAAGATCCTCCTTAACTTTAGTAATTAAGGTTATTTTTTGACCAAAAAAAATCAATCTCTTTATCTTTCTAGCATATCAAGCTAACATTCTTATTGATGGAATTCCAATGAAATCCAACAGAAATGAAGCTGCCTTATAGTCTATGGCAGGGGTCAGCAAACTTTTTCAGCAGGGGGCCGGTCCACTATCCCTCAGACCGGGGGGGGGGAACTATATTTTGAAAAAAAAATATGAACGAATTCCTATGCCCCCCAAATAACCCAGAGATGCATTTTAAATAAAAGCACACATTCTACTCATGTAAAAACACACTGATTCCCGAACCGTCCGCGGGTCGGATTTAGAAGGCGATTGGACCGCATCTGGCCCCCGGGCCTTAGTTTGGGGACCCCTGGTCTATGGCCACATAATGAAGAAAGGCATTCAAATATGATAAAGGACTATCATGGGAGGTGGTTTCTATTCCACTCATCAGTCTCAATTTCATTTGCAAGGAGTGTGGGATGCTAACCACTGGACCTCTCCTGTCTAAACTCATGCTTCCTTCACACACACACACACACACACACACAAAATACATATAGATGGAATCCAATTGAGTCCTTTGCACACAGAAGGGTTTTTGATGGGAGAGAAAGGGGGACTATTTGTGTTGATTTGTAAGAACATAGCAAGACTCTGCTGAATCAGGCCAATGGCCCTTCCAGTCTAGCAGCCTCTTTTCACAGTGGCCAGCCATATGCCTGTGCCGGGAACCCACAAGAAGGACCTGAGAACCCATTCACCCTCTTCCTTGTAGCACTCTGGGCCCCTGAGAGTGGTGGGACAATTCCTAAACAGAATGGAAGGGGGAAATTGCCTCCCCTCCTCCTTCACAAGAAGATGCTTTCCATGTCCTTTTGTCAGCATGTCTTCCTGGGTAGGTTGTCTCAGACATTTATGCCTTCCAGTAATTACCTTTCAGGTGGATCCCACTTATCTTACAAGAGGGATTCACCAGCAACTTAACTTTCATTGGTCATGCAATTGCCTCCTTTTCATCCAGGTTTTGATCCCATCGTTCATGGCAGATGTGGGCTCTGCTTCCCAGGCACTTCTGGTCACATAGCAATGGCATGAGGTTTTTGTTTAGTTTTTTAAGTTTTAACTTATTAAGATATTGTGAAAGGACAAAGGCAGTCAAAAAGGCTTCAAGAAGGGGCAGTATTTTAGCCAAATCTGAAGGCGGGGCTTCATATTGCACACAATACCACAGAGTATGCGGCATTTATTATTAATGATTTGATATATGTTAAACCTTCCAAATTCATTTAAAAAGAGAAGATAAGTTCCCGTAACGTTAATAGTTGTGTAGAAAAGGGAATTTCAGTAGTTATCAAATCATTTAAAAAAAATAATTCTGCCTACCTACTATATAGGTAGTGGTGCTGTGGAGGGACGCGGGTGGCGCTGTGGTCTAAACCACTGAGCCTCTTGGGCTTACTGATCAGAAGGTCGGCGGTTCAAATCCCCGCAACGGGGTGAGCTCCCATTGTTCAGTCCCAGTTCCTACCCACCTAGCAGTTCAAAAGCACGTCAAGTGCAAGTAGATAAATAGGTACCGCTCCGGTGGGAAGGTAAACGGCATTTCTGTGTGCTGCTCTGGTTCACCAGAAGCGGCTTAGTCATGCTGGCCATATGCGGCTCCCTCGGCCTATAGAGCGAGATGAGCGCCGCAACCCCAGAGTCATCCGCGACTGGAACTAACGGTCAGGGGTGCCTTTACCTTTACATACTATATAGTGTCAAATATGATGCCCGAATCTTAAGCCTTCCAGATTCAATTGAAAAAGTTGACAGGTTCCTATAATTTTAATAGCTGTGTGGAAGAGAAATTACAATGGGCCTCATTCAAGCTATACTTTACTGATATTTCCTCGTCTGTCTCTTTCATCTGGCCACCCTACCTTAGTCCGTTCCACATTTTCTAACTTTTGCCAATACAAAAAAAGGCAGATAAACAGCCTACTGATATGGACAGCTATTGGAATAGCTATGAATATCCATGACTGGAAGTGGGGTGGGAACCAGGAATGTGTGTAAGTTAATGTGCCAGGCAGAAATACAAGAAAATGGAATCTGCATGACCCATTTGTAATATATGGCCCCTATCTAGAAGCACCCTAAGATCCAGAGTAGGAAAATCTCAGACTCCTGATCACTCAGGCATGATAATATTGCCTAAAAACCTGGTTCTCAACAATGTGAGGTTGGGGGCACGGTGTGTGTAAGGATTTGAAAATATTTTTCCATCCCTGAGTAAGTAAGTTGTTTACAATGCAGTCCTTTATATTAAATAGTGGGTGGACATAGCAGACAACACAGTGATTCTCCAAGCAGCTCTCTTTATTCTCAGGCTGGAACGGAACTGAACTGAAGGGCTGAGCCAGCCTGCTTATATAATATTCAGTAACATGCAACAGTAACAACTCTCTCTCTAGCTACCCAATCCGTGAGCAGCAATCGCAATCCTTCATTTGCCTGTGCGGACCTGAGTGAGAACTGCAGCCATGGTAGGCAGAGTGAAACTATATACACAACACCCCTAGTGGCCTAGGGTGAGAACTTCAATACATAACACTTTACATGTTTACTTACAGATGAGACCCACTGAGTTTAGTTAAACTTATTCTGAAGTAATTGTGGCCTTCATATTACAATTCTTTGTAATATGAATTCTTTGTTTTTCATTGCATCTCTTCTCAGGGCACAACTACATGTCCAGAAGCCAAAATAATACAGCACCGCTGGTAAAAACTGATTCTCTGCTACTTTGAAGAGAAGGGAAGTATGATTTAATATTCTTTATTGAATCATTTATTAGATCCCTTACCTGCCTTTCACCATAAGGTATCAGGGCACTTTACAACAACAGAATATGCAACTTATAATAACAGTTGAAACCATTACAATTATAGAACAAGTAAAACCATTCCAAACAGATGAGAACTGCATAAATTCAGCAAAAGATGTGGGTCCCACAAAATTGTTGTGATATTATAACATGCCGAGCTGCGAACGCTGCAGCAGCAAGGTCACAAGACTTAAGAGTCATGTTTCACACTGTGGGAAATCCAACAGCCATTCCACACATGTGATGTCATTGTAATGTACGGATGTATCTTACTTTCAGTCCTGCGTCAGGAGATGCTGGACGCTTTAACAGACAGCTCTGAAATAATGAGCTGGCTACGCAGAGACATTCTGCACTTTATCTACAATAAAGTAGGTTGTTAGCCTTACTGGCTTGTGCGTGTTGTTTTCAAGCTGGGAAACAATCGCATATCATCAGTGCCCCTGGACTCCTGAAGCCAGAGGGCACGGAAGCTTCGTCCGCCTTGGGGGTCAGTCTCTCAACTTGCCCCCGCGGGAAGTTTTTCATAACATTGGGTCAGTCTCTCAACTTGCCCCCGCGGGAAGTTTTTCATAACAAAAACACCTTGATTATCAAAGAATGAGAGGCTGGTAACAAAACAAAACCCTCTCTGTTATGTATTGAAGTTCTCACCCTAGGCCACTAGGGGTGTGTGTATATAGTTCATTCTGCTGCAGTTTTCACTCAGGTCCGCATATGCAAAAGAAGCATTGTAAAGTGACATTCAGGGATTGGTTAACTGCGGAAAGTTGTTACTGTTGCTTTGTAGCTGAGTTCTATATAAGCAGGCTGCTGAGGCCTTCAGCTCAGTTCTGTTCCAGCCTGAGAATAAACAAGAGCTGTTTGGAAATCACTGTGTCGTCTGCTGTGTCCACCCACGACTTAACACTCTCCTGGTTCCTCTCTGCAGATCTTAACACCTGAAAAGGTCAGAAGCAATTCTACAAGCAGGCAGCACTCTCAGCCTTTGCACTAAAGTCTTGCTACTAGCAAGGAAATAAGCATCTCTGTGGCTCCCGTTACACTTTATGCTAATAGACTTGCAGCACAACAATCCTATGCATGTTTACTCAAAAGAAAGTCTTGCTGTGTTCAGCAGGGCTTCCTTCCAGGTGTACACTTATAGGACTGAAGCATCTGAAAAAATCTAATAAGGAGGTCTGCTTGGCAGACACAAAATTTATTAATGAGTAACTCTCCAATACAGATTTTATCTAATTTATCTTGCAAGACACTTAGAAAAGCATAGGCTTTGGAAATGGCTTACAAGTGAGTTACAGCATTTACATATTAATTATAGATGGAGATTTCCAATTAAGTTGGTGGACTTCTTTAAAAAGGTACTACGGCTTCATGCAGATTCCTGAAGAGGACAATTGCTTTGGGAACAGTTAAAAGAAGCTGGAACAATAGATAAGCGAGATGGTTCTTAAGTTTTTAATTTGTCTGGTAATTCAGATAAAACTGTAATGGGTTATTAGAATGATGAGGCCTTAAGAATAATTATGCTTTTGACGGTTGTTAGAAATTGGAATTGTTTGTTTTTGATTAAGCTATACAATTGATATGCCTGATGTTGGAAAGTGTTTTAGCTGGTATTCTTTTCCCCTTTGGTCTGAGTGTTGTGGGCTTGGTAGAGTAAATGCAAAGACTATTATCAAATGTAAGTCAAATGTAAGTAAAATAAATACTTATTTCTACTATGCCCAAGTTATCATAATTTTCCAGAGGGGCATGATAAAGTTCTTACAGCTTTTGAGTTCCACAGGGTTCCTTGGAGCTTTCGGTTTACTCAAATTAACACGCCTATCACCTTTTAAATGTATCTGTGGGAAGGGGGTGGTCATTGTTTTGTTGTTTTGGTTTAATTATTTACTTGTGTATTATCTTGTATTTTATTCTATGAACCGCCCTGGGATCTCTTGATGAAGGGTGGTATATAAATTTAAGAAATAATAAGAAATAATAATAATAATAATACTCCTGCTGTTCTTAAGCTGCCTCAGCTACTAGGGCATGCTTGATATTCTCATCCTCCAAATCAGGGATTGTGTGCCCAACTTCAACAGAATAGCTACTGCCAAACATTAATTAGGGTAAGAACAATATAAGGCGATGACTAAGAGATGAGAGGCTGCAGCCAGTTTGTTTGATCTTTACTCTTTAGTAGCATTTCATGTCACAGTTGCCTTTTTAAAAAATAAAATAAAAAGAATGCAAGAGGGAACAGAAAATAGCCGAAAAAGAACTAAGCGAAAATCCCAAGACTTGGGAATGAATACAGAAAGAAGTGTGTCAGGACAGCAATGAGCTGTGGTATGTAAATACACTTAAGGCAAGGGGAGAAAATGTTCTGGAGCTGCTCCAGTGGTGCCAACCACTTGCACAGTTTGCCAAGTTTAATCTTTGGGTCGCTACTTCAGAGCACCGGGGGGGGGGGGATAGCTGCAATGACATAAGGCAAGCTACAATCGTTCGAAGGAAGGGCGCCATAAAGCAATCGTAATACTAGAACACAGGGTCATGAATGTTGGAATATTCAGGACAGACCAAAGAAAGTGCTCATTTATCCAGCACATAGTTAAAACTGTGGGGTTTGCTCACACATGATGTAGTGATGGCCAAGTTGGGTGGCTTTAAAGGATTAGACAAGTTCATGGAGAAGACTACCAAGGACATGATGGCTAGGTTTCTCCACCCACTGGGAGAACAGTATCCCTCTGAGTACTGGTTGCTGGGAATCACAAGTGGAGAGACTCCTATTGGTTGGGGGCTTCCAATAGACATATGGTTGGCCCTGTGAGAATATGATGCTGCTTTAGATTGGCCTTTGGCTTGATCCAGCAGGGTTCCTCTTACGTTCTCAATCAGAGCAAGTATATATGCCTGTGTGCCTTCCTCTCCAAAGAGCAAATCTGGTTCAGAATTCCTTGTAGATACCCAGCATCACCGCCTACAACATTTTAAATATATTGAAATATAATGGTGGCAAAGGGTGATTGCGTATCGAGGACCTCAATCCCCCCCCCCATTGACTTGACACAGGAGACAGATTTTTGGTTTGGGTTTTTTGGCAAATAATTTAGGGCCACAACTTTATTTAAATACAAATTCGGTGAGTGGTTGCGTAGGCATTGGTTCAGACTACTGTCACACCGGGACAGAGGCTGGCCTAAAACCAGCGATTGGGAGAATGCGACTGAGGAGAGTTAAGGACGGGGGGGCAGCAACGCGTCCCTCTTCCTCAATGGTCCCGGGGACTCGGCTTATGGCCCTAACCCCTACCGGGGGCATCGGACAAAGCATAAGAGTCGCCGGATTCCTTTAACGGAATTCCCAGCATCAACCTGATTCTGGATGGGCAGCGCCCAATCCAGCAATCCACACAGGAACCAATGCCTAACCGCCAACCTTACAAGTTGTGACAAGTTGCTACTGCAGTAGGCAAAACCAAAAGGCACAGCCAATCGGCCAGATGGACAAATTCCTACTGGGCCCCTGCTACAAAGCAGACGACCCCATGACAGGCAGAGCAAAGTCAACGCAGAGGCCTAAGAAAAAAGGGTGGGGGCGGGACGGGTGATCAGCAGCCGAAGCCAAGAGAAAGGAACACCCACGTGCGGAGGCTTAAATAGGACGCTAAGCTGTCCATCACAAGTTGCAACATTACTTTTTGCCCAGCAACTCCTAACTGACCATTAGCTACTAAGGCCGGCTACCGGCCCCACCCCCACAGAGAGGGAATGTGTCTTGCCAGGTCCCGATCGCAACACGTGCTCTTACTCATGGTAGAACCCGATTCATCCATAGTGATGATTCTCCTGAAAAGTTTACATCAAGCAAAATAAGTTTGGACCTGTGATATTTGCAGCTTGCCAGCTTGTGCTTCTTTATCAGCTGCTTCTATTTATTTCCATGACACAGTTCCACAAATGATTGAGGAAGGAAAATGGATTTTGAAAGCTCCCCATTGCCAAGATGTAGATCTACTGGACATGCTGAGGAACTAGCTGTGCAGCCCTGTCCCTCCATCTCACATTACAAATCACTCAACACCAGCATCAATCAACAGCCACATCGCATTCATCAGCTATCACCACAGACAGACAGAATTGGCTTTCATATCAGGTATACTATACGAAGGGTTTTTAAAAGTACAAAGGCTTGTGTCATCATTATTATCAGCTACTTTTACACTCATTTCCAAAGCTGCAACTGTTTTTACTGAATCCCATCCGTAATACAATTGGTAACTTTTGCCTGCTCTACATGTGCAGCAAACCGTTATCAACATGAGATGGGAATGACGATGTCCAGAGGTGAGAGAACAATTTTGGGATGCAGAAGAAGCACCACATTTTGAATTCTTTTCTGCAATAAGAAAAAACCCCTGCAAATAAAAAGCCAGTATAACAGGCTTCCCCTTTATTCCTGAAATAATAGGATTTTTGTTTTGCTTACACTTACAGAGAGTTATATTTTCAAATATGGGTTGCATTCAAAAATGGCATCCTCGCCTGCAATCAAGTTACAGTCCACCACTTTGGGATTCTACCACATTCTGCAATGTGTGCAGCCCAAGCCTATTATGATGGCAGGAAACAAACTCTTATAAAGTTTTCTATAGGACAGAAACACCAGCCCAGTTCAGTGGATTTGAGGAGCGTTCTGGAACGTGAGCATGAGAATTTTTGTGCAACAGCTAAAGGGCTTTTCAGGTGTATACAGCTGGGGATACATGACATGATGTACTGTGGGAACCATGATGGCAGGGAGTGGAGGAATATATTCCTCTGCTCCCTTTGTTTCATTCACCTGCCTCTTCCAGCAGGCAATAGCCCTCCATGGAGATAACTTTAAACCTGACCCAGCGCTCCACCAAGTTTCCAATCAGCCTCGAACAGTTCAGGTACGTCTGGCTGCAGAAGGTACCAGTAAGAGTCATCTCCATCAGGATGTTGTTCATGGAGGGTATCTTCCTTACATATGCAAATAATATTATACAAATAAAAAAATTTTTAGCCCAATCACAGAAATCACAGCGGGTTCAGTTGAGCATACCAGGAAAAAAAATAGCATTAATGGGGATGACTGGATGCTTGATAGAAAACTTCTAACAATTAGCTTCTAATGGCTGAATTATATTACACTATAAATAAGAAGCATTTCTGCAGCTTTCATCCGAGTAATTTTTTTATTAGGATTGTCACTCAAATAAATCTTAGTTGATTTCAGCATATGAATTGTAGTCAATTAATCCATTAGCTGAGTTTGCTTAAATCTGCATAGGAGTTAAAAGTAGTAGTTCTGACACTGAATATGCAGGCATGTGGGCTCCAGGGGCAGAGATTACAGCTGCTTTGCTCCTCCTCGGTCCTTTTAGTGCAGAGCAGCAGCTAAGCCAAGGTATGGCTTAGTCAGTGCATTTTCCGAATCTGAACTCATGGTTAAGCTCTCTCCTCCTTAACCATGATGCGCAGACAATATCTGCTGGCTTAGCTACCACGCTGTACAGAGCTAAAAGGTTTTTGTTGTTTTGATCGCTATTTCTGCTTCAGTTGTGGTAACTGTTGTTGAACTGGTTTTGTTTTATGCTGTCATTTTAAATATTGCGAGCCACCCTGGAAACTTGTAGTGGAAATACACTAAACAGATAAATATATTTCCCACATGCAAGTGCAGATTCTAGAGAATCTGAAAGGATATTGACAGATACCCAAGAAACTTATGATATTTGGGGAAAGATGCTGCTTCACTCCAAGTAGCCCATATTGTCCAAAATTTGGCAGTCTGTTCAGAGAACACAGTGGAAAGGTTCATTCAGAGCCGTCTTTCCCATTGGTCTTAGTGGTTCATTGCGCCAGGGCGCCGGCCTCTCCGGGGCACCCTAGCGAGTGGGGGAGCTGCGCGGCTTTGCCAGCAGCCTCCCCTTTCCCTGCACGCCCCCCAGCTGCACCCCGCCAACTATATGTCTGGCGGGCGTGCAGCTTCCTTCCCAAGCCACCGCAGGAGGAGAGCAATCCCCACAGAGGCTTAGGATGGAAGTTGTGTGCAGCTTCCCTCTCAAGCCTCTTCATTTGCTAAAGACACACACCCCCAGTCGCTGTTGTCCTCCTCCTGCTTCCTGGCGAAAGGCGGCACGCAGCCTTCCCGGGTTACCTTCTTGGGTGCCGGAGAGCATGTCCGCCAGCACGTTTTCCTGCTTGATAGCCACCATGGGGGAGGCAGAGGACATTTTCCACCGCCCCCTCTCTTGTTTTGGAGTTGCTGGGGGGGGCGGCGCTGGAGGGATCTTTGCACCACGGTGCCAGATATGCTTAAGACGGCCCTGGGTTCATTTATTTTCCAATATGCTGGAGAGTGATTGTTTTATATTAGTATGAGTAGTGAGCTGGAATGGTGTTGGCACCAGTGTGCGATGGCTGATGAGCAAGAGCAAGGAACGGTCCAGGGGAGGATAAGAGTGCAGCCTTCAGAGGAGGAAACCCCTAAAGAAGGAAATGCAAACCAGAATACTAATTTACAGCACAGGGTGGATGCAGGAGGCAAACTGAGATTCTCTCGCCTCCCCACCCCAGCCATCCATATGACAGCGCTGCTTTGTGGAACAGAACAATAGGTACATTATACAAACCTATAATTATCTCAAGAAGAGTGATAGCTAATTCAAGGCATTACATGAACGCTGTAATATTGGATACAGTCCCACAAGAGGCAAACAGGGAAAGTGGGAGGGGGAGACAGAGAGAGAGTCTTTAAGCAAAGAATGAAAACTGCCTAGCGCAAAACATCAAAGAGGATATTTCATGGTCTCTTCCTGTTTGTTTGGATGCTCCCCGCAACCCCACTCTCTGCCTTCACTTAATGATTTAAAACACAGTTCCTTCTTTCATGTGTTTCTTGGCCACATCAGGCCCTAATCAGTTCCAGTTAAAGAACATCCTCTCTCTTTTTTCTGGGTAACAGCATGGATTGCAGGGATAACAGAGCTCAGCTCCCCCTGCATGCCCATGTAGGGTGGAAATGTCAAGGTAATGCACTGTAATTTGTTAAACAGCCTGAGAAACTTGCAGACAACAGAAGGCAGAGGGGACGGTAGAAAGAATCAAAATGCCAGAGATTTAGAGGATTACATGATGTACACAGGAATTGTCAAACTAGAGCTAGCAACTATTTCTGCACCTGCAGCCTTATCCCAATCAGATGGTAACACCCAAAAATTGAGGATGAGATTGGTCACGGAGAGGAAGGGCAGAATGTTTAGACCTATCCAAAACAAACAAAAAAGGGTTTGCTACTTAAAATATTAAGCAACTGTGCACAACAGTTTATAAAGAGATTAAGGAGGTTCTCTAACACAGAGCTGGACAGATGGCTTGTTCTCTTAGTAGCAAATGCTTATTGCCTCATTATAATTTACCACAAGTACCCGTCTCATTCTCAGTGACGTTCTAATTAGGAACATAGGAAGCTGCCTTATCCCAAGTCATTGCTTGATCTTGCTCAGTATTCTGACTGGCAGCAGGACTTCAGACTCTAGGTATGTATCTAGGAAAACCTTGGGGCAAAAGCCTTATGGGTAAGTTAAGCATACATAAATCCCTTTGAAGTGAATGGGGCTTGACCATGCATTTGTTGCTTTACGGCAGACTGAACTCCATTTTCCATTGTCCAAACCTCCTGAATTCATTCTGTCTTCCTCACATGATGCATAGCACACTAAGTAATTCTATCCAAACAGCATTTCCTTTAAAAAAAAAAAAAACTTTATCATTTTATTCGGTTTCATAAAACCTCACATGTTTACAAAGAAGGTTAATGAAAAAAATGGAAAGTATTAATTTACTTCATGTGAAGCATTTGCTTTGTTATGTCAGTATTCAATAAATATTCCCCAGTACTGTCTAAACATTGCAAGTTTCCACCTTTCTTCTTTCACTCTCAGATAACTTGTAAGCTTTGCCATAATGGTGTAATTGCAAAATTTAATAATAAATTTCCATTTATTCAAATGCCAGTTGCCAGGGATGATGGGAGCTGCAGTCCAACAACATCGGGAGTGCTACAGGTTCCCTGCCACTTTTGCATTGTATTCTTAAGAGTTAGCAGCATGATTGAAAGCTATAGAAAATAAGGGCTCTATCCCAACGTTTTGCATCACCAGATAAAGTGCAGTACTGTACTAAAGAAATAAACCGGCAACCATGAAGAGGCTGACATAAGAGCAATTGTAACTAGCCATCATGTGCTGCCCCCAGGGGTTTGTCCATGAAGCGAGGTCCAAGTCCAGTCCTGGGTCTAGGGATCCACAGGAGGTCAGTCCGGCGGGGAGCAAGGCAGGGAGCAGGTCAAGGTCCAAGGCAGGTGCAGGCACGAGGTTGCAGGTTGAGCATACGCTTGCAACTAAGTTGCTCACGCAACTTGGGCTGGGTCTGGCTGGCTTTTATCTGGCCCTATGCTTAGGGCGGACCCGATTCTCCGGAGACTCGCCTTTCCTCCGGGCCTGGAGGCGAGCACTCCTCCTGAAAGCACTTAGCTCTCTTCGCCTCTCTGCCCTGAGCCTCTGCAGCTCAGGAGAGGCTGGTGGGTTACTGGACCCAGGGGCTGCCTCAGCTTCCTCTGAAGAGGCTGGGAGTGGAGCACCTGCAGGCAATGGGTCCTCCCTCCCATCAGGAGCCAGAGCAGACTCCGCTGATGCCTGCACCTGGGGATCCAGCACAGGTGGGGATCCTTCAGGCTCAAGCCCTGGCCCTGGCTCAGCTGGTTCTGGAGGCGGGGAATCCTGTGCAGGCTGGGATCCCTCAGGTTCAGCACCAGAGTCTGACTCCCAGGCCATCACACCTCAGGACCGGGCCGCCCATGAGACAGGGCTGAAGCAGCCACCACCTTGGGTGGTGGAATCCCACGGAGTGGCAGAATGCTTTTGTGGGGGTGGGCAGCAGCAGGGAGGGGCACCTTCCTGTTTTGCCTCAGGCGGCGAAATAGGATAGGCTGCCCCTGCTAGCCATGGTTATGAAATTCCCAGTCCCGTGTTACTTTTAAAAGTGCTACAAGACTTTTGAGGAAGGGGTGGCTTCAGGTGGCCACTGTTCACTGTTTCATATGATATGGTGTTTTGTTATTAAAGGGTTGTGATCTACCTTGAGGCTTTGATATGGTTAGGCTAGAAACCTAGCAAGTATACAAAATAAACCACCCCTGCTATGTTAATGTGCTTCTGGCTAAGTATCATTCTATGAAGGTTCCCCCTCCTCTTGCCCTAGGCATCAATATATAGTTCAGAGATAAAAATGCAACCTCTAACTTTCAGAGAGAAAACAAAGGTTAGCTGCCCAATGCCTGTATGTATGTTTGCTTAACAGCACAACTCTGTTATAAGAGCCACTTTATGGGCCAGTGCAAAGGAAGATTCAGATGTCATTGTTTACACTGTTGTACACCACCCTTGAGAAGGGACATACAGTAGTAGGTAATATAAAAATATTTTAAGTCAGCAGCCTGATAACTCAGGGTTAAAGGATAAGAAAGAGAGCCTCTCCTTGCCCCCCTCACTGCCCCACTAGGATGACCAGATGCAAAAGAAAGCAAGGCTCCTGGACTGCTAATAGTTGAGGGAATTTCAGCAAGGGTAACTTCTACACAAAACGGTTGAGAAGTCTCTCTAGAGATTCCTTGAAGTGTGCTGTCAAAGCTGTGTCATCTGCAAATAACATCTCTCAAATAAGGATCTGCCACGCTTTGCCATGTAGGAATCCCTTGCAGATGACCCAGTGCCTGAAGACAGGCAGTCACAGGCAGCCAAGTCGTGCATTCATAACAGTGACCAGAGGATAAATGACCGCTGGGAGGAGTGCAGAGAGAAGAAACGCCATGGTGCATCTGCAGAACCACATCTGGACGCCTTCATTAGCCTCAGCTGCAACAAAACGCATCTATACCGCATTGGTCTCTACAGCCACAGCAGGCGCTGTGAGCTTGACCTCACTTCCAAAGGCTCTATTGTCTCCTGAGAAAGAAGGATGCCAGCTTAAGCTTCTACACAACAATTAAAAGAGCAGGAGCCCTGTCCCCTTTTCCACCCAAGCTCCGTATCCACAATTCAGTGTTAAGTTTAACCAATGTTAACCCCAGTTTATGGCCAGTTAACATTATGTCTCCATCAGTCCTGGCCATGTCACATTGGAGGTAGCAGCTTGCCTGGTGGGGTGGAGCTGCCAAACTACCTTCTTGGCAGCAGCATCCCTGCCGCATAATGGGAGGTCAGAAGCCAGCCTTGCTAATGGACCAAGAATGTGAGGCTACAAACTCAAGTCAAAGTCTTGAGTTCCTTAAGTGTACATTGGGCCCCAAACCAACAGAGAAGACCAAATGCAGTCAGATGCTTTATTTGACGTAGCTATCACACTTTTGCTCTTTGTGTCGCCTGCCAAATATAGGGTCTGAGGTTTGCCAGTCTTTGGCAGTTTTGAAAGAGGAAGCAAAGAGGGAATGGATTGGCACATTCCCGTATTCTCTCCTGCTTCCATGCACAAGCAAGACAAAAGCACAAACATCTGCAGGGGAGATAAGAGGCTGCCGGGCTCCGCTCAGCTGTATGGGAGCTTCTCTGCCTTCACTGAGCGCTAGTATTTAGAGTTAGGCAGCTAGCCCACTCCTAGGCTGAGCTGCACCATTTCATTGGACAGAGAGGATCCCACAATGATCAGCATTTACACTGGTCACAAGATAGCGGAATCGGACCAAGGGGCAATTACACATGCATAACGAGTTCTTGGCGACATTACCCAAGGCATCCAAGATGAAAAAGCATAAATATTTCACCTTGAAATGTGAGAGGGGAGTTCAGCAAATACCCTCTTCATCAAGTACAACGAAGCATCAGTAGTAACCTTTTTTCCCTCCTCCAGTGGGCGGAAAACAGTGGGAACCTTAGCCAGCCAGTTCACATTTCTCTCGCCGCAGACATAGTCAAACTGATCTTGTAACCTTCTCCCTGTTCCTGCCCACACAACACCCGTCCGACCCACATAGCAGCGGGGTTAACTCATATTTCACCTGAACTGCAGACTTCTTGCGCTTGTAACTCTGCCACCGAGTTCTGTCAAAAGAGCCACCAGCTGGAAAGGATCCTGGAATGGAATCTATGCAGTTTGATGGCCTCCTGAGCCTCTGCAACTGGGGCAATTAAACCCGATAATGCGCTTAACATTTCTGGCAAAGCTGGAACATTTTTTGATATTTTAGGAGGGAGTGTGACTTGAAATAGTTTTTATTTTTCATTAGACAAATCTAACTTATAAGGTGTTCCTTTAGATAGCAGAAGTCTTTTAATTCTATCCCAGGCTTGTGAACTAAGATGGCAATGTTATTATGCCTTCAGCCTTTCTTGCGCATTGTAAAGTTAATGTTTTTAGGTTGTGCATTTTTATTCTCAAACAAAAGCATAGCTCAGTGAGAGTCATTCCAGAGACAGCACAAATGAAATAAATCTTCCTCTCTGAAGTTGCACATGCTTGCCACCCACAGCAGGCCATTGTTTACACACACACACACACAAAAACACCCTCTGTCTCTTGAAGTTTAATTTTCACTTAGGGCGGCCACTTATGCATGGTCAAAAAGAGAGAAAAAGATGTCACCAATAAAGAAGGTAATAGTGGGCATGAATTCATTAAGTTCATTTCACCATAGTGGGGGTAAATGTGGCCATGTGATCTCTGTCCTGCTCAAGCTGATGTCTCAAGGCTAACTGTTGATGACCCTTCCTGCTCTCTCTACTTATGGCTCTGTATCTCTAAAACAGGCCTTGGTGGACTGACCCTTCAAACAGAAGGCTGTAAAGTATGACACATTCCCATGCCTCAAGCTC
Source organism: Lacerta agilis (assembly GCF_009819535.1). Taxonomy (NCBI): domain Eukaryota; kingdom Metazoa; phylum Chordata; class Lepidosauria; order Squamata; family Lacertidae; genus Lacerta; species Lacerta agilis. The sequence goes on along the minus strand of NC_046312.1, from coordinate 43,876,246 downwards.
AGAGGAGGAGGAGCCAACTGAGTCCAGGGCTGCTATACCACCAACTGGGAAATAACCAGCTCCTCGTGCTGGCGTTTCGGAGCCAAAAGTGCTCAAGGATACCTATGGGGCCTGCCTAAAGCCTTATCTCCCATGATCACTGAGATCATTTGCAGGAGGGTCATTGGTTGTGCTCCAGGTTGCCAAGGCTCATATGACATCAGGGGTGCCAACTTGAATAAAATATGGGGGCGGGGTTTTCAGGTAAGCCCCACCCCACATCATCAATCACATGATGCGGTGCACGCACACTATTTGAGTGACAATGCCCATCCACTGGGGGGCTGTCCCCACAAATATTTTATGGGGGGGTTCAAAGACCCCTCAGCCCCTAGGAGTTGGTTCCTACGTTTGACATCAACATAAAATGGAGCTTCTAGTGTCATCAGCCCAGTCCAGCGGAATGCTCTGCTGCCAGGCTTATGCATGAAATTAATAATACATATTTCCGTAAGAGTGCTGGTGTAGGGCATCTTCCTATGTTCCTATCATAGCTGCTGTTCCTTTATGGCTGGAACATTCCCTTGCAGCTGTTCCCCATGGTATATCCTGATAGGGACAGTCCAAAGGACTGCTAGATCTCTCCAGGTTTTGCAAATCATTATAGTCAAATCTTAAATCCTAAGAAACGCTGAGTAATTTAAATGCAGACTCATGGTTGCAGTCACCAATGCAAAACATTCCCTGTCAGCTTGTTCCACTTCCATACTACAGGTGTCACATCAGTAATTATTGTAAGGACTCTAAATAATTATTTCCCCAAGTTTATGGTATTGGTTTTTTTTTTTACACATTTTTAGTTAATTGAAAGCCCCTACAATTGTATCTTCCCCATATTACTGTATTCCAAACATGAACTGATAACCGCAACAAAAAGTAAAGCGGGTGAGAAAGACAGTGTCCCTAATATGTGACTAACAACAAATCATCTTTACGTTTGTCACCATAGTAGAGACTATTCACCCCAAATATAGAACAATAAGGGAACATCAACTCTAAGGAATGCTTAAAAGGGATAGAGAAAGGAAAAGAAAATCTAACCAGGCCAGATCAACTCATCAGAATACTGAAAACAGTAGCATATTCTGCCTGGCCATGCAGCCCTGCTTCAAGAGCAGGGGAGAGCTGGCAAACATATTCACCTGGTGAATATTTAAAAAATCATATCATAAATAAAATAAAATAAAATAAGCAACAGCCCCAAATTTCCACATTACATAAACATAACAATGCTCTAGGAAAAATACAAGCCAAGGGCCTAAGTCCCTGGGCAACTTTCCCGAAGTAGTACCCTAAGTACCAGTGATTTCAGCAAAAACTGGATTCATGACATTTTTACTCAAAACAAAGATCAAAGAGAAATCATTTACCCATACTGGCAAACTAGCAAAGCTGCCTTCTTGCTTTAGGAAATATATGCATTGATTTAAATGCGGAAATGATCCAACTCTTCATTTCAAAATGACACCACCACCCCTGAGAACTCTAGTACATTTCCTAAGGGTTAACATATATAACATGCATGTGCCTACTCAGCTGCCAGGACTCTTGAGTTGTGCTCTGCCATCCAGGAAAGCCAGATTAGATTCCTGTCCCACTTTTTTGTTCCCTGGAGTGGCCAGCTAATTAAGGAACAACAGAGGCTGCCTTTGAAGACACCTCCTTGGCTAAACACACTTCAAGGAAAGAGATGTGGGAAGACTGTTCCTAGCTGCAACCAGACAGTATATTATGCTCTCCCACTGCATTACTCCAGCGTAACTTGATTTTTAAAAGAACTTTTCATTTATTCTCAGGCAGAGTTATAGATTGATGGAAACCTAGGAGTAATGATAGCTATATTCTGTTTCCAGTCATAGGGATCATGAATAATAAAGTACATTGTTTTCATGTCCTCGTTGTGTGAATCTGGGTTGGCCACTATGAAAACAGAGGGCTAGACTAGATAGGCCTTTGGTCTGATCCACAGGACTCTTTTTATATTCTTAAGGGTTAGGAATGAATAAAGCCATGTGTAATGAATCAGATCTAAGTTAGGGGCTGTTCAGAGACCCATGGTGTTTTAGGAGTTAATGGGCTCCCCAGTTTGAGTGGCAGATACCCCTTGGGAGGCGGGACATTCCACTATTTAAAAGGAGGGAGCAGCCGTTAGAGAGTGTGTGGGGGAGAGCGGTGACTGAAGAAGGAGGGTGTGGGGCCAGGTTAGGTTAGGATTGTTGAAGATGTGTATGTGTTGCTGAAAGGAAGAATCTACACTGTTAAGAAACTAAGCTTATGAACCAATACTGAAACCGTTATGCTCTGTAATAAATAAAGATCTCTTGTTGTTGAGCCAAGAAAATTTCGTCGTTCTTTTGGTCCAGCGAGTTATATGGGCTCTTGAGGAGGGGAACTCAGGGAAAGGGCAAAACTAACCTGAAAGGCGATAGTTTGTGTCTTAGAGTTCCCTCAGGAGGGGCTAGCGGGCGGAAAACCTGGTATTGCCACAGAGTTGCTAAGAGGGCTTAGCCAACTGATATAGTGAGGGGATCTAATAAAGAGAGGCCTCGAACTGTAGGCAAAGGAGAGGTTAACCCCTGAAGCCCAGAGCAGAGGATATAACCGGCCACAGCCACTGGACAGGAAAACTCCCGTTACTAAGAAATTCCCAGATTGTTACTCAAAGGGAAGGGCAATAACAGACGAACCTCAGAGGGACAGGTGGGGTGCATTGTGATTTGACCCAGAACACCTGATTAAAAATTCACTTACTAACAAGGGGAGTGTCTGAAGTGGAGGTTCGTTGCACCATGCCACAGGAAATAAAACTACCACCACAAAGATAGGTACAATAGGTGCAAACTGTTTATTTACCAAAACAGCATGGAGCCTTGAGGAACATTAAAGACACAACACGTGTCATTATTATATTATAGGGCTTTGTGCATTATAGGCCATTCCAGCTTTAATTTCTCTAAGAACTTGTGGCTCAAAGTTTCTTCAGTCTTTACATCTATATATATATAAAATTGTTCAAGTTGGATGTTTGTTAACGATCGCCTTTCTCCGTAACCCCTTGATCGATTCCGTTCAAATTTGGACACAACGTTCCATGGCCATATGGGAGTGATCATATGTACTTAACATTGTACAAATACCACACCTTTCTCAGGTAAAAATATGATTTTGTGCAAAAAAATAAAGCGCCCTCCAGTGGACATTAACAGCACAGCACACCCATTTCCGACCCCTCCTCCTCCTCTCCCGACGTCACTGTCACTATCCAATTGACAGGCAGACCGGCCACAAACGCTGCTGCTGCCTCCGCCACGCCAGGCGGAATCGCCATTTTCGCGGTTTGCGGCTTACATTCTACAGATACCACACCTTGCACAGCTACAAATGTGTTCCTATAAAAACAAACCTACAGCCCTCCACTACACGTCAACAACATCGAAGAAGGCCATTGACAAAATCAGGACAAAGAACCTCATAGACTAAAATAGTAGTAATAATAAGTTGTAGAAATGAAAACCAAAACAGGAGGGGCAAACGGAGAACATGCAGACTGAACTTCAACGAGATCAGGTGTAGGTAAGCATACGCTTTCTCTTTCATACTGTATCTTACTTTTCCATTTCACCAAATCAGCCACAGCAAGGCGTGGCCGGGTCAGCTAGTACCTTATGATTTAAGTGCTTTGAAGGAAGCCTATAAATGAAAATGAATAGCCCTTTGTTCCAGTGGCATCCATCTGTGTTATTTGGCGTATGTGTCCTTGCTGATTAGAGAAGCCCTTGGATATAGAAACAGTTTTCTACTTTTCATCTGCATTATTTGGGAGAGTTCGAAAGACATAATAAAATCAGTTACATTCTGTATGAAGGGATATAAGGCTCTCCAGATGGAGGGGGAATCTGTGGCTCTCCAGATGCATTTGGACTCCAGTTCCCACCAGCCCCAGTCAGCATGACCAATGGTCAGGGATGTTGGGACGTGTAGCCAGCATGACATCTGGAGGGCCAGAGGTTCCCCACCCATGTGTTTAGGGTGGAATCTACACACATATAAAAGCCGTTCTGAAAATGCTTTTTTAAAGCATTTTTAAAAATACATTGAATTTTCCATAAGGCTCACCATCGCCATCTAGCATCACATTGTATATTGCACTTAAAACACACTTTAAAAGTTTTGTTTGCAACTGTAGTCCAATGTTTCTATTGTGATTGGACTTAAAGTTTAAGGATCCCAGTTTAATATACCTCATAGAACAAGGACATCTCATGTTACTGAGTGGTATTTAACTAAGTTTTACACAGAGTAGACCCAATTAAATTTATGAACATGGCTAAGTCAGGTCAATTCTTTTCAATGGGTCTGATCTGAGTGAAACTTAGTTGAACACCTTTTTAGTAGCCCTGCTCCTGCACCATTAACAGATGCCTTGAGCAGAGAAGATTAATTCAGCCAAACTTTCCCCTCACATCTCTGTTTAACACATTCCAGATTAACAACTCTTTCATTGTCTGAAAGTGTCTAAAAGTAACAGCTGTTCATGGAGGCGCAGGTCAGTTCTGTGTCCAGGGCAGCTGTCTACCAGCTCCATCTGGCTGAGGCCCTACCTGCTCACAGACTGTCTCGCCAGCGCATTGCAGAGTCCCACTTGGACTACTGCAATGCGCTCTACGTGGGGCTACCTTTGAAGGTGACCCAGAAACTACAACTAATCCAGAATGTGACTGCTAGACTGGTGACTGGGAATGAGAGCTGGACACTGGACTAGATAGGCCACTGGCTTGGTCCAGCAGCCTTTTATTATGTTCAGGAAAATATTCCACACTCCTGCCCTGAGGATAGCTTAGCATTTTTAGAGGTCTTGTTCTTTTCCCTCAACAGTGGCCTTGTTGTTGTTCAGTCGTTCAGTCGTGTCCGACTCTTCGTGACCCCATGGACCAGAGCACGCCAGGCACGCCTATCCTTCACTGCCTCTCGCAGTTTGGCCAAACCCATGTTAGTAGCTTCGAGAACACTGTCCAACCATCTCATCCTCTGTCATCCCCTTCTCCTTGTGCCCTCCATCTTTCCCAACATCAAGCTCTTTTCTAGGGAGTCTTCTCTTCTCATGAGGTGGCCAAAGTACTGGAGCCTCAACTTCAGGATCTGTCCTTCTAGTGAGCACTCAGGGCTGATTTCTTTGAGAATGGATAGGTTTGATCTTCTTGCAGTCCATGGGACTCTCAAGAGTCTCCTCCAGGACCATAATTCAAAAGCATCAATTCTTCGGCGATCAGCCTTCTTTATGGTCCAGCTCTCACTTCCATACATTACTACTGGGAAAACCATAGCTTTAACAGTGGCCTAAGCCCCAGAAATTAAGTTAAGCTTTTCTCATCAGTTTATGTCCATGCTAGGCAAAACATGTTGATGAAGTGATAAAATATGGGCCAGGCTGTGGTTAAGCTGCATGCCTGGCATCCCCAACCCCACCCCCAGGAGATGTGTGGACCCAATTCTGTGAACACCTTCCTAGCTGACATCAGAAAGGCCTCCCTCCATATTGAACCTCAGGTGCTTTTTTATTTCAGTAGACATTTTAAGTAAGCTTTTCTGATTTTATCTTTTGTATCTTTTTTGAAACTTCATTTTAAACAGTTTAGAAATTACAGTGTAAAGAAAAATATAAATTGTTGAATATATATATATATATATATATATATATATATATATATACTGTAGTTGAAAATACACACGCACACGCGCACAGACCCCAAAGGGGGGAAACCTCCAGGTTAGGCCAACCGTGATGAAACGCAAGAAGTGACCCTCAATCAATCAGAATGAATCGCTATGCAAATGACAAAAATAATGTTGTTGTTGTTTTAAATCTCAAAACAATTACTAAATTTATCTCATCTCCTGGATGCCATTACTATTTTTTTTTAATGGAATAAACAAAGGTTCTTTTATAAGGCCATTGCAATTGTGTTTGTACATAAGAAGTCAAAATAGAGCAGTCACACAAAGGTACAAAAACTACCTTGAAAGAGGCAGAGGGAAAGCACACAAGAGTCAGAAATATAATCCTAATAGGACCTTTAAATTCATAAACAGAAGATGATAATAAGCTGCGTATTCCCCTCTCAGAGAGGCCAGAGGGAGTTTCCATGGTACAGTCAAGGCATCAGGGAAACCGTCTCAGCTGCAGCCTGATCCAGCCATGGGAATTATCACCATCTGCTACAGAAAAAAAATGAGAAAGGCAAGAAGAGAAAAGGGGGTGCATATCTGAAGCTTGAGTAACAAAAACCTGGATTCCAACAGGGAACTCCTTGGGGGAGATGGTCAACACAGAGCAGAGCTCAAAAGTTCTCTGACACCAAACCGCTCCATTGTGAAAGAGGAGTTCAAGGGTATTTTCATTTTAAAAAATCATTTTTACACCAAGACCTCTTTGCGCTTTTGCAGAACTGTGTCAGCCCAACAGCAAGGCTGGTCTCTGTTGCAGTGCTGTAAGAGTGGTTTGATCTGCAGCAATTAGCAGGTCCATTCTTAACCTGAAATCCAGGGGTCGCCAGACTAAGGCCCGCATGCCGGATGTGGCCTGAGGGGCTCATTTATCCGGCCCCCGGCAACCCCCGCTGCTGCCACCCGCTCTTACCAGCGCGGCGCAGTGTGGCTGCCCACTTTCAGGTCAGCGGAATGACAGAAATAGCTTGTGCGCATGCGCAAGCGTCATTTCCGGAGCACTTCTGGGTCTGCGGGGGCCCATGCACACGCCCACAAGCTATTTCCAGCATTGCGTCGACCCAAAAGTGAGCCAGAAATGATGCTTGTGCATGCACACAAGCTATTTCCGGCGCTCCGTCGACCCAAAAGTGCGCCAGAAATAGTGTGTGGGCGCGCGCTCCCCAGCACTCTGGCCCGCCACACGGTCAGCACTGCAGGAAGCGGCCCAAGGTCCGGTAAGTCTGGGGACACCTGCTGAAACCGTTCTTAACCTGAGGTACCACTTTAGCTAATGGGGCCTCCCGCCACCGCCAACAAACAATTTCTGTTCTCATCCTGAGATAAAGTTATTAACCCGAGGTACTATTTCCGGGTTAGCGGAGTCTGTAACCTGAAGTGTTTGTATCCCGAGGGACCACTGTAATGTGTAGCTCTGTGGCATGATTTTTCACATCAAATCTCTTTTGAAGACACAAGATCAAGCCAAGGCACTTTTCTTCTGGCTCATTGGCAACCCAGTTAGTTTGCTGAAATTGTTGCTGTGTTTTCAATTTGCAATTGTTTTGTTGTGGTTTTTATACTGCCAGTATTGTTCTTACATTTTTAAGTGGGTAGCGTAATAGATGTAGTCCGCCTTGTATAATGCATGTATAGTAGAAAGGTAGGTCATAGTTCATGGTGCATTGGTGTGTTAAGACCCTATGGGCTAGATGGAATGTGCCTACATGTGCAGCAAGGGTGGAGAACCCGTGGTCGTCCAGATGTGGATGGACTAAACTATAATCACTACCATCACCCCAACCATTGGCCATGCTGTCTAGGGCTGATGGGAGAATGAGTTAAACAACATCTGTGAGGCCCATGTTCTCTGTTCCTGGTTTAACTCTTCTTTCCACCCGCTCTCTACACTACCATCTTCCTCCCCACCAAGTGCTATTTGTCCCATTCGGGGAAAGGTGTGCTGTTCCCCATGGGAGAAAATGGCAGCTCGAGGAAGAAGAAACAATTTGCACTGTGTGAACAGCACAGGGAAAAGAAACTTGCTTCTCCCAGTGCATTTCTGTCTCACCCCCCAGCACCTACTTGCGGCTACTACATTTTTTCAGTATTTTAATTGTGGATCTCTTGGGTTGTACCTTCTTACATCCTGAGGATTGTAGGTGGGAAGATATCAATGGACTGACAGACAGCTAAACCAGAGAATGAACTATTTGTGGGAGAGAAATAAAACACAATACTTCACATACTTGGGGAGGAAGAAGAATGGAACTGCCTTATGTGAAGTGCCTGGCTGGGGTTAAAGGCAGTCACTTACGGTACTTTTAACAGAACTGAAAGTGTTATGGCTGAAGTATTTATGGCTGAAAGTGTTATGGTTGAAGTATTTATGGCTGAAGGATTTGCGTTCTCCTCGAGAGGAGAGCCCGGGGGGAGGTCCTACTCTTGAGGAAAGCCCGGGCGGGAGTACTCCTCATGGGGAGAGCGGAGAAAGTGATCCTGCTAGTGGGGAGGATCAAGGTAGGGAACCTCCTCAAGAGGAGGTCTTGTTCAGGTACAGGGAGCCCCAGCCACTGCTGTCATCTGACTCCTCTCAAAGCCCATCGCCAGAGCTCTCTCCTACGGAAGAGGAGGAGGAGCCGAGGGTCAGGGATGCTGGGCAGAGACCCAGCAACGCCAGCCAGAGGCGATAAGAGGGGGAGTTGCAGCTTCCGGCTCCAGCACAGCATGGGGGGGGGGGTCAGGGGACACAGAAGACATCACTTCATGGTGCCGAGACTTTGGTGCTGGGCGGGAAACAGGAGAGGGGTACTTCCGGATTCTGCAAGTGACTGAGCGGTCATGTTTTTAGCTAGCTCTGCACTGTAAATAGTTATGCACAATAAAGTAATCTTTAGTGTAAGAGGACTCTGTCATTACTCGTGAGCAACACCGTGGCGTACCCTGACAGAGCCAGATTCAGCCAACCAGTCCCACTAGCAGAAGTCTGTGCAAGGACGTCCTCTAACACAATGGGGCTTTCTCCCCACACCCACAAATTGGCTTGGGGTTGGTGGTGGTCAATCCTCAGAAAAGTACCGGTACATGAGAAGAGGAGAGAGGAGATGGTTACATCAAACAAGAAGAAATGCTTGTACTGAAAGAACGATCTCCTTACCATTACAATGAATTCTGATTATTATTCTTATTATTACAATTATGATTCCTCTGGTCCCTGGTCAAGCAGGTTTTGGTGACTTTTAAAGCACCAAGAAAACCTGATTGTTAGCTCAATGCATCTCTTCTTCTCAATAGTGACTGGGCTAAAGGGAGCCAAAAAGCTTTGGGCGTGATTATATGCAATAAGTGACGGTCAAGGAATGGAGCAGGAACACAGCAGCTGCTTGTTTTCTTACTGCTACAGAGCTTTGGAGAGGACAGGCATGATCTCCAAGTTGACAGATGACAATCGACTGAGTGATTCCTTAGCCAAATATCAAGCTGATGAAGATACTTTGAAGTAAAAAAAATAATCCAACCCAATTTGGCAGTAGGATTACAGCCTTTTTTCTGTAGAGCTTCTGAACTTTTGAAAGCTATAGTTTTTCCTGGCATGGGGGAAAAAGTTTGTGTGTGTGTGTGTGTGTGTGTGTGTTTTGTCTTTCATGTAGCAGCTAAACAGGTTTTCTGCCTGATTAAAAAAAATGTGGCAGCCCTACTTAGCTGCTCAACCCTATCTTGGCCTCCATCAAACTGAAAATTAGTTGCCAGATTTCAATGCAGCAGGTACATAAACAAGGGAAACAGGATGTGGCCAAACGAACAGAATCAATTTTATTCCGAATCTCAACTCTGCCCACATTCACACTCTGCATGGAGCATTTCCTATGCAGGTGGCAAGAGGACTTCACAGGATCTGCCTTCAGCATCTCACATATTGGGAGCAGCCTTCGAGAAAGGCAGTGGCAGTTTACCAGGGAGACATTTTCACAAAACAATGCAAACATTAATTGTGACACCGTTTACAAATCACATCACAAAGAAATGCCCAGTTGGTGCCTATTAAATAAGCACAACCGCATTCTAAGGAAGAATCCATTATGGCAATGGATATAAAAAGTGTGGTAAGTTCCCAAAGAAAAAAATATTTAGCTTTCAGTGCTTGGAAGATAGGATATCCCCTACCAGGGCATAACCTTGAATGAAATCTTGTATACTATATGTAAGAAATACACACTACTGTAGTTGCATGGAACACAAAGGACATGTTTAAACCACAGCCTAAAAAACTAATACTAATTTGCTCTTCGCTTCTATAAAGAATACTGGGAACTGTAGTTACCGGTATGCAAGAGAGGCCAGAGATCTCTGACATGAAAAGCTCATCACCTCTCCACACCACACTTCCCAATATTATTTGAAAGAAGCCATTGAAGATAAGCTGGTTTAAAATAAGTAGGCCTTTGGAGTGCAGATATGTTTTGACTCAGCAGAAAAATCCTAACTGGGGCAGTGCTGGCACTGGAGGGAACCACATGGTCAAGTACCTCTCACGTGGTCCATGGCTTTTGATGTGAACCAAGCAACATAAGAAGAAGCAACCCAAGGACCACGAAGACATTGGTAACAGTCTGGCACATGATTGAGGATAAAGATTAGGTTGATAATCAGATAGAAGTGGAGAATTAGGGAAAGTGAAGTTTATAGTAGTTTAACAATGGTTTTCCTAAAGAGGCTATCAAAAAGGGATTTTATGGTGGAGAGGGAAGCAATTTGCTTAGCAGAAAGAAGAAGGCTATTCTGTTGTTGTTATATATTTATTTATACCCTGATAGGGAATCAATGTGGCTTACAGATAAAAATAAGAACATTTCTAGTGTCAGGAATGAGCTAGCTCCAAGCAAAGCTTTACAGCCAACTGCAGAAAGCAGCCAGGAACAGAGAGGCTTTGATGTTAGGCAGGGGAGAGCCGGCAGCTGCAGACTTCAGCTCTTCCTGATCTTGACAGGTAGGGTGATAAGGCAGTAGCTGAGAGCAGGTAGAACACAGTCAAAGCAGGCGCGAAAGGATTCAGAGACAGCCTGTCAGAAAAGGAAGAGGTTGGAGCTGATCCATTTAGTCTGAAAAGTTGGCGAATGGGAGGGCTGCTAGATAGGAAGCAAAACAAGAGACATAAGGTTCGTACGTTCAATATCTTCTGTCGCAGGAAGGAGTCTACAGAAGGGTCATCTTGAATAATGGTGTTGGATGCTTTGTTAGAGCTGTCCAGAGCTATCTGTTTGTTTTTGCAATAAATCCTCCTTTTTAATTACCTACGCTTACTGTGTTATCATGTTGGGAAAAATGGAGGGCACAAGGAGAAGGGGACGACAGAGGATAAGATGGTTGGACAGTGTTCTCGAAGTGACTAGCATGAGTTTGGCCAAACTGCGGAAGGCAGTGAAAGATAGGCGTGCGTGGCATGCTCTGGTCCATGGGGTCATGAAGAGTCGGACATGACTGAACAACTGAACAACAACACTGTTTTATCAAGCTGGGAACCTGGACTCCTGACATCTAGGCAGCAGAAGCTGCAACAGTATAGATAGTAAGTAGCAGCAGCTTAACAAACAATGTAATTAAACTGTGCAATTAGTTTAAAGCATGATTTGAAAGAGAAGCAATGCTTATATTAGTATACAGTATTCAACTGAAACTATCCTTGATGCTTGCTTGGCATAATTCATTTAGGAATAAGTCTATTTTTAGAAAGGAGTAATCAGGACAGTGCCACTCATCCACTGTACAGATAAAACATCTATATGGGCCTGCAGGGGAGCCATGTGACCAACTTCTGGAAGACAACCTCATGGCATTGCTGCTCTCTACTCCCAGGTTGCCATTACTAGAGGAGGAAAGGACAATACAGTGGTACCTCGGGTTACATACGCTTCAGGTTACATACGCTTCAGGTTACATACACTTCAGGTTACATACTCTGCTAACCCAGAAATAACGCTTCAGGTTAAGAACTTTGCTTCAGGATAAAAACAGAAATCGTGCTCTGGTGGCACAGCGGCAGCGGGAGGTCCCATTAGCTAAAGTGGTGCTTCAGGTTAAGAACAGTTTCAGGTTAAGAATGGACCTCCGGAACGAATTAAGTTATGTACTTAATTCTTTCCGGAGGTCCCACTGTACTGAAGTTTGCCTACCATTCCCCTCCATACTCACCTCTTGAATATACTGTGTAATAGGGAAAATGTATTTTATTTCCAGGAATACCTTGTGAATACTCGAATTCAAATTTGGTGCTGTTAAAGCTGATTGTTATAAAGTAGTCAAGCACTTTGTGCTGCTTAAGTCATGACGATTAAAAAAAAAAAACCCAGACAAGGTGGCAAATGGAATTGATCTTGAACGCCTTGTTTTACTGGAGAATAAGCCCGGTTGAGTATCCATCCTAAAGAACAGTATATGAAAAGTGGCCACTGGATTTGTTTCTTTGACCTTTAAAGGCATTCACTTGTAACAACTCATCTCAATACACAGATGCCTCTAGTCTGAATGAAATAAACATCTCATATATATTTCAAAGAAACAACAAGGTGATGTTTCTTTTTTTTGTAAATATTTTTTATTGATTTTATCTGGATACAAATAAAGAGATTATTACAATAACTTTACAAATAAAAAGTAAAATACAAATTATATCACACCAAACATTTAAATCTTACATCCATGAACTTCCCTTCTTTCATATTATGTCTTCCTTATATCTTAATCTATATTTCGCACTTTGAATTCATTTCCATACATTAAATTCCCCCTCTACGTCCTATTCCTAATTTTTCCAAACTCTCTTCCAAACTTGTATATCTAACAAGGTGATGTTTCAACTGCTATCTCTAACGGAGTATGGAATCCAAACTTTAATAACTGTTGCCATTTACCAGCAGTCACGCAAATTCCTGTGTGGGCACAATATGCTGATAAAAGAGTGGAAACTTACACAACCTTTGGTTAATTTCCTCTTACCTACCAACTTCTATTGATTTCATTGGTCTTTTCCTTGAACAAGCAGATTTGGGATTGTAGGTCTAAGCAACGCACTTCACAATACTTTGTGACCCTCTGCCCATGGCTGCTCAACCATAAAATTGAATAACAGCGACGAACCGGTCTGCATGACAAGAAAGCAAGTTTTCAACACTGTGTGAGGAAGTTTGGAAAACACAAGAAAATCCACTGTTCTGCTCAGACCAAAAATAATGCTTGGAATTCAATTTGTTCAGAAGAAGCGGTGCAATATAAAATGTAACCATATGCAGTGATATTGCCAACTGGGGTTTACCTAAAGAGAATGTGTGTCTACATCAGGGGTCAGCAACCTTTTTCAGCCGTGGGCCGGTCCATCGTCCCTCAGACCTTGTGGGGGGCCGGACTATATTTTTTTTTGGGGGGGGGAATGAACAAATTCCTATGCCCCACAAATAACCCAGAGATGCATTTTAAATAAAAGCACACATTCTACTCATGTAAAAACACACTGATTCCTGGACGGTCCGCGGGCCAGATTGAGAAGGCGATTGGGCCGCATCCAGGCAACGGGCCTTAGGTTGCCTACCCCTGGTCTACATAGAGGACACGGTAAGTGGGAGAAGGGTTAAAAGCAGGACCAGGTGTTGAAAGGTAGACGAGGCTATTGCTACTTTATCTCCCCCCTGGGGAATTTTAAAGGTTTGTGCATGGTTTCCAGAGTGTGACTTGGTAACACGACTGGACAGAAATTGTTTGAATCAACACGGACCATCCCTATAGTACAAAGGAAGAAACAACTCTAAAGCAGACAGGACACAGCATGGAAATAATTAAGCAAATGTCTGTAGGTGTTACAGTGCAGGAGGCCAGGCTAGATTACTGTAATGGTTACTGCAGGGATTTCCTATACAGATAATCATTGTCTCATCAGCAGTCCACCTTCACTGGGACAATTTCACATTTCACCATGGACAGGGCTTGCCATCAGGGACTGGCATTGTTAGGTGCTGGTCACACCCCAGGAGCCCTTGCCCTTTCTCTGGAAATGAAGCAATTAGGACACAGAGGAAGAGGCAAGCAAATAGGCAAAGGAAATGAGAAAGAGAGCAAATGAGAATGTCTTACCCACCCACCCAAAAAAACATGGAGTCAGCAGTGATCAAGAATATTAAAAGGCTCTTTCTTCCTTTTCTGCTCTTTTATAGCTCTATGGCTTTTATTATAATGTACAGTATTGTTCTTTTTCAGATTTTATGTCATGCCTTGCGCTTTGAAAATTTCGTACATCACTTGTGGGCTCCTTATGTGTCAAGCGACTAACAAATTGAATCGATAATATAAAAAGACATCAGACAGTGTAGTTGCATTTGCTTGTTACCACCAGGAGCAGTATTAGCATTTCCTTGCACATATCAATTTTGTTTTTATTTCACATGTGTTTAAATATATTAAACCAATTATATGCATATTGATGCAGAGGAATGTCCCATTATGTTCAGTGGGACTAGTTCTTAAGTAAATGTACATAGGATTTAAGGCTGCAATCACATGCAAAGTAGTAGTAGTAGTAGTTATAAGAAAAATACTGCTCCCTTTCCCTTATGGGGTATCAACATAGTAGTAGTAGTGGTAGTAATAGTAAAAATATTCTTTCTCATCTTTCATCCAAATAACTCAAAATGACATAAATTGTTCTGCTCCTTTCAGTTTTATCCTAACTACACTCCTCTGATATACTTTAGGCTGAGATACATTGATTGGCCCATTGCTATGCAATGATCTCCATGGCTATGGGGACCTGAACCCTGGTCACCCAGGTTGTAGACTAAGCTCCTCTCCACGCTAGTGTTTAATTGCAGGGACACAGGTGGTGCTGTGGTCTAAACCACTGAGCCTCTTGGGCTTGCTGATCGGAAGGTTTGTGGTTTGAATCCGTGCAACTAGGTGAGCTCCCGTTGCTCTGTCCCAGCTTCTGCCAACCTAGCAGTTCGAAAGCATGCCAGTGAAAGTAGATAAATAGGTACTGCTGCGGTGGGAAGGTAAATGGCATTTCCGTGCACTCTGGCACTTGTCATGGTGTCCCGTTGTGCCAGAAGCAGTTTAGTCATGCTGGCCACATGACCCAGAAAGCTGTCTGCTGACAAATGCCAGCTCCCTTGGCCTGAAAGCGAGATGAGCGCTGCACCCGTCCAAGGGTCCTTTACCTTTACCTTTTAGCTATGTGCACTAACACTGCAGGGAATCAGGAATGTCACATTTATATCCTCATTCACTTAAAGGTAAATCAATCTGAATTCAGTGGGACATACTTCTGAATAAGCATACAGAGGAACATGCTACTAGGCCAGCAAATAGTTAAATGACTGGCTACAGATTGGAAATCTGATTCCCCACTAGTCACCTACTTTCAGTCCCTTGATGGTTCCCCAGAAATAACTACACATACACTGTTTCTAGACAGTGTCAGGTACAGTTGCCCAGTCTTCCAGAGAAATATAATGCATTGCTAATTTGCACATATTAATGCAAATGTACCTGTGTTGAAAATCAGCTACTATTTACTGTTGAATCTGACCATTAAAGAACAAAACACCCAGGTAAGACCAGTCTAACTCATGGGGGAACTATCCAACAAATTTTCAACATCCATATGTATCCTTAATTTCCAGAGCGCTGTATAGAGGATACATTTTTGCTGAATATTCTGGTTCCCCCTGCCCACTCACTGTACCAAAATTGGAAACTGCAGCATTCTAGTAGTGGTTAAGCTCCCCCCCCCCCACTTTTCCTCTCTTCATAGGAGGCTATATTGAGAAAGGTATCTTCTTACAGAGTTTCAAAGTGTCCTCTGATAAGCAGACAGGATCATGTTATCTACCTTCTCTTAGGTGTCATGTCAAAGGGTCAGAGCCTTATTTCAGTTTAAAAGTCCTACCTTCATGAGAAGTGAATGCAGTGAGTAATTCAATAGCAGCAGGGTACTCAAGAATGCAATTGGAGTAAGAGGCTAGGTGGGTGGGGCACGACAAGGATGTCATCTTATCCCTTTCAAAATAGAAGGTTCTGACAGGAATCAGTGGAATAAACCTGATACAGGCTCCTCGTTGTCAAGACTTACTATCCTAGAGGCCAACATTTTAACATTTCAGGTTTCACTTATAGAGCTGTGCATACCATTTCGAAGGGCGTGCAAACACTCTGGTTTTTAAGGGGAACAAGGGTTCCTCCAGTGCTTCTCATCTTGCATTGTGTATTTCTCAAAAGCCCCAATCCTACATTCATCCTAGACCTGTGTGTCTGCCATTCACAGCGCAGAAGGTGCTAGGGTAGCATTGTAATAGTAAACCATTCCTGCTCCGGCCGGCCACACCCCCACCCTCCCCTCAGTCTGAGCACTTCTTGGGAACCTTATAAGATCTTTTATGTGGGAAGGCTTTTAGGGGCTCAGAGAAAAACTGAAAATTGCAGTGGAAAGTGTTTTAATCTGTTTAAATCGAATAAAATATATGAAATTTTATTGGGGATTTATGGTTGTTGTTTTTCACTTACCCCAGAGATGATGTCACACTGTAAGTCTTACACCATGAGATTTCAGCGCCAGGTAATCTCCTAATCTATTAGTAACAAATAGTGCAAAAAAGAGTTCTACTTTCCTGATGTTCTGAAATTCTGAATTAGCACACAAATTAAGAGGTTAGCTCTTCCATTTGAACACACCTTAAGATGTATTGGGACGCGGGTGGCGCTGTGGGTTAAACCACTGAGCCAAGGAATTGCTGATCAGAAGGTTGGCAGTTCAAATCCCTGCGACGGGGTGAGCTCCCGTTGCTTGGTCCCTGCTCCTGCCAACCTAGCAGTTCGAAAGCATGTCAAAGTGCAAGTAGAAAAATAGGTACCGCTCTGGCGGGAAGGTAAACGGCATTTCCGTGCGTTGCTCTGGTTTGCTAAAGCGGCTTTGTCATGCTGGCCACATGACCCAGAAGCTGTACGCCGGCTCCCTCGGCCAGTCACACGAGATGAGCGCCGCAACCCCAGAGTCGGACACGACTGGACCTAATGGTCAGGGGTCCCTTTACCTTTTAAGATTGTATTATATTCCTCAGACATAGAAACTGTTCATTACTCACTATTATGTCATTCTAGCAACAATTCCTAAAGTCTTCTATGCTCTTATGAGTTGACTTACAACAGAGGTGCTGACTTGACCCCCACGTTGAGGGGGCCCAGCGTCACGTGACCTGTCGCATCCTTACCCAGCACTCCAGAGCTTGCCCACCAGCAGCAGGGGCTGGGGAGAATGGAGGTATCCTCACCCTCCACTCCTCCCACCCCCACCCAATGCAGCGGCAGAGCATATGCTCCTGCCACCCGTGTTGGGCATGCAGGGTGTGCCCCCAAGGGAGGCAGGGCACAGAGCGAGTCTATTCCGCCCGGCCTAACTGGATGCAAAAATGCTACCTCGACAGCATTCTCTAGCTGAAGAGAGGGGCAGCAACACTGCCGCAGTTCTCCTTCTCTCTGCCTCCCTGGTCAGACCTGACCCAGGAGCAGAGCTGCGCCTGGGTGCAAGGGAGCTGGCTGCTCCCTCACAGACACAGCACAGTGAAGGAGAGGGGCAGCAACACTGCTGCCATGACTCTTTCCACCCCTGGGCCAGGCCTGACTCGGGGAGCCTCTGTGGGGGCTCCTGGTTGCTCCCCCTCTAAAAAATGATGTGGCGGGGGATGGTGACCCCTCAATATTGGGGTGGGGGCTTGGCTCCCTGCCCAGAATTATTGAGGGGGCAAAGTCGCTTCCACCCCCTATAGTTGGCACCCCTGATATGAAGAATCTGAGTGATAGCCAACTAAGTTACACCAAGGGCAGTCCCAATGAATTTAATGGACTTAAGGTTACTCTGAATATGAATCACACTGGATGCATCTCCCTGTCTATACCTTTAAGCGCACAGGGATGCCTCGTGTTGTGGAATTAGGATGCAATATGTACCCCATTTCTTGTGAGAGGCAAACTCATAATTTTTTTAACCATGTGGATATACTGTGGGGAGCTGCAACATTCCTCAGTTCCCATTTATGGATAGCACGTATTCATAAGCGCTTTGCACATGAAAGCTAAATAACAATATCCCCCCATGCCACTAGTTGGAGGGTATATTATTTACTAAAAATGCTCTTGAACCTATTTCAAAAAGGCTTCAAAAGTAACTTTCAAACTGCTGCCACCTCCAGCATTGTGACACGTCTGAGAGGTACGGTCAGCAGTAGCTGGAAGGTGATGTACCAGTATGTGAAGATGCTGTTGCAATTCCTGGTAACATTGATCTTCTGTGAAGCCTTCTATATTAGGGTCAAGTGTTAAGTCTCAGCATCCCTTAAGCTGAGCTGGGTGCTGCTCTCACTGCTTTACTCTTGGGTCCAATTTCTGTGGCTTTGTACAACTCTGCATTAAAGTTTTAACACTGAGTATGCTTTGTAATTTGCTCCTCCCATGCCTCAACAAATAAAACAAATGCAAATGCAACATGAAAATACTGGTTCTTAAACTCCAGCGAGGTCAGAGTGCCTGTTCAGTCATGGCAAGATTGCCATTAAGAATTGTCACTTATAGGCTACTTAATGCAACATGAAACCTGCTTGGAACGGCAATAATGTACAGCCATGCAGCACAGCCACAAATGACCATATAATAGAAAATCTTCATCCTCACCTTTCCAGTGCTCCACCGCTTCAGCCACTGAGTCCCTTTATATGTACAATATTACATGTCATTTGTAATGGGACACGCAACATCTCAGAGGGTAATTGGTAAAGGCATATAATTACTATGCCATATAGGATCAAGTGCATTTCCTTACTGTAAGAATCTGGGTTGCATGGGGATCGGCTAAACTCCGTATCTCCCCTATCTTCGTAGAGCAAGCACATTTTTGTTATGCAAGGCAAGAGCATGAGGAAGGGTTGTACGGTTCCAAGCCTGCATTCACTTAGGCTGTAATCCTGGCCATCATTTCTGTCCAAACTGCATGCTTGGAGCTTCCCTAGCTAAGTCGATTGGGATGTGGAGTCTCAACATCAAGAAGCCCACTTCCCCCTCTCAGCTTGGTTAGAGAGGTCCGTGTTCAGCTGGAGGAAGAGTCACTCAGGATGGGGAGCCAAGGCCAAAGAGGACCAAGGACAAAAAAGCAGGAGGATGAGGCAGAATGAGAAAGTATGCTGTGTAGAGCAAGGGTGCAGAACCCGTGGCCCTCCAGGCGTTATGGGACTCCAACTTCCATCGCCTCTGACCATTGCCTATGTTGGCTGGTCCAACAATATCTAGAGAACCAGACGTTTCCCCACCCCTGATTATAGAGACAGGAGGAAGAAAAAAAGTGGTTCATGTGGAAATGAGTTGTACCAGTGCACAAGGCGCAACAAGGCCCATAGTAACCTGGTGAGGGCCTACAGTCAAAGGTGAAGGGGCTATACATTGTTATCCATGAGTGGAGAGACATGGACAAAGCAATCCCCTGACCTATCCAGACTCGTATTGCCTAGAAACTGAACGGAGTGTAACACCCAGAGACGTAATGGGCCATGGCTAGGTGAAGTAATCACTGCTGTTGTCACTGTTTATCGCTTGGCAATAAAAGATTTTTGCAAAGTGATTTGAGTTTTGCAAATGGCACTATGGATTCCTACAATGTGCAGCACCCCATGCCAGCCTCGTGAGCGGCCCCTCCCCCTTCCTTCCTTCTTTCTCCCTCCCTCCCACACCCCACCAAGTGAAGAATTGCTAGTTCTCTATCCCCTGACAAGGCAGCTGCACTTTTATTATACTATAGTTATTTCCCTGTGCTGCAGTGGTTTTGCTGCCTGCCGTAACACAGATAACTGAGACCAGATGTATGATTAAAAGACCAGCAAAAGAAAGAGAAACTTGCAGGTTAGGTCATGGGATCTCCCTCTCGATAGTATCTTCAGTATTTGCTTAATCCTGACCACCACCGTGCAGTTTTTTACCATTTGACTTTTTTATCTCAGGTCAAAATGAGGTACACTTAGGGCCATGAAAATCGGGGGGGGGGGGGTTGCTAAAGTATGCCTGTTTCTGTGGTCTGTGTATTATTTGAACCCCATTTTGTCATATGCGAAAGCAAACCTTTGCTTAGTTCTTATCCAGACACTTCCCAGAATAAGACCTTGGCATCTGGTCCACCTTCATTCACTGGGAGAATTATAGATACCGGTACTCAGCTCCCTGCAAGATCTAGGACAAAGGTTTAGTGCTTTCGTTTATCCTGGCTACAGTTAGACCTACCAGCTATATTACGGTAGTTGTGCATATTGCAAAATCAGAGCTACGTATTAAGTGCAGACTTCTGTAGCTTTCTATATCAGGGTTGGATTCAAAGTAGCACTGAGTAGCATGTTCTGTAAGCACAAAGATTTCCACCTGCACAACAGGACTCCCCCCCCATATGCAAATACAATTTCAAACCCGATACAGATGCTTCTTGAAAAAGTGGGGTTTTCAATAGATGCTACAACAATAGTACCTGTCTGGGGAGAAGTTGCAAATGGTAGATACCGCAACACTAAAGACCTGGGTCCTGTATCTTAGGGAACAGACTTCCTAGTGAGAATGGGATCTGCAGGAGGACTACACAACTCAAAAGGCAGAGCTAGTGAAACCATAGAAGTGAATACATTATTTATTGGACCTTGCTGTCCACTTATGGTTTCCAGGTCCAGACCTTGGGAAGACCCCTGTACAATACATTTTTCCAGGCGTGGTTCCCCCCACCATATCTGATGATGGGAGAAATACCGGTAACATCTAGAAAGAGATACAGGAGCCCTCTCAGGAATCCTTCCTTGAGCCCTTTGGCTTCCTGGCACAAAGTTCTACACTACTGAAAGTTCCCTCGCAGGTCCATTTCTTGTCAAGAGCTCACAGTTCATGCTGCTCATCTTCTCGATATTATACACATTGACGCAATCATCATCATCCATGCCACAAGTTCCTGCTTTCTTTTCCTTGTGCTGTTAGGTCCATAAAAACAAGTAGGAATTGTAATGCAATATATATTAACTGAGGGAGGGACTCTGTATCTTGCCTTGCTCAGTTTCCCTGTACAGTATTTGGTTTTTATTCTTGGTGATGTGCCACAAAGATCTAGGAAGTGATCTGCATGAAATAAGCAGAAGGCCGCACAGCTTCTGTTTTGATTCCAGAATGAACTGTACAAAGAATGCCCTTAGTCACCAAACCCATGTTTGTCCTGCTTTGTATTTCTGAGCCTTATGATCGAACCCCTTGATCTGTTACGCTTCACAGTGGGCAGAGCTCAGAGGAGTACCCTTGCCAGAAGTATAAAATGCAGGTTCGTTCAAGAGTCACAGTCCCCTCCATCTGATACATTTGTCAAGGGTGGCCAAGGGAGAAGCAGCACAGGCAGAAAGGGCAGGGGATTTCTAGGGGGCAGGGGGAGAGAGAGTTATCCATCCATGTAGAAGCACCAAGAGTCAGCATTATGGTCAGCAAATGAACAAAGTTCCATAGGAAGGAATCCCTATTCCATACTTCTTTTAGGCTCTGCCAGGTTTATGTGCTAAAACAGAAACAGCCAATGGTGGCACCCGCCAGATGATGTAAACTACAATTTTCGGCATCAGTCCCAGTAGCATGACCAATGCCCAGGGATGATAGGAGTGATAGTCCAAAACATTGCATGGCATCACATTGGTACTGCTATACTAAAGCATGCCATGATTTAAATTCAAAGTGGGCCTGGAAGAAGAGTTGTCCACAAAAATAGAAAAACCACTTTCTAAGCTGCACTTATTTCCTTCCTTCAGCTGACACAGGTAGCAACCCCCTCTTCTGCTCCTGTCTTTGGATACAATAGGATTACAACCTCTCTCCTCCAATAGCATTCCGAGGTATGCAGTGATCCATTGTTCCCTTTTGGCTTCAAGTGCAGAAACATCTGGCACAAGCCTAGTTTTATTTGTTACAGGAATATTTCTGCAGATGTCACCAAGCCTGGAGATAATTACCTGGCTTTTGGCTGGGTGGGGGTTGGGGTTGGGGTGATGGCATTCGGAAAGAGAGAGTGGAAACAGTGTGTGCCGTTACTCTTCACATCTGTTGGATAAGGCCTTTTAAAACTTCAAAAGAAGCGACAGAAGAAAAGTTGTCATGAGAATGACAGTTGGCCGCTGTGTCTGAAACTGTTTCCACTCTCTCTCTCTGTGGAACCAGGATTCCAGAAAGGTAATCTCATCCCTAATATACCCAGTTGATCACAGCAAATTGAAGTCATAAAACTACTACCAGGCACAACTGTGCTAAGCAAAAGGTGAACTGTACAGGAAAGCTCCATAACTGAAAATCTTTAACTATCTTGGCTTATAGATTCCAGGTGTTCCCTGTACCTTTAAAAAGCCGCACCGCCAAATGGAAAATGTCTGAGGAAAATGAAACCGAGAAATTTTTCAATATGTCCCTTCCTGTTCCCTCATTTCTTCTCTCTGTCTTGAAGATAAATCCTCCAAGAACAGAGATTATAAAGTAGTTTAAATTCTGCTGTTTTTATCTCGGGGTAGGCCTATAAATATTTTGTGAGTTTTAATGAAATTTATTTATTTTATAGGAACCATCTCATGGGAAGGGGGTAGAAATCTAAATATATGTTGGGTCTTTGGGGAGTTTTCAGTAACCAAAAAGGGAGTTCCGTAACTATAGGATAGTCACTAAAAAATGTCTCCGCTCATCTCCTTCTCTGAACAAATGGTGAAAGGGGTGTCCTTGGGGGCTGACCTTTGGAACTGTATCTTTCAGCATTGAGTGGGAGGTGGTCTCAAGCAACCTCCGGCAGATTAATTGTATCCTCTTCATTGGTGTTTGGCATACTAAAGACTAGCAGGTGAGAGGAGTGTGTGTCACAGTTTGACAAAAGAAGCATTGTAAACCTAGCATAAGTTGAATAAATAATATTGATGCTAGTTCTATATTTTAGTTAGGGTTTTAAATGATACTGATAGTTTTGTCTGCAATGCTATTTAATGCTGCTGTTTTAGTTAGCCAAGGTTTTTATCTATTTTACTGGGTCTTTTTTATTTTAAAAAAAAGGCTGCCTTGAGAAAATTTGTAAGCCACTTTTTAAATGCAAAGTAAAAAAAAAATTAAATAGAAATAATAATACTGGCTTAAGAGTCAGACTTTTAAAGAATGCACCAGGAGAGTTTATTATACTTCATGCTTCTGGCATAACATTCAAAAAGAAAGTTGGGGGGGGGTAGCTGCTCCTGCTATGTTTCCTCCCCTGCAATTTCTATAGGAGTTCAAAGATATTCTGAATGTTTGCCCACTCATGGCGTGCGTTCGTGTGTGTGTGTGTGTGTGTGTGTGTTACTCTTATTGTAATGTGGATCTAGCATGCTTCCTCTGGTGACATTTGTACAACACATAGCAGGAAATCAGTAGATCCTCTGAGCCACTGTACTAAAAGCTTTCCCAGTCTGCAGAAGGGTTAAATTATACTGCTTCAGTTTACAGCACAATAAAATGCATGAAACCTTGCAATAACCCTAGAATTCACCTGTGAGAATTACTGCATGCTCTTGCCCATTCCTTGTAAGCTAGCTCCACTCCCTTTTTTTAACCCTTTCCACAGGGAATGTTTCAGGCAGGGCTTTTTTGGGGGGCGGGGCAGTCAAGGGTACACCTTTTCCCTCAAGTCTTAAATGTGTGATACTTGCTGTAACAACTTCATGGCGAGTTCCAGCACCTTTTTTCCCCTTTCCTTTCCTTTTAAAAGAGAGCACTGGTTTAGGGCATCCATGAATGGGACTGTGCATTCACAAAGGTCCTACTGAGTGGGGGATGGGGGAAGAGTGATAAGGTTTGGCTATCAATGCATTCCAAGACTACAGCACTAAGCGCAGCCTCCAAATGTGTGGTGGGATGGAGGCAGTGGTGTACTGAGGGGGGCAATGGGGGCGGAGCGCCCCGGGTGCCAGCCTGGGGGGAGGGTGACACTTGGTGCCACCACCCCCACTCCCAAGCCACCACCCACCACCCCTTCTGTGCGGCGGCAGCAGCAACTTTTAAGGCTGCAGCGTGTGAGCAGCAGCACAGCCTTAAAAGTTGCCGACGCCGCACAGAAGAGGTGCCGCCCACTCGGACCCGGCATCTTAGGTGGAGTGTGCATGTCCGCACATGCACACTCCCCCCTGGATGCTGTGTGTGCGTTGTGACGTCAGGGCATGCACTAGGAAGCGGTGCCCTGCCCCCCGGGGGGGGTGCTTCCGCGTTTGCTACTCCGGGCGGCAAAGCGGCTCCCTACACCACTGGATGGAGGTGTGCACAGCCATACTCTTGCCGTTGGTGTTACTGCTAGATGGGGATAAGGCAGAGTGACGGCAAGGTTGAGAGTGCGCACACAGGTGCGCCACTGTTGCCACTTCCAACTGGTGCAAATATGTGGCCTGATCTTCCCACCACACCACCCACATAGGTTAGTAGGCTAGGGAACTCCAGTGCACCAAGCATAAGGCTGGCAAACCAGCAATAAGCAGCCTTTGTCTCACAGGCTTTGGCTGTCCGCTGTGCATCAACTGACAGGAGAGCTGGAACCTATTTTTGCTGCTCAAGCATCCTCTTCCACTTCTTCTTACTTTCAACCACAGCTTGCATCTGACATCATATATGAACACAGAACCAGGTTTGCCCCAAACAGCCTGACAGGCGAACCTCTGAGGCCCGGCAGGCCTAATTAAACCCAAGGGCCAAAAGTTCCCCACCAGTGGATTAAACCTTTAATTGTTTAAATCTCATTCAGGTTAGAGCTCTTTAATCCAATACAATCCTAACAGGAGCTGGTAGTCTTGGAATGCCGAATTTAAAAAGAAACAATGACTGCATTAATTAAAATAAACAACCATAACACAACGTTTACATCACCTGGAAAAGGGCTTTTTAAAAGCCCAATTCAAAGTGCTGTAAATCCCATTGGATCCAATACTTCTTGAGCAGACATGCATAGGATGCTGTTGTTAGCCTGGATCCAACCCACTTGTTCTAAACTGACTAATGTTTCCTATACTTCGCACACTCAAAATTTAAGAAAATCTTTCTAGTCGTCAGTGTAGCAATCAAGAAGTAAAGAAGTGTGTGCTGACAACAGTTACCAAATAAACAGGAGTGGAGGGGAAACAAACTGGAATCCTGATTCAGCATCATATGCAGCTTATGTGATAATTAGTAACTATAAAATATCTGCACCACTGGAATTCATGGTCAGTTTGCAAGCAAATAAATGACTACGCAGAGGCCAAGTGAAGAATCAGCTTCTTTGCTCTGAGTCAGAACTTCCTCAGCAATGCAGGATGTGAGAAAATATTAACTAACAATATATGATGTATAGGTCATTGTTTTATTATTATTATTATTATTATTATTATTATTATTATTATTATTATTCAAGCCAGTCAGTCTGGAAAGATCACAACGAGTCAGCAGCCCTCTGTGCTTCCACAGTCAAACTATAAACCTGTCAATAATGTAAAGGATGCAAAAGATTCTGACCAATTCAGTGTGTTCATTCATTTCCTTTCTGGGCAGGAATCCCAGCAAAGCAGATACTTATGCATAGTCTGTCCTCATTTCATCTAATTACAAGCTTCTCTCCAGGGAAGAGGCTAGAGGAAGGCGGGGGGGGGGAGGTTTGATCGCCCAATTGTAGGTCACTTAGGCAAGGAGTTTCTGGAATATGCATTGATCCATTGAGTGCTAAAACAGCCAAAGTTCCCAGAGTTCTCTACCAAAAAAAAAAAAAAAAAGTCTTTTCCATTACACAAGTTGTTGGAGTCAGCCAATGGAAAACAGTTAGAACATTAGAGTTAGAACATGCAGTGCAATAAATCAGCACATGGTGTTTGAAGAACTAAAACATTAGCCAGCACTACAGTCCTCCCCCCCCCCCATTTCAAGGTCTGTATCTAGTATATATTCTCAGAGGGGAAAGAGAAGATCCACATTGGAGTTTAATGTGGATTTGAAGCAGCTTGTGTCACAAGGTGTATGGCTCTTTTTTCCTGTGTCCAAACAACATTTGCTTCATCAAAGTGGCAGCCCACACTATGCCCCTGCTAATTTCAGGTTTTCCCAATACAAAAATAATTTAATAAGGGAAGGAAATCACATGTTACCCAACTGTGGGCGCACTGAAGCACTTTGTGTGGTGAGGTATTGCTGTCCATCGCCACATCCCCTACTCTTCTAAGTTAGCATGCATAGGATTACACTGTTAGGTAAAGGTAAAGGATCCCTGGGTGGTTAATTCCAGTCAAAGGTGACTATGGGGTTGCGGTGCTCATCTCGCTTTCAGACCGAGGGAGCCAGCGTTTGTCTGAAGACAGCTTTCTGGGTCATGTGGCCAGCATGACTAAACCGCTTCTGGCGCAACAGAACACTGTGATGGAAACCAGAGCGCACAGAAATGCCGTTTACCGCCACAGCAGTACCTATTTATCTACTTGCACGGGTGTGCTTTCGAACTGCTAGGTTGGCAGGAGCTGGGACAGAGCAATGGAAGCTCACCCCATTGCGGGGATTTGAACCCCCGTCCTTCTGAACAGCAAGCCCAAGAGGCTCAGTGGTTTAGACCACAGTGCCACCTATGTCCTTCCACTGCACTGTTAGTTAATAGCTGGGGACCTCCTCTGTAGTGCATGTGTAATTTTCTCCTGGTGCAATCTATTCAGCAGAAAGACAATACCAATCAAGGAGCATAATTCAGGCCATTTAACCAGAGTGTGCATCATGCATCTGCCCCAAATGCAATAAATGTTCAGAATAAATAACACCAGCCCTGTAAAGCACCTCACAACATACCATGTACAGTGGTACCTTGGGTTACGAACTTAATTCATTCTGGAGGTCTGTTCTTAACTCAAAACCATTCTTAACCTGAGGCGTTCTTTCACTAATGGGGCCTCCCACTGCCGCCGGCACATGATTTCCATTCTCATCCTGGGGGAAAGTTCTCAACCCAAGGTACTACTTCCGGGTTAGCAGAGTTTGTAACCCGAGGTACCACTGTATAGCAGAAGACTCAAACTATGACTTTCATGACGCATCGGTCATTTGTAGCCCTCCAGGTTTGTGGGAAGGCAACTGTTGCTATTCCTCTCTACCCACTTAAAAATCTGGGAGATTATTATCATTATCATTATTATGAATTAAACATTTATTAGCCACCTTCCCAGTGTTCAAGGCAGCACACCATAACAAATAAAAGAAAACAGGACAAACACAACAGCTAAGAAAAATAGAAAGACACCAATGAAACCACACAAAACTACCCAGCTGAACCAGAGGCCAAACAGTAAATATGCTTTTGCACCCCTCCAGAAGGCCAATAAAGAGCGGTAAATTCTCACTTCATGGAGCAGGGCCTGAGAAAAGAATCGAAGCTGACATGAGTGACAGTATAGAAAGGCGTTCTTTGGGCTCCTTCAGATGACTGTTTGTTCAGCATTCACCTTGATCTGCTTGCACAAACCTTACATAGCAGTTAGACAACGTCTGGTCTTTACTGAGCATTCGTTTTGATTTGTTTATGGGCTAGTTATATGCCAATGAGTATTCATCCTGATTTGCTTGCAGGGTGTTTACATGTCTTTCCATTAATCATTTGCTTTTCAGTGAATTCTCCCCCCCCTTCCTAATAACAAAAAACATCCCCTTTAAAAACAACAAGAAGAATGTGGATTTGTTGTGCTGAGGCAACAACGGGGCACTTTAATCCACTTTCATTGTGACAGTCTAAAGTTCTGGTACGCACTTGGAACTTCCGGTTTGGTGTCGGATAATGGCGGAGCGGAGCTGCTTCAGCTCCAGCTCCCGGGGGGTTTTAGGGGTTTCCTTGTCTGCGCCAAGGGCCCCTTAAAGCCACGGGAAGAGCGTCCCGTGGACCGCGGCCTCGTGGGTCCCAGACGTGCCGTCTCTGCTCTTGATTGACCCTCGTAAGGGGGGGAAATCAAGCGAGCGGAGCTCCGACACGGGACTGAAGAGGCGGATGCACCCCCCCAGGAGATCAAAGCAGCGATTCTGCCAGACCTGAGCACCAAGCTTTTCCTGCTAACTTCAAAGAAAAAAGAAGAACCCCGGCTGCTGTAAGTACGGGACTAATTGGATTTACATTTGAATAATTGGCAACCGGGAGGGATGTTAAAAGGAAGCCCGTCCCTCTCCTTTGTTGTGCAGAGGAGGTAATTAAGTTTCAAGTGGCTGCAGCTGCATCACTAGATACAATGTTGTTACGAAGCACTTTGACAGAGAAGATGGATTAAATCCCTGTGAGGGGATTGAAGATTTTGGAAATATCTCTTCTGTGGCTTTTGGAATTGTTTTTGGCACCCTGTCTCAGGGAAAATGGCGCTGGAAAACTAGTACGCAAGATGGAAAATTACTGACACTTGACACCCTTTGTCTTCTCCAACCATGCTTGCTTTCGCTTTTAAACTGATTCTAGATCCGGGTATTACCCAGGAACAAAGAACAATCCTTCTGCAATTGGAGCTTGTGAATCGGAAAATGGCCTGGATAGGGCGTAATTTTAAAGAAATTTGTTTTGGAGCAAGAGAAACCAGCCAGATTTGGGAGAATTTTGATAACTTGGAAGCAGACTTCTCCAGGGAGCTGGGGGAGGTGCTGGAGAAATGGGACGAATTGATTCAGCAACCCCAGGTAAATGGACGGCCCTGGCGTAGTGAGAGACACAGGGCTGATGTTTTGACTGGAGCTACAAGATCCTGTCTCTGGAGTGGGAGTCCAGAGATGAAGGTGAGAAGATTTCTGAAGACACAAGTGGAAGAAAATCAAAATTGCGAAATGGAGTTGCTGGGAGAGGAGAGTTGGTGCCTCTTGAGGCTCCCAAGGAGGAGATTTATAAACTATAAGATGATACTGAACAAGGACAACAGAGGGGAATGTAAAGATGAATGGTGGGGGGGCATGGGAGAGAGCAGAAAAATGGTAAGAAGGGGAATAGGGTGAAAATGATAAAAATTGAATTAGGACGGATTTATGGTACCCTGAAGATAGCGTGTTAAGACTTTAGGATTTTGATGTTAAGTTTTAAGACTTTGATGTTACGATTTTGGGAATTTTGAATTAGTGAAGAGATATGTAACTGACTAATAGCAGCAGTTTAAGTGAAAAGAAGTATAAGATTGATTTAAGAATTATTTCATGATACTATAAGATGTTAAGCTTTTATGATAGTATAAAAGGTTGGATAATGAATTGTAATGTTATAAATGGATGTTACCAAAGTATATTAGTATTGAAGGCAGAGGAGGGAAAGCGGGGGAGGTCCCTTTAGAAGATCAGAAACTAGATTTCGTTAAGTAGTAAGAGATAGATTGGTGTTCCAGTTTAGGTATGTATTGGTTTTGGTTTTGTTTTAATTGTTCTCTTTGTTGATTGTGTTTATGTAATGTGTTTTTTATGGTGTTAATGTTGGTGTTTATGTTATGTTATGTTTTTCTCTTGTTTTACTGGAAAATAATAAAAATCTTATAAAAAAAAAAATAAAGTTCTGGTACGCACTTGAATCCAACCCACAAAATAGCCACTGTCTGGAGACACCCTTTGAAATGTATGGCCCGTGTTTTTGCCAGTTCCCCACATGGTTAAGGAAGGCAAAAGAGTTCAGGCATATAGCTGCTTCCTTCCTTTCTCTGTCTGTCTGTCTGTCTCAGTAACACTTATGGTACTTGACTCCTTCTGTCAATACAGTGTGTTTTCTCACAACTTCAGCTTTCTGGGAGAGATGCATGGGGGAGAAGTCCTGGCTGTGTGTCCACAGTCTGCCTCCTCCAAAAAAGGAACCAGGAAATCCTTGCTCTTTTTAACCCAGATCTTACTTTGTGTGAACTGCCTCGGTTTTGTCGAAATATTTTAAAATAATAGTTTTGCCGATACAAATTCCAGTACACATTGCTGCATCCTATTATTCCCAAGCTGCGGGTTAGAGAGGGCTGTGGCTGGGAGTTTACAACAGCTGCGTAGTACAACTGAGTGCTGGAGGTTGGACAAAGAGTTTGTGACAACCCTGCAAGGAAGTCCACTCTGATTATATGCCGCTATTGCAGATTGTGGGGCTGGACTGAGAGAGAGTAACTTATGATAGCCCTGAAAGTTTGATTAGTATTGTAGGTCAGAGGTAGAATTGTGATTTCCCCACTACAGTGAGTTGTATTGTATTTCTGTTTAAATTATAGCAATTATTTCTAAATTGGCGGCTATACCAATAAAAGCATATGCAAAATGCTATGCAAACTTGTGTCTCCTTTGTCCTCTCTTTTGGGCGGTGCATAATTGGCCACCCTATCGTCAATATTCTGAACCTTTCACACAGTACAATACAAAATCTCATCTCCTGCACATATACACATCCCCTGTCATAATGATGGGCACTTCGCCAGACCAAAATATAATTGCCGGTTACCAGTATTCTCTCTCTTTGTACTATGGAAAACCCAAGATTTTATATGCTCAAATGAAATTGCTGAAGCTTTTAAAAGAATAAAGAGAAAATATATTTGGTGGGGAGGGAGAAGCAATCATTTAATGACTGAGAGGCAAATTTTGAGGACAGAGGAGCCAGACCACACAAAAGGTGTGAACCCCCATAGGAAGAAAGCTGACAAGGGAGGGAAGCAGAGTTAGGGCTGGGACTTCTCAATGCACCCACGGCTCCATATCTACAGCCCCAATTTTCATGCAAATTCCCAAATTCTGTGTGTAACATCATGGTTCTATGCGACATCACAGATATCTCTTATTTTCAGACTCTAGTATTCGAAGAATTATGGCTGCGGTGAGACCAGGTGCAACAGACCTATGCAGACATTCTAAGCATGTAAAGTGAATGTGGGAATTGGGAGGTGGGAGAGAGACTCGGCTGCAGGCCTCACCCTTCACCTGCCTTCATTTACCAGTAGATTGTGTGCACAAGCCCACATTGCATATAAAACCCTCTTTCAAAGCCTTCCAAGTTGGTAACCATCAGTGCCTCCTGGGCGAGACTGTTCCATAATTTGACTATGCACTGCTTGAAGAAGCTCTTTCTTTTATCTGTCCCAAATCTTCCAGCGTTCAGCTTCCTGCCACCTTTGCATTCAATCTGTGGGCTTAGAAGATCTGCAGGTGTAGAAAAGAGGGAATTTCGGCACTCATCCGCTGCGCCGCTGTGGCCTGACAATCTGCCCCTGACAAAATTTGCTCTTCCACGCAGCTATTATTAAAAGGAACTCAAGCCCTAGCCTCTATTGCATTTAATCATCCTATGCTATTTGCTTTTCAAAGTTTGATCTGACTGCCTTCCTTGCTAGAGCTATATCAGACTATGGCCTGCAAACCAGATTGGCCAACTTCGTAAAGCTCACTTTCCCGTGCAACATGCGCCTGAATATGAAAACAGGGAGGGAGAAGCCGGACAGATCATGTTCCTCCATCAGCTTTCACATAACCATACCAAGGTCTGAAGCAAGAGCAGTAAATGAAGAGAGACTTGCATGCACAGGCTCTTTCCACACAATCAGGAATTCTGCCTTTCCCCCAGTTCTGCATGCAGAACATTACAGCTACCGTTCTGTTCAAAGAGTTGCGTGCAATCAGAGGTGTAGCAAGCCCAAGTGGTACCCGGCGTGGATTTTTTTTGTCACCCCCCCTACATCCGCCCACACCCCTTCAAGTCACAGTGAGCGTTTTGCGTTCCCCCACAATGCTTTGTGGCACCTCAAAAGCATTGTGGGGGAACGCAAAATGCTCACTGTGACTTGAAGGGGTGTGGGCGGATGATACCCAGGTCCAGGTGGACTGAGTAAAGCAAGCACAGCTAATGTTTTTGCAGTGCTATGGTGAGTCCTAAGCCCAAAGCCACTGGATTTGCTCTGGCTTGTGCTTGAGGCTCTAGGTGGAGGTGCCAAATGTCTCCCCTTGAAGATGGCACCTTTGTACACCCTGAGAGGGCAGTGCCCTGGTGAAATGTGCCAGGCTGCTGGGTGGAGCCCTGGCTGGGCAGAGCTGTGCTTCTGTGGCTCTTCCCAGCAGGAAGGAAAAACCAAAGTGTGTGCTGTGTAAGCCAGCTGCTGCAATGAGCAACTTATGAGTTGTGGGGTGGGCATGCTGAGAGTCACCCCCTCCCCTGGAACCCGTCGCGCACTGCCCACCCCCACCCCCATGACACACCTGCGTGCAATGCATAGAGAATCCAGCTCACCCCTTCTAGATCCGCATATGACAGCAAAAGCTGTTTGACAGTAGAACAGACTCACTCGGGAGGTTGCGGACTCTCGTTCATTGGAGGTTTTTAAGCCATCTGCCATTGATAATTTAGCTGAGATTCCTGCATTGCAGGAGGCTGGGTTGGATTGTAGATGACCCTCGGGGACCCTTCCAAGTCTATGATTCTAGGATTCTATATGCCACCCAAGTAGGACTTCTGCGAGTGACCTCATTTATATGACACATTCAGAACTTTGGCGCAAGAGATACCAACTGATTTGGAGGTTTGCTAAAAGCAACACACTCAGACTAAAGAAAATCGTTTGAATCAACAGCTAAGAATTCAGCATCATACATAAAATGGTATAAAACGGAACAAAAGAAAGAGGCCAAACCCCAAAGATAGATGGGTCTGAAAGAGAAACCTGACATGCCTTGATTGATAACCACGCTCCAAGTGTGTCGGAAGGGGGCTGGGTTGTTGCTGCGAGAGCTTGCCAAAGGAACTGCAGCTCCAGATCCCTGTAGCAGCTGCTTCTCTTCCCAAAAGAGTCACATGTGGTTGCTTAGAGAGGTGGATAGACATGGCTAATTGACTGGGAAAGTTGAGCAGAGGTGGAATTAATACGATGGGGGACATAAGCTCAGGTGGGCCGTTCCATTACCAAGAAAGAGAAGCGTTCAGATGGAATTTGAAATCCATTTTCTGGCCAGAGCCTTGTTCAAAGTCACAGCGGCAGCTCAGCCGCAAACGTTTCCCCCCTTCTCCCAAGGAGTGCCTCCCCTCCTCCCAACTCCAGCCGCCCTTAACTTCGTATCAGAGATAACCTGGGAAATGCATTGCGGTAGGCTGACCAGCCTTGAACTTTGTGTGGCGGTTGCTTAGCAATGGCTAACCTTGGAGACATACCGTGAGACAGAAGAGCCCAAAAGTGCATTTGGTGGATAAGCTTGCAATGAAAACAAAAACCAGAAAGTAAATAACGGGGAGGGGAGAGAAACTCAACCTTCGGAAAAAGAAAATGCCCGGCCTGTAAGGGATAGAAAAGCAATTAAATGCACTGTTGGAGGAAGCAGGAGGAGGAGGAGGAGGAGGAGGAAGGCTCTTCTCCTTGCACATGATGTGTGTGTATCAGTGCAATGTACCTCTTGGCTTAGTCTATGTGTGGGGTTGAATTAAGAGCAGACTTTTCATTAAGAAATACGCCAAGCTATAAAGAGGACTGAGATAAGGCTAAACAGAGCATTTAATAGGAGAAAAGTGATCTTAGGCAGTAATGTACTGCCAGGGCTGTGATAATAAGTGACCCAATACAGTGGTATCTCTGGTTACGTACTTAATTCGTTCCAGAGGTCCATTCTTAACCTGAAACTGTTCTTAACCTGAAGCACCAATTTAGCTAATGGGGCCTCCCGCTGCCGCTGCACCGCCAGAGCACGATTTCTGTTCTTATCCTGAAGCAAAGTTCTTAACCTGAAGCATTATTTCTGGGTTAGCGGAGTTCTTAACCTGAAGCGTATGTAACCTGACACGTATGAAACCCTAGGTACCATTGTATTGCAATTGTGTCACATTCCTTTTGGCTTGGAAATACGCGTGCTCATAAGGAACAGATGCTGAGCAATGCAATTTGTTTTGAAATCCCTTATTTTTTATTTTTTAAATCACAACAAGGCATAAGACATCATCAGGTTGATCATTAATAGATATGATGGAAGTGTTGTTTTTTATATGTCTGGGGAATTTCTCTTGTTATGCTGGTCCATGAAGGAAAGGTACTTCAGGCTTCCATCGAAGCAGAATTCTTATAAACAATGTTCGTTTCCAGCTCGAAATAACAAATGGAAGATTTTTAAAGAGCCTTGGTAACATCCCTGGGATTTATTTATTTTTTTAAAAGCACCTGGAATTTGGTGCAATGCGCTTCCTCCAAGAGAGCAATATGCTGCTTGTCAAGAAGGGAATGCCAGAGATAGGTCATCTCCAGCAGAGATGGTTTAGCAAGATCTGCACAGGTGGTGGACTCCAGAGATAAGAAAGCAACCTAATCCTCTCTTCAGATGCACAACCACAGAGCTGCCAACTCCTGCAATGTTATTAGGAGACTTGCAATTCTAGGCATCCCCTCCAAAGCCCACTGGTTGATATTAATCTCCCCCCCCCCCTATCTTTTGTGAAAAATAATAATTTTCAATCTAGCCCTCCTTTTTCTTTAAAACACACACCGTGTTAGCAAGGTGTATACAAATGATTCAAAAGAAGTCAGGAAATATACTTGGGGTAATATGACTTAGGGTATAAGCAGTGCTTTTTTCTGGGGGTACGCAGGGGTACGCATACCCCTAAACATTTTGTGAATCTAAGTTTGGCCTCATTGAGGGGCAGTATTTTAATATGAGTGGGAAAATGAGAGCACCCCTAAACATTTTTAGGGGGGAAGCACTGGGTATAAGT
Organism: Lacerta agilis; assembly: GCF_009819535.1. NCBI lineage: Eukaryota > Metazoa > Chordata > Lepidosauria > Squamata > Lacertidae > Lacerta > Lacerta agilis. The sequence goes on along the minus strand of NC_046312.1, from coordinate 43,841,766 downwards.
CCACCTAAAGTTAAAGCATTTTTAAGGTCCTTTGGTTTAAGTGTATGACTTAAGCATGTTCTTAGCTCTCTTCCTATAAAAGCAATAGGGAATATAGCCCTAGCCTAGGAGTAAATTAAACTAAATTCAATGGGGCATACTCAGAGATGTGCCTAGACTGCAAGCCATTCTATGCACCTAGGCTTAGCAAACCGAAATGAATGGGCTTTGACACATTTAACAGGTCTGGACTGTGAAAAGCAGATGCTTACATCTGGCAGCATCATGCAGATGGTGCTTTCCATGAGTCTTGCGCTTACAGTGTTTTAAGGAGAGGAAGCACAAGTTTCCACGTAAGAATAAATTGTATTTTCAAACAGGACATAAACAACCAGTCCTGCTGCGTTCAGCAAGGTGTACTCCATGTACGGAATGTGTGAGTCCACTCTCCTTCCTTGCCGCTGCCATGACCAGGGCTGGATTTAGGTTTGATGAGGCCCTAAGCTACTGAAGGTAATGGGGCCCTTTATATGTGATATTTTAGGGAGCAGGCTAGCAGGTGGGGGGCATTAAACACAAAACACTGTTGCTGTATGTAGGTTTTATTTTATTTGTTTTTTATCGTATATTTTGGAAATGTACTGTACATCCACTTTTCTTTTTCTTTAAATTTTTTGGAGACCCCCAAGAGAGTAGGGCCCTAAGCTATAGCTTGTTTAGCGTATACGTAAATCCGGCACTGGCCATGACACAGGGAACAAAAGAAGCTGCCTTTCCCCCCTCACCAAGGCAGACCATCCAGTTCAGCAACTACCCTGTTTCTCCCAAAATAAGACATAGCCATAAAATAATCCATAGCAGGATTTCTATGCATTTGTGAAATATAAGCCGTTCGCCGAAAATAAGCCATACCCCGAAAATAAGCCATAGTGACGTGGTACCTCCCATTAAAACAGCCTGGAGAGGTGTGGCTATGCAGCGTACCAATGCGACACGGTTAAAATAAGACATCCCCTGAAAATAAGCCATACTGTGTTTTGTTGAGCGGAAAAAAATATAAGACGGTGTCTTATTTTAGGAGAAACACGGTACACTGAATAGCAGCAGTTCTCCAGGGTTTCTGGCAGGGAGTCTTTCTCAGGACTACCTGGAGATGCGGCCAGGGATTGCACCTGGGATTTTGAATGCAGAACAGATGCACCATCACTGTGCTACAACTCTTCCCCCCTTTCTCCCATCAGATGAGTTATGCAAATGTCTGAGCCTTTCCCAGTGGCATGGCTGCTATGAGACACTATCTGGCCAGGAACACGGAGTGCTCGGAAGAAGGGAAAGATTTGCTTCTTGCCCCTCTTTGATGTCTCAGAAATGGAGGGGAAGAGTTGAAAGCAATTTTGCTCAACCTCTCTTCTGGCCATGGCCTGGGACAAAGGAGAGCCAGTGTGGTGTAGTGGTTAAGAGTGGTAGACTTGTAATCTGGTGAACTAGGTTCGCGTCTCCGCTCCTCCACATGCAGCTGCTGGGTGACCTTGGGCTAGTCACACTTCTTTGAAGTCTCTTAGCCCCACTCACCTCACAGAGTGTTTGTTGTGGGGGAGGAAGGGAAAGGAGAATGTCAGCCGCTTTGAGACTCCTTCAGGTTGTGATAAAGAGGGATATCAAATCCAAACTCTTCTTCTTCTTCTTCTTCTTCTTCTTCTTCTTCTTCTTCTTCTTCTTCTTCTTCTGCATCACTCCCTGGACCCAGGCAGGACGTAAACCTACACAGGCCAAAATACCCATTTCCACCAAAGGTGTTTCTCGTCTGCCTTCTCTTCTGTGTGAAGGATGACCAGGGTGAAAGCATATGATCAATAGCTACTAGCCACAATGGCTGTGTTCCACCACCACCAGGCATCTGGCAGGAATAAGAACATAAGAACAGGATGCTGGACTAGACGGGCCATTGGCCTGATCCAGCAGACTCATCTTATGTTCAGATGTTTCCAAGAAGTGTATGAATCTTCCAAGTCCTATCTTTTGTTTTGTTTTTGCTATGTTTTTTAACTGAAAAACAGCCTTGGAGGCTGCAATCAAGGAACAGAAGAGTTGGGGGGCAGAAGGCATTGCTTAACCCTTTCCCTTCCTACCATTTTCCAGCTCAAAATTACTACCCTCTTTGTGAGGAAAGAAACAGGATTCCTGCATCTTTTCTCACCATACAGGAAAAAATAGCTTTGAAATTGCAATTCTGAGCTGAGAAACAGCAGAAGGGGGAAAGGAACAAGCATCTCTGTCCCTCATTTTTCCTTTCCTCCTGTCAAATTGGTAGCTGTCAGGGGGCACTTTTCAGTTAAAAAGGAGGGAATGCCGATGTAACATCCAGTTTGACCCTCTGATCTTGTGGGAAAGCTCTAAAAAGTGCTCTTGCACCATTTATTTGCATATGCAAACTTTGCTGAAATGGGAGAAAGAGAAGAGAACCATTTATTTAATGGAATCTACTTAATAAGCAATGGAACTTTTGCACTTGAATTACAGACACAGGAGATGCAAAATGGGTCTTCATTGTCTTGCGAAAAAGGCCTAAGTGTTCTCAAGAGTGTGAAGATATATAGCTCCTGAGCAACTAACATTGCCAACTAACCAGGCACAAAAAAACCTGTGCTGACCTGCTCTTTTGCTTTTATGTTTGTTGTGCAGGAATCAGGGAGGTGAAACTTTTCACCAACAGAAAATAAACATTATTACCTATTAATGTTTGCACATCCAGCTGCTGAGCTGTAGCTGTCCGATAAAAAGCTGTCAGTAATATTTGGCTGGAGTTTCAGGGTTGATGACACCATGGTGCTACTTGCAAGAACGGAGAAAACCTCACAAAATGAAGACACACACACCCCAACCCAAAGTCTGTAAGGTCCAATCCTTGGCCTAAGGCAGGAAGAAATGAAATGCTTTAGAAGCATCAAATTCTTTATGCAATGCAAAGGTTCAGCATAGGATATGCATAGAGCAGGTTCCTCCTGTAAGAAGTCTAACAGCTGCTATTTCCTCCTGGGGGGGAGGGAAGCTCAAAAGGGTTGTTCTCTACCAAAAAGGTAAAGGTAAAGGGACCCCTGACCATTAGGTCCAGTTGTGTCCGACTCTGGGGTTTCAGTGCTCATCTCGCTTTATTGGCCGAGGGAGCCGGCGTACAGCTTCCAGGTTATGTGGCCAGCATGACTTAAGCCGCTTCAGGCGAACCAGAGCAGTGCACGGAAACGCCATTTACTTTCCCGCCGGAGCGGTACCTATTTATCTACTTGCACTTTGATGTGCTTTCGAACTGCTAGGTGGGCAGGAACTGGGACCGAGCAACGGGAACTCACCCCGTCGCGGGGATTCGAACCGCCGACCTTCTGATCGGCAAGCCCTAGGCTCTGTAGTTTAACCCACAGCACCACCCGTGTCCCCGTTCTCTACCAAAGGTCCTCCCAATTTCCACCACTGAAGAACCATGGATCCTGTTAAAAGTTCACTGCCCAAAAAAATATTAAGCCAGGAGCCCGTGTGTGTGTGTTTCAGGGAGGGGTTACTTCTGTCACTACTGTACTTCTGATCCTTCATTCTGAGATTTCTCAGACTAGTTCTACACCAGCTTTGAGTTACTGCATTTTGCCACTGCTTTCTGTGTCATGTGAATCAGCAGTGTGGTGTTATTACTATTTTGAGAGGAGTGGCTTCAGTCCTGCAGAACTAGTTTGGCACCTTTCCCCTCCCCTCCCCTCCCCTCCCTCCCTCATTCCATCTTTGGCTTTACAGTGGATTTGTGGGAAGGATGCTTTCGCTTCCATTTTGTTCTCCTTGGGCTAATGGTCATGGAAATGACAGTCACATTTAAAAAAAAAAAAGTATGCTACTTCTCACTGCACACCTGCACATCAAGTTTTCAATAAATAATCTGTGCTGCTTCCGTGAACTGATGCAGGATGAAGGCTGAACTGCTGGCCCTGCAGGGGATGGCACAAGGAAAGGGTGGAGGGATCAGGCATAAACATGGGGGGAGGGAAGCAGCAAGGAGTGGGGGCTCTGGCAGAGGATACGTAGAACAGGGCTTGTGAAGAAGGCGCCAAAATCCTCCAGTAACTAGCAGTCACTGTTGTTACTATTGTCATACACACACAGAGAGAGGCCATGCCTCTAACTCTCTTGTGGCTATTCCAGTCCCCTGATGGGAACTGCGTTTTATGAGGAGCTCACATTGTGTTGGGGAACCCAGGTGGCGCTGTGGGTTAAACCACAGAGTCTAGGGCTTGCCGATCAGAAGTTCGGCGGTTCGAATCCCTGCGATGGGGTGAGCTCCTGTTGTTCGGTCCCAGCTCCTGCCCACCTAGCAGTTCGAAAGCACATCAAAGTGCAAGTAGATAAATAGGGACCGCTCCAGCGGGAAGGTAAACGGCGTTTCCGTGCACTGCTCTGGTTCGCCAGAAAGCAGCTTTGTCATGCTGGCCACATGAAGCTGACTGCGGACAAACGCCGGCTCCCTTGGCCTATAGAGCGAGATGAGCGCCGCAACTCCAGAGTCGGACACGACTGGACCTAATGGTCAGGGGTCCCTTTACCCTTTACCTTTACCACATTGTGTACCTTGGCTGGAGCGGGTGGTGCTGTGGTCTAAACCACTGAGCCCGAGTTGGTGGTTCGAATCCCCTTGATGGGGTGAGCTCCCGTTGTTCTGTCCCAGCTCCTGCCAACCTAGCAGTTCGAAAGCACGCCAGTGCAAGTAGATAAATAGGTATCTGAGGGATCAGAAGTAGTGACATCAACACAAGTGGAGGTGAGCATCATGTTGCTACTGTCATGGTGTTCCGTTGCGACAGAAGTGGTTTAGCCATGCTGGCCACATGACCCGGAAAACTGTCTGTGAACTAACGCCGGCTCCCTTGGCCTAAAGTGAGATGAGCACTGCAACCCCATAGTCACATTTGACTGGACTTAACTGTCCAGGGGTCCTTTACCTTTTACCTTGGCTGGAGTTGGAGGGTCCCCATCAGGGACTGGTGGAGCTGCAGCCAGGTGTAGACCAGCTGCTGCTGCTGCTGCTGACTGAGTGAATGGTGACACTACATTAAGGTGAAGAAATCCTGGCTGGCTGTTACTACAGTATAGAACCGGCATGCAGAAAGGACCCCAAATATATTTTCAAAACTAAGTGGGTGTGAGAAAATGGCATGAAAGTGGTGTAACACCCAATGTATGCACACATGCACTATCATGACTTGTGGCACACAAGGTTGACCAACCCTGACTTAGTCCATGTCAACACCAGACAGAGTTTGCTCCCCTCCTTTAAAGCTTTCGTTTTAGCAGGAATCTGAGGCACACACAAACTTCACAGCACCCTTGCTTCACTCCTGAGTCAGACTCTTAGCTCTGCTCACCACCCTGACTCCATGCAAATGCAGCGGGTGCCATCAGGGCAGGTCTTTCAGGCAAGGTTCAGGGCCCCAGTCAGTGGAATGAGCAGCAGGGCTGACTTACCAATGCTGAAGTAAGTGCACATTACCATCTAAAGACTGGTAGGAATAGGCGCATAAGATCATTCAGTCCAGAGTCTAAAAACAATCATCTTATAGTTTTAAGTACATCTAATTTGTTGATGCCTGCTGATTCAAAGTCAGAAGACAGTTGCCAAATCTACCAATTTCCCACAGTGCTAATATGAAGGAAGTAGAATCTCATTGAATCTGACTTATCTCTCCATTCCACAGCCAGAGCAGCTTGTTATTCACACTACACATCCCTGAGCATGCTATTGCAAGGATACGCTACCCAAAATGGTGCCACACAGAGGGCTCTGCGGGCACCAGGAAAGAATAAAAGCTCAGGGACTAAATATAGGTTCCATGCAGCTCGTGCAAAGCAGTTTGGGGAGAGGGGAATTTATAGCTGATAAGCAGTAGGGCAGGAGTGTTACACTCTCTCTGCCCAACATTTCTTCCCTCTGGGTCTCTCTCACACACAAGGCCCCACTGCAGCATTCTAAAGGAACATTTGGAACCTTCTGGGGGTTAAGGCTGCTTACCTCATCCACTTTGCATGCAAAAGTTCCCAGGTTACATCCCTGGCATATCCGGAGGGTGCTGGGAAGACTCCCTGTCTGAAACCCCGGAGAGCTGCTTCCGGTCAGACAATACTGAGCTAGATGGAGCGATAATCTTAACTCAGAATAAGGCAGCTTTTACGCATATGGTCCTCCTGCATACCATTTCATGGAGAAGATGCCATTGTTGCACAAAATCACATGGGAAAATGCCGCCATGCATATTTGCAAGCAATTTCTGCAATGGAAGGAGTTTCCAAAAGTCCTGCCATGAGATCACAGAAATCACTGCAGCAATGTTTAAATCAGGGGTGGGGAACCTCGGGCCATGGGGGTTCAATGCATCCTTTCAGGCTTCTCTGTCTGGTTCTCTGAACTCTCCCCCTAGGCCTCATTCCTCATTGGACCTGCTGCAACCACCAAGCATTTTTGTGTAGCTGGAATGTATCCTTGAACTCTGGTGTTGCCTCTTGCTTATCTCTCTGGACCGAGGAGAGGGGGTGAGTGTTAGCATGTGTAAAACTACCCTACTGAACATACCGGTAAGGTTTTTGTTTTGTTTTTAATATTGCTCCATCTATTTTTGCCTCTGACCCAGGGCCGGATTTAGGTTTGATGAGGCCCTAAGCTATTGAAGGTAAAGGGGCCCTTTATATGTCCAGCTGTCCTTTGTCAACAACAAATTGTCAGTGTTTTTTGTGCTGAATCTATGCTATATGGTAAATTTATGGACCTAATAGGTATCTAAAGCCATTTGCACACAACAAAATATGTGACATTTTAAGGAGCAGGCTAGCAGGTGGGGGGCATTACTTACAGGAGCCTACACAACACAAAACACTGCTGCTGTGTGTAGGTTTTATTTATTTGTTTTTTATCTTATGTTTTGGAAATGTACATCCAGGTTTTTTTCCTTTAAATTTTTTGGGGAGTCCCAAGAGAGTGGGGCCTTAAGCTATTGCTTGTTTAGCTTATACGTAAATCTGGCACTGCTCTGACCCCACCCACCACTCATATTTGGTCTTCAATAAGTTTCCCAAAAGATAAATATGTGGCCTTAGGGCTGGAAAATGTCCCCACTCATGATTTAAATGATGCCTACAACTAGATGCTTTCCAAAGGAAAAACCCAATGAGTCCTGCCCAATGGCTTATAATCTGGGGAATGGGGAGGTTCAAGGTATCAGTGAAGTAAAAGGAAATCAGTCTTGGACAAAGAAAACAAGGTTTTGATACAAGCGAAGAAGTGGCATGGATACCAGAAGGAATAAAAAATCCAAATATTAGGGCCAATTACAGGGAAATTGTTTAGAGATGAGAGACAGAATTTCAAATTTAACATAGCAAATGAATGGAAGTCATTTACTACAAATGAATACAGTAAAATGAAAACAGAGGAGAGCTTGGTGCTGTTTTCTTTATTCACAAAAAAGCGGCAGTCAGGGGTGAGCTGTAAGTTAGCCAGTTATGTAGATGCTGCTGCATTATTCAGGAATGTGAGAACCCAAACAGACCTCAAAGGTCTCAAAAATAATTTCCGAAAGTGGGTGAATGGGCAACAAAATGACAAACATATAAGCATAATGTTATGCACATTAGGGCAAAACAATGAAACTTCACATACGCACTGATGGGATATGAACTGGCAGTGACTAATCAGGAAACAGATATTGTAGTCCAAGTTTCCATCATCTGTGACTATTAAATTACATGCTATTCACTAGTTCATTCAGATGAAGCTGACGGATAGCACTAGACCCAGAATTTGCTCTCAGCTGACCAAACCAATTAGTTCTTCAAAGCATAAAATGTGGAGGGTTGACAGGGTTGCCAGCTTATTCACTGGCCCCGGCTCCTGTGCCATTAACAGCAACTGGATCTATGCAAATGCAAAGCTGGATAGAGGCCAAGAGCCAAAAATGTGGATGGTTATTTAAATTCAGTGAGCTTTTCTCACATCTGCAGCTTCTGAACATGTGCCCAGCTTCTCTGTGCAATTTCCTTCCCCTCTCAGGAGGGTGCAATTTCTGAGTGGAGGTGGGTGGGTGACTCTTTTTCTGTTCAGGATTCCCTTGCCCATGGAGTTCTGTGTGCTTATTCGTTTTATTTATTCTTTACATTCCAAGGTGCTCAGGGTGCCATGCATGATTCTTACTCTTCATTTTAGCCTCACAACAACCCTGCAAGGTAGCAGGTTTGGCTTCAAGACAGCGACTAGCTAAAGAGCACCACATGAGCTTTATGAGGATTTGAGTGCTGGCCTCGCAGATACCAGTGTGACCCCTACACTGGCTGCTGGAAACACATGCTGTTTGTGTTTTGTAAACCTAACGGGGACCTAACAGGGACCCTGTAGATAGGCTGTTGGCGGGAGGGTTATTTAGGGAAAGTATTTATTATTATTATTATTATTATTATTATTATTATTATTATTATTATTATAGCAGCAGCTGCCAGGGCTTCCTCACATTTGTGTGTATAGTAGTTTGCCTCTGTCTCCTCTCACTGGCTTTTCCTCAGGCTTGTGGATGAACCACTCCCCTCCTCTAACCCTCCTTTTGCAGGCAACTTCTTGCTTCTTTTCTTTCTGCAATCTTCTCCTTCCCTGGGCCAAGCAGCTCAGCCAAAGACAGCAACATCAAGTGAAGTCCGAACCACACTTTCCTGTGAGCAGGGCCGTCTCATCCAGGGGTGCCCCCGCGAGCCCGCCGGCATACCGGGCGCTCCCCTCCCCAATCCGCTCGCGCGCCGGCAGCACAGCTCGCTGCCGCCCATGCCGCTCCCGGGCGGGCTGCGAGCTGGCCGCCCTCGCCTCCCATCCTGGGAGCACTGGAAGGGTGCGCAAAGCCCCGTGCCGCTCCAGCGCCACGCCCCTCATCCCCTGCTCGCCCACCCCCCCTCCCAAGGGGAGGCAAGCGCGGGAGGGAGGCAGCGGAGAGGCGGCTCGCCAGGGGCGCCGGAGGGATCGCCGCGCCACGGCGGCCAATCTCCCTAAGACGGCCCTGCCTGTGAGTAAGCCCAGGAATTCAGTAGGGCCTACCGTAATTCTAAGTAGACAGAAAAAACCAAAAGGGGTGGTGGCTGGGCTGCTCCGCCGCTTTTACCTGGCCCTTGACCCCACCCCCGGCCACTGTCCTTTGTCCTCCCTGGCCGGGGGCAGGCCCAAGGGCCCACCTGAGTTGGGGGGGAACCTGCCCAGGCGATCCTGCCCAGTGCCGCAAACCCTGCCCACCTGGGGAAGGGAGGGCGGAAATTCTAAGTAGACATGAAACATAGTGTTTTGGAATATACATCGGAGGGCAGGAAGAAGAAGTCCGTCATCACGATAACAATAGATATTTTTCGTGATTAGTTACTAACCTCTGTCTGGCTAGAAATATTCCCCAAGACTAAATGCTTGTAGAAAATTTCCGTTCTTCAGGTGGTAATGAGCTGAAACATCAACTGATGGGGCTGCACCTCTTTCAACCACCACAAAAATCACTCTCAATCTCTGTAAAGTGGGGTACAATGCCAAATGTATAAGGCCCCAATCACAAGCAGCCACCGATAGCTATTTCTGGAACTACCGGTAATGCCACAAGGGAAGCCCCCCTGATTTGCAAAATGGCATGTTGGGTTATAACCATCATCCCATGTGAAGGTGACCAGGAAAAAGAAACTCTCTGGTTGTTAAGCAGCCCATTTGTCAATCTCTCAGACAAAACTGACCCAGGAATAGAATAAAAGGCATTGGGAGGGAAAAGGAGAGGATCAAGGTATTATTTGAATCCAGGTTCACCAGTGCTTAATCTCAGAACTTCTGAACCCCAACACACCACTGTCGTGGCGAGACTCAGTCCTGGGAGATGAGCAGTAAAGGGAGGGGACACTGAGGATGTGCAGAATGCACTTTCCTCAGCACTAAGAAACCATGACCAAACCCATAGATCTGGAATTGTGACAACAAGGGGGGGGAGTGGATTAAGTGCAATGCCAGTTATAATCAATATTAGGCAATTATCCTTTTAGCATAATATTTCAATATTTAGTGCAGGTGAGACCAACAGATCTATGTAAGACTGGCAAGGTGAGCTGTATTACTTCCATTGCTAGAAGCTACGGTAATTATTATTTGCCCTTCATCCTGAAAAATGTTGGCTATAATTCCCATTTATTTCAGAAGCAAGGCTAAGCAGTCCTTAGCAAACTGGGATCTTTCGCAACATTGATCCCATAAACTGAATAAAGATAAAACCATTTTGTTTTAGTACCTCCGTCCAGTGAAGAATCGCACGCCCTGTAACTAGACTCTGCAGTATCAAAAGATATAACATTGAACACCAGCTTTTGATGAAATATATGTAATTGGGCGAAGCAGCCCACATCAGTAACACCCCAAAGGAGTTGCCTGAGGAGCAAGTGCCATAAGAACCCAGTCAAGATTCAGTGGAAACACCCTGTTGTGATTACATTCACACCATACGGCTGTGGAATTTGTCATATCATTCTCTGCCAAGATGCAACAGTTCTGGGCACTGCTGAACATGCCATCAAATGATTCACAGCGGCTGAAGTTGAATTTTGCTTACATTACAACACCCAGCCGGGGAAAGTGTGACCTAAGATGCATTTTGCCGAACTTCATCAGCTATTCCCATATGAGGGGAGAATTGGTGTATTGGAGGCCATGCCAAAAACTTCAGAGACACTAAATTAAATTATTCCTTGAGGCCATTGACTTGGAATCTGTGGCTCGGACGGGCTCTTTTAGGCTATATAAACCATGTCATGAAAAATTCCTGACCAGGGCTTCTTGCAGTGGTTTAAGAGGGAACTATTTAAAATTTGATTACAAATGTCCTTCTCCTTTGTCATGCAAAAGGAAAACAAACTCTTGCTTTTTCTACGCCATCCCACTTCTCTTGTGCTGGGTTCAGAAGGCTACCGTGTTACAACCTGTGCTCCTCAAACAGTTCCAGCAGAGAAAACTAATGGAATTGGTTAGTTATTCATCACACAGGTAGCGAGAGCACTGCGGCCTCTTGGACAGAGTTTTGGCTTTGGATGCTTCCCTAATGTCACCACATTATTGCAGCCTGGAGAAGGGACACAAAGAAACCATAACCTTCGGAACATTTGTGGCATTAAAAGTTACAGGATGTTAGCAGGAAACTACAGGACATACACCTATTGCAAACAAAGCAGCAGTATGCCCTCCACCCCCACCCAAGAGCAAATGCTATTGAAAGCATGATTATTTGTAACTGCCCATATAACACCACAAGCACAAATCAGATTGGATTCTCAATACAGTCGTACCTCTGTGTTGGAGTAACCTGCTCCAACAATTCCAGAAGGTCGTGAGATTTGAGGAACAGAAGATAGGAGGTTCAGGGCTGAAGCAGCAAAGGCGTCCGAAGCAGCAAAAGGTGGCAGAAAATAAAAGGACTGCAGTCAAACTTGTAGTGCACTCAATGGCTGTGAGTGAGCTCTCCTACCCTCGAACAGAGGCAGGGGCTATTTATTAAGAATTTGTACAATAACGTCAGCATAATAGCAACCAATGACATTTTAACAAAGAGAGCCCTTCCGGGCGGGAAACAGTTCCAGGGACCGTTATTCAGGGGGCTTCCTGGCGCGCTTTTCCTGGAGCGGAGGGAACTCAACTCCAGCTCCGTGATCTCGGCCGGATCTTCTTTCTTTCCTCCGTGTGCGGCAGCACAAGATCTGCAAGATAGCGGCTGCGCACGCGGGAGGCGTCGGAGCGTATCCCCACACCTCTGGTTACGTACGCTTCGGGTTACGTACTCCCGTAACCCGGAAGTGTTTTTCGCAGTCTGCGCATGCGCAAAGAGCGATATCACACTTTCGCGCATGCGCGATATCGCCGTTCGGGTTATGAACAGCACCCTGGAACCAATTAAGTACGTAACCCGAGGTACCACTGTAAATATTCCTCTAACCTCTCCAACAAACTCACTCTTTTCCTCTGAGAGCATACCCTATGCAAGTGGTTTTCAATCAGTGTGCTGTGACACCCTGGGGTGCCTTGAATGATGGTTAGGGGTGCCGCAGGCAGCACTGTCCTCTGTCCCTCTTTCCTTCCCTCCCCCTCCTCTGATGCCCTTTCGCATCTCGGCTTCCCCAAGGCTTGCACAGCTGTTTATTGCAACAGCTCTGGCTACTAGCTCTGCAGGCAAATGGTGCCTCTGGAAGGGGTGGGGTGGCAGCTCAGAGACCAGGGATGGCAGCAGCAGCTGCCCAGAGGACTCCCAAAGAGAGTGGAGAGGAGAGGAGGCTGAGTGAACGCTCCATGAGGGAGGGTTTGAAAAAGCGTGAGAGGCTGCCAGCTTTGCAGGCAAGGGGTGACATAACTGGGCTGAGCCCCACATGGGTACCGAGGAGTTGGTCAAGGGAGCCGTGGACTCAAAAAGTTTGATAACCTCTGTGGCCTATGCCACTGGTCTTCAACTGGTGGGTCACACCTTGACCTGATTCAAAGCGGGTCACTGTAGGTGTACTACCACCACGCAAATATATGGTAAAAGATTAAGAAATGGGTCCCCAAATGCATGTTTGGGTTAAAAGTGGGTCCTGAAAAAAGTTGAAGATACCTGCCCTATGCAACCCCACAATACTTGCTTGTTTCTGATTAATACTGTATTGGTTTGGTGTTGTTTCTACTAGTTTAGCCTAGGAGTTGTTCACATGATTCTGTTCAGAATAGAACACCCTGTGATTACCATGGAGGAGTGTACAATGTGACATGTGAATTGTTATTAGGCAGTCCTATTTCATAACTTGGACATGGGTGGTGCTGTGGGTTAAACCGCAGAGCCTAGGGCTTGCCGATCAGAAGGTTGGCGGTTCGAATCCCCGCAACGGGGTGAGCTCCCGTTGCTCGGTCCCTGCTCCTGCCAACCTAGCAGTTCGAAAGCACGTCAAAGTGCAAATAGATAAATAGGTACCGCTCCGGCGGGAAGGTAAATGGCAAATTCCGTGCACTGCTCTGGTTCACCAGAAGCGGCTTAGTCATGCTGGCCACATGACCCAGAAGCTGTACGCCGGCTCCCGCGGCCAATAAAGCGAGATGAGCACTGCAACCCCAGAGTCGTCCGCGACTGGACCTAATGGTCAGGGGTCCCTTTACTTTTACCTTTATTTCATAACTTGCTCACTGCGCTATTAAAGGATAGATAAAGAAAGCAAATTGCTGAAGCTGGTTATACTGCCTGGATGTTGTCTTCAGACCTCACTGAAGCAGCAGTCGAATGCCCAGAAACTGAATTAGAAAGTGTAGTAGGGTAACTCAGAACATACATCAAAACACTCACAAAACCACATGCCTAGATTGCAAACGTGATCAGAACACAGACTGACAAAATCTAGAGTCCATTGCTTAATAATCCATTGTGATTCAACTCCCAGGATAAGTGTGCAATGTGGAAAGCCCACTTCATTTCACAACACCCTACGAACGTTACGTTATACTTAAATCTCATTGAAATTGAGGAGACAGTCTCACCAGAAGTTACCTTGTCCCATTGATTTTAGTGATACTTAAGTGCAAGGGCCCATTATTTGTGCAGACTTTCTTTGAAAAAGATTGAATGTGGAACCCAATTTAACACAATTCAAAAACTTTCCCCAAATATGTTCCCCATTGCCATGAAAGTCCTTTCCCCTCCCACCCCCCACAAATAGGGAGGTTTGTAGCTTAGAATTCTTGCAACCATTTTGATTTTCATGTCCCTTGAATGTTATTCCCATCCAAGCCTATTATTGGGGCTTTCTTTGGGGGGGGGGAGTACAGTACTGTATGTATAAACAAATGTAGAGGCTTTGAGAAAATCCTTTCCCACCCCATGATAAATTTATGAAGCCAGCTCCATCCATCCACACAACCTGATGGGCTGTGCAAGACTTGAAATTTGAGGAAACAAATTACAAAAGCACCGAGCAACTAATCAAGTCTTTCATGCAACTAAATAAAAGAGGAACCTATCATTTTCCAGATTCCCCAATAGTACACCCTTCCCCCAGCTCATAGCAGTTCTCATTTCCTATCTCTAGCCCATTTCATTCAGCAATCCACGTCCACTCACACATCTTGTGGCTATATTTATCCAACGCTTTTCCAGGAGGTCAAAGATACAAGGATGACAGAGCTTTACTGATTAGGATGGTTTTGCTCCTGAAACAAATTATAAGTGGGATGCATTTCAAAAAGCATTTCTAAATGTCTAGAGCCACAGGAGTTAAGAATGGAAGAAGTGCCTGGAGGGTTGCCTGGAGCCTTTGTTACATATATTTAAGCAACCGGGGTGGGGTGGGGGGTGGGGGGGGACATTTCTCTTCTCCCAGGCCTATGACTAATTTAATCATCAATGTGGGGTGGGGGTATTGTTTCTGTTTGTTACTATGTTATGTATTTTTGCGTTTTTATATTGTAAACTGCCGTGTGATCCTTAGATGGAGGGCGGTATAGAAATTTAATACAGGCAATGACCAATGTAGGCACGTCCAAATGACGCACAGTCACACATGCATAGCACTGAACCTGGAAGTAGCCTCAAAACGTCATAAAAATGTCACAGAAAGGGTTGGAATTGGGGCAGAACGGAGTGAAGGCCAACCATTGAGTTGTTGTTGTTGTTGTTGTTTAGTCGTGTCCGACTCTTCGTGACCCCATGGACCAGAGCACGCCAGGCACTCCTGTCTTCCACTGCCACCCGCAGTTTGGTCAGACTCATGTTGGTAGCTTCAAGAACACTGTCCAACCATCTCGTCCTCTGTCGTCCCCTTCTCCTTGTGCCCTCCATCTTTCACAACATCAGGGTCTTTCCCAGGGAGTCTTCTCTTCTCATGAGGTGGCCAAAGTATTGGAGCCTCAGCTTCAGGATCTGTCCTTCCAGTGAGCACTCAGGGCTGATTTCCTTAAGAATGGATAGGTTTGATCTTCTTGCAGTCCATAGGACTCTCAAGAGTCTTCTCCAGTACCATAATTCAAAAGCATCAATTCTCCGGCGATCAGCCTTCTTTATGGTCCAGCAGCATCACTGAATTGACCTTCCCAATGTGCAAGCCTGGGCAGTGTGGATGGAAGTCCTGGGCTGCCCAGACAATAGGACCCCCTCTCGGCCTTCTTTATGTGGTCCAAAGAAAGCAGAGGAATATGTTCAGCACCAGCTTGGTTGCAGTTGTCGTCAGAAGGAGGCATACAATACGCCATCCAACCAACCGTCTTAGGGACTCCATATTTGTGTAGGATTTACTCCTTAACCTTTTCTTCTCCTGAAGATATCCTGCAGGGCAGCAGAGGTTTAGGATCAGAGTTTTCCTTCTCCTAGATGGGCTACCCTCCCAGGTTGGCGAACCCCATGAGTCGCATCTGTTTACATTAAACAGTGGCAATTGTCACTTGCATAATTGTTAACACAGCAGAGCTGTTGCTTCAGCATAATATTTTGGATTGGCTCATGACCACCATCAGATTGCGACAATGTGCTGTTATTCTCCATCCCAGCTGCATCTCTGCTGGCACATTGCTCCACAGACTTAAGTCTCAAGACTCTTTTTTTTTTTTAATGATTAACATCTGCTGAAAGGACTACTCAATGCCAGACTTGTGTTTTTGAACCAGCAGCAAGCAGGTAGCTATTAAACTCCAGTGGTTTTTTGTTTGTTTGTTTGTTTAAAGTACAATTATCTTCATCTGTATTTCATCACAGTGCAGGTTTAGATCAAGGCATAATCATATTTAGGGGGTCTTTTTGTTTCCTTCACCAATGAGACTCCTCAGGCTTGGCTCAGACACACAGCAGCCACCTCCATGCAAATGAACTAGTCCCGGCTGGCTTGGACACTTCTGTGTGACTACATTCTTCTTCTTTTTTATTCTTTGCTTTCAGGCCTGTTAAGCCTGGCGATAGTTTGAGGCATGTTTGTTACTAAGCACATGATGGCTGCTGATTTCATCAGCACACACACAAAAAGACTCTCGGGGCACCATAATGACTAGCAGATATATTGTGGCTTAAGCTTTCATGTGCTATTAGTCCATTTTGTCAGGTGCATGACACGTTATCCCAAATTTGTGTGTGTGTGTGTGTGTGTGTTGTGTGTGTGTGTTGGTACACATATGTATGTATTCCACATAAGCACTGAGTTGTACCCAATTCTGCTAGTATGACCAGAAGGGACACTTGCCCCAGTGAACTCTTGACCTGTCTCCCCACTCTAGGCTCCTGCAACCCTCAAAAGGCCACTTCCAGTGTTCACGCGATGCTCATTGTAGGCTGGGATGTGGGACAGAGCACTACTGGAGATGGGGTGTGGAATAGTCTGCAATCAGGCAAAAGCATCTTTGGTCAGCAGAGAAGAGCAATACCCTGCCCCCACATCCCAGCCCTTTACTAAGGATCCCTGACTTAACTAAGGAGAGGTTTTTGGAAGGTAGCATGGGCCTGTAGGGGAGGAAAAGGGGTGGGAATTCCCTAGTGCAAGCAACGTTTATGCTGGCATTCCCAAGGGAATACTGGGGAAATTGTAAAGAGTGGAGCCTATGAAAGTGAACCATCATTCATTTTGTGGTTGTTTGATTACAGTGGAGGCTGATTCTCTCTCCCACTGAGATCAGAATGAAGATCACCAACCAGGAGGGAGATTGCATTGGTGAGGCTGCCTACGGACCATACATTTAAAGCACATGTCTTCCCCCAAAGAATCCTGGGAAGTGTAGTTTACCCCTCACAAAGCTACAATCCCCAGGATTCTTTGAGAAGTCATGTGCTTTAAATGTATGGCGTGTACGTAGCCTCGGGCACCGACCACTAGTAGTACAGCAGGAACAGAGGGGAATTCTGTAAAACTTTCTTAGCACTTCTCATGAGCAGGAACCACAGTGGATTGGGGGAGGTGGGTAACAAGGCTGGTAGGAAGAAAGGAGGTGAGATATCCAGGGATGCTGCAGTCTTACAACAGTTTTGACTTTACTCCCAAAGGCACACTCCTCCACTGTCACCTGAGGCAGGTGGAAGCCAACTGTCCACACTATGAGGTCAATATCAACAGACAACCGGACAGTAGACACTGTAGAATCCAATTACAGAGAGTGATAGGAACATCATTTAATCCCCGCCCTCCAGGCTGTTAAAATAAGGCAATGGCACACAAATACAGGGTGGAGAGAGACACCCTACTGGAGACAGACAGACAGACAATTAAGTTTCCAAAACAAGCAAATGTAAAAAGTCTCAGTCGTTTATGGTGGCTTGATCCTGCAAGTTTTGTCCAGATAGCTCCAGCTTCCCTTTCTTGATCAAAGGCAGGCCCAGAAAGAAAATGGAAAAAATAGAAGGTGAATAAAGGAGGGCCAAGAGAGTTTGGGGGTCAAAAGGGAGGGAGGAGAGGGTTGCACAAACTGTGTCACATATTACAGTCTTCATCACCTGAAATAAGCCTCCCTTGAGGAGTCTATTTTTTCTACTGCAGACATGAACAGGTAAGTGGGTGTGCTGCAAGACAGTCCATTTTTATCCAAGGTGGGCATTTGCCCATGCTTAGCCTCCCCACCCCCCTACAGCCCAGGTTCAGGAATCCCAGCCATCCCAGCCCTCTACCAGTAGATCACGGGACGTCTGTGGTAGATCACTGGTAGATCACTGGCTCCCCCTGAAGAAGCTGAACAACTGTGGGCTCCCCTAAAAAAGCTCAATATTTCACCTCCTCCTTGAAAAAACTCAACTTTGACCTGAACCCCAAAAGAGGGGGTAGATCACTGCCAGTTTTTAACTCTGTGAGTAGATCGCAGTCTCTTGGGAGTTGGCCACCCCTGCTCTAGATGCTCTGCCTTTTGGCACCGTGTGGGGAAACAAGGTGTTCAGCGGCAGAAACAATACAATGGGCAGCCACACCATTGGCTGAATCCCAGAAGAGAGGGAGGGAAAGAGGAGAAGCGCCGGAGACACCCAAAAGGATCTGCGGAGGCATCGCTATTGTAGGAGAGGAGGAGGAGAACACTGGGAAATTGAAAACAAACAGAAAAGGGCCCCCAGTGCCTCCAGTTGGGAACTTCAAAGTATTTCTTCCGAGTATCCGGCGGGACTGGAAATGCAGTACTTTATATTCCCCACGTGGAATTAATATACGGAATTAGCAGCGCTGCCTAGTTCGGTGCATACTGAAAACGAAGGGATTGTTATACACCAAGGATACAAAGAGTTTAAGGGGGCCGCTGATTTAGGAAGTCGAGCGATACCGATAGTGACCAGGAAAACCTTTTGGAGGCCAGTTTCTTTGCAAGGGGAGACTGGGACGCCAGTTGTTTGAGACATCACAATCAAAATGCAGATGCTGCTCGGCTCCCTTTCATTGTCAGGAAGGAAGTACACACCGGGGCTGAGAAGCATCGCGCTGCGACCCCCCCCTTCTCTGCCCCCCCTTATGTGTCTTAACTGCCTTTGCCGTCATAAGCTGGCGCGATGTACATTTATATGGCTGATATATATTTACGCGGTTTATCCTGATCAGCAACTTTTTCAGAAGAAAGAAACGTTCTACAGTATTTAACTGCGTTTAACTAACGCGCACTAAAAACAACGACGCAAGTTGTGAATTTGGCAAATGGACAGTAACACCACACACACACACACACACACACACACACACCCATTCCTAGGAAAGCATCTTTGGTCCGCGCGCTGCCTATTGTTTCCTTTCCGATCACCCCCGCAAGGGGGGGGGGGTTGAAAAGAGAGGAGAGGGCTAATTATATTAAAAGCCTGGTTCTGTCCCTTTAAAAGAGCGGGAGAGAGTCGGCGGGGGGCGAACTCTGGGCCGCAAGATGAATTCATCGACGGGCTGCGAAAGGCTCCCAACGGGTCACGTGGAGGGGCAGGAAATGATCGATGCACAAGGTTGCTGGGCGCGAACAAATTTAATAGCGTCGCGTGAGGAGCGCGGCGGACTCCCCCCCCCCCCCCCCCCCCCCCTCGCGGTGGCTTCCCACTTCTGCTACTTCGCCGGGCGCACACGCTTCGTTTGCACCAATGATGTCAGCGAGGCTCTACTCCGGATCCACCCCCCACGCGCCTCCCGCCCCCTTCCAGGCTCGCGATGAAAATATTGCCCTTCCTTCGAGGGAGCACCTCTGGACGGCGAGCGGAAGTGGCTCCTCGAAAAGAAACTTCCACTCAGCCTTTATGGTAGTGGCTTCGGGCTCGCGGGCGGCTGTGGGCTTAGCAAGCCTATGGCCATCGGGGCTTACTTCCGAGTAAACATGCCCGGGAGAGTGGGCTGCTGCTGCTGCTGCACGCCCAGCGGATCTGTGCAAGCAGGAGTAAAATACCGGCTGACTCAGGTGCAAGGGTTGCATCGGGGCAGCAGGGAACGGGACCGCGCAGGCAGTAGGGGGCAGGGCTGACCGAGCTGTCAAGGCGGCCACTAACTGCTTCACTTGGGGGTTTCAGCGACCTCGCCCCCCTGAAACCTACGTAACACGTGCGACTCCAAGCGAGCGTAACTCCAGATCCCTTCCACAAGATGTAAGCGCATACTGGATCAGGGCTGAGGAGATGTGGGTTCGCCCTCGCCCAGCCATCAGTAGTCACCAACAGGCAGGGGTGCCAACTTGAATAAAATATTGCGGGGGGGGGGTAAGCCCCACCCGGCATAATCGATCACAAGATGCAGCTCATGCACACCATTTGAATGGCAATGCCCATCAACTTGGGGGGGGGGGGAGCGAAGGGACCTCGCCCCCTAGGAGTTGGCTCCTATGGTCACGAAGCTCACCGACTTCTCTAATCTTACCTAGCTCTCTGTTTTGCTATGAGGATTTTTTTTTTTTTTAAGTAATCTATTTTCATAAAAACCACGTGCGCCGCCCGGAGCCACTCGGAGGAAGGGCGAGATACGGATGTGACAAATACGGTGTTTTTAAACTTTGCTGGGAAGCTGCATCGTCCATCCGCTTTTGGCCACGGCGGCTTTTGTGCCCCGCTCTCCCTCACCATCGCAGGAAGGGGATCGCGCTCGCTAATGATCTGAAAATCGCAGCTGCCGCTTCCCTGACGGTCCTGCTTAGAATTCACTAAAGGAAAGGGTCTCATTATGCAAATATTTCATTCCAGAAAGGGAAAGGAGGGGAGGGGAGATGTCAGTTATTTAAATATGACAGCTCGCTGTGCATCCTCTCTCCCCAACCCCCACCGCCGTCCCAAATGAAGGCTGCTTCTTCCTCCGGTTTATTCTCCCCATCCATTCACATCAGCGAGTATCCCCGGAACACCCCTCCGAAGTGTGTGTTTTTTCCCCCGATCGGAGGAAGGGAGGCTGAAAGGTGGCAGACCCCCCCCCCCGCCGGATAACTTAAGCTTCCCTTCCCCTCCGCCACTACCACGCCAGGATCCCTGATCCGACCCACCACCGTCCCCGTTTGTAACTGAGCGCCGGTTCCTTCGAGCGCATAAGTAACCCCGAAAGGGTTAAGGAAAAGCCCCGCCATCCCCAGTGGCGCTGCCAAATCCCGCTCTCCCTTTAATGCCTGGGGGGATTAAGCTGGCTGTGTGTGCTGCAGACCAGAAGGGAAAACCGGGGAGGTTCCGAAGAAAACTACCCGCCTTTAACCACCAGGGTTAGGAAGACGCACACGCACCCCGCACCCCGACGTAGTAGGGCTGCTCCCCAGAACCTGCACACCGGGGCTTTCTGGATGATTTGGAGAGCAGCCAGATTTCACCCTCAATTGCACCCTGGAGGCGTCCACCGAGTGGATGCATTCCAGAATCGAAACGCAGTCCGAGCTCCGGCATCCTCTACTTTTAAAAGGGGGGGGGGTGGATATCGAACGGTATGCAAAGCAGATCGCCGGACTTCCTGCGCTTTATCCAAAGCAACCAGCCACCAACCCGAGTCATTCATCTATAACAAGTCGGTCTCTCTCTCCACACACACACACACACACAAGTGTAATGGCTAATATGTCCCTACTGTCCTGCCATGAAAAGATCCGTGCTGCCCTTTTGCCAACAACGAGCCAGCCAAACCCTGGCGACTCGCAAACTCCTTCCCTCCCGCAGCTTTCAAGCCGTCCCCGAACTACAGGGTTCTGCAAACAGGGGGGAAAAAAAACTCCCGAAACTGCAACTCGAGCGTTTGCCAAGCCAGTCCTTGTGCACCCGCTTCCCACAAATCGATCTTTCTGTGCTTGGACGCTGCGCTGACAGCGCTGCAAAGGCAGCCCGGACGCCACGCACAGGACTCTTGTCAAGTGCAACGCACCCCCGCGGGGATCCGTCAAAACCTTGCCGTTCCCGACAGCCGAAAAAGCCCCGAAAGCTGCAAGCGGCGTCGGTGCCTCAGCGCCCAGAAACTCCGCTTTCTTTTCATCGCCGCCAATCAATTAAGCAGGACGCGAACGTAACAATTTCTTCTTATTAATTGCCGAGCGAGAGACTTCGTGTGTGTTGCACAAAAAAAGAGAGAGAGGAGAGGGAGATAGGAAAGAAAAGAGCGAGGGAGGATAGATCAGCTGGGAGTCTGGAGACGCCAGGTTCAGTCTGGCAGCATGCATCGGAAAGGCGCCCTTTTTCATATTTAAACCACGCGGAATATGTACATTTTTGATTCCTACTTACGCTTTCAGGGGGTTGTGAATGACAGTCGCCATTTTGCTACAATGTAACAGAATATTGTGTCTCGGAGTTCTAAAGGTTCGCTCAGGGGAAGCGCTCGGCCAATCGAGAAAGTGGATACCGGCCCGCCACCCAATCAAACGCTGAGGGAGGAGCCAGGGTTCTGCTAGTTATTAGGGGAGCTGTCAAAGCCCAGAGGTCACTCCCTTTCTGTGCAACTGTTAAGAGAGCAGGTCTTAAAGGGGCAGCGACACAGCAGAGGGGCAATCTGCGCTCGAACTTAGATAGCGGGGAGTTTTAAGAGTTTTTAATAATAGTTTGGGTCTTTTTTTAAAAAAAAAATGCACAGAGGCGAGCGTGGGGTGCGTGTGCGCGCGCGGGGGGTGAAACATAGTTCGTTCATTGTTTCCATAGCTTCTCGTTTCCCGAAGAGCATCCCCTCCACCACCACCAACTATTCATGTGCAAGGATTGGGTTCGTGCCATTTAATCAGGGGCGGGGAGGGGGCGGAATTACATGTGTACTGACACTCACTTCTGAAGTGCACGTTCTAGTTGTTCGGGGTATTAAAAAAAAAAAACCCAAAACAAAACAAAAACATGGTGGTCTCCATTTTGTTTCCCTTGATCTCCAGCCACTTTCCCCTTTAGGCTTCTTGGAACGCCGCTTGGTAATTACAGTGACTTCAGGGCAGCACCCTTCCCCCTCCGCCAGGAATTTCTCTGTGTCATCCAGCTTCTGCAGCCAGTGCACTAGTTACATAATGCACAGTGGCCAAACCGACCGCCTGTTTGTTTCACTCAAGGCAACTTTTTGGAAGCGTGATCGTCTGGGTGTAGCGTGTTGAGACCTGACCTCTCTGATCTTTTGACATGAGAAAAGGGAGCGGGAGGGAGGGAACTTCGCCTACATTTCATTAAAGCACATATAAGTGCTCCGAAGCAGCGAAGTTAAACTTCTCAGAGGCAGCAGGTCTTTCTGACTGCAAGGGAAAAGAGTGGAGACAGAGCCCCATTTCTGGGAAAGACACCAAGACGTCTGGGTTTACCTGTGTGGCTAATTACATGAGTCTGCAAATGAATTACCCAGAAGAGGAGCTGAAATATTTTTGATGTGTCTAAAGGCTGAAATCATACCTGAGAGTAAGCTGAAATCCTATGCATGCTTACTTGGCAACGAAGCCCATGGAACTCGATGAGACTAACTTTTTAATGAACACACTCAGCAGGCATGCATGTGAAACCTAATCATTGGACGTTTGAGGTCTGCACTGTTAAGCACACTTTGGGAACTTACAGATAGGGACCTGGTATCATAAATGAGTTGTCGAAATCCACTTTTTGTGTGCGTGTTAGGCATGCTAGCTTCCACACATTCCTCTCCCCACCCCTGTAATAGATATTCATGGGTGTTCCACTACTTGCCATCCACACCAGGGTTGTTGTTTTTTTGGTCTCTCCCCTCAGTTACCTCTCCCCTGGCATCCACTACCTTTTTTAAATTACAGGCATGAACACAGGAATTTCTATACCTCTGCATACCTGAAGAAATTGCATCCTAAGAATTGTACATGAGCCAGCCTTGTTCAGCTAGTTACCATGTTTTATTAGGGGCAAAATGAAGGGTGGAGCTTTGGACAGGGGATACTTTTTAAAATACTGTGGGTCTTGTCAAATACCTCTGTGTGTGTTTGTTTTTGTTTTTTAATTGAAGTGGGGGCAGGTGTTCATACAGTGATTACAACCTCTCAGGAGATATTGAGAGAGCCTCTCCTCCAAACCAGGTGTGGGGCAATCATTAGAAATAGGAGTCTTGTATTTGTTATCTGGGGCCACTGGAAACAAAACTGCTCAGGTGAAGAGCAAATATAAGTAGGTGTGTGGCAATAGGGACAACCTACTGAAATATTATCACACACATGACGAAACAGTCACCCTAAAAATTGCACTAACAGACAGCCACCCAATCTTAAACAACTCCTCAAACACAAAAATACAACAACCAGACTTAACATGGACACTGGTACCAGAGCCTGCAATAAACCCAGATGCCAACTTTGCTGCCACATACACCCGAACAACACCATTACTGGCCCCAACAACATCAAACATACCATCAAATGCCATCAAATGTATGCCATCAAATGCCAACAGTGCCCTTCAGCTCTCTATATTGGAAAAACAGGCCAAACCCTACGCCAAAGGATAAATGGACACAAATCTGACATCAGGAATCACAAGAGAAACCAGTAGGAGAACACTTCAATCTCCCAGGACATTCTATACAAGATCTCAAAGTAGCTGTCTTACTACAAAGGAATTTCAGAAATAGACTGGAAAGAGAAGTTATCACCAAACTTAAAACCATGGAGAGACCTGGTCTGAATAGAGACATTGGATTCTTATCTCATTATACATGACAAAGCTTTTTAGCCATCTCTCCCCTTGCTTTTTCCTGCAAGGCCAATTGCAGTCGTTAACAGTTGTCAACAGGTTTACCTCTCCTATCAGCCAATGACCCATTCCCACCACCCAACCCTCTCACTATATATAAGGGTCTGGTGACTTCTGTTTCAGTGTATCTGAAGAAGTGTGCATGCACACGAAAGCTCATACCAAGAACTAACTTAGTTGGTCTTTAAGATGCTACTGGAAGGATTTTTTTTCTTTTTTCTTTTGTTTCGAATGTGGATGTGGGGTGTGTATGTGTGGAATTGTGAGCATAGCAGCAACAATTTCACAATAAACTCCCATATGGAAGCACCCTTGGTTAAGATTAAGCCCCACAGTGGCGCTGTGGGTTAAACCACAGAGTCTAGGGCTTGCCGATCAGAAGTTCGGCAGTTCGAATCCCTGTGACGGGGTGAGCTCCTGTTGTTCGGTCCCAGCTCCTGCCCACCTAGCAGTTCGAAAGCACATCAAAGTGCAAGTAGATAAATAGGGACCGCTCCCGCGGGAAGGTAAACGGCATTTCCGTGCGCTGCTCTGGTTCGCCAGAAAGCGGCTTTGTCATGCTGGCCACATGACCCGGAAGCTGTCTGCGGACAAACGCCGGCTCCCTCGGCCTATAGAGCGAGATGAGCGCCGCAACCCCAGAGTCGGACACGACTGGACCTAATGGTCAGGGGTCCCTTTACCTTTACCTTTAATCTCAGAGAGACTCATTTCAGAATAAATATGCATCACAGGAACATAGGGAACTGCTGTATACCAAGACTGACTACTGGCCCCTCTGGTTCAGCCTGCACTGACTTGGCAGCTGCTCCCCAGAGCTTCATGCAGAGACTCTCTCTGCTGTGTTTGGAAATACTGGGGATTGAACCTTGAGTCTTCTGCCTGCAAACTTAAAAATTAACAGAGGAGCAGTGGGGAGGCTGGGGGAGAAACTTGGGTGAGTTGTGTGGGGAGTCCCTGAGGGCTGAATCTAGTGCAGAGGTTTCCTGTCCCTGCTTTAGATGGCAGAGTATATTATTCATCTAACTTCAAAATGTGGCAAATCAGCCCTGGGACATTGGGAGGCCCGTGGAGTCCTGAGCTTTGATTGTGAGCAGGGAACTTGTTCCAACACAATGCTCCATCTGTGGTCCTGTAAGCTGCATGTCTGGCTGTCTGTAGTTCTGCACATGCTCTTAACTCAAGAGGGATGATCTGCTGGGAACAGATTTCCAACAGTTTTGAACAACGCCCCCTATGAATGGAGTTTGTACCCTACTACTGTGGGATTGATGGCATCCTCTAAAACAGTGGAAGGTGTGACTACTACCCAGGCTCAGCTTCCACAAAGGATACTCCAGTCAATGAAATTGTTGCTAGATCAAATATTGGGGGGGGGGGGGAGGACAGGACAGGACGAGACCAGAACGGTTTTTTTATTTTATGCAGAAATCAAAGGCATCCAGTGTGATAGGAGACATCTACCCTGGACATGCCTTTACAGTTAAATGCAAGTTAATGCTGACACAAGGCATCTGCAAGGCACTCCTAACCTACCCCATATGCAGTGCAGTGCACATCTGGCCTGCTTTGACACCATATGGAAGCTAGTGTGGGTGTGGTGTGGCATGCTGTTACTGCATTGAACATTTTATTAGTCTGAAGGGCAACTTTCCCTGCTTTGAAATACTGCTCTACAAACATGCACATAGGCAGAAACCACAGAAATCAGACCTCCCAATTTACATCTTTATCAAAAGGCAAACTGGGCACATTTGTTTTTGTTGAACTTTGCGTAGTTGTACAAATAAACCCACGATAGTATCTTGACGAGAAATAACTGGAAAGCAGAAGAGAATGTCAGTAGGATTGCTACCTGGAAACATATCACTGCACAGTTTGCATCCGAGATTAAACCAAAGGGTGGCAGTCATGGATTTGGTGGAACCGAACCACACTTGCACCTTCCTAGAGACAGTCATTGTGACTGCGTGTGGAATGATATTGTAATAAAGGGGGCAACAGAAAGAGCAGAAAACCCCAGAACATCATCTTTGTCCAGCAGCACTAAACAGTTGCTTATCAGCTTGCAGTGCAGATCTGACTTGTGTTTCAACTAAATCTGGTCTCATGCCATGCAGTTCCTATACATGCTTGCCCAGGAGAGTGTGCTTAAGACTGCAGCCACAGTTGTCTTACACAAAAGAGAGAAAGGGCCATAGTTCAGTATTCTTTTAATGTTCTCCAGTCCTACCATTAGGAAGCATAAGATGCTACCTGTTTGGGGGCTTCCCATGGGCATCTGGTTGTCCAACATGCGAAAGAAGGCATTGGATTAGATAGGCCTTTTGGCCTGATCCAGCAGAGCTTTTCTAAAGCAGTCTGCTGGCTACATACTTACATCGTTATAACCATCACAAGCAGGGGGCATTTGGGGCTTATCAGGCCCCAAAATATCTCTGTATACGTGTGATTATTGAATCAAGGAATTGGGCAAAGTTCACAATGGGCACAAGTTTTTGTGTGGGTATAAGAGGCCATGGAACAAACTAAGCCAAATGCAGCCCATCGGCCATGGATTATGCCCTTCAAGGTGTCCAATATGACAACAGCAACTCTTTTTGCAGTGTGAGGCAGAGAAGAAAACAGGAGTCTTATCAAGTCCCTGACAGGCGACAGCACACACCTAGTGGGCTGTTCAGCTTGGTAAGTCTCCAGTTGTTCCAGACTGGTATATGGTATCAGTAGATTTTGTCTTCATCTCACTACTATCCTGAAAGCAAAGTGGATTTTGGGGGAAGAGGAATTGAGAGTGTGTGTTGTGTTGTTGTTGTTGTTGGTGGTGGTGGTGGTGGTTTAGAAGTGGCCTAGATATTCAGTTGATCCAAAGGATCCACAAAGAAAGTTTATGTTGTGAGATGTTATAAGCAGGGCTGTTTGCTGCATGGATTAAGTAATGTGTGCATATAGACTACTTCAAAGATATCTTAGGTCAGGTACCAAATATAAAGTTCTATAAAACTACACAATAAGAGTGCATACACTATTGGTGCTCCTTGTAATTAAAGGATGTATTTCTGCCTCTGTAACAGTTCTTGGGGGAGGCTGTTTATCAGCTAATACAAAGGAGAGGTTGGAACTGGTCCAGCCCTTTGAGCAACCTAAAAATCAAAGGGGAACCAGATAAGAATTTCACAAAGAAGATATGCTGTAAAGTCCAGGAATGCTTCTTCCAAGATAAGCAACTCTCACTTATCATCTGCAGAGCTCCGGCATTCAAGAGTGTGGGAATCTTTCCTTAAAATAACTGACACCTGTCAAAGATGTTTGCAACTCACATCCTCTCATGAGATACATAAACAACTCTTTGACATCAGAAAGAAGCTGCAACTGCAAGTGTACCAAGCTCAGTGGTTTTAAAAAAGCAATCAAGTACATGCCATTGTTTTAAAGTCTGGTATCTCTGGGTTGCCACAAAGAACATATTTAGCCTCCAAAGTCTCTCTTTAAGCGTATATACTTGGGATGAATTTGGCTCATAATTCACGTAACAGGAAATTTAAACTAATTTGTCCTCTTGGGTTTCATTATACACAGGCAAGGGAAAGCTTGAGTGCAGTTGGATATGTATTCTGGAACTTAAGAAGGCTGATTTCAAAAAGCTTAAGGAAATAGCAGGTGAAGTCCCATGGTCAGAAATACTCATGGAGAAGGGAGTCCAAGATGAATGGGAGTTTCTTAAAGGTGAACTGAACTACTGAAGGCACAAAGGCAGACAATTCCAACATGAAAGAAAAGTGGGAGGCACCTAAGGAAACCAGTGTAACTGCATGCATAAGGAGCTTACAGATGAGCTGAGATGTAAGAAGGGAATGTATAAGAAATGGAAGAAAAGAGAAATCACAAAGGAAGAGTATACACCAACAGTTGCAGGGAGTAGGTCAGGCAAGCCAAAGCTCAGAATGAAATCAGGCTTGCAAGAGAGGTTAAAATAATAATAAAAGGTTTATTCAGCTATGTTTGAAGCAAGAGGAACAAGCAAGTAGTATGTCCCTTGTGTGGAGATGATGGAGAAATGCTATTGGGTGACAGAGAGAAGGTGGAACTGCTCAACACCTACTTTGCCTCTATCTTCACACAAAAAGAATGCAGTGCCCAACCTGGTGATAACAAAATAAATAATGCAAGGAGGGAGCAGCAGACCAAGATAGGAAAAGAGGTGTTAAGGGAACACCTAACTGTTGTTGTTCAGTCGTTCAGTCGTGTCCGACTCTTCGTGACCCCATGGACCAGAGCATGCCAGGCACGCCTATCCTTCACTGCCTCTCGCAGTTTGGCCAAACTCATGTTAGTAGCTTCAAGAACACTGTCCAACCATCTCATCCTCTGTCGTCCCCTTCTCCTTGTGCCCTCCATCTTTCCCAACATCAGGGTCTTTTCCAGGGAGTCTTCTCTTCTCATGAGGTGGCCAAAGTACTGGAGCCTCAACTTCAGGATCTGTCCTTCTAGTGAGCACTCGGGGCTGATTTCTTTGAGAATGGATAGGTTTGATCTTCTTGCAGTCCATGGGACTCTCAAGAGTCTCCTCCAGCACCATAATTCAAAAGCATCAATTCTTCGGCGATCAGCCTTCTTTATGGTCCAGCTCTCACTTCCGTACATTACTACTGGGAAAACCATAGCTTTAACTATACGGACCTTTGTCGGCAAGGTGATGTCTTTGCTTTTTAAGATGCTGTCTAGGTTTGTCATTGCTTTTCTCCCAAGAAGCAGGCGTCTTCTAATTTCGTGACTGCTGTCACCATCTGCAGTGATCGTGGAACCCAAAAAAGTGAAATCTCTCACTGCTTCCATTTCTTCCCCTTCTATTTGCCAGGAGGTGATGGGACCAGTGGCCATGATCTTAGTTTTTTTGATGTTGAGCTTCAGACCATATTTTGCGCTCTCCTCTTTCACCCTCATTAAAAGGTTCTTTAATTCCTCCTCACTTTCTGCCATCAAGGTAGTGTCATCAGCATATCTGAGGTTGTTCAGTCAGATCACACCTGGAGTACTGTGTTCGTTTCTAGGCACCACAATTCAAGAAGGATACTGACAAGCTGGAATGTGTGCAGAAGAGGGTGACGAAGATGATCAAGGGTCTAGAAACCAAGCTTTATTAGGAATGGTTGAGGGAGCTGGGTATATTTAGCCTGGAAAAGAGAAGACTGAGATGAGACATGATAGCCATCTTCAAATACCTAAAGGACTGCCACGGGGAGGATGGAGCAAGAAGTTAGTTGTTAACAAATTGTTCTGTACTTTGGCTTCAGCCTCTCTCAGCATGACCATTTCACTCAGTTGGTCCCAACATGCTAGTTGTCTTACCCTTAAGTAACACATTAGCAAAATGGCAGGCGCTCTTTAATTTTTCCAGCTCTTGGTTACAACAAGCATTGACTTATCCAAATATATTTAGCCCACCTATAGTGCCAAAAACCCTTCAAGGCAGCTAACCATCCTTAGCTAAGATACAGCAATTAAAACAATTAAGAACATTGAACTAACACAAGCAGCAAAGCACTACAAAACCATCAGCTAATGGAGGGAAATCACTTCCATGATCGGGGACTTCAAAGTGCCCTTTGAAACAACACAGGCTCTGCTTGACCCTAGAAAGCCAGCAATGAAAGAGCAGGATGAATTTCCTAGGGAAGGAGTTCAAAAGTTTTGGCACCATTATAGAAAAGGGCATACCATACCTCAGACAGTGGGGGAAGATGGATCAGAGCCTCTAAGGACAAACTTGGTAGTTATTTAGGTACCCCAGGGACAGGCCATGTAAGGCCTTATGGGGCACTTTGAACTGGGCTCAGAAACCAACTGAAAGCCAATGGAGTTGTTTCACAACTAGTGTCCCATGTTCCCTTTGGCCGCTGTTAGCAAATCAGTGAACTTTTGGCACAGATTTGTTTGACTTTTTCCACCGTTGCTGCTCACCAAGTTGATGTTTTCTCTGAGGTCTCCACAAGGGTTGGCAAATTTTGAAAAGCAAAAAATGGGACACACTTGCCTAGAGCAGCACGAGGAACTTTTGGAAACGCACCATCTCCCTCTCCCCTCATAGTGCAGCCGCATGACGCACCGCCTGGCCGCAGCCAGCATTTGGGGCCTTCCCAAATGTGGAGAGCCAGTGTGGTGTAGTGGTTAAGAGCAGTGGACTCATAATCCGGTAAACTGGGTTCGCTTCCCCGCTCCTCCACATGCAGCTGCTGGGTGACCTTGGGCTAGTCATACCTCTCTGAACAGTCTCTCAGCCTCACTCACCTCACAGAGTGTTTGTTGTGGGGGAGGAAGGGAAAGGAGATTGTTAGCCGCTTTGTGACTCCTTAGGGTAGTGATGAAGTGGGATATCAAATCCAAACTCCTACTCCCCCTATTCTTCTTCTTCTTCTTCTTCTTCTTCTTCTTCTTCTTCTTCCCTTTCCACCTATTTGCATACAACATGCTCTCCTCAGGTCTCTCCAAAGGGGCCCCCAGCTGTCATCCGGCCACCTTCCATTATCTTGTTTTAACATTGACCCCCACCCCACCCCCCACTGAAAACAGGTTTAGATGTAGTGGTGAGCTGAGAACACAGATTCCAATTTTTAGCATTGTTGAGTCCTGACTGAAGCAAAGTTCCGGCTGAAAACTGGGACACTTCAGTTCATATTACATTACTCTTGCAACTAGTAGGAAACTTCACTGCATGAAGAAATCTATCTACTGTAGTAGCAGAAACCTCCCTGCACCCTGAAAAAGTAGCATGCTGATTAGCAGGCATGGCCTCACTTAGGCCCTACCAACTGTATGTACCCTCAAGATTGCCACTCCAGTATTCAACCACAAGCCAAACCCTTCTACATGCAAGTCAATGTGCACATGCAAAATCATCCAAACGATTCATAAATGTCTGTATGTAGTATGTACATTTCCCTGCAAATTCTTTCCTATATGTTGGTCTGTCTGCACACCTACAGCCTCATATTAATTCAAATATGTGCAAATGCATGTTAATGCACATGTAAACCAGTTTGCCTGGTTGACGTCCACAGAAATTTTACCGGTAAAGCCTTACAGACTAAGAAAAGGGCTTTGTTTTTGGATCCAGTCCATTTGAGTCAGCTAAATCCAAGAGCTGTAAACTTCGCCATGAATAATGGATAGAAAATTAGAGACACAAAACTTTGGAAAACATTCTCTCACTTACTAGTTTGTCAAATCTCCCTGTCTAGGTTCCATGTTTCCCAGTCATAGAGCTGATGAGACTGTACAGAATTATCTAGAGAACACCAATAAGTCTACAATAAATAGCCTAGGAAATAATTGCATTGATGTTAAAGTTAACTGTTTTGATAAATATAATTAATGTTCTAACTGTTGTGAAAAATAAAGGATCATGTGGGAACTGGGGGGGGGTATTACCTCTGGTGGGGGGACATGTCATGCTCCTCCTGGGGTAGTTTGTTCATCTTTAGTCCCCACCCTGTACTCCACTCTCACCTGTGGCACCTAGAAGCTGTCAGCCTGCAACAGCGGCTACATCCTGAGAATGGCTTTGATTGGCTGGCTAAACCAGGTGAGGGCAGCCAATGGGTCTCAAACCCTCAGTGAGTTGGGGACTTCCCCCTGCAAGCAAAGACAGGTTCCAGCAGATTGAACAGAGGAGACCATCTGTGGGTCCAATAGTCAAGAAGGCAGTTGCTGTAGAGGGGAGTGAGGGGCCGATGGGGCTCATCTACCTGGGAAGGTAGCCCATCTAGGAGAAGGAAAAACTGATCCTGAACCTCTGCTGCCTTGTGGGATATCTTCAGGAGAAGAAAAGGCTAAGGAGTAAACAGTACGAAAATCTGGAATGGGGAGTCCCAAAGATGATTGGATAGTGCCTTGTACGCCTCCTTCCGGCAACTCTTGCAGCCAAGCTGGTGTGAAATGTATTGCTTTCCTTTGGACCACATCAGCATGACCGAGAGGGGGGTCTTGTTGTTTGGGCAAACCAGGACCTCCATCCACACTGCCCAGGCTTGTGCTCCAAGAGGGTCACTTCAGTACTGCTAACGCAGCGGTTTGACTCACCCTTAGCAGTGGTGGACATTAGAGTCTCAAATTTCAGTTGTGCCATGTGCAACGCCAAAATCCAGCACCCTTTGCCTCTTGCTTTTTGTTGGATGTCTTAGTTGTAGTGCCCCAAGGAGAGTCCCAGAAGCTCTGCGCCAAGTGCGACAGCACCAGTAGCGCTCCCTTAGATCCTCCTTTGCCGTTGGAGGCTCACTCCATTGTCTCTCGAGACAGACGGATGCCAGCAACAACAACACATTGAATTGTTAAAAGGCATCAGCTAAGCATCCGTACTCTTCCTATATCCTCCCTTCCAAGAAAATCTTTGAAGACTGTGCATTCTCAGCTATGAAAACAGACTCCTTTCTGGTATATAAATTATTGCTATGGAGCAACTTCATTACTACAGCCCTGGTACCCTGAAAAATGTACAACTGTAACGGAGAACCTAAAGAGGCTTGGAGAAGGAGAGGAGCTGTTTCTTTCATTTCCCCAACACTTATTGCAGCCACTTTGGCTAATCTCATACAATTCAATGGGGTGGTGAAATGGACTAGAGAGGATCTTAAGCAATCAGTTGAACTCTTCTGCATTTGAGCCTGATATAGTGATAGCACCGTGTGTATGTGTGTGCGTGCACACGCATGTTTGTATTCTATATGCAATGGATGAAGCTGGCCAGGGAGGATGCAGCTTTTGCATTTTTTAACAACTGCTGGTTGTGCACTTGTGAGCGGGTTGCACAGCCTATAAAGAACAAGAGGGAGGGAAGGGACTTCTGAAATATGGCACTCCTGTGAGCCAGCAATCACACACCAACTCTTTAGTGTGACACTGAGGCAGCACTTGACCTTGCAAGTAATTTTTTTTTCTTAAAAATAAATAAATTTAAATATAACCCGGAGCACACAAAGTGGTGCAGGCACTGCTGCGAGGGAGGCAGCAGCTTGTATTGCACATTACCAGTAATGTCATGGGCCTGCTAACACCCACACAGTTCATGTTTCACGGAATAGTGCTGCAATCAAAGTACTAGCTGGGGGCTACAGGATCACATTTTCCTAGTAACAGTATATGGTATTTTGAGCATTAGGAAAATGTGATTTTCCTGCTACAGCAGCACTTGCTCGAGGGAGGCCAATTGGATCCTTTGCGCCCACGAAGGAACTGCTGTGCATTCATTGCTCAGAAAAGCAATTGTCTGCATTATACAGACTGCATAAGCTCCAAAGTCTCATCAGGTCAAAAGCTCTAGGGAGAATCCATGCCTAGAGCAACAGCAGTTCCAGCCAGAAATTTAAGGGAGCAAACTAACCCATTATTGGAGGCCTGTGCATAACTCAGGGAAGAACTACTGTACAGTAGATAAATTGTTACCTTTCCCCCTTGAATAGGGGCAAGGGGTAAAAGAACAAATTTTCCACAGAGAACAGGATAGTGACCCACAGGGAGAAAGGATTCAGTCATTTCAAAGCACCATAGCATTTATTTTATAAGATAGATATTATTTCATTTCATATAAAGCATTGTTTGTGTCTGAGCCTTTAAGAATATATTTTTTTACCAGCCAGTGTTGCTTACCTAAAAGGGCCTGCAAAAGAAAAGATCCTGAACATTTCAAAATTGTTGTTACTGATGAGGGCTCATGACCCAGATTCAAAGTCCTTGTATTAATTTACAAAAAACTTGAGACCTGGGGGACCCCCTGAACCCTTATAGCTTCGCTTAATCACTGAGATCATCTGCAGGCGTGTCACAGGTTGTTTCCCGAGTTGGCAAGGCTCATTTGATAACAGCAAAAAACTGGGCCTTTAGTCTCATCCGCCCAGTATTGTGGAATACCCTGCCAATAGAGATTCAGCAGGCACCTTCTGTTTCAACTTTAAAATACTGTGGTACCCTGGAAGTCAAACGGAATCTGTTCCGGAAGTCCGTTCAACTTCCAAAACATTTGGAAACCAAAGCACAGCTTCCGATTGGCTGCAGGAAGTTCCTGCAGCCAATCAGAAGCCACATCAGACATCCGGGTTCCAAAGAACGTTTGCAAACCGGAACACTCGCTTTTGGGTTTGCGGCGTTCAGGAGCCAAAACGTTCGACTCACAATGCATTTGGGATCCAAGGTACGACTGTATGTGCTGAAAACTTTACTACTGCATCAGGCTTATGCAGGCAGTTTATAATACATTGTAATAATACATCTTTCCATAATAGCTGATTTCTATTTTTAACATTTTTATATGGTTTCTATTGTATGGTTTTATGGATAATTGTTGCAAACCATTCTGATAATTTTTATGAATAGTGGTATATAAATATTTTTAGAAATAAATGACCCCCTTTTATTTATCTGACACCACAGACAACTCACATGTGCTGTAGCTTGTGGGCTCTTGGAGAAGAGACAGTACCGGGAAATATCATGTCAAGTCCTTCAGCCTCAACAGCAGATCCTCCTTGCAATTCCCGCCCTCCCTTCCAAGGTGGGCGGTGTTTGCGGCACCGGGCAGGATCACCTGGGCAGGTTCCACTCCCCTTGGGTCAGGTCAGCCCTTGACCTGCCTCCGGCCAGGATGGGACAAAGGACAGAGGCCGGGGGCGGGGTCAAGGGCCAGGTAAAAGCGGCAGAGCCGCCAGATTTCCCCCCTTTTCGTTTCTCTCCCGCAGGTTCACCCACCCCCCCTCCCTCTAATTAACTCAACTTTCTCTTTGTAGTTGCTGCGGTAGGTTGCGGTCATCAAGTCAATAATTCTTTTGTTTGCAGGTTAACATCTTGCGTTACAGGTCAGCGGGCGCTGCTGTGGTCGTAGATGGTTGCCGTATTCGGGACTGGGAAGGAATTTTCCCTGCATTGGCAGGTTTTGCCTCCCCCGCAGCATTTCGTCACAACTTTGGCGGAGTTAGGCCTTGGCAAGGCTGCTTTTAGTCTATCATCTGGGGGAAGGGAGCGGCCATGCTCCTCTTCCCAAGCGGCGGCCCGTGCGGGGCCCGTTAGAGGGCAAAATTCGGGAGTCCCTGACCTCTTGGAGGCGGCGCACAGGTCAAACTCCCGAACCAAGGCCAGTGGGTGGGCATGCTGTGTAAGTGTGTGCTTTATAGTCCCCACCCACTGTGCCTCTACATCCTGCATATCCTCAGCTCTCGGGCTGAGAGGGTTGCCTGCCAAGGCCTATGCCAAGTTCTCCCACTTCTGAAATTAATAAAGTTGTGGCCAATCCGAACCCATACCTTGGTCTCGTCTCATGTTTTTGGTGAAGGGGTGGGCACCGTGGACAGGGATTTGCACGTGTGACCGCAAATACAAGTCATCTTTCTGAAGAGGCAACAATGAAGATCTGCAACAGAAACAGACACCTTTTGCTAACCCCATAAAACAGCAGGAGCCACATTATTCAAATGATAGTTTTGTTTTTAAACACAATTCCTTCCAGTACAACCATAAATGCAGAATGCCTCAAGGCTATCAAGATCTACTCAGCATCTTTTGAAACTGATGGTAATCTTACAGTTTACACAAATCTATTGAATTCTGGTACTATGGGTCCTATTTTCCAGGATAAATGGAGATGGAATCAGTGGTGCTCTGTTTTTTTAAAAGAACTAAGCAAATAAAATAAGTAGGATTCATGGTAGACCTGCAAAGACATAACAAAAAGGCTACTTGTTTTGACCTCTAAAGCTCTGATCACTTTAGGCTTAAAAGACTGCTGGTGTTTCCACACCTAAGGTTTAAAATGGCTTTTCCCTTCATTTTGTAATGCAAATTGAAAGTGTATTGGCCATAATTCTCATTC
Source organism: Lacerta agilis (assembly GCF_009819535.1). Taxonomy (NCBI): domain Eukaryota; kingdom Metazoa; phylum Chordata; class Lepidosauria; order Squamata; family Lacertidae; genus Lacerta; species Lacerta agilis. The sequence goes on along the minus strand of NC_046312.1, from coordinate 43,805,805 downwards.
ACATTACAATGCCCCTCTTCTAGCATCTCTTCCGCATTTACAACAGCAACCAGACACTAGAAGTTAACATACAAAAAAAGAAATTGCACTGCTTCTCTCCTCCTAAGTGATGGTTTAAGTTGCTATTTTTTGGGAGGAGGAAGGGTGGACATCCTAGTCAAATAAAATGTTGTGCTAGCTAGTGAACCCAGATCAATGCACCACTTTTGGATTGTGCCAATCTAGACGGGAGCCTTACTGGCATGTATGGCAAAATCTGCCATGCATTTCCTCTGTCTCCTGCTCCAACATTTTAAATCGACAGTTTCCCCACCATGTTTTTTCTCACCATTTCCTGAGATCTCCATCACGCGTTCTAACTTTCTAGAAATAATGGTGGTGGTTGGAATGGCATGCTTTAAGGAGAGAAGAAGAGCCCTGCTGCATCAATCCAAAACCCCACATGATGCAGCAGTGGCCAACCAGATGCCCATGGGAAACCCAATAGTACTCTCCCTTTCATTCCTTTGATCCCCACTCTTCTTCTTCTTCTATCACTCATAGCCAAGTAAGATTGTCTTTCATGAATATGGCCTTAACTGTGTGTCTGTAGGTGACTATGAGGCCAATTCTGGATCCACATGTCCTGGACATAGGTTTCCAAGTAGGAGTTGATCACAGTGAGGATTTGCCAAAATGGTACTCAGAGGTATTCTAAGGGCTCCTCCACACTTCCATTTGCCCTGCCACTTTCCCCTGAGGAGCAGGGGGGGGGTGATCCATTCTTTACCACTGAATCAGAACAAACTACAACCGGGTTTTCCATAGATTGACGTTTGTTGCGATTCAGGAGTAAAAAGCGGGTTTCCCAGGGAAAGCTGGGAGGCAAATGAGAAACCTCTCGGATCTGTGCTTTCTAGGCATAGGACAAACAAGTGTGCATGAACTGTAAGAGTGGAGACAGAACATAGTCATCATGACTAGTAACCACTGACATTAATTTCTCTCATCCTCCTTTAAAGCCTTCCATTAATTAATTAATGAGAGAAATTAATTAATTAATTAATTAATTTCTCTCATCCTCTTTTAAAGCCTTCCATGTTGGTTGCCATCACTACATGTTATGGGAGCAGATTCCAGAGTTTAACTATGTGCTGTGTGAAGAAGCACTTTCTTTCGTCTGTCCTGAAATACTGCCCGATAAATTACTGGTTAAAAGCAAGATACACGCTTCTACTTCTCTTGACATTTAACCACTTCTGCGGTGGCTGTGCTCTGCTGGGATTGAGAAAGCCATTGGATGGGAGAGCCAGGTTCCTGGTTAGTGGCTGCTTTGCCCCATTAGAGCACTCTGCCTTAGCAAGAAAGTGCTGCGGAGGACTTGTCAAGACTTATTATGAAATTCTCAGTGATGGATCAGCCGGATCAGACATATGCTGCAGGGCTCAGTACTATTTTTGCTGCTGACCATGTTGCAACACTGGCACACGGTTTGTAAGGATCCCCAGCAGAATCCTCATCAGACTCAAGGTGGTTCATCATGGCCCAGCAAAGTCAGATTAAGGCAATGAGCCTGCTTCTAACTTCAAGATGGGCTCAGGTACATCACTTTAATTCAAACAAGCCCAATATTTATTTATAAAAGTATTTATATGCTGCCCTCACACAAAAGATTAGGGGGACTTTCAAAAGCATTACAGAGCAATCATTAAAATGACTTGCTACTCAATAAAAGTTTAACCAACTGCATAGTCCTGTTGTCATAAAAAACAGAGAAAAACTCAGATAATACGGAAGTTAACATTTTCACCAAGTGAATGAAAAGCAAAGCAAATACTAATTGGACCTCAAGTTGTATTAAACTCTAGAATAAGTCTAAATAAAAGCATGTTATCATTTTGCAGGTACCAGTATTCCAGGCTTCTGAAGTTTTTAAATCCAGCTATAAAGGACGCTACTGCAACTTAGGTCTGAACAAGTGCACTATAAATCATTGTGGTGCATTAAACTTTTCCAATATGCAGTGACTGCAGCTAGGATTTTGCTAGCACAAAGGTGGAAACAAGAAGAATTCTCAATTTAAAAAAAAAAAACCTCCTTCCTTGTCATTTGTCTTTCTCTTCCCTGTCACATAGTTTTAACGGATGTGCATTCTTTTAATGTTTCTATGTAAACCTCTTAGAGAGGTTCACCTGAAAAGTGGTATATAAATTAAAGAAAGAAAGAAAGAAAGAAAGAAAGAGCCTTACTTCTGAGCCAACATGCATTGGACGATCAGGTTGCCATAAACAGAAAATAATTAATATCCCATGTATTGATACTGAAGCAGCTTTTGTGACCTTCACACGACATCCTAAACACTAAGCTTTTTTGTTCCTTGAATGTACTGACTTTAAGAGGATATTGTGATTTAGATATTGGAAGCTGCCTTGGGACAGCATGGCCCTAAAAAGGTGACATAGAAATCTCCAAAAGTGAATGAATGAATGAATGCAGGTTTATCTTCCAGACCCACTCTATGGGATCCCTTTTGTACAGGGACCTTCAATTGCCTTATTCGCCCTCCTGAGGGCCAAGTCCTGATCCCAGAATCTCTAACACTCTAAGTTAAAATCTCAACATCTCTATAGACTGACACACCAGTTTTAATCTACAAGACACATGCAACCTCTTGCATTTTCTACAGGTGAATTAATTGGTAATAGTACGCACTAGCACTAGGCATGCTGCAGATTCCGTATTCTATTTATAAATTTTGGAACAATTCCCCACCACCTAATGCTTTCCCTGGGTAAATAAACACCCACAGCGTGGAACAGATTCCACATTTCCAGAGTATGGAGGTTGCACACCAAGGGTCAGCATGCGAAGCAGAGTGCCAAAGATATGCAGCTGTTCCCTTCAGTCAGTGTCTGCACTTACGGAACATGGGAATTCCACTTGTAGTCCAAATCCCAATGTAAGCATATTATATTCAGAAGAACTCTGGCAGCAGTCCAGCTTGCAGCACTAACAACAACCCGATTCAGATTCCTGAGTGGCATGACAACATTGGTGCAACAAGGGACAGATCCCTTCTGCCTTACTGTGAGAACTTAACCCTTGCCCCGTTCAGGCACTAAAGGTTCCAATCCTATGTTGAAAGATTCAGGACCGATAAAAGAAAGCACTTATTCACACAATGAGTGGTAAAACTATAGAATTTGCACCCACAGCAGGCAGTGATGGCCACCAACATGGATCGCTTTAAAAGAAGATTGGACAAATCCATGGTTGGAGGCGGTAATGTTGATGAGTACCAGTTGCCAGGGCTGGCGGGTCCATTTAGGCGAACTAGGCAATTGCCTAGGGTGCCAAAATGGAGGGGGCGCTGGCCAGGCTTGGGCAGGGGGGCGGGGCGGGCTAGCAGCAGCTTCTCCACTGTAGCGGAGAGGTGCTGCTTGCCCCCTACACCACCCCCCGGCTCCCGCTAAAGCAGGCTTTGGCGGGGGGCGGTGGGGCGGCGGGACGGGTGAGCAGCAGCTTCTCCGCTACAGCAGAGAAACTGCTGCTTGCCTCTCCACCCCCTCCACCTCCTGCTAAAGCAGGCTTTGGGGGGGTGGGGGGCGCCAGAAGGTGGTTTGCCTAGGGCGCCAGAAGCCCTAGCACTGGTCCTGCCAGTTGCTGGAAGCCACAGATGGGAGAGTGCTCCTGTACTCAGGTCCTGCTTGCCGGTTTCCCACAGGATGCTGGACTAGATGAGCCATTGGCCTGATCCAGCATGTTCTGTCTTTTTCAGGTAAACACAGTCTGAAACATTTGCAGAAATAAAAGCAGTGCTTTCCCCCCTTTTAAAAAATGTTTAGGGGTACTCTCATTTTGACTCAAGAAAATCACCATTTTATAGTTCAAATCGGGAAAAGTAAATACAGTAAATGGACAAAGATTCACAAAATGTTTAGGGGTATGTGTACCCCTGCGTACCCCCAGAAAAAAGCACTGAATAAAAGTATACATTTAAAAAATAAAATAAAAATGCAAATGGGGCAACACCCACCACAAAACAGCCCAATGAGAACTAAGCATGTGTAGCAGCCTCCAGGATAATGCTGCGCATCCGATTGAAAATAAAAACCAACAGAGAGCTGGAGGAGGAGTGAACTGGCCTGCTTCAGCCCCTTGGAGCTTTGCAGTGCTAGAGGAGGCCAAAGATGGCACTCTGAAAAGAAGCACTCTTGATCAGGTGTGAGAATAGACTGCAACATTCTGTTGCAGATCCTATTAGTTTAGTTTATTTTAGACCTTATACTTCCCTTCTCTACCTGTCAGGACAGCGTATTAAACAATGAATACATTTGAAATATCTAGACATCAACACAACAAACAAACCAATATTGCAAAAGACAAAGCACCAGCAGGTATTAAATGCCCAACTTTTAAAATGGCATTTTTTCATAATTAAAAACTATGAATGATTGCCTAGAAGGGTTCAAATATCTTTGGAGACATTATATTTGCCTCAAGTTCACATTCCTTCCTCTGATTCTCTGTAGTGCATTCCAATATCTACAAAACTCCATGATTACGTTGAAAAACTAAAAAAGACGTCAATTCAGCTTACATCTGTTGGGTTCCCGTAACCTCCAGGACTTATATATATGGTAGTTTCAATGTTTTGCAAAAACATTCATAATAGTTTATACATTTTCAAAAGTATACCCTAATCCACACGAGACCCCATTTCAACAAGATTCTTTATATGCATCAACCCACTACAAATAATAGGTCCCATCAGGACAGTTTTACAGCACAGAGATGTGCTATCAAAGCATAATCTAAAGGGTCAGGTATTGCTGGAGTGTTCCACCCCAATCTATAATGTCCCAGATGTCTCTGCTCATACCACAACAGATGCTAGACTTTCGTATTATGTGACCTGTGCTAAGATCTCAGCCTCCTTGATGGTCCCAATAACCAAAAGATGTATGCAGAAAAAAATAAGGCCTAGGCAATCCAAGAAAAGATACATTCTCCATCTGCATATATTAGGCAAATTGGTGAAACTATAGAACTTGCATATTTCCTCTTATTTTGTATAATTTTAAAAGTTTTGCTATTTTGCATAATTCTTCCCCCCCCCAATCAAGGGAGGATGAAGAACACTGACACCTCATTCAAAAGAGTCTCTGGCTTCTGAGTTTTCAGTAATCATTGTCCACATAACCTTCAAGCATCTTTACAGCCATAAGGACTAGAAATGTACCGGTATATATTGTTTTTAAGTACATTACTACATTTTATGCTTCTTCTCTGCATAAAGACATAGCCCTGTCAATAAGGATTTCAACACACCCTGTGGCACTATTTTATCTATTTCCAGATGAGCCCCAGTCAGGGGCGTACCCAGGATCAAAACTGGGGGGGGGGGCAAGCCATGGTCGTTCAGGTTCAAAAACAAAAACAGCTTCAAAAAACAGAAAAACTCCCCCCCCCAACAGAAAGCCCCAAATGGCTGAAAAACTCAGTTTCCCAGGAACCTCAGTCCTCACAAAGGAACTACTCACCATGCAAGGGAACTCAGTTTGTCAAGCTCCCTTGCAATGATGAATCCCAGCAATGGTGAATTTGCCCCCTGACACTGCCCAAGTCTCAGCCTGCATCCCCATTTGACCAAGCAGGGTGCAGGCTAGGATCCGGTCTCTGATAGGCACGCCAGCTCTTTGTCGGCATGAGGGAGGGGGAAGCAGCCGGCGCAACACACACACACACACACACACACACACACAGAATAGCCAACTGCCTCGGCAAGAGCAGAAGAGCTCAATTGTTATTGAGATTTTGGGAGGGGGAGAAAGACCAGTCTTGAGCTTTTTTTCCTTTTAGGCTGCCGATAACCATTTATTTGATTTTTTTGCTTCTGGGGGGCAGCTGCCCCCCCTGCCCTCCTGGGTACACCCATGGCCCCAGTGACCAAAATTTATTCACCAAACTCTTAGGTTATGTTCCATCTAATCAATTCCTTTCCCCTGGACATTTTGAAGTTAAGTTTAATTTTTGCATTAATTTTTCTACAGTGGGAATATATTCTTACAAAATTTAAAATGCCACATAAGACCTCCCATGACACCTATTTCTGCCACCACCACCTCACTAAGTGGCATCAATTACCAAGGGAGAGAAGATTCTGAGAGACTCAGCAAATGCCATTTGGTGGCATCGTAGTTGTAGCGCTGCCCAGGCTGCAGTGGGACAAATCCATGTCAGGCAACAAGGTTATGACTTGCACCTGAAACTCATCAGGCATTGCTCAGCCACCCTGACTGACCATCTGATGTGAGAGGAAGTAAGTGTCTGATCTGGCTGCTTGCTCATGAGTCAGCCAACCAGCAAGCAGCTGGTTGATAGGTTGCAGCTGAGTAAGAGAGCGGGGAGGTTGATAAGGTTTCTCCAGTGTGACAAGGAAAATGGGAAAGTAGTACAGACTGCTCTTGAAAAAAAATGATGATCAGCTGTTTAGGTTTGGAGCAGTGTGGGGACCCTGGGACTGCAACATGATGATTTGTGGACACCTATAAATCCATAAAACGAAATTTTAAAAAATTAACATTTTAAAAAACAAGGATTCCACTCCTAAACACAGAGGTCACACAAAAAATGGGAATGGCATATCTGAATTTCAAGTACATAATATATATAGGATCTATCCAGCTCTATAAGAGTCTAGGTTCGCAGGTAGGCACGTAAACAAACAAACAAACAAAGTCCCAATTCCCTGATCTTCCTTGGATGCACAGAAAGTCCTGAGATCCTTCATCTATACTACAGTGATAGGCATGTAACAGCTGAAGCCAGTGCAATGGGACTTCAGCCCCTTCCTTCCCTCTCTCAGAGCAGGAGAACCCCCAGTGCTTCACATGGGAGAAAAGAGGGAATATAGAATTGTCTGCACTGTACAAGCATTTCTGTTTCCCCTTCGTGAGTACAACCCAGGGTCTTCTCATTAGAGCCAGAAGTGAAGATGTAGAAACCATAAATATGGGCTAGAGTCCTGCTCATAATTAAGCTGCAAAATCTCAATAATGACTCAGTGAGATTTAGACTGCCATGATATATAAACTATGGTCCAAAAGGATGATGCAGAATGTCCATCAGGTGTCCAATTAAAATTTACCAACTTCTGCCACTTTAGCTCTTGTATAAAGACAGAAACCTCACTCACAGAACTACCTTGGTTCGAGGCCTTGTAAATAATTAACCCTTTACCATTCAGCTATGTATGAAACCCTTTACAACCAATGATTTTTCTTTCTTTCTTTCCACTGTATAGATTGAAGATACATAACTTGAAACAGCAAAGTGATCCTTTGCTCCTTTCCTTTGAGCAAGCCGTAAGATTTTTACTGATACTCATCCAAACTCACAATAACTTTCATCATTTATGTTACGTTTATGGTTTGATCATTTATGTTGCCATCTTCAGATTTATTTTTTCTGTAAAAATGCTCTGGAGTGAAACCAAACAGTTCTTCAGAGAAAGCCGGACTGTCATCTGAAATTACCATCCCCTGCCATCCCTGTTGTATGTTACCGGTACATAAATTGTCTTGCAAGTCAAAGTCAGTGCTTGCTGTTGTTGAATCCGGCAGCTCTGTGCACACTTGCAAGTAGTTGGTTCAGCTACATAATGAGCTGTTCCCTCTGGAGGAACTGATCACACACACAAAATTGTTGTCTGTTTGCTTCCCTTGGCTTTACTGCTCTTTCAAACCACCTTATCAGGAAGGGTTTAATCACTCTGTTTGTTATAGTGCAGTCTGACAATGCCTCCTTTGGCATAATTCAAAAGTCAGCAACGGCAAAAACCTTCACCTACTTATAGCTTTGGGTTGATCTCCTTCAAAATGGACAGTAGTCTTTCATCATGGGGTGCCATCTCTGATTCTTCTGATTGTGCTTTTTAAACTGTTGCAAGCTCTGTCAGTTTACATTTCTTAGTGCAGAAAGTATTGATCTGATGTGTAGAGATTGTTGCTACTGTATTCTAATTACAATGGTACCTTGGGTTACAGAGAGACGCTTCAGGTTACAGACTCCGCTAACCCAGAAATAGTACCTCGGGTTAAGAACTTTGCTTCAGGATGAGAACAGAAATCGCGCAGCGGTGGCACAGCAGCAACGGGAGGCTCCATTAGCTAAAGTGGTACCTCAGGTTAAGAACAGTTTCAGGTTAAGAACGGACCTCCAGAATGAATTAAGTTCTTAATCCAAGGTACCACTGTAATTCAAGAGAGTTCTGGAAGCTTCTCTGCGTGAAAGAAACAAGGTTCACCATATCTGGGTTATTCCTTCAGAGAAGCTGAATACAGCTGGCTTAAACTGGTTCTGTTATCTTTTTCTGTCAAGGTCATGCTAACTATAATAGTAAGGCTCACTCTTTCTGTCTCTCTTTCCTTCTAGTGTGGTGTTCTGTATATAGTGTTACGGTTTAATCTTATTATAAGTTATTGTAAGTTTAAATTAAGTCTGCTGCAACTGGATTTCTTATGGACAGTGCCAATCCTGAATGTACAGATTTGTGACCATTATGCTCATTTGCCTTCAGTAGCAGTAAAGCTCTGCTGGATGAAATATTAATTTACTCTTATACGTTGGAATCTGCTATGGATCAATTAGAATACATTACAAGCTCATTCTACAATATTTGTTCACTTTATTTCCTTTCATTTATGAACCTTGTTGTTGGCATCCATCTGCCTCAGGAGACTATAGAAGAGTGCACCTTTGCGGGTGAAGTCAAACTGTTGTAAGCCTGCAGCGCCTTCTGTGACTGATGCGGGAGAGATATGTTTTGTTGCAGCTAGGGAAGAGGGTGTCCAGTTGTGGCACTGCAGATGTACCATGGTGTTTCTTCTCTCTGTGTTCCTCCCAGCAGTCATTCCTCCTCTGGTCACTGCTATGGATACATTACCTCTCTCCTTTCCAAGCACTGCAGTTGTCTGCAAGAGATTCCCATACGGCAGGGTTGATGTTGCCAGCCTTCATGTCACATATGCAGAAATCTTTGTAACGCAGAGTTGGTCTACCAGGCCTGGTGCCTGAAGTCAGCTCCCCATACAGCCCGTCCTTGGGGATCCTGCCATCTTCCATTGCATGGACATGACCAAACTAGTGTAGACGTCGCTAAGACAGCAGTGTGAACATGCTGGGAATGTGGGCTTGGGAGAGCACATATTTGCTTGAAACTCTGTCCTGACATGTGGTACCCAAAATCACACATACCCCCCCCCCCGTAGCTATGACCCTGTGTGTGTAATTATAGCTGGAAAAGATTCCTTGCAAACACAGGATTACTCTTGATGTATTATACCATCAACAGTCATCTATCAAAATAAATATACAGGTGCCATTCTGCAAAATTCTTTTAAGTGCGGATGGGGCTGTATATACATAAAAAATCAAAAAAAAAAAAATCAAGGGCATATCATGTCTCTGCAGTAGATAACCAGAGAAGCTGGGGGTGGGAGTTAGATAAAACTTTTTACAACAGCTAATTATCTAATGATGAAGACTCACCTGCCTGATCAAATTTCCCTCTCAAAAATGATTGCACATACACTTCAAGTTAGCCTATGCCCATTTAAGTAATCACTCAAGGGCCAAGAATCAATGAAGGACCTGCGTATTGCACCCTGAATGGAATTTGCTTATTCTTACTGACATCATGGTTAAGCATTTCTGGAGCTTACATCCATTGCCTAAATGGAATCAAATACTGTGCATAAAGTATTACAACAGGATCATCAATATATTGAAACCAAGGAGATGCACTGTAACTTTTACTAGATGCAACTCTCAAAAGCTCAGTAAAAATACTGTTGCTCCTTTTGCTTCTTTTTAAAAGGAAGTATGGGAGTGTAGTGGTGGGAAGATGAATATTGACTGTTCATTCAAACATGAGAATGTCCAAGACCGGGGAAGTTGTATGTGAGAAGTTCAAGACACATCCCAAGAGGTGAATTCACTCCATATGATTTAATATCACCCATAAAACAGCATTAAGCTCATCAGTATGAGCATGTGAGGGTTTTGCTAGATCAGTTAGTTGGCTATTTTCCTGCTATGAGCTAGCTCGGGACTCCTCTTTCGGAAGAGAATCTCTCCAGAGAGGACATCTGCTATGGAAGAATTGCATCCAGATGCTGAGGAACATGCAAATGAAGCCCTGGCCTGAATCTTGGGCCTCAGAGACCAGGGATTTAGTAATAAGACCAGGCTGCCTGTTTTTGCCTCTGGGTTGGCTGCGGGGGAGAATATGCTGCTACTGCTGTAAGAATTTTTACCTGGCAACATTGGATGGAGAAGTGAAACTTTTTGCCTGGTACTTGGGGGTTGGGGCGGGGCAAGCACTTGACTCTTGGCTATCAGCATCTGATTAGCAAGGAGAACATTTGCTCAGTGGTCAGTTTCATTACGTAAAAGCTCAGCCCTGTAGCTTTTGCTAAAAAAAGTGTATAATGTCCGCCCTCCCTTCCCCAGGTGGGCGGGGTTTGTGGCACTGGGCGCAATCACCTGGGCGGGTTCTTCCCCCCCCTGGCTCAGGTTGGCCCTTGACCCGCCCCCAGCCGGGGTGGACAAAGGACAGTGGCTGGGGGTGGGGGTCAGGGACCAGGCTCAGCCAAGCCCCTTTTGGTGTTTTTCTTCAGATGTGTGCTTTGCAGTCCCATCCCACTGCACCTCTACATCCTGCATAACCTCAGCCCATGGGCTGAGAGGGTTGCCTGCCAAGGTCTATGCCAGGCATGTCCAACAGGTAGATCATGATCTACTGGTAGATCACTGGACGTCTGTGGTAGATCACTGGTAGATTATTGGCTCTCCCCAAAGAAGCTGAACAACTGTGGCTCCCCTAAAAAAAAGCTCAACATTTTACCTCCTCCCTGAAAAAAACTCCACAACTTTGACCCAACCCCCCTATGGGCCTTCCTCCTTCCTAAAAAAAGCTCAGCAACTTTGACCTGAACCCCTAAAAAGGGGGTAGATCACTCCCAGTTTTTAACTCTGTGAGTAGATCGCAGTCTCTTGGGAGTTGGCCACCCCTGGTCTATGCCAAGTTTTCCCACTTCTGAAGTTTAATAAAGTTGTGGCCAATTTGAACCCATACTCTGGTCTCGTCTCACGTTCTTGGTGAAGGGGTGGGCACCTCGGGCAGGGGTTTTGCACGTGTGACTGCAATTGCTGCCTGCAATATGTTTATTGTGCTGTTTTATACTGTTTCTACATAGTTTTATTATTGCTAGCCATTCTTTTCACTCTTTGGAGAGGGAGGTCAGGATATAATTAGAAATATATAATAAATAGTAATAATACCGGCAGATCAAACTATAAATGGGATGGTAAAAACAGCACAAGTGGTAAATTTAAAGAGAAAACCAATTCACCGATGCGGCATGTTAATTTTAACACCACTCCTTCTACTAGTCAACCCAGTGGCCAGTGCGGCAACAGAAATGATGCTGTATGTGACCACTTCCCAAAAGATTTTTGAATTGTCCAAACATACACTGCTTCACAACAAATGTAAAGTTTTATTTGTAAAAGAATGTGCTCCGTTGCCATTGATTAAAATAGAAAAAGTAAGTATACAGTACTGTGTTAATGCAATGCTGCTCTCTACTGGCTGGAATGAATCCTGACACTGAGCTTGTAAAAAAAAACCACACCTCATTCAGTGTTAAGAATGTTACTTATTTAAAACAAATGAGCAGATGTACTAGCAATGATGTGCAGTACTACCGATAATAATTATGGATTTAAAAGTTTGACAAACTTTGGCCCAACACTGGGAAATAGAGAAACAATAAAAGAAACAAGAATACCTGGATTGCCAAATAATTCATTAGGCCAAAATGAAAAATCTTTATATGAGACAATTAAGACTTCACAGCACAGTAATGCCACACATTCCAGAATCATTATTAAACAAAACAGACAGGATTAAAGTAACTGGACGTGCTAGCAGAAGCCCATGCAAGGATCTCCACTAGTGCAATGGGGTTTCCCCAACTCATATCCCTCTACCTAAAAAATAGCTTGGAGTGGTCAGGAGAACACAAAAGAACAGCAAGGTGGGAGGAGAGGGAAGAGGGTTTGGTTCCATCAAGCAAGTACTATGTTGCTGTGTGTTGAATTTTATGTCCCATCTCTTGCACATTTAATTCCAAATTATCCCTTTTAAAGTAATGACTGGTGCAACTAAAGTCCAAAATTCCTCAAGCCAGAACTCACCCAATATCCATACAAAACAACACTGATTTAAAGGATTAAATCCATCCCAATTTTGTGTAGTCAGTAGGATTTTCACTGTACTGTATTGCTATATATATATAAGTTCCACAGAATTCAACCCAGTATATATACTTATGGGTGGCATTCAATTAAGTCAAAAGTTAGACCCCCCTGAAGTCAGCTCTATTATCTATTTCATATATATACATTAGCTGTCCTAGAATTTACTTGACAGTCCTAGGATTTATTTGCAGTTTCATAAGAGTATATATTTAAAGTAGATACTGTAATTAAATGAGCAAATTAAATTAATTTGGACAGGCAGAAGATATTTTTTTAAAAAAATTAAGGAACAGCAGAAAGAGGGGGAAGGAAGTCAAACTGTGAAATGTTAAATTGACTGCAAAACTAATGAAATGCATAAACTTGAAAAGTATAAATAAAAACTTTTTTTTTTAATGATTTACTTCTCCCTAATTGTACTATTTCTATCTTAAAACTAGGCTTTCGAGAGATAGAGCTGAGCTCTCGATGCCCGCGCCCCCTGTTCTAAGGCCCTCCGGGGCGAGCAGCAGCGCATCTCTGAGGTAAGACCAAAACACAAAACTTCTGCGGACGATGCGACGCGGTTTCCTCAACCCATTTTTTACGAGTTGCTCGAAGCCACGCCCACACGGGTTCGTCGCGTGGCCACAGAATCCTCCGCGCCCAGCCTACTTCTGAACGGACAATACAGTAACCCCGCCCCGCCGCCAAACAGTCACGTGACCGTGAGCGAGGCTGGAGGACCACACACGAGTGCGGTTGGGCGGAGGGGACGCGGGGAGAGACGTTACAGATAGTCCGGCCGCTCTGGATCTCTCTCCAGGCGAGGAAAACAAAGCGACATATGATCGGCACCCCAATTCGACCAATTGAAAGCCTCGGGCGGGCGGAGAGGCGGGACGAAGAAGGGAACCAATGAGAGAGCAGTTGTGAAGGGGGAAACTGGAGGAAGTGCTGAGTCGAAGTAGCTTAAAGCTTCCGAGTGAACGGGGAGGGGGGGGGGGCGCGAGGCAGAGAGCAGTTTTTCCTGCCACGTCGCTGCTGGAGGTGTTTGGAACCTTGAAGATCAAAGCTTAGGTGGGATATGTGTGCGCGCGCATGTAGTCGCTAGCAGAGGGAGGAGCGGGGAGGAGGAGGAGGAGGAGCAGGAGCAGGAGGAGCGACTCCTTGACCACCTCCAGAGTTTTGAAGGGAACGGAGCTGGAAGGACGGAGGCTGCTGACGGAGGCTGCTTGAGGCTGGTAGGTCAGAGTCTAGGGGGAGCGGGAAGTTGTGGGTCTTTGCTTCGCTACCTGAAGCGGGAAGGGCAGAGGCGCCGTGTGCTGCCGAGTTTGTGGACTTCCCAGGGGCACCTGGTTGGCCACTACGGCCCCCCACCCCGGACACAAATATGCTCTTTTTTTTCTCCTCTGACTTTAGTTGTGGGTTATGTTTTTGTTGGGTTGGAGAGCCTTTCTTCCTCTTAAGGAGACCCTTGACTTAATCCAACCATTAAAAAAAAATGTTTGTAGTCTGGCTTGTATAAAAATACTGTAAACAACTTCCATTAAAGCCGGTTTAGAAACATTTTCCATTATAGTCGGCGTAACAGCACAATTGCAGCCCAAGGCTAATAATACTAAGACAAAACTAACCAGTAGTAGGAATATCCAATACCTACATCCTAACAGAAATCTTGTAAATGTTTTCGCTTGCTGTCTTAAATACGTGAGAGAGGAACTTGGATGAATGTTATTGTGCGTCGGCTAGGATCCTGAGAGTTGCTTTATTGGAGCTCTGGTTTTACTGCTAGCCCGGTGGACTTAATTGCTGTTTTTTGTTTGTTTGTTTTGTAAGTTAAATAACGCATGTTGTTTGTATCACAAACTACTTTTTGAAATAATCTCCCCAAAGAATCCTGGGGAAACTACAATTCTCAGCAGCCTTTAACACGCTACCATTCCCAGGATCCTTTGGGGGAAGCCATGTGCTTTCGGATGTGAACACAGAATTTAAAGCAGCTGAATTGAGGTGTTACTTGTGTAGAGCTCTTCAAAACAGCTGAAAGTTGTGTTGTACAGTGCGCAGAATGAAAAGAAACTGTTGGCGAGGGAGAATCTGCTGGCGAGACAATCGAAGGCCAGGTCCCAATCAGACTTGGAGGATACGCCACCGCTGGACTTCTTCATCAAGGCTAGGGTAGGTGATGATGCTTTCATATTTTTAAGGATTAATGCTTTAAACAGAATGGATGAGTCTCGGATATTTACAGTGAAAGTCCACGCTTAAATATTGGCACAATAGTTGCCCTGCCGCACTCAGTTTGCAGCTCAGTGCTGCAGAACATCAATGTCGGTGTATTTTTTTCATGCACTTTGTACAGTGGTTTACAGAAATAAATATGCAGATAGTTAAGAAAAGGAATAATAAATATGCAGACAATTAAAAAATATTTCCTGTAATTTTAAATTTTATGTGGTTTCAATATGTACGTATAATTGCTCTAAACCACTTTCATGGTTTTAATGAATTTGAAGTATACAAGTATTTTTTATAAAATAAATATATAAACAATGAAGCGTTCTGGCCCTTGAGCCTTATCTAAGAAGGTCTTTAGGGTTTTATGTTAATTTTTTGTTCACAGACACCAGGCCTTATGTGATATATGCCTTTTAGATGAAAATGGCTAATTTTTTGACTGCCCCTATTAAAACAGATAGCAAACTAACTAATGTTTGTGTGGATGTCACTCCGAGTCAGTAGTAAATTATCTAAAGTATGTATGTTGCTCTATATTTTATGGAATCTTTCTTACTTATGCATCTCCTTACAGGTCTAGGCAAGAACCACCAGAGGACCCAGACACTAGCCCAGATGAATCTCCCTCTACATTATCTGATTTATTCCAGAACTTTCCACCACCTGGTAAGGAATTTACCAAGAAAGCTCCAACTGCTTTCATGAGTTTGAGACCTTTTGACATGTATCGTCACTCAACTTTTCAAAGGATGTCTTCCGCCTGTGTCTTAAGGAAAATTTTAATCAGTTTAAAAATATTGACAAGTTAAATTGACAAATGGAAAGTAGCAGCTTTCTTGAAGTCAAATCTTTTTTCAAATGATAAATATATAAACATTTTTTTCAAACATAATTCACATAAATGAGTATTTCAAGGCTTTGCCACGCCATATTTATTAATACAGGTTTCTTCTGCCAGACATGTTGCCAACTTCAGCAACAGAGTGAGGTTTCCATCTTCGTTTCTGTACATAAGAACTTCCCTGCTGCATCAACCTGCATGATAGGCAAATAATTCCATGACTAAATTCATAGGGTTAATATGCTGTTTAAAGATTCTCAGATTCTAGCAATGTCAACAGTGATGAGTGGGGGATAGCTGCCATATCTGGTCAGATAGAAATCAGATACATCTGTCCGGAGCAGCATCTTGGAAAGTAAAGCTGAGAAAAACACATGTTTATATTGTAAAAAGAGATAACCTCCCAGAAGCCTTTTGGAGACGGCCAGTATAATGTGCTAAAAAAGTTGTATGCAAAGTTAAAGTAATCTTAAAGAATGACTATGCTGTCTCTATTCCACTTGCTGAATGCAGTAACTTTTATTTGCTGCTTTCATTATAAATAGCTAGGGTGGATACAAATCAATGATTTAAAAAATAATCAAAAAAAATAATTTTTAAAATATTTAAATTGGATTTTTTAAAAATAAAATGCTTTTGGAGGAAAAATCTTCCTAAATATAGTTTTCTAATAAGGATTTGTTTTTAATTATGTAGCATGAGTCTTTATATGCAGTGTTTATATTTTTTGGTAAATGAATTCTATTAATCCATTCACAATGTCATGCTCTTCCAGAGTTTTCTGTAAGATTATTTGGGGCAGTTTTTCTAACGAGGAGATATTATCACAGATGCTTCTTTTTGCAGTTCTCAAAAGTGTGAATTTGTGTCTGCAAAGATAACATGCCTTTTCTTCACAGGAAAAATGTTATAAAATAAACATACAGAGTTGAGGAATAAACCTTAATCCCTTTGTAAATTTATATACACATACCCAACCCCATACCTCTTAAATGCTAAGTTCCAAGAGGTTCACTTAAATTGATTGTTTGGAGTGAATAGATCTGCGCAAGTAGCTAAGTGTGAAGCTGTAAAAATGAAAGTGCAACTTTGTGAGCAGAATACTCCACAAGTCTTGGAATCTTTGTGTAATACTGTAATTGTGCAAGTCAGTTGTTGAACCACATCAGTTAACAAACATGGATACATATGCTATAATGTTACTGTTTTAGTTAAATAAATTGTTTAAATTGTTATTAAGGAAATGGTTATTTTTCGCCTTCCAATAAAGTACAGCAGAAAAGGTCCAAATATAAATAGTTAACTTATTAAATCTCACAATTTCATAATTATCTATGTATTTCTAATAGTATAACCAAATCAGTAATTGTTGATATAACTGTGAAAACTACTCTGAAAATTTATTATTCCAAAAATGAAACCTACATCTGGTTGTGAATATTAAGATTATACCAGCAAGAATGAGTCTTTCTGTAAAAAGATTATTTAAATCAAGTCTTTTAAAAAATATATATATTTGATTTGATTAGTCATTCATACAAACATTAATACACTTGCAACCTTAGTAACATATTAACAACAATAAAAAAAGAAAAAAGGATAAGAAGAAAGACAAAAAAAAATTATGGTAAGAAAGAAGTACATAAAATAGGTGGATGATAATACACCTTTGTGACTTCCCTCCACTGGTGCTCATCATTTTTTCATTCAAGTTCTTATTTACGGCACGTTGCAAATAATGTATCACTACATTATTTCTTTTAGTATACTATGTTATATTATTATATCATATTATATTATACTTATTATATTATATTATATTATAAAGACAACTTTACAAGCTTAGGTTAAACATACCAGTATATTATCTTTAGAGCAGTGTTTACTCATGTACTCTTTGAACCATAACCATTGTGACCTTAATTTCTGATGTGTTTGATTTCTTATTGCCACAGTTAATTTTTCCAATTCTGTTAATTTATATAGCCAATATAAATTTTGTGGGTATATAATATCCTTTCCAGTTCTTTGCAAGGAGTAACCTGCTGCTGCAGTTGCATATAAGAATATTTTTTTCCTATCTTATGGTATCTCATCTCCTACTATACTCGGTAAGAATGACTCTGCCCCCCCCCAAAGATATCCTGAGCATCTTTTTTAGTTCACCATGGATGCATCCATCCTATTTAAATAAAGTCTTACTGACTAGTGATATAAATCCACCCTGTGAGTAGCTACAGTTGTTCTTTTCACTTAGTTTTTATATTTTTTTGTAAGAAAACTACCAACTACTTCCTTGCGTTAAACTGCAATTATGGGTTATTTTCCTACCACAGAAAGTAATTGTATGAGGTCCTGCAAATGTTTGTCCATTGTTATGCAGTGTAATCTGTGGGGAAGATGGAAGAGGGTTCTGCTAACAGTGTTTGATTTCTTTTTAAGAATTACCAGGATTTTACTACGATCCTGAAAAGAACCGTTACTTTCGCTTGCTTCCTGGGCATAACAACTGCAACCCTCTCACCAATGAGAGTATTCAGCACAAACAGATGGAGAGTCAAAGGCTAAAGCTTTTGGAGGAGGAGGAGAAATGCATGAAGGTGAGCTGTTGCACTTGATCATTCTCTCAAATTAGGTTCACTTAACGCATAAGGTCATTGCCATCAGCTGCTTTAAGGGTACGTAATTCTATGCTAGATTCTGGTTTCTGATTTAATTTAGTTTGCACGTTTCTCTTATGTATGGAAATCTTATTGTTCAAGCTTTAATTCATAAATTTAAAGCTTGCATTATTCATTTGATTAAACATAGAACAAGATTATGTGAAGTCCACACACTTGCTTGATGTAAGAGTGACAATTGTACATGAAGCGTTCATGGAGTTGTATTCAATGAAGTCATTGGATGTACAACTTCCAGTGGTGCAATGGAACTTCCTACCCTTTGTCCTTCTGAAATTCTGTTGTGTGATAGTTCTGCTTATGGTTTTGTTGGATTCAGCCCATGATCTTTTTAAGCACAAGGAACATGATTGTGTACTTTCACCATTTTTAAACAGAAAACATCCAGGATTGGGCTGAACTCTTCAATTGTTTTACGCAAGAGGCAGTTAGGTTTGCCTAGCTCTATCAACTATCGCAGGTAAGATGATTTAGCATTCTTTTTCTGTTGCAAAGCTCTTTCTCTTAAGCTCTGTGGAAAAGGGGAACTTCTCTAACAGACCAGAGTGACTACAAGGTGCCCAATAACTGAAGATACATTGTTGCTTATGGGTTTATTTGTATCAGATTCTACAGTATGTGGAGGATGGATCTACAACATACCTTTTGCATTTGTTTGGTTTGCAGCCTATCTGAAACCTCTTTTGCTTGATTTGGTGGAAGAGATGGTTATTATACTTTTTTTGATAAAATGGCAATCTTTCTCTGCTCATAGTATTTTAAAAATAATGTGTCATTCTTGTATATATTGTAAGTCACTTATACTCCATTTTTATCCCGTCCTTCCTCCCAAAGGGCCGCCTTTATTAGACTAGATTTTATTTTTGCTAAACATTCTAATTATTGCTGTCACTGAGGGTGATATCCAACTAACTCGCTTAGTAAATGCATTCACGCAATTCACCTTACAAACCCCATCAGCAAAAGCCCTAAGAGATAGGGCTTCCTCTTGCATAATGGGGCTTTCCCTCGTCTCTCCTCCCACCATTGTATGCCACCTGAAATTGACTGGTGGGGAGGTGGAGGTGATAATAAGAATGCCTTGTCAGACTCCACTGGCAGAATAGAAGGGAGTACAGACAGAGTTCTTCTATTACCATGTGTAAAATATTTTTAAAAATACTTTTGTTTTTCATTTCCTTCCTGTTGGAAACAAGGGGACGGAGACATTTAGATAAAGTTCAGAAGTGTGTGTAAATCTCCGAGTTTTGGAATGTTATCAGAAAACCAGGAGGGCTTTGGACCCAAGCATCTTCCTAGAATGTCCCCACCCTTTTGACCCTGCATCATGTTGGGTATAGCTGTCAAATTTTCCCTTTTCTTGCAAGGAATCCTATTCAGAATAAGGGAATTTCCCTTTTAAAAAGGGAAAAGTTGACAGCTATGATGTTGGGCCAAGATGTCAGAGGAAGCTGCTGCCATTTGAGAAGGATGCTCCGACACTAGTTCTCCCTGACCCAGAGTTCTGTTTGTTATGTAGAAGGGTTAGATCTGATCTGGCGTAGGACCGCTGCTACACCATCTCCAGGAGCCGCAGGACAGCACCCTTAATTTATCTGACCATTCTAAAACAACACTTGAATGTTAGCACTGACACTGGCTCTCATACTGATTTTGGCTTTGTTGACATTAAATGCCAGTTTCCTTGGTTGTTCTCTTTTCCTCATTTTTACGTAGGTCGATCCATGAATTAAAAGTGAATTGCATGCAGAGAAGGAAATTAGAAATTGAGACCCCAGATTCCTCTGTTTCTGGAAGCAACAATTTTAAATTGATAATGGTAAGTTGGAGGTGTTTTTTTTTTAACTTTATGTTAGGACAGTCATTTATCTTGCTATTAAGGTTGCAGTGTGATCTTACAGCAAGAACGATCTCTTCCATATGCATCCATGGGTACTTTTAGAAGTTCTTCTGGCATTCATTTGGAAGAATGGCAGCTACTAGCTGAATGTTGGGGCAGGAGGGCATTTGGCAACTGATAATCTTTCTTTAACATTTTGAGATGAGCTTGCGATTTTCTTCATTAGTGGAAGAGCCCTCCTTGGAAAAAAAGTAACCCCTCAGCAATTCACACCTTGCTTTTGCAGGCAGACAGTGCCTCTGAAAGAATATTCACTGTGAATGATGTAGAGCACGGAGGATGTAAATGTGGTATTGTCAACCTCAGTGGTTTGGGGAAGAATACTCTTGCTGTGGAAATGTACGACAACCTGTATTTTACAAACCGCAAGGTACTGCTCTGTCCTCCTTTCATGTTTGGAATTTATTTATTCTCTTTAACCCTTACTATTGAGACTAAGCCAAAATGTGGAGCACTTAAGTAGATTTCTGAATATCAGTTGCTGGGGAACCACCCTTGGAGAGGACCATTTTACTTGTGTTCTGCTTATGGGCTTTCCATAGCCATCTGATTTGACCACTGTGGGATGTTGAACTAGATGAGCCTCTGGTCTCATAAGCTGGTCTGCTCTTGCGTGAGAACCTGGCCACAGTTAATCGTGTGTTCCAGGTTAGATTATTGTAACTCATATGTGGTTTGAATACGATAATTCTATTCAGAATTCAGTTGCAAGTCTGCTAAACCAAAAGCAGACATTGGGAACATGTTTCATCTCTGCTTAAACAAGTTTTTGAAGGGTGGAATATCAGTCCTTATAACCATAGGGATGAGGCCCTTTTCCTAAAAACACAAAATGCCGAACATTAAAAAAAGAAATAATTACACACATCCCAAACAAACACACTTTTAAAAGGCCATAAATTGTTTAATAGCCAAAGGCCTGGTTAAAGAGCTATGCCACTCAGTATGAAATCCATGAATTCTATGAATTCTCATTTATAAACTGGATTGTGTTCAGTCTGAAATAATTGCCAGCTTCCTATTCATTTTCATATATCCTTGTTCCAATAGGCATTTTCTGTCTTTTTGTTTATTTTCAAGGTGAATTCTGTGTGTTGGGCCTCGCTAAGTCATCCGGATTCCCATGTGTTATATCCTTCTTATAAAAAAATGAAATGCTATCCACTGTCTTGCTCCAAAGCGCCCCTTTTCCCCTTCTGTTTATAGTTAGCATCCATGCTAAAAGTAGAGACCAGAGATTGGAGACATTGGTTTAAATGGGGGTGGGGAACCCTGTAAGTTAACACTTTTACCTATGATGCTTTCTTGATAGTGCATGTTGTACATCTTGAAATGCTCTGAAATCTCCTGTATTCTAGTGAAATATTTATTAGTGCACTGTGGCAGAGGGAGATCTGCCTTTTGGGCTGATTTAAAGTGACACATTCTGTTCCTGCGAGAGCTGTCTATATTGTCTCTTTAATATCCTTAACTACCTCCATCAAGCTGTGCCTCATGGGCATTGCAGAGACTCTCGGCTGTGCCAGCCTGCTTCCAGCATCCTTGTTCAATAACTCTAATGCAGGTAATGTATTTCTGTTAGGTGAGGTCTTAGGCATGCAGAGATGCTATATGAGACATACCAGTTTTACAGTTCCCAAGTATGAGTGTTATAAGAATAACACTGTCATTGCCTTATGTCCAGGCCTCTGGCTTTTGTTGGCTTAGTTTAGGTAACTAGTCAGCCTCCTGTCGGTAATTGTTTTGCTGCCTTTATTGAACATGGTTTTTAAAATTATGTCTGAAGCACGTTGCTAATGTTCCGCCACTGAAAGAGGCAAGCACATGCTTTGGGTAGAGGGCATACTTATAAAAAGATGGGATTTGGGGATGCATCATGCAATTTGTTAATCATAAATCCTTCCTCAAAGAAGTTAAGACTAAAGTAAATGGGACTGCTTTGGTCTAAGTGGATTATGGCCTTGCTCCCTGGCAGGCATGCAAAGCAGGCGTTGGGTCGTCAGTTAAACAGTTCAGTGTGGCAGAAGCTCTTCAATTGTTCTTTGCATTTGAATGTTTCGAAGATACAATGGTGCGAATTACTGTTTTTTTGGAGACAAACCTGGTGTTCAGCATACTTTCCTAATGACTTCTTCCTTTTTCTTTTTAGGAGACCAACCTGGAATGTTGTGCAGCTTCAAGATCTCCACAGCCTGGTCCTGTGCCTGGTGTCGGAATCCTCAGGCTGATAATTACTTTAGCACAGGTAAGATGCAATACTTTACCACTTCCATTATGGAGCTAATTACTTGTCTGGTGCTTACATTTTGTTTCATCTTAGGTTTAAGTCAACAAGTCCATGTGACCAATGCAGTGACCGGCCATCGTCAGATATTTTCTATCAGCAGTGATGCTCTAGCGCAGCAGTTTGCCACCCAGGTAGGAAAGACTTTTTGTGCAACAAGAAGAACAAGACAGATCCTCCATGGCAATGATAGCCCTGAATTTCTGTGGTTAATGTTGTCACCACTCAACTTGAACAAGCTTTGAGGAAACAGTAAAGTTGTACTATGGAGTAGTGGATAGAGCACTGAGCTTTGGTGGAGAAAACCTGGGTTCAGATCCTAGTCATTGAATTTGCCTGGTTTTCTTTGGTTGGTATCATGTAGCTTATTTCAGATGGTTGTTGCTTGGATAAAATGGAGGTGGGGGAACAGCCCAGGTACACAACCCCTCACTACCCAAGGGTTTGGGTACAAGTAGTAAGGCATTGCTGAAATCCACTGAATTTGTTCTTTGGCTTTTATAGGCTCCAGTGCTGTATAATGGCTGCCGTTCAGGGGAGATTTTCAGCATTGATATCCGCCGACCCATCAATACAGGGCAAGGGTTGAAAACCCTCCGGCTGTTTCATGACTCGGCAGTCACATCTGTGAATCTTCTGAAGGATGAGCAGTACCTCTTGGCTGCAGACATGGCAGGCCAGGTAGAGATCCAGTTTGTTTCACGAAGTATTCCATGAATACTGTTTTTACTGCCTTACCTAAACATTCCGAGGATTTTCCTTTGATTAAGTGATGTGTTCATTCTCCTACTCTGTCCATTTACAGATAAAACTCTGGGATCTGAGAAAACTAAAATGTGTGAAAGAATATCACGGTCATCACAATGAACATAGCATTCTGCCTTTGCATGTCAATGAGGAAGAAGGGCTTCTTACAGCAGGTAGGGCACATGGTCATGCACAAAATGGAGTTTGCCTAAAGACTGGCTAAAAAAGGCTGTTGAGACAAAGCTGTCTGCAGCTGTTTTTGACAAATGATTTATATTTCTCTAGGGCTGTGTAGTGAAAGATTTTCCATTGTTGTTCAGCCACTGGATCACTCACGGTAACTGTACCAAGTCAAAATATTGGTCCATCTGCCTTAGTGTTGTCCACACTGACTGGGCAGCGTCTGCCCAGTGTCTCAGACAGACTTGTATAACCTATAAATAGAAAATAATGCTGTTCTGCATTCGAATTGTGAAGAAACCTTGATAGCTGACAGGAAACATGCCCAGGACTCCACAAAATGTGTTCAGTCCAATGACCCAAATTTTCAGAAACTTTCTCCTCTCTGGGAGATTCAGTTGCCCTTTCTTCCACATATATATTTCCTGGGCTTGTGTTTTGCTCTCCACTATTGGCTGAGATTTATCCTTGGCCTCTGATGTTGTTGGCCACCATCTCCGTAAATCCCCAATCAGTCCCATCTTCCTGGCTTAACTCTTGCAGCTGCAGCAAGCAGCCTCGCATGATTGAGGAGACAGGGAGAGGCTTAAATGTAACAAGTATTTCATCAAATGGATGTAATGGGCTGTTAGGTGCTAGAATTTTTGTTTTTTCCTTCCTCAGTGGGTCAGGATTGTTATACACGAATTTGGAGTCTCCAAGACGCTCATTTGCTACGGACTATCCCTTCTCCACATCCATTTTCCACTGACTCCATCCCAAGTGTGGAGTTTTCATCACATCTTGGAGGCTCCCGAGGGGTTCCCGGCTTGCTTATGGCTGTCAAGCAGGATCTCCATTATTTCTCCTATAAAACAGACGATCCATATTGTCTGCCTACCAAAGAAGCGGACCATTCCACTCCACCTTAGTGATGGAGAACAAAAATGTGGATGCTGTCTGCCCTGCATATTGTTGTACAGAGATGGGCTATGGTTCTTTCCTTTAACAATCTTTATTTTCTAATTTCGTGAACACTTTTCAGTTTTCATATTTCAGAATATTGTGAATAAAGTCAACTGGTTATGGGAGCATTTAGTTGTTTTTGCTATTTTCAAACACAGTTCTTTGATTTTTATTGCATCTTCTCAGCTTCAGATGTTGAAGCTCATAGAAGAAAAAATTCAGTATACCTGCATCCTCTGATATGCCACTTTACAGTTTCCATGCTACATGTTTGCTCCTAATTGTTTACTTGGAGGGCTTATAGGTTTTATATAAGCACACAGAAATAGTAGAACAGTGCTGGCTATCGAGGAAGGATGTTTTCATCAGCAGTGCAAGCAACCTGCAGGAATGTTTCCCATGCCATGCAGAATGGCTACTGTTGTGGAAATCCTGATTGTACATACCATTCTTGCTTCTGGGCTGAACATGTTCAGTTCCAGCAGTTACTGAGCTTGCTGATTACTCAAAACATAATATTTTTTCTTGCTTCTGTAATTTGCTAGGAATGCTTACCAAAAGCTATGCCATCTTGCAGAGTCTCTGAGGTGGGTCAGCTCATGTTCCCAACGTCCTAAGAACTAGAATTAACCAAGAGATATTTCAAGTGACATAAATCAAGCACAACAAATACTTGCTTCCCAAAGTATGTTTCTACTTTGATGGATAGGGAACAAGTGCGTGCAGATTTATGCTAAACCTGACCTGTTCAGCACACCATTTTACGCTTTCTAAAATAAGTGGATTTAGATTTTATTTTGACTGTTCTTCAGCAACTTTGCTTACTGAAATCTAGATAAGATTTTTGTGTTAAGCTGAAATGTTTAAGAGTGTAAATGAAAGTTTGTTATTTGTTGCTGCTGTTGTTTTTGGAGATTCTGCATCTTCATCATTGCACTGTGAAAATGTTTCTTAAAAAATAAAGGGAGACTGAAGTTCTCAGTGGACGGTGGATTTGAAACTGCAGATCCATTCCAGCACAATAACAAATGTTTTTGCAAAGTCTCTGGAAAAGTGCTATGGTTTTTAACACAACAGTAGGTGAAGGAGGAATTTAATTATTTTACTTGGAGCTCAGATACCAGCATGTCTGATGACACGTAATCCACAATAGCAGCTTGTAGTTCTAAAATGAGTAAGGAGCGAGAGACTGCTGCCAGCACCAGAGCAGAAATTGAGACTCTTTTGCCCACCTTTGGGGGCATGGAAAACAGTTTTGGAAATATCAGCACAGCTTTTGCTGAGATAACTGTTAAGCATTTTCAAAGGCTCCAAAAAGCCTACCAAAACTCAAAAGACAAGGCTTTTGATGTGGAAAACAGTTCTGGGTGTTCTCATCTGTGGTTTTAATGAGCATTTGGAACAGGATATGACAGGTGTTTATGTTTGCAGGTATATTTGATTTGAAGGTCCCCCAGGGGTGTGGATTTGAGCATACTCATTGAGTTAACTTTTCCACTGGAGTGGCAAGTGGGACTTAATGACATATTGTAGTTAGCATTTAAAAACAACATAAGGCACTTATTCCTTATTTCACTTATTAAAGTGAAAACCTTCCTTACCAATGAGGATCAGCACAGTATTTCACGACTGATCCGCTGGGCTGTTTCATTGCCGAGAACAATTTTCATTTAAGTGGGTCATTGAATCCTTAAGATACTTAGGTGTACAAATACCTACTCAGTTGTCAAAACTGTAATTTCATACTACAAGCAACCACCACCTCAACCCCCTGGAGGAGGAGAATCTGGAATATGATGCTTCTGAATGAACTGTATAACTTGTGACTTTGTACATAAGCATAACCGAGAGTCTGTTCCATGTTCAAAATAGAGGTTTTTTTGACTAGTAAGAATAAATTAAATATTTTGGACTGGAGGTTCTGAATGTGGCTCTCCCAGACACCCCTTTAGTGTTCACCAAGTTCCCTCACCATTTCTTCTTCCTTTATTATTAATTGGGATTCCTTGGGGCTTGCTATTCCTTTCTGCAGAATGCCTCCACACCCCATGTAGACTAGGACCTGGGTAGCCAGGGTTGAAATCCTGCCCTGGGCCAGTCACTGTCTTAGTCTAGCCTGCCTCACAAGGCTGTTGTGACAAAGACTAGAGAGGGGGAGAATTTGAGCTCCTTAAAGGAAAAGTGGAATAGGTAGAACGAATAAATAAAAATTATTCATAGGATTGGAAAGGAAGAGAGCATAGCAGGTGAAAGAAGCCTGTGCATTGCAGCCTCCTGCTGCATTTCCAGCAAAGCACACCTGCTACTGCCTAGTAATTCTGAGGGATCAGGGAATGACCAGGAGTGCTTTGCTTGGAGGTGGGGATAGGTTTGGCCAGTTCTTGTGGTTGGCCTGTTGTTTTGGCCCATAAACCTCTCCAGATAGGATTCAAAGTGCTGCAGAAACCTAAGCTGCTAGCAGGCACTCCCGAGCCACTGGCTCTTTCACAGAGTCCAAGAGAACCACCAAGCTGTAACCTTGGTGCTACTGGAAGGAATTTTTTTATTTTGTTTTGACTGTGGCAGACCAACACGGCTACCTACCTGTAACTATCCTGATAAGACACTACAGTCAAGACTCTCTGGATGACCTTCCCAGTGCTTTCATGTAGAGACGTGTCCCCATAAATCAATTAATGGAAGAATAGTGACTTGCAGTTACCGTTTTCAGAAGGGGGACAGTAGCTTTTCATTAAAAATATATATAGTGAAGGCTGAATTCAAATACTTAATTGTAAACAAAAGAAGAAATGCTTCATTTTGGAACCAGTACCTAAGCCTGTTCCTCCATTTGCCAGCTGCCATGTTGGAAACGAATGATAACTTTTGTCACTGAATAGTTGACTCGAAGCCTTGAATTTTATAACTTTTTTTTGGTATGTTTTGGCATGGTTGCTTCATTTTATTTCAGCCAGAGCCCAGACTGAGAAACACACCCGTGTGCTGGGTGAACCATGCATTGCGCCTTGTAGAATATGTAAACCAGGAAAATCCCTGTTTGTGGGGCTGTTTATGGTATGGTGTGAAGAATATTTATTTCATTTTATACAAAACGTACGTGGGATTGAAACTTCAGTTTGGCAGGGGTGTATCACCTTTTCCTACTTGCTTTATAATGGCAAGCCAAAGACACTTCAGTAATGTGTAGAATCTTACAACAATTCCTTTGTGAGCAGACAGCTTCCCATTTAAATTCCCATCTTGGCTGTGAATCCTGGGAGAGCTGTTCCCTGCCCTGCAATCCTTTTCCCACTTGGCCTGGGAGGCCCTGGGCCCTGACTGACTTCAACTACAAAAGCTGAGGCTGCTGATCAGACTTTGGGGCTCTACTGACTGTGGTCGGGGGTTGTTGTTACTTTTTTGTATTTTTCATGTTGACGTTATGATTTATATGGATTTTTTTTTAAAAAAATGTGGTTGTGTACTTTTTGATTTATTGTTTATGACTACTTTTAATGTTATAATGTATTTTTCATTTTGTAAGCTGCCATGAGCATAGTTTTAACTATGGAAAGGTGCCATACAAATAAAATTCTGTATATACGTTTGAAAAATCTGCTAATTAATTTTTATTTGTATTTTTTTGTGCTAGTTACTCCTGGCTGTCCTAATTTAGCACCAGGACAAACATCCCTTTTTGTAAACAGATTGTGAGAAGGGTGTAACTAAAGTCCATGGCAAAGGTTGATATTTTTGGCATACAATCCCTTCTCTTATTGATAAAATGCCAGAGATGGCTGTGTTCAGTTATGAGATGGGAAGCAGCAGGGTGGAAGGAGAGAAGGCTTTTCAGATATCTTGCCTTCCTTTTATTGACTTCGTGCACACCAAATTTAATCTGGACATTCATAGGTGTTATGTTAGCCTGGTACATTTTCTTATTTGTCATAATATTTTTTTTTTAAAGGAAGATGAATGCCATTTTCCCAAGGCTCCCTTAGGCATATAATGCAGAGGTTTTCAACCTCTTTTGAGTCCATGGCTCTCTTGACCAACTACCTTCTTTCTTGTGGCACCCCTGTGGGGCTCAGGAGCCCAGTTATGTCACCCCTTGCCTGCAGAGCTGGCAGCCCCTCACCCCTTTTTGAACACTCCCTTGTGGAGTGTTCCCTCAGCCCCCTCTCCTTGGGAGTCTGGGCAGCCACAGCTGCCACCCCGGGTCTCTGAGCTGCTGCCTCTGCCCCAAAGAGAGGTGCCTCCTCACACTACCCCAGAGGGGCCTGGGAAGCACCCCCTGGCCAGCCCCAGAGGCACCGTTTGCCTGCTGAGCTTGTAGTCAGGGCTGCTGCAACAAGCAGCTATGCATGCCTTTGAGAGGCAGAGACGCAAGAGGGCATCAGAGGAAGGAGGGAAGGAAAGAGGGACAAATGCCAGTGTTGCCTGCAGCACCCCTGACCATCATTCAAGGCACCCCAGGGTGCCACTGCACACTGGTTGAAAACCACTGCTCCAATGGCTCACGTGGGGTGGTCTAGCTTTGGCTGGAAAAATACTTAAAAAGTATTTACACATGCAGCAATGCCAACCCCAGGCTCTTTAATCACTTGAGGCAAAACATAAAATGGTGCACATGTCCCCCACCTTTGCCACCACTTGAGGCCACCGGAGGTAGCCCAGGGAAGCTTCAGCGTGCTGAAGGTTATGAGGAGGGGGAAAGGAGGTTGGAGAGGAGCAGATGGCGACAGCAGTGGCCTTGCTGTTTCCAGGAAGCAACCACAGGTGACAAACTCAGGAGGCAGCGAGTGACGTGCTTTTTGGCCTTCAGAGCTTGTTCCGAGCTCCTGTTTTGAGGTAGCAGAGGGACCGTTCCCCCTCGGGGTGACTGGGATGACAGCAGCAGCACATATTTCACTTTCCTTTCTGGATCTGCTGTCCATGGTGATTGCCTCAGGGTAATGGGTGGACAGGCCCTCCCTCTTGGGGAAAGGATACTAAACTAAATGGGTCATTGGCCTGATCCAGCAGACTCTCCTTACGTTTGAGGTGCAGGTAAACGCTAAACTCTGAGAGTCCTTGTGCTGGGCTTCCACAACTATGGCAGGTTAGCAGAATCCCACCAATGGTATTTCTCACAGAGAGCCCCAGTAGTTTGAAGTCTTGTTTCTTGCTAGAAATTTTTAGCTATGTTTTGGTTTGCTACTGATATAGCTAATCTTTCATCTGAGGGGTTATAGTCATTCAGATACCTAGCTGGTCTAGGGGGAAAAGGCGCCCTAATTATATTGATGCCTTGAGTCCTTTTGTATCTGGAGATTCCAACCTTTTACTTGGGTAAATTTTGAAACTAAGGGAAAGCAGCCAGTGTTAAGTTGCTCTTGGAAGCATAAATCTCCCTCTTGTTTCCAATAGAATACTGAGTATTGCAAGGCCAAGCAAAATTATAGATTCAACTTCCCCATCTCCTAAAAATTACAGCACATAATCATAATCACTTTGTAGAAACTGAGCCAGTTCTTAAGAGCATTGCCACTTACAAGCTTTCTCCACTTTCTAGAACAGCTAAGTGACTTACAGGGAGAGGGGAGGGCAAGGAGAGAGAGAGATGGTGCTAACAGGCTTTCTGTTAACCCTCAGATACACTGAACCCACCATGGCACGCATTGTAGAAATGCAATAGCTGGCTTTAAGAGAATGAGGCTGTTCTGTGGTGGTAACAAAACCCAGACAAGTCAATGAAACAGAAGCTCACAAGTGAAGATTTTATACAAGGAATGCCAGGGGTGGTCTCTGGGTGTGCAATAACATGGTAGAATACCTACATGCATGGAGAACATACAGAGGGCATGGACTACACAACAGGTTTCACTTGTATTTTCCACCACAGAGTCAAAAATAAAACACTTCAAAGTGCAGTTACCTAGGTTGAAAAATCACTACAAGATAACTTAATCCCACTTCTATCCCTTGAAAAAAAAACACCCCAACCTATCAGCTTCTAGTTACAAAACACATATTAATCCCTGTAGAGTTTAGACAGCAGGAATGTACTACTACATAATCCAGTTCCATTTTGGCATGCAAGCCAGAAACTGTCTCTCCCCTCCCAAGACACAGCAAGATTAGGTAGATATACAGAAGAAATCAGCACACTTGTTCAGAAGGGATAGTCCTTTATAGCACTTAATTTCGTATTACAATTCTAAAATAGGGGTCAGTCATCAAGGTATACAAGGTTATATTTTAATAAGTGGGAGAAACAACAGTGCCAGGGTATTGTGCCTGACTATCATGCCAAACTCCAGCTGTTATGAGTGACGACAAATCTCTGCCATGGGAATGTGCCATTCTCATAGGAGTAAAAAGGAGAAGGGGATCCATTCTTCAGACTGATTGGGCTTCTGAAGGTCTCTTGTCATGGAAGCAGAGATCCACATAAAAGTCTAATGCAATAATTTTTCTCAGTGGTTTGATCAGTGTCTCAAAGTGGTTCAATGCAGGGTTTTCTCCCTCCAAAAAGACAATCCCCCAATGTCATCAGGAGTACATCACTGTTTTCCAAGTTGGTTTATATGAGTGCTTTAAGGGTGGTTCACATAGATACCGCTAAGAATCTATACTTGGGACCATTTACAGAAGACAAGTGACTAAGATGCTAAGCAAACACTACACTGCAGGTTTGTGGGTCTCGATTAGTACTTACCTTTGCTCTTAGCCTGAAGATTTTTGATGGAGGGGGAAGGGGAAGAGTCCCATCAACAAGGAAAACCAAGCATAGAGGAATGTGGACAAGAGAAATAAGGCCTCATCAGCCCAAAGTGAAGCTGAAATAGCTGTTAGAAGACCAGCTTTAAGTTTTGTGTTACATTGTTTGATTCCTCCCATACTTCGACTGCATTTAGCGCAACGGCCCTTCTAAGATTTATCATCCTTTCTGCAGCAGCACCTGTACAGAGCAGCTTCCTCATTTCTCTGGCTGTTTTCAGCCATGAGGAAACTCCTTAGCTCTGGATGACAAGGCCCTATAAACACAACAAAAGCCGGCTGGGGTAAAATAAATATGGGTGATGGGAGTTCCAAAGGGTCAGATCCAAAAGCTTAGGACTCACTGTCTGAAACAGGGAGCATGAACAATGGTTAGTTCAAGGTGTATAGAACCAAAGCCTTTGTAAGTCTAAGACGCTGTAAACAAACAGCAAAATGCTTCACACAAAAGAATTCCAAGGCACTCAAGAAGCTGTATGTTTGACCCCCCCCCCATTACATTTCAGAAAACAGTTCTATTTACCTTTGCTTGTTTTAATTGTAAATCATCAATGCTTCATCAGCCAGCTGCATTCTTAGCATACTCAATAATATAGATATAGAGATACATACTTTAAACTGGTATATAATACACTGGATTTTTGGATTCCTCATTTTACTGCAAGCTTCTCCATACATCCAAAGTTGGCCAAGTCATGAAAAACTTGATAAAACTAGCTGTTCAGCAATCCTATAGAAATCCGCACATGGGGGAAAAAGGGCCAGAGATCGGGAGCATGCACTCTGGCTGTAAAAGGTTAAAAAGGGTGACTTTTGTTTTATCTAACCCTGAGAAGCTAAGGTGTTACGGAGGACCCAGAAAGGTAGGTAGGGTTAAAGGTCACCGGGCTTTTTATTGCAATTAAAGCAGACTCTGACAGGATGATCCCAGCCACGGGAAGGGACAGCTCTGCGCTCCAGAGAGCACTCGTCACAGAAACCCTGGCCACAGGCACGGCAGTGGTGCTTGGACAGCTTGATATTGAATTCCTTCTGGCAACTGTGGCAGTGTAAGATTTCATGGTCGGGCACCCAGTAGGCAGGTCTGGCAGCATCCTTCACAAGACCTACAGAGAGGGGGGAAACCCACAACACCATTTCTGTTTGTTACCAACAAAGAGGAGGAAGGACTGTACAAAACCCACCTCTGCTTTTGCTGCCCTTAATGAAGGATTAAGACTAATCTATAGGATGGTTCAAGTAATTCTCAGGCTGTGGCTTATAAAGGATTAGTGAACAAGTTGTCGATAAGCTCAAGATTTCTGTTTTCCCTGCTTGCACTTTTGGGTGCAACCTTACGCATGGGAACCAGGTTTAGAGAATAAAACAACCTATTGCAAAGCTCTGCATCTTAGCATTAACTTGGTGGGGGAGAGGGAAGGATGGCAGTACCTGTGCAGATTCCCCACACCTGCCACCTGGAGAGCCCTGGTCTTCTGCTTCACCGGACTTCTTTTATTTCACTAAATGCCACTTGCTGAGGGGGAAAGAAAAGCCTCCAATTCTATACATACCCACTGAACTGAGAAGCTAAAAGTTTTCTAAAAGCACCAATAACACTTACCCAATGGGATATCAATGGCAGTCACTACAGCTCCAAGAGTGTTCTGCACAGCTTCACCAACCTTCCTGGCAATCACTGTCCCCCCTTCCTCATCGGTTGGAGCCTCAGGCACATCTGCATGACAGAAGTTAGGGCTCAGAGACAAAGGCACAACTCCAGCCTAAGTCACAGCTGTTCTATTTAGAATTAAAATTGATGTTCCCCCAGAAGTTGCAGCCAGCTGCAGTCAGTGGTTGGTCCCTAATATGGACAATGACTGAAATCCATAGATCTTCCATACTGAGATCTTCACCGAAAGCTACCTCCCCAGGACGATTCCACCAAAAACTGTTTTGTGGGCAGAATCCATGAGTAAGAAGAGATGAAAGCTCACGATTTACCTTTCTTGTTACCTTTACTTTCAGCTACTGCCAAGTGGACAAGGCACAAAGCAGAGCTATATCCTCACAGTAGTGCGAGTAAAACTATTGTGCTTCACTACCCTATCAGTGGCATAGGCTACCTGTGTGACTATGAAGGTTTTCAAGGTAGCAGCAGATGAGGGGACTAACTGTCATAGGGAAATTTGCTATGATTTCTCATGCTTAGGCAACAAACTGTTCAATCTGCAGCTTACTTATCTGTCCATGCTTAAAGACATGGTTTCTACATGAGCATGAGTTGGAAATGAGCTGAGCATGGGAGAAACAGGTTCTTGATCCCCCTGTTTTATTTCAGGTCAAGAGACCCTGTAAATAACAACATGCCCATTATACCAGGGATAAAAGGGTGACTGGAGTTCTTGAATTAGTTGTAATGCCACAGAATCCTTGAGCCAATCAACAGATATACCTTCAAAGAGGAGGAAGGTTGTTCTGCTGTGGAGGGAGCTCTGCTTTCAGAAGCGGCTGGCATGGTGGGGTAATGCAGCAGGGCTGCCTTCCTGACAGCAGCCCTGCTGCCAGCTACTGGCAGTGGCAAGAACAGGGATGTGTGGGTTCACTGACAGAGCCAGTCTGGCACTCCCACCATTGCCCCAGTGAAGTCCTTGCCACACTGACACTCTGTCCCACCCCACTGCACCAGCCACTCCTGTCTTCTTCCCTACCACCACTGCCACTCTTGCAATGGCACTGTCTCACGTTATGCTTCTGGCGGATGCCTGCTTTGCAGGGTAGGGGGTGGAGGAGAGAACCTAAAACACAAGGATCTTGGCTAGCCATCTCTTCAAACATTGGTTCAGTGCTTAATAATAATAATGTTATGTGTTAAGCTTCATAAAACTGCTTTTGAGAAGGAAGTGGATTTGTGAATGACAGAATGGCTAGCCAATTGACACGGTCAAATTCAGCATCTGCTGAAAACCAGAATGTCAGGGATCTCCTATGTTTGATCGGAGCAGGAGAAGGTACATTTCACAACAGGCTCACTGCTGAATTTTTTTCACCTGTGCAAACGCCATGATGCCCCGTTGTTGCATCAACTCTCATTTATCCACAGGTGTATAAGCAACCTCTATAATACGTTCTCCTAGCTTGAATCACGCACAAGTGTCTTGAAATGGTATGTTATCAGAGTCATAAACAGCTTTGATATAGCCCTGGGCAGGTTGCCCTCCAAGCTCCCTTGCCAGCTTCCCCCTATCCTCCCATCCCCACAAAATTAAGGAAGTAGAAATGGCTGCAACCACTGCACCACAAGGCCTCTCTAGTGAGCACCAGACTGAGTGCTACCACTCAGATGGGTGGCAGCACTCAGCCTGGTGCTCCCCAGCAATGTGCCGAGCAAAGCATCTGCCTGCTGCCATCTTTACTAA
The DNA here is from genome assembly GCF_009819535.1 of Lacerta agilis. Taxonomy (NCBI): domain Eukaryota; kingdom Metazoa; phylum Chordata; class Lepidosauria; order Squamata; family Lacertidae; genus Lacerta; species Lacerta agilis. The sequence continues at coordinate 43,771,562 of NC_046312.1, read as the reverse complement.
TCCAGAATGCCTTGGGAATTCTGGGGTAATAAAAGATGATAGATGCTGTGTTCAATTAGCTTGGTGCTCATCAGAAATTAAAAAAATAAAATAAAGAATGACAGCATCAGCCCAGTCAGCTCTCTAGGGTCCATAGGCCTAAACATCTGCCCATCATGTTGGGTGTTGACATCAGGGATGCAAATTATGGGTGGAATTCAACATTTCATTATTACAAACATTCGGTCTTTGGAAGCATATCAGTTTGCCAGATGAAACAATGTCCCTCCCCCTCCCCTGTGTACTGTACTGGGGATTCTCCCAACACCCCCCTTCTCTAAGCCAATTTTGATGCATAAGGGTGGGGCGAGGAGAGGGGCTTCTCCTGACAGGGTTCATTGGATGAAACAGATAGCTTCATATAAAACATTTTTTTAACCACCCACAACTATGATGAAAGTGTCGGTTTGGAACTGAGCAGCTTCAGGAGCAGAATGATGAGAAAGCATCAACAACGTCCTTCCTCTGGGGAAGCTACTCAGTATATATACACTGTTCTTCTCTATTGCCATTAAATAGATCATTTTCTTACAACCGGTGAATAAATCCATTGATTCCAGAGTTAAAATGAAGGAGATTTAATTGAATCTGAATAGCGATTTCTTAAAATTTAGGTGAGTTGTTTTCCTGGAGGAAGAAGACTTCAATTGTAAATGCACTGAGGAATTTGGAAACTAAAGTTTATTATTATGCTCCTTCATTTTGCTTTCACATTATTCTGCTGTTTGGTGGGAATTGCCCTCTACTTTTGGATACAGGAAGGACCACAGGTGAGAGTCAGGCCCAAACTAGACCAATCACTGAACTGGAAGGGACAGGAGACCATCTTGTCTGATGCAGGAAATGCAGTGCTACAACATCCCTTATAGATGGCCACCCAGCTTCTGCTTAAAACCTCTAATGAAAGAGATGAGATGTTGGAAATCCACAACTAGATCCCCCCGATTTATTTCATAAGCAACCAGAAGGCCCTATATCAGAACATTCTCCCACCCATGGGGCAAATAGTGACTTTGGAGTGTATTTAGATCAGGTGTTGGGAAGCCTTTGGCCCTCCAGATGTTGCTGAGCTACAATTCCCATCATCCCTAGCCACTGGCCATGCTTGCTGGGGTTGATGGGAGTTGTAGTTCCACAACAGGTGGAGGGCCAAAGGTTCTGCACACATTGTTTGGATGATGCAAATAGCACAGGTTAACAGCTTCCTCCAGTGATGCCACCCCGATCCAATTCAGGGCCCCCATGGCTGCTTTTGAAGAATCAAAGCAAGACATCCAATCACAGATCTTCAACATCTCACATGGCCTGACCTCAATCTCAGCTGAGAGATGACAAAAGGCAACAGTGGCAAGCATTTAAAATCACAACATGATACACAAACACAAAAGTTATAGGTTCCCCCCTTTGGTTCACACACCTACTATGGTCAGGATGGGATTACCTAACTGAACGCCCCTGCCGTCATAGCAGCCATCGCATACTCGCACAGGTGCGGGGCCCCAGCCACGTTCGGGGACAGGGCGGGTCTTGGATGAACAACCATCACAGAAACCTTCTCCACAAGCCCGACAATGGTGTTTGGTGTCATTATCTTTAAAAGAGATGCCACACTTTCTGCAATTCTGAAGGAGATAAAAAACACGACACAAGCCATTGGACTAAGTAGTTTGGTGAAAGGAGGGTGAAGAGGTATTGGTAGTCTCTCAGTCAGCTAAACTGGTGGTGGGAGCATCTGGCCAGCAGGGAACTCAAGCCATAGCCACTTGTTCCTACACCTGATATGGCAGTGTGTGTGTGTGTGTGTGGACCAGGAGTGCCAACTTGAATAAAATATTGGGTGGGCCAAGGTAAGCTCCACCCCGCATCTACTGCAGCCTCAGAGCTAACCACACGGTGGACACATTTCATTTTGTCATGAGGCTCAGGATTGGCACTTGCGTCAGAGGTGTCTGTGGCACAGCTGTTGAGCCTTGAGCAGAAAGGCTTCTTTCTTTTTCCCTGGTGGGAAGCAGGAGAGTGAGAGCCCTCAAAGGGGGAAACTGCTCACTGTGTCTGCTGGAGGCAACAGATTTTTTAGAACACAACAGAGGCATTTAACCAAGCAATGAACCATTATTTCATCTCTTTGGAGAAAGAGAAGTTGGGGAAAGGAAAGGGGCTTCTCATCGGCATGCAAGTATGATGACTGCTAGATACCAGAATCTGGGAATTGGGTTTCCAGTAGGCTGGAGCAATTTGATCCGTCAGCCAAGAGGTCACTGCTTTTGTGGGTCCCAGGCTCAGTTCAGACACTGATTGTGCCATAAAGTTCATCCCATCTATGAGGCGCTGAGCAGCATTGTTGTTGTCTTTCAGACTGCAATCCGTCTGCAAGAAAATGGATATTCAGTACAATTAACATCTCATTGTGCATGCCTGCTGCTGAACTGCTGACCTCTACCAAATATTAGAAGAATATGTTGTTGTTGTTGTTGTTGTTCAGTCATTCAGTCGTGTCCGACTCTTCGTGACCCCATGGACCAGAGCACACCAGGCACGCCTATTCTCCACTGCCTCCCGCAGTTTGGCCAAACTCATGTTAGTAGCTTCGAGAATATACATTGTCTTTTATTTGGAGAAAGGAAGTGACTCACTGGTGTAACCACATAAGGAAATTAGACTTCTGTTACTGACTGGGGCGCCCCATATCTTCGTGTAAATCCCTTAGAAAGAATTCAAAATAGGAGCTCTGTCTAGGGGCATGGAAGATCCTAATGCATGGCTCTGGTCCCTTACTCTCACTCTTTGCTTTGGAATGTGTGGCCTAAACACACTGGGGTGGATCTTAATGGAGAGGTAAGGAGATGAACCAGGATGAATACAGGAAATATTTTTTGAAGCTGGGCGGGAGAGATCCGGTTTACATATTTCTCAATCCATGTCTCCGAGACACAACATGGTGGCATCAAACTTGGCTTTAATGACCTGGGCATGTAAAACTTCTCTCATCGCCAACATCTCCTGAAATGGGATGATTTAACACAACAGGGGTGGAACGCCTGCTACTGTGGCAGCCTAATCGTTTCCCCTTCAATTAAAAGGACAAGAAACAAACATATGCAAGAGGACTTACACCTGGCCAGATGTGCACAATTTCTGTCCTCACCACGGTATCCACAGGGTCTTGGTTGCCAAACCAGTACTGTCGGCTGCGGTACACAACTCCGCAGTTGGGGCACTCGATCACATACCTGCAGTCAGGAAGGAAGAAGAGCTGGTCACTCGAGCATGATCCAAATGAAGAGAATAGGAGCAGGGAAAGTTGAAGGGGGGAAACAGCTCCTCTGCTCCTGTACTCACCCTGACCAGGCATACTTGGCAAGTCCCATCCAAGGGGAATCAGTGGAAGCGGATGTTTTGGGCACCACTCTAACTTCATTCCCACGTTCATAACAGGCCTGGAATGCAAAATATCAATTAAAATGACTTATCTTCAGATCTCAAAGTCCATGCCTTCCCCATACAATGAAGAGTTATGCGTTAGTTCTCCCAAAATGGAGGCAACGAGGAATGGCATGGTTTGAACATACGCACGAAAACATGAACAGCATTAAAACTAGGAACTTACTGTTCTTCAGTAGACAGTGGGTGCCAGAAAACGGGCCAGGGAAAACCCTAGTTCTTTCTAGCTCAAAGCTGTGAAACCTTTGAGCCACCAAAGTGAACTCACAGCCCAGCAGAGGCTCAGAGATCCTCTTGTTTCTGCCTCCAACTGCAAACATACATGGGTTGTGTAATGTACAGAGGGAGGGGGATGCAGAGTTTGCTGCTTAACCTCTTCAGGTAAGTTGACAAAACTTCAAAAACACAGGGAATACCCATCACAGGTTGAAAAGCACCTTGCAAGCTACAATACATGGATTGATGGGCTACATTAATCTTAGCAGGTTATAAGCTATGCAGGCTCTTCTTGTCAACCTCCAGTACCAGAAGCTCTCTTTCGCTTGCTCCACTCACCTTGCATGTATACACTCTGTTATCGTACTGATGGGTGTATCTACACCGATTCTTGGCTTCATGAGGCACCCCTTCTTTTGAATGGTTCATGCTGTTTTTACATCCACATCTGGAGTTTCAAAGCAAAGCACATAAATACTCAGAAGGAAGACTGACTGGAAGCTCCCCAGTGAATCTCTAAGGCTCCCAATCGTTCTTTTGCAGTTGTGGCTTTTGCAGTTGTTGCTGTTTACAATTACAAGCCACATACAAGCCACACTGCTTCAGCTGGGAGTCAGATCAACCTTATGTCAGATGACTGGCAGATGGGCAACCCTGCCCACTTGTCAAATGTGGCGCATGGGTTGTTGGTTACAATTGGATCTGGCCCACCAGCTAAGAGTGGTTCCCCACCCCCGGTTATATAGATTCCAGGTTTATGATGTTACCCAATGCCTTACACACTAAATGTATATACAGTAATGTTGGGTTTTATTTAAAGATAATAAGATCGTTTTGGAAACAGTGTTCTCCCAACAACACAAGAAACAAAGCAAATTCCCAACATGAATAACCAACCGCAGAATTTCTCACCCAATTTTTATTTAACAGTGACACTGGCAACTCCCTATTTAAAATGGGCAATGACTGGGGTGCTTGTAACATGGTCATTATATTGTAATAAATAGCATAATTCTGACACTGTAGATCTTATTCAAAGAGTGTTCTTCACATTCCACCTACCCGCAGCTGAGACATACGGAGGAACAGGTGAAATACTCGTCTGGAAAGAAGGAGCTGTGGGCCATCTGATCATCTGGGATCTCACCGCAGAACCTGTCACTCAGTGCCTGCAGAACACAGAGAGAGAAAACAGCAATGAGTATAGAGCTAGAGGGACATCAAAAAAACAACTTTTATGGAACGGTAAAGGAGCGTGAAGCGCCTCTTATGTGTTAGATCAGGGGTTGTAGGGAAGAAGTAAAAAAAACATATCTTCTCATTACATGAGAAAGATCTAATTGTATAATAAACGCTCAGTGGAGGATGTGTTGCAGTAAAACTTCTAATTGTATATATATATATAAACTCTCTCCTCCAAAAACATATCCATCCTCATTTTAAAACACTCAAGCATTTGCTCACTTTCCCTGTCAGCCACTCAGACTCTTACATTGTCCCCTGAAGAGCTGTGCTCTTGACCTCCACTAGTTCCAGATGTTACATCTTTGCTATCTACAGATGAAAAACCATTTAAGGAAACTGAGGAAAAAATCAAGGCAAGTCAGAGAATAGGTTGTTGCCTGGAGACCATGTCCTGACTCTCAGTTACCCTGGCAACAAGAAGGATCTTTCCATTGTACTACAGCAGCTTAGTCCTGCCTAGCCATTTATGGTGCATTACTACTAGTAGAAGCGCAGTGTCTGTAGAAACTACATTTGCAAACACTGAGGGAAAGTATTGAAGAGACATGGGCTTGATAAAGTACTTTTTTCACCTACTCCACAAACATAGACCAAAGTTTCTTCTGGCTTTTTTTTAAAAGAAGAAAACAACTCACAGAAGCTGATATGCCCTGGGCAACTGGAATAGTCAATAAGTACCAATCAGCCCTCAGTGTTAGTTGTAAGCCTGCCAATGTCCTCAATTTCTCTCAGTGTCAGCCTAACTGGAGGCGGGGTGTCCATTTTCTCTTGGCATGGCTCACTTGCTGTACTGTTCTGGGTCTGCCTACTCTTCAGGAGTTCTGATACACTGTCTACTCTTGTTTTTTGCTGTTTGTTTTATATTATGGGAGTTGCTCCATGGATAGGAGGAGTGTGGATGACCCTGCATTGGGATTGGGGGGGGGGTGAATTTTGATTGCCATCAGGTCCCTTAGAACAACTAAGAATGAAACTGGAGGGATCTGCAATTTGAAATATAGCCACCTGCCCCCACAGCTTCTGGCTGTGGCGACGGAATCTGTGGCCCTTGTATAGAGGAACAGTGATTCACCATTACACTTACTTTGAGTGCCTTGTAGATAACTCCAGGAGGCCGGGGAGAACGGGTCGTATTATTTTCCAGCTGCTGCTCCACGGCATGCCTGAGCCCAGAGAAATCCGTTGGGGGGTTATGTGTCCTTGTTCCTTTGTAATGGATCGAGCTGAAGGCTTCAGGGAAGAGCCCAAGTTTCCGGAACCGATCCTGGACAAGTTTCTCAGGCACCTCAGAAGAGTGATCTAAAAGATTCAGTCACTTTAGCTATATTATCGTGAGGTTTGCACACGCATTTACATTTTTTTTTTACATACGTATGTGCATTCTTGATCAAAACAAATTCTGTCCCAAATAATAGGAAGCACCTAGAGCAAAGCATAGGCTGGACCCAAAGGTTACCTTCTTTCCCCAGAAACAACATTTCTGTGAACACAAGGGACTTCAATCCAATGGAAGGGCAATTTCTTCCAATCCTTGCAGCCCCCCCCCCCCCGGTCACCTATGCTGTTCTGGAGTAGACTGGAGGGAAGGGGGGGAGGCTGGTTAAAAAAAAAAAAACAGCTGCCCTTTTCTATTAGCAGACGACAGGATCACTGGATCCAACTCCATTCTGCCAGCACATACCTTTAAAAAAATGTATCTTACAAATTGTTAACCTAAATAGATTATTAGAGGAAAGAAATGGGGAATAGGAAGAAGAGGCCCTTACCATCAATATTAAATCATTATTTAGATGCAGGTCTGCAGAAATTTAAGTGCCGTTGCCTTCAGTTGTATTGATGGCCTACTGATGTGGGGTCTTCCCACATTTTAAAAAAAGTGTATCTGCTGCAAGGTGCAACTGATGAAAGCCTCCTCCTCCTATAACAGCATAAACTAGTTGTACTACCATGGTCTATAAACAAGGGATTTTACATTTATATAATATCGCTTGTTTTCTTGTGTTCACAAGTGGTGGTGGAGTTTTTTTGGTGGGTTTTTTTTTACTACTCTACCTATTTCTGTAAAATCAGTGGCAATGACAAAGAGGGTGTTTTCCATTATACCCCAAAGATGGCAGAATCATCTCCTGTAAGAAAGTTCCGGGAACTTGTTCTGGATCAGATCAGATCTCAGCTGCTGAATATACCAGCTGGACCACTTACCACTGCTCTTTAAAATGCTTATTTGACTGTATTCAATGTTTACTACTGCTTGTTTTATTAATTTACATTTTGTTGTTCTTGATTATATTCTTGCTTCAAAGCTCTGAAGCATCTTGTTGAAAGGCAGATTTTTAAAACTTCTTAAATAAAATAAAATAGTTTCTGCATCTTTGTCAGTTTTTCGGTTGTCTCACTGGTGTTCTCCAGAACTACTGGTAATGCTCAGCAAAGTCAGTCCACAGGGAATTCCTTTCCTTTTAGCGAGGGGCTGATACCAGGGACGTACATACTGCCAGGCTTTTTATTTTTAAAATATGTATAAAAATACTTTATAATATGCAAGCAGGATTTGCATCTATTGCATAATTTAGTCTGCTTCTGTTAGGTATCAAGGGAAAAACTATGGAAGACAATGAAGCCATGCTTCCTGCCACTGGAAATTCTGATCAACCCTGCCTCTGGTTTCTGAGATTTCAACAGGTGGCGTACACATGCTTTCGGCCCTAGCTTTGCAGCTAAAATATCTAGAAACTTCCTTCTTCTCCTTGCTTTTAAAAAAAGGACGATGAAATGCGATCCCAAACGCCATATCCACACAAAATACACATAATCCAAGCTAACTGGCTTATGCTTTGCTATTTGCCAGATGCAAACTCCCTGCACGTTACCTCCCCACATTCTATATTCTAGATAGTGAGCTAAGTCAGGATTCAGACCCCAAATCTTCCATGTGGCAAAACCCAACTCTGGCTGTGTTATGATACAGATCCATCCCAAGTGATTTACATTGCAGCAACCAACGTGCGTCTACTCACCAGCACCTAGTAACTGTGTGTATACAGTCTCGTGGAAGATAATGACTCCAGGGCCCAAAGTGGACAAGGGAACATCCAGGCCACAACGGGCTGTGGTTGCCTTCAGTTCTTTGGTGAAGTGTTTTAGGTAGGCCTCTGAGGCATCTCCAAGAAATTTGAAGAGATCGTTGTGAAGTCTGTCAGCATGAGTACGGTAGATGATAAGGTCCGAAATAGCCAAGACCTTCAGAAGCAGCCGGGTCCTCTGACTCAGGTTGACAGTGGCCCCCAGAAGACCCTCTGTGTCAATCACCACCATTTTGTGGACAGGGTCATAGGCTGCCCAAACCCCTACCGTACAAGACTCCTGAGCGGGAGATGTTTTAAAAACCTCACGGCCGTAGAAGAAAGTGTGGTTAAGGGTATGAGATTTGCCATCCCCAGTGTTCCCAAAAATAGACACCACCTTTACATGTTGATCAGGTTTGCAGTCCAGTTTCCTGATAAATTCGTCTTCGTTTGCCACCTTCCAAAACAAGAAGAGAAAGATTGCGTTAGAACTTTTTAATGGAAAGAACCCACTGCTGAAACGGTGCTGCTTCTGGGACGTGACTTGTAACCGCAAGTGACATTCTTTTAGCCAGTAACACTCGGAAATACTGGTGCCTGCTAAAAACTTTTTTGTTTAGGCAAGGAATGGACGGTAACATAGCTAGCCCACAAAGGCATATTTGCATTTCTTATCCTGCCTAAGGATGTCACATCTTAGCAAGAGGGGCAAAAAAACTTAAATGATTGGGCAAGGGATTTATTCCTTTGCTTTTACTCTATTTTAAAATTCCTAGCATCTAGAAATCATTCTGTTATTATATTTGAACGTAGTTGAACTATGCTGTTATCTTACCTCCAGGAAAAAATATGATCCAATCATATATTCTTTGTCACTTTAATTACATACAACTGACATACATTTTTCCAGTATGAAGTGAGTCAATGAAAATGTGAACTAAAACTATGAACTATTAGAGGAGGGTCATATATGAATGGATGTCATGTATTTTCTGGTCCAATCGCAGCATCCATTTGACTTTTGTCAATGAGATACAAAATTATACATATAATTTGAAGCATATATCAAATAAATTGTATCATCTTTCTTCTCCTTAGGACTCCTCTACATCCAACAGCTGCGTGATAAGCAAAATTTAGCAGATGAGGCTTTTCCTGGCATACAGCTGAAGCGAGAGGAAAAGTTTCATCCGGTATGTTTCTGCTTGTCTTGCAGCCTTTAAAAATGGTACAGCAATTCTCCACAATGTACACTATTTAAATGAAGGTAGATATTTTGGGGGAGAAGCCACACCTGAATTCTCTTCTACTTCTTTGAGGCTGTTAGAGAAGCAGACTCTCCAGGTTGCAAATCGGCAACCTTAATCGTTAGAGATCCCCTTTCACTGTCACCATTATGTTTATTATTATACAGCTGTTCTCTGTAATTCTATAACAGCTTGGTACGGTACAGCCTCTAAGAGAGACAAGAAAAAGCTCCAACGAGCTGTAAGAATTGCAGAAAGGGTAATTGGTGTTAGCTTGCCTTCAATAGAGACAATTTATGCTACCCGAGTAAGGAAGAGAGCAGAGAGAATTGTAGCAGATCCTTTACATCCCGGTCATCATCTGCTTGATTTACTTCCATCTGGACGTCGCTACAGGACTTCATATACAAAATCGGCCAGGCACAAGAATAGTTTTTTCCCTTGTGCCATTAAATTGTTAAATTCGTAGTTGTATAGCTTAAGGGGAGGTAAAATATGGGTGGGGTTTCTTTACTTCTTTGTATTGTGAGAGGAACAGTGTCTGTATGTTTACATTGCAATGTAGCCGAAACAAATTCCAAGTATGTTGGAAAATGTACTTGGCCAATAATAAATTATTCCTATTATTCCTATTAGAAAAGAGAACAGATGTTCTGCTAAGCCATAACTGAAGGTCTTATAGCCAAGCCACTGGAAGGAGCTGTTTGTCCTCACTGATGTCAAAATCAACCTTGACATTTGCTGCATAAGAAAACAGCTTCCCCTACCCACCCACCCATTACTGATGAAACAGCTAGAAACAAGGACAAATGGGATAGAAAACTGAGGCTGCGCCCTACAAAAACCTTCTTGGGAGTATGCCCTGTTGAACAGAGTGAGATTCACTTCCGAGTACACCTGCTAGGGTTGTGTTGTTAATTCAACAACTTTTGTAGCTGCATCAGAGAGATACCTCTTTCAAAAGAACTTTCAACTTTAAAAAGATATAAAACAATAATAAAAAAGAAAATCCAAGACAGCATGACAGTCAAGCTATAAAAGAGCTAAAAACAGCACCCCACATTAAAGTCAAAGTTAATAGGTAAATCGTTTTTTAAAAGCTTTCTCTATAATGACGTTCGTAACTGCTTGCTGCCCATGAGCTATGACACCCTTGCTCCTAAGGAGTCTTATTCAAAGTCAGTGGAACTGCACCAGTTTATAAATGGGTTATTTTCAATCTGACCTGTAGATGAGGAACCATACCACCGACTTGTCTAGAGATGAGAAGGCCTGGAAAAAAAAACCTGGAAAAAACGGCTTTGGAAAAAACGAGGGGGGGAACGGGGGGACGACTGGTTTTTCCCCTGTGTTCCGGTTTCCCCTCCCCACCACCTCTAGACTTGCCCAAGAAGAGAACAAAACTTACAATGTGATTTACAAGCCCGTAAGCTTTGACACTGTTGTTAGGGCTGCCATTTTATTTCACTTGTGCTGTTCTTCTGCCTTCAATAGCAACCTCATACCCAGAACCCCACCCAGTTACACTTTTCCTTATCTCTGTAACAGAAAAAGCTTTACCTCAGTGTCAGTCACTAGCATTTGACTATACAATAGAAACAGTATAGATGGATAAGGGGAAGGTTTTTCCCTTATCACTGAGTATGGAAACTGACAATGGATGCCTTACTTAGGAAGTGGCCTTATACCTAGTCTGATTATTTGGTCCCTCTATTGTTTGGCTTGAACAGCCCTCCAGGGTGTCAGACAGGGGGCATTCTCAGCCCCACCTAGTCAGTCAGTCAGATTTTTTTGTTAGAAAGCACTGGTCATAAATGTCCAAAAACGGTGTATGTGGTGAATCCATAGTGAAATTGATGCAGGAATCAACCCTGTTCATCCAAGTAAGAAATTCCAAAACAACCAAATTCTGATGAGCAATGTTATAAATATATGTCCTACTTAGAAACAACCGCAATTTTGAACAAAGAGAAAAATCTACATGTACACTGCATGGCATATTATGGTAGATAATATATATCACTGATATATATCACTGATGATATTTATCAGTGTGGGTTTAAGTAGTGGTGTTTGGGAATTTCTTACTTGGATGAACACAGTTGATTCTTTTATCACTAGTGCACATGGATTTTTAATAGATATAATTTTTTACTTATAAATCACACTGACAAATTTGTGTAAAAAAATACAGTAAACCAAGTAACAAGAGCATCATATTATATATTAATACAGGAATCATTCCACATGTATCACTGCCATTTGGACAGTTTCTAGGGCTGAAACATAATTGTCCAATATATTCAATAAAGGGACACACACACACAAAATTTGAAAAAAAGAAATTATCATCAAGAGTGTATAAAGAAGGCTAAATATTGAGTATGAGTTATTGTAGAATAAGAGGTCAGTTCAAAAGCAGAGAGAGAAAAACCTTTTCAGGTATATGAAATGTAACAGAATACCTTTCCCTATTAGACATATTGTACTGAAACCAGGATACTTAATATAAGATACTCCAGGATTTGCCTGTTGTAGGATATTGGATCTTTAAATGTGAAGAACAAAATAGTATATTCAGTTACAGATTACCACATGAAACCCCTTATTACTAAAGGACATTTTAACAAAGTTACCGTAATATTCTAGATCTGTACAACCTGTACAAACAAAACAATTTTTTAATCCTAAAGATGGTAAAGCTTTTATTTTAAGGGATTTCATTACATGTCACTCCACACATGTGATCTATGTGATTGCATATCCTTGTCCACGTGTATATGGAGGAACAACAAAAAAGTGGAATTTCTGATCATTGAGCAGTAGGATCAGAACTAGAACAACTGAAACTTTATTACAGGTACTTCCACATTTCATGGCATACAACCATACACCATAGCATTTGAAGTTTTTGGCAACTGAGCAAAAATTTCAAATCCTCAGCAATATTACTCAGCAGGAGTCATATTGAATCGATACATTAAAGACAGTTTCTCCCAAGGGTTTAAATTAAAGATTTGATTTCACAACATTTCCATAATAAGGTCAATGTTATACTACGCCTTCCCACTCTGGATATATTTTGATGGGCATTTATGTTATTTAAAACTTGTATGGAAGAAGTATGTCATTGTCCCGTCAAAGGAGTGAAGGTTGCCAAGCTGACAAAACAGAGAAGTGATAGTAGGAGAGTTTCCTTAGGCCAATAATGTTACAGTAGTATTTCAGACGGCTTGTTTTGTTCTAACTACTGGAGCACAGTGAGAAACCAATAAATGTGAGTTGTTGTTGCTGCTATTTTAATGTGATAAAGCAGGGAACTAATGTACTTTATAGGCAATAACTTTTCTATAAAAGAAAATACTTTTAAGTTAGAAGAACTGCAGCACACAGCTATCTAGGAAAAACAATTGCACTATATAATTCAAGCTGGAATGTGTCTAAGAAATGTAGAAGTTGTTTTTCATCTGTAGGAGCTTGAAAATGGATGTTTTACGGGTGATTTGTAGTATATGTTATTGTTGTAGATGGTTGATAACTTTTATTATTAGTACAGTATGTGGACTATTTGGATATAATTGGGGCTCCCATTTGTTGTGCAAACACAAACACTGAAGACAACAGTAAACTTCCTTAATCTTAAAGGCATATTACAGCTCAGAGTGTGATTTTGGCAAGACTCTCTACAGGAACTCATCATTCTCTTTGAAGCTCTTTACTTATCTGCTCAACCTCAGACTCCCTTTAATTTCCTTATACCAAGTAGGTTAACTGTTTCAATGGATTGTGAAACTAAGAACACTGTAAGTATGATGATTAACCGCCATGATAGTCTTGAGGTCCAGCAAACAGCACTCTCAAGCCTGAAGAGACTATGCAAGACACAGTGCAGAAAAACAGAACTATTATGCAGGCACCATTACAAAAGAAATGGGAATGAAGGTTCAATTCTGACGTCCAATAAATCAGCAAATACCTGTCTGTTTACATCTTAACCAACCTAAACTTGCATTGGTCATACTTATGCAGTTCAAAGCTATTTGTGGACTTTGGAATTCAAATCCTAAGATCTCAACTCCTCTAGCAGCCAGACCAAAGGTTCCTTTCTGTGACATCAGAGCAGTTAACCCAGTGGCAGCAAGGAGACTTATGATGCCTCTGCCTACTGTGACATCATAGCCAAGAAGCCACTGCTTTCTGACTTCAGTGTATGCTACAAACTACCAAAGAGTTTCTCTGTTAGGACAGATTTAAGTGACCTTGACCATGACCTCATTTGTAGGCTATGTATTTGAACCAAGTGGCTTTGTTAAAATTTGCAAGTTGAGGAGTGGGAGGGAAAGTGGGTGGGTGGGTGGGGGAAGAAGGAGAAACTGATTTTGCCATTGCTAATACTTGTTATCTGCACTATATATAGGAGAGAGGGAGAGAGAGAGAGATTTAAATGTAAGGCACCTATGCAGAGGCTCTCAAAAAATAAATATTTAAAGTCTGAATTGAGGCTGTAATGTTAGCTACTTACCGTGCATCTTGCCCACTCAAGAAAGTATCCACCCCGCAACTGTCAAGTTGAAAAGTCACAAAGAATAATCCTATACCAGGGGTAGACAACCTAAGGCCCGTGGGCCGGATGCGGCCCAATCACCTTCTGAATCCGGCCCACGGACAGTCCAGGAATCAGCATGTTTTTACATGAGTAGAATGTGTCATTTTATTTAAAATGCATCTCTGGGTTATTTGTGGGGCATAGGAATTCATTCATCCCCCCCCCTCCAATATAGTCTGGCCCACCACATGGTCTGAAAAAGGTTGCTGACCCCTGTCCTATACTATATCATTGGGTTTATTCCTCCCAGTATGATGCTGCCTTGAGTCCCTCAGATAAATCATGCAGATTTAATTGTCTGCCTTTCAAAATTCACAACATTTCTTACCTGGATCTCCTCTGTTTCATCTACCAACAGAAAGCTTACAACATTTTCTGTCATCTTCTTCCTCTTGGTCTCCTCATCCATCCCCTCCTCCTCCTCGTGAGATTTGTCACCATGATAAACAGTAATGGGGTGCTTCCTCTTGTTTCCACCCGCATGAGTCCTCTTCTGACACTCTACACAGAGGTTAATTTTGCATGCTTGGCACCTTATTGCTGCCCTCTGTCTGGAGTTTATGATATTGCTCTGCATGATATTCCCACTGGCAACCTTGCAGGTGTCACAGTATGGGACATGGCCGGCTTTAATTCGGGTCCGTTCATGGTTTCGTAGCCTTTCCTGCCTGTGTAGTTCTTCTTCACACCGCTGGCACTGCAGGCTTCCACACTCATCGCACTCAAAGGTTGCTTCATCTGTGCCACTGCAAGCATAGCTTTCCTGGCACAAAAGGGCAGTATTCAGTCCTTTATCTGCTGTTGGAGGCTGGGCACTCATTTTCAGAAATGTTACTGTTAGCTTTACAATTTTTTAACAGATATGTACATTGGTTTTCCAAAGGATTAGAATCTTAACATTGAGGAAACTCTGCATATGTTGATATTTCTATTAAAGCATGTGTCCGTCTTGATTTTCTCTCATCTATAATGGTATCATTATATGCAAAGCCAATGTAAACACTGGAGCTTTCCACTATTAAGGACAGGCCCAAATGAATTATGGGCTTAAAAGTCACACTGAGGTTAGATATGTGTAAGAAAACAAGGATATGTTTCTAAAATGCAAGCCAGATCTTTTCCCTGAAAGGCCTGAAAAAGAAATAGGAAAAAGATTTATAAAGATGACATCAGTGGTTTTATATTTTTAAAAAAATCAACAGAAAATTCAGACAATATTAGTAAACCTTGTGCTTTCCTGCCACAATTCAACTCCTCCTGAACAATGCAAAGCACTTGTGGACATTTTCTGGATCTATGCTTTTTGCAAAACAAGGAATGTATTTGTCTGCTCACAGCAATGCTATCTCAGACAAGATCTCTATTTCAGCTGCAATTATATCATCACACAAAATAAGCAGAAGGGCCTTTATAAAAGTAAGTGGCATAGGCCCCAGTTCCATGTATATTCACTCAGAAATAAGACAGACTTAGTCTGGTGGCAGTATATAGGATTACAGCCTTAGGAAGCATGAAAACAAATCTGACCAGGGCGAGCCACATCACAGCGTCACATATTTTTAAACCCTACAGTCTGGGTTTTTATTTTTTCCAGCGGTGAGTATCTACTTACCTTAAATTAGGACAATAATAAATTTAAAACTCAAGCAAATGTTTAAGCCAGCAAACGGGGTGGAGGAAGGGTAGGGGTGTTACAGTAAGATTGTTCCATCTGTTTACATTTGTGACTTATTTGCTTCCAAGACAGGACCTTTTGCCTTAAAGCACAATATTTATCTGCCTGTGTTGCCTAAAAAAGGGCAAAGCATATACCTAACGAGCTGCTTACTTAAGGTTACTTTAAATCAAAATAGGAAAATATTGCTATATACTAAACATTTCTTTTAAACTAGCAGATCTTCTCATAAACAACAACGGGGTGGGGAGGAAACAGAATAAACGAAATGACAGGGTCTGCCTAGGAGTAAAATATCCCCCCAACATCCCGATCTATTGTTTACAAAAACAGTAGGCACCTTCCTCCTCCTCTTCCTCCCTGGAAGTCTTAGTGACTAAGTAATCAGATCACAGTCTCCTCCTCCTCCTCCTCCTCTGAGCTTCAAGGATCGAGCTGTGTGCAGATCCTTCCTCTCCCCCGCAGGGTTAGGGCTTAACTCACACAGTGCCTGAGCCCCACCATGTAGACTTGGGACCCCCTAGGAGGGATCGGGGCCAATCCAAAGCTCTTCTCCTTCTCCCCTTGTTGTCAGTCTTGATCAGCTGATCGCAGGGAACTTCAGGGTTATTTTTTTTTCTAAGACAGGAAGGTGAGCGGTCGAAGGGGGAAAGGCCGGGTGCATTGTGGGAATCGTAGTGCTCAGGGAGCGGAGCTTTAACGCGTTCGGAGCGAGGGCAGAACTACATGTCCCAACATGCACTGCGGAGAAAAGCGAAGCCGACTTGCACAGCATCCCGGGAGATGTAGTTTCAACAATCCCTGGGCTCGTAATTGTGACAAGCCGCGGCGACAGTGAGGTTTCGTAGGAGGAGGAGGAGAATGCATGGGTGGGTGTGATGTGGCGTAACGTGTTGTGTAATGCGGAGGGATAAAGAGAGATTATCGGGTAGGGGTGGAAATTCGTATAGATGTAAGCTCTTCGCCTTTATGGAATATTAGGGTTTACTGCGGCGCACCTGGGAGTTCAGTTTGGCTAAGGGAGCAAGTAGGAGGTTGCAACAGAGCCCCATAAACCTCCCCTCTGGTTTATTCCCAAAGCGAGGCTTCCTTCTGGTTTGCCCCGAGTTGTCTTTAGAATCAGTTTAGCCGCAAAAACTTGGGATCCCAAGGGCTGCAGGAGTTGTTAAAAGAAAGCGCTTCGAACCTGTTCTCCCGGTTGCATCTTTTTGGTGGATTATGAACTTCTGTCCAATTGCTAGCAGGACTTCCGTAGAGCTATGAGTGAAGTTGGTCCGTTAAACTTGGCTTTGGCACTGGGAGTTCTACTGGCAGAAAACTCGTAGAGTTGGAATGGAACCTGAAAGTGATTGCACTATACAACAATCTGATGAAGGATGAAGAGGATGTCAGGAGGGGTCTGCAGTCACAATACAAGTTGCACTAAAAGGGAACAGATAAAATGGACTATAGATTTGTAGTTAGAAGGGACCTCAAGGGTCATCTAGTCCAACCAACCACAAGTTAGGAATCTGCTAGGTCATACATGACAGATGGCCATCCAACCTCTACTTAACCTTCAAGGAAGGAGAGTCCACCACCTCTTGTGGGAATCTTCCACTTAAACAGCTCTTACTGTCTTCCTGATGTTTAGTCAGAATCTCCTTTGTGACTGTCCTTCCTATACACCAGTTCCCAAACACACTGGTGTAGCGCTCAGCACACACTCCCAGAATAATTGTACTTTGAACTAAAGCGCCTGAAACTATGATATATATGTATAAATGAAAATCTTCTAACTATTCATCAATAAGGTAAGATTAGTTGAGCATAAGTGATTATGTTACAGTACATTAACACATTAATAGAAACTGATGCTATACATAAAGTACATGTATTGGTTATTAAGCCAATGCATATCCTAGTCTGAGCATGATACTGAATAAATGTGTTGCCAATAAAGTCACATAGGTTCAATAAGAGATGAACATCCTAACATTTAATTAGCAAAGATTTCCATAGGCGTATACAAGGTTTTTTGAGATCCAAAATGACCAACACGTTTTGAATTCAATAGAATTCTTCACGAGAAAAACCTTTTGTTTCTATTTTGCATTCAGCTGCAACATGTATCCTCACTCTCATTGGACTATAGGGTTGCAATCCTTTAAACCCTTAGTAAATGGCTTATTTCTGAGTAAACATGCATAGTAATGCAGTGCAATGCTACAAGCCTGTACACATTTCTCTGAAAGTAAGCTTCACTGAATGCAATTGGATAAAATTGTACTGTGCTGGTATGAACAGTAGAGTGCAACCACTTTGGATTTTTTTTTAACCATATGAACATTTTATATAATTTTTCAACCATTTTTCTACCTGCATGGTGTACCCAAGGCAACATTCAAAACTCCATAACTACAACACACAGATATCTCATAGTTTAAGGCAAACAAAATGGGATGTCTATCTACTTACCGGTACTCCTGTGATGTTGACTCCTTCTTGATGCCTTTATACAAATCTATGGTGTGATCACTCTTGGAATTCTCTTGACCGTTCTGGTTACCACAAAGCTGGAAAAGGTGTAGGAAATGACAAACAAAATAATCAGGAGGCAGAAGCAACTCACTTCCAAGACAAGGCTACGATGTTTGGGACTTAATAGTTTACAAAAAAAAAATTTAAGAGTAAGTGGACATGATAGTTTATAAAATGGTGCATGTTGAGAAAGTTGTTAGAGCTAAGTTTGTGCGTTGAACCACCGTCAAAGCACAAAAGCTGCTCAAAGGGCTGGTTGGCAACTCTACACGTGTCTTCTGTTTTCCCCAACATAGTGTGATCTGGTTGTAGCTGACCTCAGGAGGGGACTGTAAGCCAGGGAGCTGGATCTGCTAATGGGCAGCTGCACCTCCTTTCTCTATTCACTTAGGTCCCCTAAGCTTTAAGGGAGCATGCTTCTCAGGCTGCTCAAATTGCATACCATGCATAGTCAGTTGGTCTAGATAGGATGAGTCCTGCTGCAATGCTACCACATTGGGCTTATCAGGCAATACAGGGGAAGTTGCCATGGGAAAAGGAGGGGTCAATATGGTTGGTTGGCTAATGGAGGGGCAGGATTTTACTCCATGCAGCATTCCTCCTGGTTGGCTCAGGTGTGTCTGAGTGTGGAGGCTGATCCTTCTTTCCTAGTGTGCTGTATACCCTGAATTTGACTTAGGGCCCTCCAAGCATGCAGAAATTGTTCCACCAGCCCAGGGCTCCTTTTGCATCCCCAAGGTTCCTGGTACCTATGACTGGGTGTTGGGGTTGTGGGCTTTGGAGTGACAAATGTTACATGGTGTATGTATTTTCCTTCTGCTCTTATGGCTAAGTACGTAGGGAACTGTTCTGTGGTAGGCTATCTGAAGTGTGGTCTCAAGTCCTATGTCCACTGGGAAGGATTGTTGGGGTGCTTCCCATTAGCCCACTCTCCCCTGGTGATGTTTCCCAAACTGTGCTTTATGGAGTGTGCCACTATGTCTGTTGGAGTGAGTACACTGTAGCAGTGTACGTTCTGTGTGGGGTGGGTGAGGAAGTGCCTGAATCATTGCAATTATATTGGCTGCCTCCACATGTCATGTGGCCATTGTTAGTGATATGTTAGCTCAGGTATGTTTGAGCTGCATCAGGGAGGGAGGGTGGGCACATCTATCCTTGTTTTTGTTTTTTTGTTTGGAGATGTGTTATTACTAACCTCATGTATAGCAGGCATAGGATGCATCAGCTATAATGTTGGTGTATAGGAGGCAATTCTATGACCTGGCATAAATAAGAATATAGCACAACTTTATCGGAGTGGGGAGCTTTGGAGCTAGCAAAGTAAAGCAGTATTTTTTTTACTGCACTTTGCCTTGGCCAGTACAAGAACTGGGCTGTAGATGTGAAGCTGGCTTTGCCACTCCATCAAGCTCTGCTGAATGACGATTAGGATTGTATTCTAATTTATTGAGAGCAACTGTTGTAGCCCCAACCAAGGCTGCATCACAGTTTAGCTAACACTATCCAAACTCTCAGCGTGATCACTCTCTATTAGACAAACACACACACCTTTTCTCAGGAATCTGCAACCTTAGCTTCTATTGAGGGAATGCCAATGTGGGACAATTAGCAAGCAAATAAATCCTGAAATTGTATCGTATTGTTTTGACTGCTTAATGAGGAGTTGTCCATCAGCCAGTGTAATGATGTGTACAAGATCAGAATGCAAGGTAAAGGGACCCCTGACCATTAGGTCCAGTCGCAGACGACTCTGGGGTTGCAGCGCTCATCTTGCTTTATTGGCCGAGGGAGCAAGCGTACAGCTTCCGGGTCATGTGGCCAGCATGACTAAGACGCTTCAGGCGAACCAGAGCAGCGCATGGAAACGCCATTTACCTTCCCGCCGGACCGGTACCTATTTATCTACTTGCACTTTGACATGCTTTCGAACTGCTAGATTGGCAGGAGCAGGGACTGAGCAAAGGGAGTTCACCCCATCACGGGGATTCAAACGGCTGACCTTCTGATCGGCAAGCCCTAGGCTCTGTGGTTTAGACCACAGTGGCAACCGCTGTAATTGCATAAAGCATAATTTAAAATATAGTTGTTACTCTACTGAGTTTAATTGGAAACTGTTTCATCAATAGCCAGATCATCTGCCATGTCTTAATATTCCCACTGAATATTATTACTTGTATCTTCATTACTTGTATTGTAAGACAGCTAGTTGTTTAAAAACTGTTGTTACTCTGAGCCTATGGAACAACATAGGCTAAATATAAATCCATGACCCGTAGTCTGTCTGTCCTTCTACTCTCTTTCTATCCCTATTCAGGCATTATATTCATGAGTAAGTACCGGTAATATACAAAAGCTGAAAAAGTGGGGCCAGGTATGCTAGTTCCACCACCACCCCATCCTCCTTCACAACTTGCATTACAGTACTTTACATCAGGGGTGGGGAACCCTTTTCAACCCAAGGGGCCACATTCCTTTCTGGACAACCTTCCAGGAGCCACATGCCAGCGGTTGGTAAAATCACAGGCAAATGTGGGCAGAGCAATGAATCTGTATTTTACCTTTGTGTGGTAAGCTAGTTTATTCACAGAATTGCACACCCCTCACTAACCTCCATGTAGGCAAGCAAGAAACGTAATATGTGTTAAAGGACAGTTTCCAGCCATAAAAAACACCCGAGGTTGCAAAGCAGGGATGGTGAGAGGTGTGGTCTGGAGAAGCCTGAGGGCCAGATAGAGAGGCCTGGATTAACATGATTAACTAGTACTTTGTTATCCCAGGCTGATACTGACATGTACTGTAATTTATGTTTTGCCATGTCTAGAAGCTACACAGGAAACACCTCATAATTCAGTATTATTCTAGTGAACAGAGTGCTGAGTGCTTTGCATATTTTAGTGACCTTCTGATGCAGGAATCCTGCTCTGCTCCTGTAGATTCCCTGGGCAATGTAGAACCCTGCAAAACTATTCAGAGACCTATTTGTATTTTTTATTTTAAAAAAGAAACACCTGCATTAGCATAGATTCAACTGTACTCATGCGCAGAAAGACACATGGAATTTTATTAAGAATTGGGGGGTGGGGGAAGTGTCAGTTTTTCTACTGAAGAGCTTGTAGAATATGAACAGTCTGGAGAATAATGTAGCTTGGGCCCTGAGCATATGTATGTGATGTGTTGTATATTAGTGGTTTGTAATAAGAGTTAAAAGGGAGCCCCGACTTCCAGCAGAGCACAATTGAAAGCCCTTACCAGCTAGTAAAATGACAGAGACCAGACCGAATGCAAGTGAAAAGCAAGGCGGCTAGTTAAGCCTGACCTTTATTTAAAAAAACTGTTGCAACAGGGTGCTCCCCCACACGCAGGAGAGGAGGACCCAGAACAAAGGTGTGCCCTCCCTTATATTATTGTTGTTGTTTAGTCGTGTCCGACTCTTCGTGACCCCATGGACCAGAGCACGCCAGGCACTACTGTCTTCCACTGCTTCCCGCCCTTATTTCAAATTGCCCGCCCTGGAGTCCAAGACCACCCCCCAGATACATCATACCTACATCACAGAAAAGGCGGTCTACAACAGAAATCTGAGTGCGCTGTTTTTACCCTGTCTGCCAGGTTACCTGTATGGTCACTTGACTGGATTACCTGGGGAGTCTGGCCATCCTTTGGTAATGATAATACTTAATTCCTCAGCCAGGTCACAGGCTCACCCTATTCACACCTTAAATATACCCTTAAGGCAGGATTTGTGAGGACAGAGAAAATGGGGATGTTTCTGCATTTCCTTCCACCTTGTAGAGCAGGGGTAGGCTACCTAAGGCCTGGGGGCCAGATGCGGCCCAATCGCCTTCTCAATCTGGCCCGTGGATGGTCCAGGAATCAGCGGGTTTTTATTTGAGTAGAATGTGTGCTTTTATTTAAAAAGGCATCTAGGAATTCGTTCATTTCTCCCCCCAAAATATAGTCTGGCCCCTCACATAGTCTAAGGGACAGTGGACTGGCACATGGCTTAAAAAGGTTGCTGACCCGTTGTAGAGAAATATTTGAGGTGACTGAGTCAAAATGACATTAGGACTTTTCCTATGGGTTTCACATATTTGGTTTTATATATTTATATATGTGTTTGCTTGGTACATTTATGAACATTATTCTTATAACAGGTTATAATGCCAAACCACAACAACAGACACAAGTTCAACTCCCCCCCCCCCCCATGAATTTTACTTGGTGACCTTACTCAACTTGATCTACCTCAGAGTTGTTTGGATTTCAAGTTTCAAGAATGAAGCTGCCCTACACCTTGGCTTCGCTACCTAGGAACAAGGCCACAGCAGGTTCCTATTTTCATAGTTTTTCCGAAGGCACTGAAGGCAGCCTACTATTGAAGTACGGAGCCCTACAGTTCAGGGTTCCTGAATGTTTATCGTGGCTGTGCGCAGCCATTTCGCAAATGAAGAGAGCCCCAATAGCTTTGCTTGACGCGCTGGCGTATGCTTATGTATGAAGGGGTCGATGAGAACGAGGACGCTGTACAATGCTGGGTTTCCATGGTAAGAATCCAAAGAAGCTCAGATGTGACCGGAAAATGGCGGCTCGCCGCAAAACATTAAGCGGTAGTGTTGATTGCCCACAACAAAGATGGCGACAGAGCCGTCAAGCCGCCCGCTGCCCTCTTTGCAGGTATTGAGATGCACCACAGACTTCATTCCTTCTGACGCTCTTCTTGTGTGAGCTAAAGGAGGCCGCTACTCCTAGGAAACATTGCAGCAGGGGCAGAGTTTCGCACTTTTCTCTAACTCAGCTTTTATTTCAATCCTCGGCGATTTTTCCTCAATGAGAAAACTAGTTAGTTACAGCTCTACCCTCTGAGAGACGGGCGGACAGGCCGTCGGGAAAACCTGACGTTATTCCTAGAGGGTTTCTGTTTCCTTTCGGACCGGGGGCGCTCTAGCTCCTGTCTCTATGGTCGGCCGCGCGCGCGCTGCAGCCTGGTCTTCTGACGAAAGGCGCTCAGGGGCGGCCCCTCACGTGACCAGCGGCGTAACGCGACGGCGCCTGTGGCTCATTGCGGTGCGTTCGCGGCCTAGTTGCCTTTGCCGGGTTTAGAGGCGTCGCGAGGGAAAGGCCTCGTTTCCTCCGGCAGCGCTTGCGGTGAGAGGCGGGTGACGTCCGGGCCGCTGCCGCTAATCCTCCTCAAGGAACGGGGAGGGGGCGAGGACATGACGGGCCTCGCCGGCATGGGGCACCTGCGGTACTGGGCGCCACTCTAGCAGGGGGCGGGAGCGGGTCGACGGGGTTGGGGGGGGTCTGCTCTTGGTTTCCCCGGGGGAAGGGGGAATGGCGGAATCCGCGACCTACAGGCCACGGGGGGGGGAGGGGAGCTGGGCGGCGGGATCGGGTCCTCTTTTGCGGGGAGGGGGCTGTTTGGAGGTCCGTCCCCCCTTTCTTAGCGGATGGGCGGAGGGAAAGGATGTGGGGGGCGCTAGTGGGCCACAGCTTCTTAGAAAGGGAGGGCCACACTCAACCGCCCTGCGAGTTAGCCCGTTTAGAACGAATCCCCTATAGTTGTTCCTGGTAGCCCCCCTGCGTGTTTTGTACAGGGGCCTGATTCACTACGTGCGTGTTCAGAGCTTGACCAGCATCAAGCTTTGACTCGTACGTGTGAATGCATAGCTGTCAACCTTTCCCCTTTTTGCGGGAAATTCCCTTATTATAGCATTGGGAAACAGCACGGAGGGTTGACAGTTATGGCCATCGCAGATCACGCACCGTAGGCAGAATCGTCATATTATTAAAAGCGCAGTGTTCTTGAAAGGTCTCACTCGTGCAAAATACTATTCAGTAAGCTTCTATGTGGCAGTGCGTTTGCAAATGGGTAATTTTATTCCAAAATGTTGAGCAGCAAGCTGAACTTCGCTATCTTTCAAGTTCAGCGTGTAAAAATAATAATCCTGCAGTTTCTATACTTGCACATACGAATAATCTCGTAGAAGTACCTGCAACATGCCCACATAATGTGGTTGGGATCAATCATTCATAACTGTTTTAAGTAGCAGGTTATTGTTCCTTTAATGCAGGCAAGGCTGAGGGGTGTAATTGTAATGAATCTGCACATCTTCAATGGAGGTTTTCCATTATGTGTGTGAGAAATGTGTTTTAAGCCTTAATAACATTTACTTGAAATGAAACCCCAATGGAACTTGGTATGAATTAGACTTGCAGCAGAAATAATGCTGGGAGAGCTGGCAAATTGATCATAGCTCAGTGGTTGAGCATCAGCTTTGCATGCAGAGGGTCTCAGATTCAGTTCCAAGCATCTCCAGGTCAGGCTGGGGGAGACCCTAGTCTGAAATCCCGGAGAGCCACTGCCAGTCAGCCTAGGTGCTGCTGAGCTAGAAGGCCGTGTGGTCTGACTGCTTTTTAACTCTAAATATCTCCAGAAAATTCATGTTAAATTAACACTGAACATTTCAGATCTTTTTATGCAATTCCAAAATACAGTAGTTCATAGTCCTCTGGCTCTGTTTCCGGTGACTCTTAAACTAGTTGTCTACTTGTGTTTAGGCAACATTTTGATAAAATAATAAGAAAAATGTATTGTGTCTATAATCTATTTTTTCTTGTTATTTAAGCCAAGATGCCACCAGTTAATCCAAACTTGCAATCTGGTGCAGACTGATTACTGATATTTGTTCAAGCATAAAACAATATATAGCAGGATGAAGAAGATGCAAGAGGAGTACCTTAAAACAATTAATACAATGTAAATAGCATAACTTTAGGTGTATCAAAACAAACTTCTATATAATCTTGGCATTTTTTGTTTTCTAAGCATAATAGTATTGCAAATACTGTACTTTTGTGTATAACACGTCCCCTATTGTTGGGGACTCCCAATTTCAGAAAATGGCCCAAAGTTGTTGAGCTTTTGGGAGGGGAATCACTAACCCGGAGATTGCAATCGCTCCCACCGCTCTCTAACAATCGCTTGCATTTGCTACAAGTGTCTGCCCGATCGCCAACAGCGGAAGTAAATATTACGCACAATTCCCGCAGTGGCAGCCAATCCTCAGCAGCCCTTGCCGCAGCAACCAATCACAATACAAATTGCCAATGACAATCTGCAGCTCGCAGCTGCAACCAGTCACTCGTGACCCCTACCCACTACCCATGTATAAGATGCCCCCAGTTTTTAAACCTTTTTTGAGTAAGAAACCCTAGTCTTATACATGGAAAAGTACATTATTTTGTGGGTCACCTGTATTTATTAATATATCTATTTCTAGACCACCATACATTTCAAGGTGATATATATGTGTTAAACATGAAATATCATTTGTAAAAAATACAGATTACCATTAAGGTGACTTGGTAAGCAAAAATTAAACAGTTGCAAAGACCTGTTGGTATTTATAGGATTGCTGGTGGAAATGTGGTTTGGTGTATGACTATGTCCCTCTTAATTTAAACTTTATTTAAAACTATTTCAACAAATGAGAAATGGAAAATATTCTGGGATCATATAACATGACCAGTAACTTTTTCTCTTTCATGCATCTAAAAGCCTGACTTTATCCAAGATTTTTACTATCTGACTCCCCCCCCCTTAAACTTTGAATTCTATGGAGTTCATCCTTTAACTCCTTATTTTTCTCTTTTCATATACTGAACAGCATCACAAAAGCTGGATTCATTAAAATGCCATATTTGCAAGACAGTGCTGTACATGTCTACGCAGAAGTACCATTGTTTTTCATGGAATTTATAAATAAGTGCAAATGGAAATTCAGTCCCAATGTCTCATCTTTATTACACACACATGTATTTCACCTTTCAGGATACAAATGCTTCCGAGCTAGCTTATAAGTAACATTAATCTATGTTAAAAAAAGTAAAGGAACACATGATAAGAAGTAGCAACATACAGAGGCATTGGGATTCTTTCCACAGGACATATGGTGGTAGATCGCCCTCTGGGAAGTGAGGGGAAAATCTACTGGAGCAGGTTCTGATGTAGTCTTTGCATGCATTTCCATCTCTGGAATCCTTCCCACAGGACAGTTGATGGCTCTGATGTGATATTCACCTGCATCCCTCTCTCCTGGAATGCTCCTGAGCTCTTGTTTATTGTCTAGCTGCCTTGCCAGTATCCAGAGCTGAACATGACAGAAATAAGTTTTAATTTATTCCTTTATTTCTTGACATTTATTCAATACACAAATCTTTTAATTTTTTTAAATACTATAAGACTACTTTTTAATCCAGGAAAATCTTCTCAAAAGTCGGGGGTGGTCTTATACGCCAGGTGGAGAATCTGCGGTCGAGTATATCTCAAACTCTATATTTTAACTGGAAAAGTTGGGGGTCGTCTTATACACCGGAAAATACGGTAGTTATATGTATTTCAGACTATGGCAGAGCTCTTTATTTTAAAGCAGCATTCTAGGAATAAGCACTTTTCTCCATCCATGCCAAGGTTTTTGGCCAGGTTTTGTCAGTCCTTCAGTCTTTCCAGGTTTATCTATCTCTTTACTGCTAACTTGTTTAATATATAGTTATAACTGATTTGAACTTCTGCAACTCCTGCCTGCTAACCTTCCTTCCAGCAGTCAAATTAGAATGCTTCTCTTGTAATCTTCAGACCTAACACTGCTGTAATTTCATTTGTGACTTGCTTTCACATGTTCCCCATTGTTTTCTACCTAGGATGTGGATTTCCTGAGCGGAGAGAATTAATTAGAAAATGTAATGCTGCCCTAAACTGTTTGGATAAGGCATGCATGCTTGACTTTTATATAGTAGTGAGAGATTAAAAAGTATACCATGTCAGTTTTTCATGCTGTATAAATATTTCTTTGTACTTTGTGTGATTTAAGTGCTACATTCTATATTTTAATTATGGGTGTTTATAGTTGTAATTGATTTGTTTACTTGCAAACCCCTTATAAGTTTGTTTTGGCATTAAGCAGTATGCAAAAGTTGGGTCTTCAATCGGTTTCACCTGCTACACCAGCTGAAGCCGTATCTGGATTGGAATATTCTGGCCACCATAGTCCATGCATTGGTAGCTGGATTACTGTAATGCACTGCATGTGGGCCCACCCTTTCTGGCAGCTCTGCTAATGGGGACAGATGGCCAACAGCATATAACTCCTCTGCTGAAACACCTGCACTGGCTGCACATATCCTCCCAGGCCAGGTTCAGAAGCCCAGTTGGCTTTCACTAGAAGTCAGGCATTTGGTGTTTCGTTTACTTCATACATTCACAATCAATCAGGCAATGAGGTGGTGGACTTTCACATTCAAGTGGCGAGCTTGGTGACTGAGCATGGACTTTATCCAAAAAAATTAAAGCAATACTGTACTGTATGTACGGGAGTGGGCGGGAGGCAGGTCTGCTAAATATGTCAGTGATATATCCATTGTATGATTGCCAATCCTGCCTCTTTAAAATAGGATTTTAATTATTTATTGGTTAATTTATTCCTTGGAACAAAGGGTAGCAATAATAATATTTTTACTAATCTTCTAAATGTTTACTCATAATTGGTAGAAGATTGATTCATGGAACAGCATCTAATACCCCCCAAATGTTTAGGTTTTCCACACCAGACAGATGAAGAGCGTTTTTCTGCTTTACATTTTTGGGGCTTCCGTCCCTTTGTTTTTCTATTATTGCCCAAGACACTCTCTTTTCCTTTATCTCTCCATCTTTCAACTTGTTTTCTTTATTTCCCATGCCTGCGTTCCTGTCTTGTGCTATAATCTTACTTATTTATTGACAGCCATTCCATTTTCTGCTCATGAATCCACACTCCGTTCCACCTTCAGATGCTCCTCGGACCGACTACTTCAGTCTTCCCTAGATCACTATAAAGTCAACGCTTCTTTATCCCTTAGATATCAGTTAACCTTTCCCTTGCACTATTCTTACTGTTGCTTGGTTAAATTATCATTCATGTTGTAATGTAGAAGCTGCCTTATATTGACCACTTTCAGACATCACATTAAACTTTGGTATATCACGAGAATAAGCCTAAGCGAGTCTGGGGCTTGTGTACTGCAGAGAGAACTTTAGACAGTTTTGATTTCATTTTTTTATTAACTGCAGCTTGAGGTGACAAACCAATCTGACAAACTCTGGTTAATCTTAACTACCTGTGGTTGGAAAGTTATTTATTTGATAAATCATAGTTAAGATTAACAGTAGTTTTTCAGGTTCAGGCAACACAGACTGTTATTACAAAAATTTAGTGACTATTTCAGAGGATTTAAGGACACACAAACCCAAGGCTCACCTAGACTCATTCTCATTATGATAAAAGATAGTTTCTTGTGTCATCCAGATGCAGCAGCTGTTTGTTCATCTTGTCCTATATTGTTCAGTCTAACTGGCAAAAGCTTTCTGGTGCTTCAAATAAGAGTCTTTCCCAGCCTGAAATCTTTTCGTTACGGATGCCAACAACTGGACCTGAAACCTGCATGCAAAGGTTGCTCCACTACTGAGCTTAGTCTGAGGTCATTTGGTTAGAGCAAGCCTTCATGCTTTTTATTGTTGAGCTTTAGGTTATTGTTGGTCTAGTGCACCCATATTTCATTTACTTGGAAGTAAGTGTACTGGTTTCAACAGGACTTGCTTTCAGGTAAACATGTATAGAATTGAACAAATAAAAGGATTAAGTGCCTTGTTGTCTAATATTTACTTTGTTTTGTAAATGTATATGCCACCTCTTTAAAATTTTATTTTATTTATTGTAGTAATAATAAAATAACACAAGCAAACAGTAAATACCAAGATGATACAACACCAAATCTAAAAACAGGGCGGCAGCAGACAAAAACAATCCAAGCAAAAATTCCAACTCCAAAAGCAACCTCAAAAACATAGTAGGTTGTATCCAGTTGATACTGTTGTCCAAGCACAAGGGCTTTTGATCCAGCAGGAGCAATCCTCCTGAGTCAAAGCCATATTAACACTTCATATAAAGCACCAGCACCAAAATTGTACTTGGAAGCACATGGGAATCTAGTGAGCCTGCCTAAAAACTTGTGTCATATGGTTCCCATAACGGTAATAACCGATGCTTTCCCCATGGGAGAACTATTTTCTCATTGGAGATGTATCTTATCACTGACATTGCTGACATTTTGTAGATTGGTGAGGGTACTTTGACTAGGACTTTGGGAGGGCTTGAGGATTAGTCATCCAGCATTAAGCTGGAGTTCCCCAGTTTGGATATTATGGGGAATTCTGGCGTAATACAAGCCAGGGTCATCACATCAAAGCTGGTGTGCAGTGAAGGGAGGAATATTCAGCTCAGCTGTGATTCTTATCCAGAGTGGGCCATTGTGGGTATTAGGATCAGCTGTGTTCCCAACTGATCCTTTTATCTCTACGAAACTTGCTAGCCTTACCTACATAGTGTAGTATTTTGTGTAGCAACAGCCTGAGGTAAGAACCATGCTCAATGGGCTTTCTCTGTAGGTGTTTCACAGTTAGATATCTCATCATATCTGATAACTTGGCGCAAAGGTGTGCTTAGGCAGCCAACTGGTTTTTAAGAGTTAGGCTAGAGCTGCTGTTTTCTACCTGGTTTTAAGCATCTTGCTCATTTAGGGGTAGAATAGAAACAAATGTAAGCAAGCACTGATTTGAAGCTGATGGGTTCATTCTTTTTCTAGGTTACTGCTAAAAATGTCTTTTCCGCCTCACTTGAATCGCCCTCCTATGGGTATCCCAACACTTCCACCTGGAATTCCGCCTCCACAGTTTCCAGGTTTTCCTCCGCCTGTACCTCCTGGTAAGTTTTCTATCAGAAGCTTGTCTGATCAACCTCATTCTTCTATATTGGTCAGTAATATCTTAAAATTTTAGGTTGGCTTTTAGTTTTTCTTTGTGACATGTGTGAACAAAATACAGTTAATCCTGCAGCTTCTATACTTCCTGAGACCACTTAACAGTTCTGTTCCGCCTATTTAGTACCTGATTTGAAAAAATATATAGTTTTTTGGTAGCTCTTGCTCAGAGACTATTATTGCAACCTCTTTATTTCACAGGGACACCGATGATTCCTGTGCCAATGGGTATTATGGCTCCAGCACCAACTGTAAGTATTGCATAAGCCACTGTTCACCGTAAATATCTTTTTAATTTAAATGATAAATTTGAAAAAAAATTCCAAGCAGTTTATAAAAAAGCATTAAAATAAATAATAAAGCCACAATTAGCAGCATCAAATATTAAAACACAGCATATGTAACACTGTACTGATCCCATATTATAGTTAGCAAATTGGGAACCATTCCCATGAACACATGACCCACCCTCCTTCAAAACAAAGTCCTACCTCCTCTTTTTGGCTTTAACCATGTTTAATCATTGGATCTGCACTGACACTAACTATGGTTAGGGTGATGTCTTTGAATTTGAAAAGAATGCGCATGAAAAATTGCAAGGCTATAACAGTGTAACACATTTAAATACAAGGTTCCTGACTTAATGTTATTTCCTGTATGCTTTTATTTATAAAGCATGTGTATTGCAATTTGTAAAGTAGAATAGACTCAAAGGAACTGTATGAAATTTCCTTTGCAGGCTCATCTGTTCAGGCAAAAATAATAAATGCTAAGTTCCTGCTTGGTACCTTAGGAACAGTGTTTTTAAACTTACTAATTGTTGTAGTGAAAAAAAATCACAAGAGGTATTTGTTCCTCATCTTTCAGGTTCTGGTCCCAACTACCGTGTCAATGGTCGGAAAGCATATGGGAGTTAGAAAGGAACATCCAGGTCTAAAGAACAAGGAAAATGATGAAAACAGTGGTCCCACTACTACTGTTTTCGTAGGCAACATATCTGAAAAGGCTTCAGACATGCTTATACGACAGCTTCTTGCTGTAAGTGGAATTACCTTTTAGAAAGCAACCTTGCAGTGTGTTGATTAGAGATTTTAGTGTTGCTTAATTTTTCACTGATTTCATTGACTTTTTGTATTCTTTAAAATGTTAGTTAAATTCCTGCACTTAAGTGTTCCATATGCATGCAGGGTTTTTTAGCTCACCTCTTCCCCACACCTCTGGAAATTCCTCCATCAAGATCAGGGCCCTCCAGACCATATCTCATGAGACATGAGGGGCTGCCCTATAAAGATATATAATCTACCCCCAATAGACAGGCAAAAAATTCCTGCTTTGCAGGGGGTTGGACCAGATGACCCTTGTGGTCCCTTCCAGCTCTACAATTCTATGATGATGATGATGATATTGATATTGATACCCCACCCATCTGGCTGGGTTTCCCCAGCCACTGGCTTACAGCATATACAAAATTGTAAAAACATCAGACATAAAAAATTACTCAATACAGGGCTGCCTGAATCTATGAAATGCTAGATTATTGCTACATATTATTTCAGCCCTGAAGCTAAGTACTGTACAAATTTACTGACTTGCCAACCTTGTGTGTTAGAATGGTCAGTGGTGGGCTGATGTAGTTTAGGCTGTTACCAAACTAAACTCTTGAAGTGGAGAAGCTGTTTTCATGGAAAATAAGGCTAGGTTATGCCTTCACTAGCAGTATGTCAATGGTAATCACAAGTTGGGAGAGTACAGTTGCTCTCAGGTCCTTCTTGAAGATTTCCCACTGTGAGAACAGGATCCTGGACTAGATGGGCCACTGGCCTGATCCAGGATGGCTGGCCTTATGTTCTTTAGTGGAGAACACTAAAACATATACATTAAATCAGAAACTGAAATGGCAAATACAGTCTATAAAAATAACAATAAAAATCAAAGATGAGCTCCAAATGAATTTCAAAATCAAAAGCAGATTCCTATCTAATGGGTTACAATGACACAATTAAAAAACCTAGATTGGATTTGAAGGGCAAATGTCCAGGAAAGAATAGGTTTTCATTGTGTAAAGTTTAAAAAGATATTTCTGTCTAGGAAAGAAGTTCCAAAGCTGGGGCACCACTACTGAAAAGACCATATCTAATTGCTATGCCTCAGATTATAGGAGCAGATGCAACAGGGCCTTCTTGCAAAGATTTCAATCAAGGAAATGAGTATTTGGAAGGAAATGGCAGACCTTCAACTCACCAGGGTTGCAGATTAGGGTTTTAAACATGACAGCTTTTAGAATCATAGAATTGTAGAGTTGAAAGGGACCCTGAGGATCATCTAGTCCAGTGGTGTCCATACTTTTTTCAAAGAGGGTCAGATTTAATGAAGTGAAGGGCCGTGGGGGCCAAGCAAAGTTGTTGACCCTTTTTTTAGGATGGAAGTTGTTGAGCTTTTTTAGGGTTGGAGTTGCTGAGCTGCTTTTAGGATTGAAGTTGTTGAGGTTTTTTTTAGGATTTTACCCCAGGAAATAAATGGGCCGCCTTAAACTGACCGGCGGGCCGGATTGGGACCCTGAAACGAACTGGACATGCCTGATCTAGTCTAATCCCCTTCAATGTAGGAATATGCAGCTGTCCCATACAGGGATCGAACCTGCAACCTTGGTGTTATCAGCACCTTACCCTAGCCAACTAAGCAATAATAAATTATCATGATTAGTAGGGTTTTAAGGAATTATAAGTGAGATCCAATTCTGGCAACCCATTTGCACAATGAGACTTTGATTTCTATTTTTCCCTGTCCAGCCACATATGAGCCCCAGAATTTGCCCTGACGTGTCGCCTAGCCCTCCAGATTTTGGTCGTGCAAGTCCCAATGCATGATCGTGCCTTACAAGATGCAACTCTATTAATATATAGAAGTACAGTTCTTAATTCATATTTCACTTTAAACCAGCTTGTTTTTAAAGAGACACTTTACAAATAGGGAAGTGGTAACTTAAAAATTTTGTTTAGTGTTTTAAAAAATCTGGTTATTTTTCCTCTCCTTTTAAAAAAATAATCAAACCCACTGAGAGATAATAGAGGATATGTTTTAAGACAAACTTTTAAGTGCAAGGAGTAAGGAGCTGTCTGTGGAGGTGATAGAAGAGGTTAAATAATAATGATTAGCAGGGTTGTGAGAATAAAATACTAGACACCACCACAATTATTAGGTGTGCAAATTTCTTTTAGGATGTCTTCTCAACTGACAAAAATTTCATTGAGAACTTTCAAGAGTGAGAAGTTTTCTGAGTAGTAAAAAAAAAAATCGCCTCAATAAACATTATGTTAAAAATATTTTACAGAAATGTGGCTTGGTTTTGAGTTGGAAGAGAGTTCAAGGAGCATCTGGAAAACTTCAAGGTATATATCCTTTTTTGGCCCTTTAATAGCTATGAGGATATACGCAAGCTTGGTTAAATTTCTGAAGTGCCCACGCTTCAGCAGCAAGGGCTTAATTTTATTTTTCCTCTGAGCTATTCTGTGAGTCAGTAAGTGTATCGGCTGGGACACAGGTTGTGCTTCCACTGCAGATCAACTGTGATCTGGGCCCTTGATCTGGTACTGCTTGCTGCCCAACTGTACTGTACCAACATAGTGCTGAGAATTAATGCTGCCATGCTAACCAGCTTGCCCTCCTGCCAGAGTGGATTGTAACTTTATGCAGCCAGTTAAATGTTGCAGCAACCTAGTATAAAATAGTAACTGACCTTAATGGGATTTCAGATGAAATGCAGCATCACAGGATGGGTACAGCCTTTATCCTCTGAATTGCAGTTGCTTGGGTTTATGGGATTGGTCTGAAGATTTTTCTAAGGCATTTAAAAATGTGTTTTAACTGAGGTCCTGACATATTCTTGGGTGTAATCATAAAACAAATAGTTGAAATAGTTGACATTAAAGGCAATTTTGTGTGTGTGTTGCTCTCGGGTGCATATATAATTTTTTAAATTTGCTTTTATAAATCTCAATTATTCATCCCCTAGCCTTTGGGTTCTGCGAGTATAAAGAGCCAGAATCTACACTACGTGCACTCAGGCTACTACATGATCTCCAAATTGGAGAAAAGAAACTACTTGTGAAAGTTGATGCCAAGACGAAGGCTCAGCTAGATGAATGGAAAGCGAAGAAAAGGGCTTCCAATGGGGTATGTTGTGTGTAACTATGCTAAACTGGGACAGGAAACAATTGAATTACAAATAAATTGGATTGGCATTAAGTGCTCTTAGTTCTTTTACCTGATTTGCTTATTCTCTGTTGCAATTTAACCTGCTATGCTGACTTTGTTACACCTCTTCTGCAGATGACTGTTGCACTGTTCTTTTGTTTAATTTTCACGATTGGAATTTGAGTGTAAACTTCAAACTCCCGAGAAACTGGATTGTAAAACTTGCTGATAGAAGAAGGTTAAGGGATGAGCAGTAGGAGGCTCTCAGATCAAATCTGACCATTTTCAGGATGAAACCAGATGCCCTGCTCTCTGCTAAACTTGCGGATCCAGAGTAGAGTCTGCCAACTCCAATAATAAAATAAAAAAATCTGATTCCAGCTGGGTGTGACCAGCAGGAAAAGCTTTGCTTAACGTACAAAATTGTACACCTGCTTGCATGTCCTCTGCCAGCAAGCACTGTGTCCATATATATTCTCAGGCCACCATAGCTCAACCTAACCATTTAAGTGATAGCTTCATAACAAGCACAAGCAGGTGAACCTACCCACAAACTGCATGTCAAATCACATTTATAAACACCCTCCAATTAAGATTGGAAGAAGTGAGGCATATAATAGCCCCAAGAACAGGCAGCCCCTGGCTAAGATGCAAAACATGAGGAAATCAATCTAGAAAGTGAGTCATTTCACACAGGTGCACTATATCAAAATTTCAAATAAGTTCATAAGTTGCAAGTCCGTGAATTTTTTTACAGGCTTGCCTATCAACACGTGAATTCACAAATCACTTTAAAAAATGTATCTAATATAAGAAGCTGTCAGCTAGTAATACAGTGTTAAAGGGTCTAAACCACTCAGCCTCTTGGGCTTTCCGATCGGAAGGTTGGCAGTTTGGATCCGTGCAAGAAAGTAGATGCTAGTGCAAGTAGATAAATAAGTACTGCGGTGGTGGGAAGGTAAACAGCATTTCCATGCACTCTGGTTTCCTTCATGGTGTTCTGTTGTGCCAGAAGCTGTTTAGTCATGCTGGCCACATGACCCAGAAAGCTGTCTGTGGACAAATGCTGGCTCCCTTGGCCTGAAACGAGATGAGTGCTGCACCCCGTAGTCTCCTTTGACCGGACTTAACTGTTCAGGGGTCATTTACCTTTACCTTACTAATAATATAGCTTTTCTGGAGTGATAATGTTAGAGAGAGAAAAACAAAATATTTAGAGTTTTTTTATCTTGTTGTAAGTCCATGGCCAGGGCTCAGCCAAAGAAGATGTGAAATATAGTGCATTTTCTTACTTGTAGTAACTTAAGCAATCTTGCATAGCTTGCAGTGTTGCTGTACTCTAGCAGCTGCTGCAAGCTCCCAGTTCACCATTCACTATAATTTGCCTCACCATTCACTATAATTTGTCCTTGGGACAAGGAAGGGATAAATAAAGACCAGAGCAAAACACAGCCAACCCACTCACTGAAACATCTTAAAAAGTGTTTTAATGCATTGTTAACTTTTTGCTACATTTGTTTGATAAAATAGTTAAAAGCTTTTAATGAGCTAAATTTAGTTACCCATGTGCCACAGAAAGGGGTTCAGGGTTTACCCTTTTGATACACAGCCTGTAAAGTAGGAGTATTTTAGTACAGTGGTACCTCGTGATATGTACCATCCCCCTTACGAATGCTGCGGGTTACGCGCTCCGCTAACCTGGAAGTATATGCCCCTTGTTGTGACCTTTGCCCTGGGATGCGAGCGGAAGTCGCGCTCGGGCGGTGCTGCAGCAGCGGGAGGCGCCATTAGAGAAAGCGCGCCTCATGTTACGAGCAGTTTCCTGTTACGAACATACTTCCAGAACGGATTAAGTACGTAACACGAGGTACCACTATTTATTTCACATGAGCAGGCAAGAAAGCTCTCCATAAATTCCTGCTGTCTTAAAATATGGAGAAACTAAATAAGGCAAATATCTGGCTCTACTTAACTTCCATCCCTGACTAGTACTGTCTCCCCCTTAATTTCTTTTACTAGCACCTAAGCAGCAGCACCTATTAGGTCATTTCAGGCTGTTCCTCCTTGACATTGCAGCTTCTGCACCAGCTGAAATCCCCTCCTGCCCCTACTTCTTAGCTACTGCTTCTCCATAAGCCTCTATCTCTTTCCTATTCACTCTTTATCCACTTGGCATTTGACTGGACATCCATCTCTTATTCTCAGGTGAGATTCCCATCCCCTCTTTTTAAGGCAAGAATTTATTATTTAAGTTCAATACAAGTGTAGGGAGAGGGGGGGGAAAAACATGATAGGACATTGCCTGGTTTTTTCCACTGCTCCTTAGTAGCAACAGTAGTGACAAATGTTGGATGGGATGGAAGATTTTTAAAAAAAGTAATATGCACATTCTTTTTCTGTATT
Organism: Lacerta agilis; assembly: GCF_009819535.1. NCBI lineage: Eukaryota > Metazoa > Chordata > Lepidosauria > Squamata > Lacertidae > Lacerta > Lacerta agilis. Next base: position 43,735,061 of record NC_046312.1, on the reverse strand, counting down.
TAGGTTTTCCTTGCAGCCAGGCTGTAGGCTGAGAATGGCCTGGAGCAAGTTGAAGTCACTTGGCCTCAGGTCATTCATACTTCCATTTGCAGATGAGAATTTATCTATTTACTATTTCTAAGGAGGAAAGTGGGGATTTTCATTTCTTACTGTATTTGCTTCTGTGATTTATTTATTTATTTTTAGATTTAGAATTGTTGTGAGCCCCTTTGAGCCTTCTGAGAGGCAAGCTGTAAGCTTTTAAATATATAATCATTAAAGTTTTGTAGGCAACTGTATATATTAATGTTTTTATCAATAGTTAAAGGTCTATGTTACATTCATCTTACACGGAAAATTGAAATTCAGCAATTCTAGTGTGGAAGTGACAGTCTACAGATATGTATGTTAAAGCAGTTTACACACATGTATTGTCATTGTGCGGTATGACCACTTAAATGCAAAAGTCTGTTTTATACTGCAGACAAACTTTGTGCATAAGTTTGGTAATATGTGATGTGACCCAAAGGGTAGGTTGGTACAGTGTTGCCTTGTATGTATTCTCCACTTGGTTGAACAGCATTCTTAATCCTATGGAACAGAATATTTCTATAACTTCTGACATAGCATAGTAATTTGAAACCTGCACCGTATTATGTTGTACTTGCTGCATAGAAATATCATATAAATCCACACAAAATTATTTTTATTTCTTCAGAGAGCACACACATTGTAGTGTAGCTTTCTCTTTAAAGTTTGTGCCAGGCTTCAAAAAATTCATTTGCCCTCTGTTATGTGTGATGAGCGGCAAGCATTATTCTCAGCTTGAAAGGTCGTGGTGGTTCCTGCCACCACCCCAGCTTCAAAATTGGGAGGAAGGCGGCATGGCAGAGGAACCAAAAGAGACTTGGCTATAAAGGATTGGCTGGCACGGGAAGTGTTGGATCTTGCTACCTAAATGCATCTTATGCACCTTTGTATAGCACCCAAGAGTGCATGCAGCTCCCTTCACCCAGGAGTTATTGGGTACCACTTCCCAGAAATACACAGAGGACCTTCCTGCAGCTAGTGCCAAGCACTACAGTACTCAGCTGGTCTTTTCTGAAGGCAATCGTGTGTATGACCACACTTCAGCTTTGTCAGCTGGTTGGTTCTGTACAAAACAAAACATTTTCAATTCCAGCAGCACAAGCAGGGCTTTAGTCATAAATTTTTAGCTTTGTCTTCCAACAATGAAAATAAGTAGTAGAGTGCTAGGAAGGCCTTTTGTCTTGAGAAAATGATGGGGATATATGTGAACTTTCTGGGTTTGCCAGTTAAAAAATTCTGTGTATCTTGTGAGGACTAAGGCTGGGCGATGTATCATCCAAAACTGGCTGAAGTCCATATTATTACAATGGTTTCATAATTTTTGACCTGGCAATATATCTCAAATCATGATGTGTGTTAGGGTTCGCCGATATATCATCCAAAACTGGTTTGAAGTCCATATCATTTTGGTTTCATAATTTTTGACCTAGCAGTATATTGAGAATCATGTGTGTATGTGTTATGCAGAAATCCCAGTGTGGGAAAACTGAAGCCAGCCAATGCCTCTGCATAGCTCTATCCTTATTTCAGACATTGTGATGTATCAGTATATCGTGATGTTTAGCTGGTGATATAGCACAATGTTGAAAACCAGATGTCGCCCAGCCCTAGTGAGGACCTACTAGAATTTGTAGTTAAAAGGCTGATTGTAAGGATGTTAAGTACACCTAACATTTCCACACGCTAACTACATGTAAGAGACCTATCTAGTTCATATGAAGTAAACATTTGAATGCCGTTCTGCTATGTCCCATATGCTTGACTTCAAGATTTGTGTTATTCTTTAGAACACCAGGCCAGATACTACAACTGATGATGACGAAGCCCTCGATGAAGAAGCAAAGAGAAGAGACCAGCTAATTAAAGGGGCCATTGAAGTGTTAATACGGGAATATTCCAGCGAGCTCAATGCCCCCTCCCAAGAGTCTGACTCTCATCCCAGGAAGAAGAAAAAAGAAAAGAAGGAGGATGTATGTGTTTTGATTTTGGACACAAACAGATTTACTTCATCTCCCTACATAAGGGCCAAACCCTGTGCCAATACATTAGCTCAAAGCATCTGATGAGAACACAAATCAACAAACCTTGATGTTAGCAGCAGTTTTCATGTTTCATACTGAAATTAAATCAGTTCTAGATGCCAAACCCTGTGGATGTTGTAGGTCTGTGAACACAAAGGTCACAAATGCCTAGACTTCTTGGAGCTACAGGTTTGAATCTCAGCAGGTTTGATTCAGCCTTTCATCCCTTCTAAAATACATGTATTGACGTAATTGCAAAATGTTTTTTTTAGATGGGGAGATGATTTTAAGACCCTAAAAGAGATTCTGCCTGTTATGTTTGCCATCTTAAGTGCCCTAAGTCACTGGGTCATAGAGGTTTGCACTGATGTTATAGCCACAGCTCAGCTGATTGGCAGCCCTTCACTGTCCTGATTTAATTATGTTTGTGCACATAGCTAAGAAGCTCTTTCTTATCCTTGAGGGATGAAAGCCATGATGTTACAAAATGGTTTGTTAATATTTGGCTGTTGGGCCAGCTGACTTCCATACTTTTTAAGTGTAACATTTGACACAAAATGCTATAATCCCCCTTCTGTGGATAACCCTGCTAATGATTACACTAATTTTTGCTTTCCTCGGGGGGGGGGGGGGTGTACAGCTTAGTAGTAATTATGCCAGCCTTGAAAATGCATCATGATTGTTTCAATGATGGGCTCTTAATACCTGCCACTCACAGCAAGAAATGGAGGTGAATTTTGGTTTCTGTCTGCAGCCTTTCTTACTAAGCTTAAATTTCTCCTTTATGTTGTGCTGATAGCAAGCAGTAAGATAGCTTTGGCTGCTGGTGAAGTGTATGAAAAGGCAGTGCAAGAAACAATGCTTCTCGCTCAGGGAGTGAGTGCGCCTCCCACTGTTCTTTAGCCTCCACTTAACTTAATCTTGCACTGATTTTTTAATTTTTTTGCAATCTGCACTTCTTTATGGGCAAGTTATGTCTCTCTCTTTAAAAGTTATTATCCATGCTATGGATTGTGTTATGTATATAATCAAGAATATAATGGTATCGAGAGACATAATGGTATTGAGAGGTTACTTTTTAGAAGCCCACATTAAAAGAACTGAATATTGATCTTCCTCCTTTAATAACTGCTAGTTTTAGGGTGATCTGTAGCCACACCTTGCTGATGTAGCTGGGCTTTAAATTAGTGTGGTCTATCAGAACAATGAAATATTTAACTGTGTCCTTGTCTTCCTGCCCCTTGAAATAGTGGAAGTGCATCTTTATTTTGTAAGGATGAACATGGTACACGAGCATGACTTCTCATCCCCTTATCTGTTGGGAAGTGTGGGACTAAAAAAGCTCTGTGCATGGTGTGGGGAGGGAAGTATATAAAATTGTGGTGGGTGCCGTGTAAAGCTGGTTTTGAGGCACTGTTATCCCCTTTATTGAATGCTTATAATTGTGACTGGTTCCCTTGCCCATTCTGTTTGTTGAAAAGATGAGGGATAATGTGGGAAATTTGAGAGTGCGGGGAAAAGAAATGGCAAGTGAAATCTGACTCTTGATTTCAGATGTGGGGAACCTCGCTAATTTGCAGTAACTGTTGGCAACCCCCCTTGATATAATTACAATTTTGCGAATTAGCGAGTAAGAAACGAAACGAGGCTTATAATAGTACCACAAAAGGCCACTTTTAACAAGCGTAGCTTAGCTTGCAAGATTTCCTAGAATGCTAATGTCCTGCAATTTTAAATGGAGACATGCCAGGGTGAGGTGGCACCCAGCAAACCTTTGCCGAGAAGTAGATCAGTAAATGGAGAATTAGCGAGGTTCTTCTGTAACTTTGTTGAGTCAGACCTACGGTCACAGCAATGCAATATTGCTTATTCTGCAAACATACAGAACATTGTTTTTTTTCCAGAGTAGTGTGCAATCTATTTTTTAAAAAAGAAATCTCCGTGGATTTTTCCGCAGATTTTCCGCAGATTTCCAGTGGCCCCACTGATACCCTATCCACTCATCACCAAGGTTCGTTTACATTGTAGGCTTTGACAATGACTATGTTTACTGCTAGTTACCAGATTTGTGACTCGTGTCCATCTAATTTTTTTTCATTCATTTAACATCAGACTGTGAGGTTTGGTACTGCAGAAGGCCTTTATTTATCTCTTACAAGACTGGTACAAAACATCTAACCTTCAGCTTTTCTTTTGGTTCTCCTGTTTCTGTGCAGATGGGTTTTAATATTCTGTCTCCTGTTCTGCCCCCACCCCTTTCTCTCTTACAGGAAGATATAAATGCTATTGAAATGGAAGAAGATAAAAGGGACCTGATATCCCGAGAGATCAGTAAATTCAGAGATACGCACAAGGTAGTATACTTGTTTTTGTATCTTATACAAAATTAGGTTTTTGCAAAATCCAGTTTCCCTCCCCCTTTGGAAAATTTAAAAGCACATGACCATATCGCATATAGTAGGCATAATGTGTGTCTAAAAAGCCACTAAGGACAAAATCCCACTTAAATAGTCTAATATTTTGTCCTTTTTATTTTCTAATGACTACCTTGCAGTCTCCTCAGTGTGAATTCATTAAAAAATCAAACACTTCTACCCCACTTTTCTTAAAATTAACCCAAAGCAGCTAAAACCATTTACATAAGACCCAATAATTAGACTGGGCTGCTGCGTAAAACATTCTGGCCCCCACAACATTCAAGCAGTTGTAAGACATAATTCAAACTCGTGTTTTACTGAGCTCTACTGCTTAATTTAAACTTGAGATTTAATTTAGTAGCTCTGAGTTGAGAATGGGGGTGAAATTAAATTAGGTTAGTGGTTATCAGACTTTACCAAAATTTAGATGCATGGAAGAACTGTAAATTCCCATTAAGCTAATCTATTCATTGACCCCCACCATTATGATAGAGATCATATGGTGACTAATGCAAGATGAAAAACACAGCTTGGAAAGTAACATGGAATAGGATGTAAGTATGAGCTTCTGTTTTTTTATTATTTATGGATGCCCCCTCAGAAAAATATGCAAAGGGGTAACTGGCTTGGAAATGTGTTTACACAGCAAATCCTACCTCAGGGTTCCCACCTACAGAAGTTTCTGTAATGTGAATTTGTGAATGTGTTCCGGTTGGGAAGGGTTGTTTAAGGGAGGGGTGAAATTCAAGCTATGCATGCACTGTCTCTTGATGTTAGCTTCTAAGGGAATATGAACTGCCCACCAAGGCTGGAGTACTGCACGCTCAGTAAAGTATTTATCCCTGAAATGAGTGCTCATAGTTTGCTAATATTGGTATAATGGTGTGAAGTTACAAAACGGGTAAAAAGTACTCTGGTTACAGGGCCACACTTAAAAAGCAAAAATGGATGTACATTGCTGGCAATGCAACATATTGTAGTATAACTTTGGAATGAGAACCTGAGGATAATTGTTCCAGAAGATGTATGAAACTGTTCAGTGGTGAAACATCGTCTTATTTCCAAGCCCCAACATACCTCTAAAATGTAAAGAAATAATGTGGTTAAAACAAAATCAAAATATGCTTCACTGTTTCAGAAGCAATCAGGCATTTTATTGCCTTTGATCTATCCTATTGGGGGAATATTTTGAATTAACCTTTTCAAATAGATGGAACTAAATCTAATACAAAATGGCCATTTCATATATTGGGTGGGATGTTCAAAAAGGGGCTGGCTAATGAGCACAGTGAACCTTTGCATGTTTTTTGGTTAGAATTTACAAACAATCGGACTGTTAGGGTATCAGCATTGCAGGGGGTGTCCATTTATAGCACAGATGAGTCTGAAGAGAACCGAAGGTAAGATTTTACGTTTTTTTCTACCTACCTTCTTTGCTCATTACTTTATTAGCATATCCTGAATCCTTTTCACCCCTCATTTCCTATAAAACATCCTTTTGTTTACTTGGAAGCAGCCTATTACTTAAATTTTCAATATGAAACAACAGTGCTGATTTGGCTTTTAAGAAAAGAGAAGCTTGAAATGAAAGCCTTTAAGACGCCAAAAGTCAAGGCAAATTTTTATCATGACTTTTACTACAAAAGAAATTTTTGCGGGGGAATCCCGGAACTTAACCAAAGACATTGTTATTGGAACAACTAAAATAATCTGTAAGTATTGATCATTTCAGTATATAAACTTTTCTATAAAAGTATACGAAATTTGAGGTAAGTTCTGCTTTTGAAAGTTAATTTAGCTAGCATACCTTAATACACTAAATGAAATTATATTGTATGAGAGCATTTCACTTAGAAAGTAGGTTGCCACATTCTGTACACTTTCACCTTTTCCTCCTCCATTATGGCTGTTCTCTACCATTCTCAAATACCCTTTTCTTTTGTAAGTTCAATGTATCTAACACCATCCTCCCTATATTTCACTTTTGGTACCATTTAGTGTGGTGGTTAGATATATTGATCTTTTGTTTATTAGTTTTATTACTGTGACTTTGTTTTGGTTCTCTGGTCCATGAGCGCACACCAGAAGACTTTCTGACAGGTAAGATTGTTTTTAAAGTTGTCTTAAATTCTTTGTTGAAAGAGAGAAATATATGCACACTTTATTGTTCCAATTTATAAATTATTTCAGCGGTGGTAAACACGGTGCCAAATGGGGCGATTTTGCTCTTCCCCCTTGCATAAACTGCATACAATATATTTAGGGTGTAATCCTTCCTCACTCTTGTGCTGCACCCATGCACAGATGGATCCTGGAAGGAATAATGGTGCTCTGTTACTTTCCCCTTAGCATACATGCAGGCAATGAACCAGGCCACTGCTGAAAATAAGAGGCTTGTGCACTTCTCTTACACCCTCCTCCACTTGCCACTTGGTGAAGGAACGGATCATGCTCCTTCCACCAAGTGACAAGAGGGGGCTTAGTAGTGATGCAAGAGCCTCTTATTGGCTGAAATGGTATGGTGCACTGATCGCACATGTGCGCTAAGGAGAGGATGAGTGAGAAATGGGCTCTGTTAACCCCTAAGTTGATCTCACCAGGCACAACACTTGGATGTGGAAGGATCATGCCCATCATATTTTGGCACCCATCAGGCTGATATTTGGCTTATGTTTTTTTTTTCCTTCCTTTTTTTGGTTTACTTGTGAACCATGTACTTGCTCTTCCTCCCAGAAATGTAGCTTGTAGGCAAGGTTAATCCAGTGTTGGCGGTCCATGTCCTAGCACAGCATCTGTAAGTTAACACACACCAATTGCTTCCAAGGATGGATTTATCTATCATTTTAATGAGATTTTATTTTTCTATTGTCTTCATGGGAGTTTTGGTAATAGGCATGACTTTTTGAATTAAAAAATGCACTTTTGTATAGAATTCAGTAAAAATGTACCGTATAACCTTTTAGTCTTGTCTATGTGCGATTTCCAACCTTCTCATTCTTGGGGATCCTATTCTTTAGAAACTATTACTTGAAGCAGTGAATGCAAAAAAAATAAAAATAAAAAGTTGGGGAGAATAAAGTGATTGGTAAGATGTATCCTTCCAAACATTTCAAGTAACATACACAGTTGAAGTTGATTTTACTTCCCATCCTTGCATAGAATGAATTTGGTTTGGCTGTGGTATGAGGTAATCTTGTCTGTCAGCATCCTACTAAATGATCTGCCTACATGGGCAGGATGAACTTTGCCAGCTAAAAATTCATCTGTGTTCAAGCTCTTTTCTATCTTTCGTGGCTCGGGAGTTTTCTGTGAACTATTGATGGCAATGCACTATGTAATTGTCAGCATATGCATATATGAGGTGAGCATTGCCCTTCTTTCCAAGGTTGGAGATTGCCAGTCTATGTTAGATATATGCTTTTTGCACGAAATCTAGCCTTACGATTGCAGACCTTTTTTTCTTATGAGCTGACAGTAAGCTGTTAAATATTTAAATGTTAAATTATTGGTGTTATTGAAATGCTCACTACCAGCCTTGGGTGTTGTGCGTGGTGGTGGGGTGGGGCCTCCGACTATAGCTACATGCTAACTTTGAAAATCCTCTTGGTTTCTAGAAATTGGAGGAGGAAAAAGGCAAAAAGGAGAAAGAGAGACAAGAAATTGAAAAAGAACGGCGTGAAAGAGAGAGGGAGCGGGAGCGTGAAAGAGAAAGAAGGGAGCGTGAAAGAGAGAGGGAGAGAGAGCGTGAAAGAGAGAAGGAAAAGGAACGGGAGCGTGAACGAGAACGCGATAGAGATCGGGACCGCACTAAAGACAGAGACCGGGACAGGGAAAGAGATCGAGACAGAGACCGCGAAAGAAGCTCAGACCGAAATAAAGATCGGAGCAGATCTAGGTAAATTGTGTGGTGTAATGAATACTTATTAATAAATTTTACAATGGTTCTTAAGGAAATAATTCATGGATGCAACCTGTTTTGAAGACCAGCATGCAATAAGCCACGAGGCAATGAATTAAATAGTATGATTTGCTGACAGCCATGGTGCCCTGTCCCTCAGGCCCTTTTGTATGGTTTGACTGACGGAATAAAGCCACAACCAACATACAGAGAGCTGTGTGTGTGTGAGAGAGAGTGTGAGTGAGTATCAGTGTAAAGACAGCAGATGGATGTACTGTGTCTATTGTTCAAAACGTCATTTGTCATTTGTCTAATGACTACACAAGCAATGTTGTGGCTAATTTGAAAAACCTAACAGAGGTTTTGAATTTTGGCTTTATTTCGGTGATCTCCAAATCACTACTGTTGTAAACCTCGTATTGTATGGTGTTTTAATTATCTAGTAGAGTTAGTTTTGTTAGACCTAACCTCTAGTACCAGCAGTATTAAATGTTGACAGTTACATGCATTAATCATTTGTCATATTTGTCCACAGAGAGAAAAGCAGAGACAGAGAAAGGGAACGAGAGAGAGAACGGGAGAGGGAACGGGAGCGAGAGAGGGAACGGGAGCGGGAAAGGGAACGAGAACAACGGGAGAGAGAGAGAGAGAAGGACAAGAAAAGGGATAGAGAAGAGGATGAAGAAGATGCCTATGAGCGGCGCAAACTGGAAAGGAAGCTCCGTGAAAAGGAAGCAGCTTATCAAGAGGTATGGGAGGATGTTTCTTCTGATCTGGGGATTGGAGTCTAAGGGATTCTGTTGCAAATGGAGAGCACCTGGTTTTCGGGGGTGGGGTGGGAATATTAACTCTACCGTCCCACCCACCGGCTGCAGAGCCCTGCATTGAAGACCCTCTCCCCCAGTACCCCGTGCTCCCTCAGGAGACACTTGTTGAAAGGAGGTTGTTCCTTTTCAGGGTGAAAGCCCCATTCTCTGAATCGAGGTCTGATCACAAGTTGTTAAAGATCCAACTCCATTATTGTGGATCATGTTTCCTGCCCATACCTGTATTCTAATAATATTATAGCATTGGCCATCAAGCTTCAGAGCATTTTACAGAACCCCTCTGTATTGAAATAGAAGACTGAGTGATATAATTAATTGTGGATGGTTTTGCTTCTCTCAAGTGACATATGGGATTCCCCCCCCCCTCTGGTTCAGTAAATGGTAAACAGATTATTTTGTTTCAGCGTCTTAAAAACTGGGAGATCAGAGAACGGAAAAAAGCTAGAGAATATGAAAAAGAAGCTGAGAGGGAGGAAGAAAGGCGAAGAGAAATGGTAAGGGGTTCATTATTTTTTGCAGTGCTTTTATTAGATGCTCAAATGGCAGAATCTCTGTGCTGGTATACAAGGGTGTCCAGTAGTAGTAGTAGTAGTAGTAATTAATATTTTTGTGGCTTAAGTGGGAGCTCACAAATGTTAATGCAAAATAGCTGAGTCTGTATGTTGCCACAATTTTTTTTTTAAGAATTACGCGAAGAAAAAGTGTTTGGCTGCTTTACAGACTTCATTCCTTACAAAGTGTAAAGGTCTTAGTTCATTATCTAAAACTGTTTTCCAACTTTACTAATATTGCAACTACCGTATTTTTCCGTATATAAGACTAGGTTTTTTTTTTTTTTTACCAAAAAAAATAGGTTTAAAATTGGGGCTCGTCTTATACACAGGTAGTGTTTTCTCAATTTGGAGTACCCAAAAATAAAGGGTGTCTTATACATTGGGGGCATCTTATACACGGAAAAATACGGTATGTTTTCCTTATTGCTCTCAGACAGATTTGAGTAACTACTAACTGCTTATATTTTTTCTATTCAGACTTCAACCATTCCAATTAGTGGACCAAAGTTTGTCATGTCCATTAATTTCAACTGGTCCACTCTCAGTATGACTATCATTGGATACATGGAGCATGATGTACCCTAATCAGTTTGCAAAGAGCTTTCTGAATTGACATCTTAAGGCCATAATGTCATACATGGCTTTCACTGCCCCCTGTGCCATCAGCATATTTTTTCTCCTCTCTGCCCTCCTTATTTAAATCTGAAAGCAACAGAAAAGTTTTGTGAAGCTCAGAGTATTTTTTCTAACATACCAACATGGCTGCCTGCATACGATCTTCAGCATAAATCTTCAGAACATAAGCTTTTGAAAAAACTTCTCTGTGTTTTTATATAATTTTTTGGCTTTCATGTAAATTAACTCCAAACAGATACTTGTTTTGTAGTATTGCTGGTAGCCTGGAAGAATCTGCCATTATAAGCAGCAAGTATTCTTCATGCCATTATAAGCTAAGGTGGGGAAACTGGGCCGTTAGTCTGCACCCATGGGAGGTCATTTAAAAAACGCACACCATGTTGCCAGAAATGGAGAGAATGGATTTTGCATGGTTCTCAGAACTCCTAATGCTGAGAATATAATCCTAAATACACTTAAGGGAGTAAATTTCATGGAACTCAGTGCTACTTGCGTCTGGGTAAACATGTTTAGGATAGCGCTGTTAAGATTGAGAGAGAAAAACTCGTAAGCATTTACTTGCATAGGCCAAGGCAAGCTAGCTGTGACTAGGGCTGGGCAATGTTAGGTTTAGGTATCGCCAGCAGAACATCGCAGTTTGGTGACAACCCGCAATGTTGAAACAAGCTGCATTGGCCTCAGCTGGCAAGGCACTGGGAGAAACTGCCTCAGCTCTCATGGCGGGAGCTGAGGGGCTTTCAGCACAGCATCTGGCGGGCTGGGGACAATGCAGCTGGACCCAGCTTGCTGCTCAGCTGTGGGGCAGAAAGGCTCCTGCCCCCAACTGAGCGAGCCCCGATGTCCCGGTAAGCAGGAGCTGGATCGGGGCTGCTCAGCTGGGAAGCACAAAGCCCCCACTTCCCAGCTGAGAGATCCCTGACCTGGCTCCTGCTTGCATGCATCTGAGAACCCCTGCACTGCCCTCTTATGCAGCTGTCAGGCTGTCTCTGCCTTGCCAGGTGGTGCTCCTTTAAATTTCTCCATGAGGGGAATGCAGCCACACACCTCTCAAAGGAAAAGTGTGATGGAGCCTGCACCTCCTCAGCTGAGCAGACCCGATCCATCTTCTGCTCCCATGCAAGCAGGAGTGGGGTCGGAGATCTCTCAGCTGGGAAGCAGGGGCTTTGTGCTCCCCAGCTAAGTAGCCCCGATTCCACTCCTACTTGCGTGGGAGCAGAAGCTGGATCTAAGTTTGCATGCCTAGTGACATTTTTACATGTTTCTTTCAACAGCAGGACCCATCAATTTTCAAAAGCTATATTGTAGACTGTTTTCAAAAGTGGATTGGCACAGGAAACTGCTTTCTAAAATGCATGCCCAAATTCCTCTCATGCATTTAGAGCTCATTAACTTGGTTCTCTTGCATCCTAGCCAGAACTGACTGACTTGGGGCAGATTTGCACTCAAAGCAATTATTTCAGGTCCCTTTCACAAAGCCTGGCTAACTTATCTCATGCCTCTACACTTTAGTTCAGAACTGGGAAGTCGATTCTCAACTGAAGCTTCAGAGGGTTCAGTAGTTTGCGAGGAGGAAATACCGTCCCAGAAGCAGGAAAAGCAAACTAGTAGTGACTTGCTATCTACTTAAAGGAAGGTGCTACTCTAGAAACTTTCTGGTAGGGAATAACTTCTGCTCCTTCTAGGGTGACAAGCTAATTTCTGTCTGAAATTAATTAAATGTTTTCAACTCTTTTATAGGCAAAAGAAGCTAAGCGTCTAAAAGAATTTCTAGAAGATTATGATGATGACAGAGATGATCCAAAATACTACAGGTATGCTTAGCATGGACTGCAGGAGATTTTTTATTTATTTACTAAAATTGTATACCGTTCTATACCTGCAGGTCTCAGGGCGGTTCACAAGATAAAACAGTTTGTGTTCTTAGGTTTCGTCAACTTTTCATGACTCCTATCAGAAAGACATACGTAGGAAATCTTGTGTTCTAACATGTGATGAGTAGGAGAGGTTTACAAACAATGTGATTTAGAATAATAGAATTGTAGAGTTGGAAGGAATCATAAGGGTCATCTAGTCCAACCCACTGCAATGCAGGGATCTTTCTGCCCAATGTGGGGCATGTAGTGGGTAAATCAGGTTAAGCTGGCCAAAGGTGCTCCACGCCTCAAAGGAAACCTGTGTGTTCAATGATGGAGATGGCAGCCCCAAATTTGTAAATTTAATGCAGCACCAGTAAGTGTGATCATTAGACAAATCCTAGCAAATATGCACCTCTTTTATGAAAAGCACTGAACATATTCACATAACTTTGTGTTGGAAGAATGAGGAGACTCTTAATCACTTTCAAACTAAAGGATCTTTTATTTCCCTAGTTTTAAGAATTGCTGTTCCTCCCTGGCATGTTCTTGTAAGAATCCAGGTGCAAAGAAGTACATGGCTTAATCCTACTCCAAACAGAATATTTTATATTTCTGATGTAGGGAATGAAACATGAAACTTTATAGTCAATATTCTGTATCGGGTCCTTATGGTGTGCTGTTTTTGACAAATATTTGTGGGAAACAAGTGCCACGAGACCTTTAAAACAAAAGTGAATGCATGTTACAGGGGAAGCGCTCTGCAGAAGCGATTGCGAGATAGGGAAAAGGAAATGGAAGCAGATGAAAGAGATAGGAAAAGGGAAAAGGAAGAACTGGAAGAAATCCGGCAACGTCTTCTTGCAGAAGGACACCCAGATCCAGATGCAGAGCTACAGAGGGTAAGAAACTCCCTTTTTGGCAAAGGGTGGTGAATTAGTATTTTTATTATACAGTAGTAGACCATGTCATGTAGTTGACTATTGGAAAGGTAGAGATTTGTGACTGACCCTGTTGGTTGACATGTCCTGGGTTTATCCCCATGATCATGTGGAAAGCAGTTTTTTGTTTCAGATCTCTTTATATAAGTATCATAGTATTGTTAATCTGGATTATTCCTTCCTTATAAAGCCAAATAAAATTGAGCTTTTAAAAAACTGCCTCGGATTAACTAGGATTATCCATTTAGGGGGACAGCCAGGCTTGCTTTGCATGTTTTAACTCCTAATAAGTGTGTTTGATCAAGAATGTGCATAAGACCACAATTTTGTTCCATAGATGGAACAAGAGGCTGAAAGGCGTCGACAGCCACAAACCAAACAGGAGCCAGAATCTGAGGAAGAGGAGGAGGAAAAGCAAGAAAAGGAAGAGAAGAGGGAAGAACCTGAAGAAGAGGAGGAAGAGCCAGAGCAAAAGCCCTGCCTTAAACCAACCTTGCGACCCATCAGCTCTGCCCCATCCGTTTCATCAGCAAGTGGCAATGCAACTCCTAACACTCCTGGGGATGAATCTCCCTGTGGTATTATTATCCCACATGAAAACTCGCCAGATCAGCAGCAGCCAGAGGAGTACAGGCCTAAAATAGGGCTTAGCCTCAAATTGGGCAAGTTTTTTTCTCCTTGTTTCTAGCCATGTGAGGAAGGAAGGCACAAAGCTAGGAAGTCAGATTCTGTGCTTCCCTTCTTTGAACCTTCTGATTGTATAATTATTATTGATCCATTTGAGAGCAGAGCATTTGAGTGAAGCGGCATAGAATAAACTCTTTAATCCTAGCCACTTCGCTCTATGGTTGGTTTTTCTCTCCCCAGCCTTTTATTCTTAATTTGTTGATATCCCATTGTTTTTAAAAGTGCAGCTCTTGCTTGAATTTGGAAGTCTCCAGATTGAATTGGTGTTTAAATATATTAGAATGAATCTTCTTTATATTGTAGGTGCCTGCAATAGTCCTAACCAGCCCAATGCCGTGAAAAGAAAGAAACTCACTGTGGACAGTGTCTTCAATAAGTTTGAGGATGAAGACAGTGATGACATGCCTCGAAAAAGGAAACTGGTACCCCTAGATTACGGTGATGAAGACAAAGGCTCCTCCAAAGGCAGTGTCAATACTGAGGAGAAGCGCAAGCACATTAAGAGTCTAATTGAGAAAATTCCCACAGCCAAACCAGAACTCTTTGCTTATCCTCTTGACTGGTCTATTGTGGATTCAGTAAGTGTAAATTTTTACAAAATCTTGAATATGAACTACAGGACATGCGTTTCACTAATTTGCCAGCTTTTGTGGTTCAACACTGAGTATAGGTAAAATTTATGCACCTCATTGAATAATACTAGCTCTGTTGGAAAATACTTATTTCAGTACATAACCAAGCCCCCATGCCTGCTATTTACTTTTAACTAGAAAAAAATACTACCGTATACATATGCAAGTCACATCATTTTAATTTAATTTAATTTAACATTCTGTTGGAAGCCGCCCAGAGTGGCTGGGTAGAAATAATAATAATAATAATAATAATAATAATAATAATAATAATAATAATAATAATAATAATAAAAATAAATTTATTATTTATTATTAAGTACTACCGAAATGCAAAGATTGGCTTGCATCCTAAGTGTCCCTTCTGTAAACAGAAGGGACCCATCTGCTTGTGAAAGGCTTCCAGTCTAGCAAAGGTTTCCACTAGCAGGAGGAAGGGGAGACAATATTCACTTGTTCATCTTACAGCTCTCCCACAATGTTCTGGAAAGTCCCTCAACCCTATGGAATAGATTATGGAGGACACAAGAGGCTAGGGGGAAGAGGAAATCACCTTTGCTCACAGGAGTATCTGTACTTTCATCAGTGAAAGAGAATTCTGGATTCAAGCCATTTACTTATATATCAGATCATCTAGTGGTGGTAGCATGGAATATATAGCAGGCAAGGAGTAAGGAGGCATGTTGCTGTTCATTCAAACTTGTCTCCTTAATGAGATCTGCTGCAGACAGAGACACAACTAAAACCTGTTGTATTGATACATCTGCCCTTGTCCTATTTTGGATCCTGGCTTACAAGTTTGGCAGGAGCTAGCAACCAATTGAATAATGTTAAGTTCATAAACATTTTGCCTTTTAACTGGTCTACTTAATTTTTTTTACGTTACACACAGTACATGCCTTGAAATTGAAGGAATTTAAAGCAAATTTTGATAAAGGAAACGCCATCTTAACTGTGCAGTCCTATGCATATTGTCTTAGAAGTAAGTCTCATTGAGTTCAGTGGGACTTATTTCCAGGGTGTAGCATTGCAAACTCAAACATTTTTTCTATTTCTTTCTGTTATAATTAAACACCAGAAGCAGATAAATCTAAAAAATTAGCATCAGTAGTTAAAATTAATTCAAGCTTTACTTGGTTTATTTACTGATGTAAGCCCATTTAAATCTTGTAGTCATAAACACAATAGGTACTTCTTTACACACTGCATTACAAGATGTGGTCATATCCACCAGCTAAAATGGGATTAGACAAATTCATAGAGAAGGTCCAGCGCCGAGGGCCTTCTGGCGGTTCCTTCACTGCGAGAAGCCAAGTTACAGGGAACCAGGCAAAAGGCCTTCTCAGTAGTGGCACCCGCTCTATGCAAATGCCCTCCCACCAGATGTCAGAGAGAAAAACAACTACCAGACTTTTAGAAGACATCTGAAGGCAGCCCTGTTTAGGGAAGCTTTTAATGTTTAATAGACTATTGTATTTTAATATTTTGTTGGAAGCCGCCCAGAGTGGCTGAGGAAACCCAGCCAGATGGGTGGGGTATAAATAAATTTATTATTATTATTATTATTATTATTATTATTATTATTATTATTATTATCATCATCATCATTATTTATTATTATTAGCTACTGGGCATAATGGCTGTATACTGCCTCCAGGATCTGGGGAACAGTGGGAAAGGGCTATTTCATTCATGTCCTACATGTTAGTTTCCTAGAGGCATCTGGTTGACCTTTCTGGGAAACAGGTTGCAGGACTAGATAGTCCTTTAGTCTGAACTAGCAGAGATTTTCTTTCAATGTTAATACAGTATTGTTGCTATAAGTGACAAAGGGGCGTGGGTGGCGCTGTGGTTTAAACCACTGAGCCTCTTGGGCTTGCTGATCTGAAGGTTGGTGATTCAAATCCGTGCGATAGGGTGAGCTCCTGTTGCTCTGTCCCAGCTTCTGCCAACCTAGCAGTTCAAAAGCACACCAGTGCAAGTAGATAAATAGGTACCGCTGTGGCAGGAAGGTAAGTGGTGTTTCCGTGCGCTCTGGCTTCCGTCACTGTGTTCTGTTGCGCCAGAAGCGGTTTAGTCATGCTTTCCACACGACCTGGAAAGATGTATGTGGACAAATGCCGGCTCCCTCAGCCTGAAGCAAGATGAGCATTGCATCCCAGCCTTTGACTGGACCTCACCGTCCAGGGGTCATTTACTTTTACCTTTACTTTTACCTTTTATAAGTGACAAGGGATGAAAGCAATGTATGGTCCAAATAAAAAATATGGGAACTATTTAAAATGATAATGTTTTCTGTTCTAGACATTAATGGAACGTCGAATTAGACCATGGATCAACAAGAAAATAATAGAATATATTGGTGAAGAAGAAGCAACGCTAGTTGACTTTGTTTGTTCAAAGGTAAACTTCTTTGTAAATACATATTTTAGGTGGCTGGTGCTATAATTTCTCTTGCCAGTTGGGCTTACTTGCCCCTCTGGTGGACTAAGGCTGGAATAGCTTTTACAGGAAATAGGCTGGCTCCTTTTACTGTTTCATTTTGGCTTAGCAATTTTCTTCTGTGATTTCACTGTTTCTACTGTTCTTTCCATGTATAAATACTAAAAATAAAAATTAGACTTCCTTTCCCTCACCTTCACAGACTGGCTTCTGAGAGGGAGACACAAGAAGCTTGCCCCCCCACCCCCACTTTAGGGATAATTGGATTGCTCTCCTTAGCAGCAGTGATACACTGAGATCTACCTCTCTGCAGGCTTTAATTTTCAGCCCTTACGGAGGTGTCCTTGGCTGAGGTGGATTCTTAGAAATGTGTACTGTCATCACTAGTCAAAGTACAAGCTGTTTCCCATCCCCTATGTGCCCAAGCCACCAAAGGCCTGAAGTAGGCCAAACACCCCTGAGCAGGCTAGACCAGGCATTGAGGACGCCACAGCTATGTGTGGCATTCCCTTCACCAATGGAGCCAATACCCCCCTTATAGGGTAGGATGGCAGTCTCAACACCACATAAGTGCATTGGAGCACATTATGAGGGGCAACTGGTCCAGGTGAACGGAGACCCTTTGAGTCACAGCACTGCATTGACTGGCTCAAACATCAGTTTAGACAGCATGTCTGGCCACTCAGTACTTCTTCCACAGCATGCCTGTCTCACACCATTGGCTTCGTCTGAAACAGCATTGGCTGGAGTAATAAGTTGTTGCCGTTGGGATCCTCCCTAGTTGGTTGAGCTTTTGTACATCCCAACCCACTGATGCTGCACGGGCAAGTGAAATAGTGATGCTACACGCACAAGTGAATTATGGTGTTGAAGGAGACTCATGAGAGTCCCATGGACTGCAAGAAGATCAAACCTATCCATTCTGAAGGAAATCAGCCCTGAGTGCTCACTGGAAGGACAGATCCTGAAGTTGAGGCTCCAATACTTCTCCTCATGAGAAGAGAAGACTCCCTGGAAAAGACCCTGGTTTTGGGAAAGATGGAGGACACAAGGAGAAGGGGACAACAGAGGATGAGACGGTTGGACAGTGTTCTGGAAGCTACTAACATGAGTCTGACCAAACTGAGGGAGGCAGTGGAAGACAGGAGTGCCTGGTATGCTCTGGTCCATGGGGTCACGAAGAGTCAGACACGACTAAACAACAACAACACCTATCTGAAGAGTCGATTTGCTTGTCCAGTGTAGCATCACTGAGGCCACACCCTTGCATAGCCTGCCACACCTCTTCCCAGCTCTGCTAGCATGGTCGGCTTTCAGTTAATGGTTTGTCGTAGGATACAGTGGTACCTCGGGTTAAGAACTTAATTCGTTCTGGAGGTCCGTTCTTAATCTGAAGCACCACTTTAGCTAATGGGACCTCCCGCTGTCACTGCGCCACCAGAGCACAATTTCTGTTCTTACCCTGAAGCAAAGTTCTTAACCAGAAGTGTTATTTCTGGGTTAGAGGAGTATGTAACCTGAGATACCACTGTATAGGTTAACATTAGTCTGAGTTTCTGGACTGTTCATGCTCAGCGAGTATGCAAAACTAAATAAGGGTCAGCCTATTTCCTGTAATAAGGGTTTTTGATCAGCAGAGGCTTCTGTGAATAGAATGGGAAGAGAAGCCGTTTCCCAATTTCCCTATTTCTCCTACATGCCTGTAATACCTCCCATGCTCTTCCAACCCCCCCCCCCCAATCTTCTGGAACAGGTTTTTGAGGTGCAAGGAGCTACAGAGGGAAGGGGGAAAACAGTAAAAATCAGAGTGCTTGCTTCCATTCTCAGAAGCTTCCCCTGGAGCAAACAACCTTATTTAATATTGAAAGCAATGGGCTTGCTTTTCATGGATTTTATTTTAAGATATGTGTGTTTGCTACCTGCTAGAATGTTACTGTTATGTGGGTAACAGTTCTGAATCTTGCATGGTTCAATTTTCAGTCATACAAGTGCTGTGTTCTCAATGTTGATATGCCTCTCCTTTTCAGGTTATGGCTCATAGTTCACCGCAGAGCATCTTGGATGATGTTGCTATGGTGAGTAAAGGAAAAACATGCCACATCCAGAATTTGTAATTTGTGTAAACTTTGAGCTCTTCTAGGGACACGGGTGGCACTGTAGTCTAAACCACAGAGCCTAGGGCTTGCCGATCAGAAGGTTGGCGGTTCGAATCCCTGCAACAAGGTGAGCTCCTGCTGCTCGGTCCCAGCTTCTGCCAACCTAGCAGTTCAAAAGCACATCAAAGTGCAAGTAGATAAATAGGTACCGCTCCAGCGGGAAAGTAAACGGTGTTTCCGTGCGCTGCTCTGGTTCGGCAGAAGTGGCTTTGTCATGCTGGCCACATGACCTGAAAGCTGTACACCAGCTCCCTTGGCCAGTAAAGTGAGATGAGCGCCGCAACCCCCGAGTCGTCCATGACTGGACCTAACAGTCAGTGGTCCCTTTACCTTTAGAGCTCTTCTCTGAGAATCACTTTCATTAATGCATTCAGAGAGATGTACTTTTTCCTCTAGTTTTTAATGCCCTGTTTTCTTCTTTTTTGGTGTAGGTGCTAGATGAAGAAGCTGAAGTTTTTATAGTCAAAATGTGGAGGTTATTAATATATGAAACGGAAGCCAAAAAGATTGGGTTGGTGAAATAAAGAATCCCTTTTTGTTTTGGGGGCTCCATTTCAACTTTTGTTCTGCATCACTGAAGAACTCTGAAGTTTCTCTGTCTTCAAGAGACATTTGTGAGACCTGTATTTTTTAAATGTAGAAAATGTGAATTTTTTTTCATCTTGTTACACTGAGGTCCCCTCCTTCCCTCACCCTAGCTTCCTTGGTTGTAATTATCTGAATTCTGCATTGGTGGTTTTTCACTCACCAGGTACAGTTACAGGTATTGTTTCATAAACTACTGCAGCTGCTGTACACAGTCTCTGATAATTCATCTTCTAAACTGTTCCTTGTAAATATTAAAAAGACCCATGTTTTAGAAACATATGTGCTTACCACAAACCAAAATAATTGAATTTTATGTAAATACACCAACCTCTTCTTCCCCTTCTCCATTTTAAAATATTAGAATAAACTTTAAAATTCTAAAAATGGATGGGAGTCATTTTGTTGGCACACAGTTTTCATCTGCATGGATAAGAGATCATTCCCTTGTTGAACTTTATAATATTTCTAGAGGAATCTATAGAAAAACATGGTGGACTTGCTTCAACTCAGGCATCCTTGTAAAGCCATTGATAAATTTCCTCCTGCTCATTACATGAGGCCTTTTGTTCAGTTACAGTGGTGACAAAATTTCATACTCAGTTGTGGTTTTAATCAAGGATAACTAGTGCACAAATTTCTTTAATTTTAGCTTCCTACTAAAACAAGTCTGACATCTAAAGTATTCTTTTTTATTATTTAAAATAAAATCCATAGACAGGTTTGGGAAACTTGTGGATAGAAAACGTTTAAAAATGTAACTTGAGCACAACAGTTTACATTGTTAAAATCATATGCTTTCGAACAATGGAGAAATTTGTTTTTATGTAAGTCATCAAGTCAGTTGTGACTTTCTTTTTGTACTGTAAGCTGTCTGTTGGATAGAGGATGATATTTCTTGTCCTCTTACTCTGTATGAGTTTTATACATATGCTGATGTGGTATCGATAACAATGTACTGTAAACTGCATTTTTTAAAATCTACACAAGTAGAAAGGCTGTACGTTATGGGCCTTCTTGATTGCAGGATGAACACTTTCCAAGAAGCAACAATTCTCACTTTTTAAAATACTGCTCTTCTGATATCTCTTTACCTGAAGGATACAGGTTGACCTATTTAGGAGGTGTAACCATGACACTGAGTTACTGAGGACATGCATTATAAGAAGACAGCTGGAAAAAAAAACTGTTCTTAATAAATGGGATCCTATAAATGGTTCCACCATGTAAATATTTCAGATATTAAAAATGTATATATTTGATCTGGATTTTGATTATTTAATTATGTTTCAAAATATACTACCACTTCTATTTCTTTTCTGGAAGTAATTGATTAGTTGGCTTGTTGATCTGCAAAATCTTCACAGTATGGAAATAAGCTTCAAATTCTACACACTGACCAAACTATAGTGTTGAGTTGGATCTAGAATAAGCTGGTTGCGCTTGAGTCTGTTGAAATCAAGTTAGTCATGTTAGTCATGACTAACTGAAGTACAATTTGTTACAATTTGTAGCCTACGTTTCCACCAAATGCTGTGACTAACAGTAATAATTTAAATAGAGTACAATAAAACACCAACAAAATACAAGTTGAAATAAAAACAAAGTTGCAAAACTTAATCTAGATCCAACCTAGTGAATTGTATTGTTACAATTACTGGGGGTGGGGGGAAGGAATGGAATCTCAAGAATGAGAACCATACCACTTCTAGGAGACAAATTATATGTACTGACCTATAGCACCTTAGAGACCAACTACCGGTAAGTTCGTTCCTGGTATGAGCTTTTATCTACGTCAGACCAACACGGCTACCTACCTGAATGTATTGACCTGTTACACAGTGATAGAAGTGACAGCCTAACTAATCAAAGAACAATAAAAAACTTAATAATGGTCTGTTTTACCATAGCCCTTCACAAAAAGGGAAAGGGCCATAACTGGATCCTAGCATTTCCAGGCAGGATCCAGCTGAACTGAAGAGTTGGCTGTCGGGCATTTCTCAGTCTGATGCCCTTCAGATGTGTGAGATGATGACTCCTGTCATCTGCTGGTCATTGACCATGCTGCCTGAGGGTGATGGTTTACAGTCCAATCTGGAGGGGGCACCAGGTTGGGGAGGCCTGTGCATGATGAACAAGTGGCCTGCTATAAAGCAGCTTCTATGTTTGGTTTATCTAAAAAGCAACACTGCACATTTGAAAACGAGAATACATGCTTGACATGTATGGACATACAATGCTAAATTAGCAACAGTGCAGCAATATAAAGGATTCATTCAGTTAATTGCTAAATGAAAGCTCTCCACAAGAGTAGATTAAATTTTCTGAATCTTAACGAGACTGAATCATAACTTCATCATAAGCAGAAGACTTAATAGGATTGAAAAAATTTCCTTAGAAAAGAAATGTAAACAACAGATTCCATTCAAAAAAGTATCAGTTCTCAATAAAAGGTAAAGCCAAAGTTAGCTGCATGGCTCCCTAGAGTTGATGTTGGTAACATTAATCTCATCATCAAAATTAACAGTTTGCATCCTAACCAGCAAAAAACAAGTCAAGAGCAACAAAAATTATAAGTGAAAAAATGAATTTTAATGTAACTCCCAACCATCTGCTGAAACATATGTTTTTAATCCATTTACAAGAATTCAGAGCAGAATTGACCTGATAGTGTCTTTTATTTGTCCCTTTTTATTAGCAGACATGTAACTTGTGTATTGGTTTTTAAACTACTGATTTTACCTATGTTTGAAAACGTTTTCTGTCTTCTTGTTTTCAAAGTTTTATTTCACTGGCACTTTATTACAACTATATTCTATGAAAATCACATAGGAGTTTTTATTATCAGAATACATCTTGTAAAACAGAGGGGGAATAGTTCATCATCCCAACTTGGCCATGCATGCATCTGATGGGAGTTGGATACCAGCAACATCTGCAAGACCGTAAGTTCCTCACCACTTATTTTATATTAAAAAAAATTCAAGGTGTGTATTAACACAAGGATATTGGTTTATAAGGTGCTGAGATAATAACCTAGCTCAGGCTTTTCAAATGCCTTGGGCTACACTTCCCATCTCCAACCTGCATGGCCAGTAGTTGGAGATTATAAGTTTATTCAGTGTCTTCCAAGTTGTGGGACCCTTGATTATTTGTATGCTCCTCACTTTAGATCAGGGTATTTTGTCTAGTTCAGTGTTTTTCAACCTTTTTTGGGCAAAGGCACACTTGTTTCATGAAAAAAATCACGAGGCACACCACTAGAAAATGTTAAAAAATTTAACTCTGTGCCTATATTGACTATATATAAAGTAATTTTTTAATTTTTCCCACGGCACACCAGGCAACATCTCGCGGCACACTAGTGTGCCGCGGAACAGTGGTTGAAAAACACTGGTCTAGTTGACAGTTGGGCCAAGTTCACACTACCGTGTTTCCCCGAAAATAAAGACATACCCATAAAATAAGCCGTAGCAGGATTTCTATGCATTTGCGCAATGTAAGCCATACCCCGAAAATAAGCCATACCAACGCAGCTCCTCCCGTAAGATGGCCTGGATAGGCGTGGCTGTGCAGCGTACCGACACAGAGCAGTTAAAATAAGACACCCCCCGAAAATACTGTATTTTTCACTCCATAAGACGCACTTTTTTCCTCCTAAAAAGTAAGGGGAAATGTCTGTGTGTCTTATGGAGCGAATGCGTGGTCCTTGGAGCTGAATTGCCCAGGGGCCAAAAGCAGATCATGCTTTTGTTGTTGTTAAAAGAGAAGGGGGTGTTGAAACTGCTGATCAGCAAGCGATTGGGAGAGAGATAAGGCTCCCTTTCCGCCCCGCCCCCTTGCTCAGGCCTCCATTGTTGAATGTTCTGCAGACGGAGGCTGTTTGTTTCCCCAGTGACATCTGACTGGATGATTAGATTATCTGTCTGAAAACTAAAAATGGCTCCCTTTCCTTTCCTAAAGAAGCTGCAGAACTGTGAGTTGAACCCCATAAAAACGGGGCTTTTCGTCTTTGCAAAAGAAGCTGCAGAACTGAGCTGACCCCCCCATGAGGATTTTCCTCCTTTGCTAAAGAAGCTGCACAACTAGGAGCTGACCCCCCCACAAGGCTTTTCCCCCTTTGCAAAAGAAGCTGCACAACTTTGAGCTGATCCTCAAAGAATGGGGCTTTCCCCCTTTCCTCCTCTAAAATCTAGGTGCATTTTATGTTCAGGTGCATCTTATGGAGTGAAAAATACGGTAAGCCATAGTGTGTTTTCTTGAGAGAGAAAAATATAAGACAGTGACTTATTTTCAGGGAAACACAGTCGTAGTCATAGCTGTAGCAACATAAGCTGGATACCTTGTACATCTTAAAACATAACAAATCTTATCTAAAACTATGTAGGCAGTCCTCAATTCCCAAACTCAAAAGGTATTGTAGGTTAGGATGTTGAAAACCATGAGGCTTGTTTGTACATTACTTTAAGCAAATGCATGAGAATCACCACCATGGACAATCTACAGAGTTGTGTCTACATGTAAACAGCCTTGTATCGATAGTGAAAAGTCAGGAGCCTTTGTTTGTCAGAGTAAAGCAGGGGTAAAATCCCCAGTTAAGCATGAAGCTCACTGGATGACCTGTTTCAGCCAAACCTACCTCACAGGGTTGTGAGGATAAAATGAAGAGGGGAACCATATCCCTGAGCTTGGAGGAAAGGTGGGGGTATAAATGTAATAAATGAAATAAACCTTGGGGCAAATGTAGCAAGTGGCAGAGGTAAGATACTAGTGGCTGTGGCTCCTTTTAAACTGCTAAGGCAGTTGTAATCCTCTGCACACTACTTGAAAGCAATCCTAACTGAATAGGATTTTAGTGTCAACATACAATATACGTAACATAGGTCTACATAGGGTCGGGTTGCAAAATAAAGTGGGTGTGTACCAAAGATGTTGTGGACTGAAGACTCTCGAACTCAGGACGAAAGGTAGAAATGCACTAAAAGGAAGGCACGTTTGGCAAACCCTCACCATGATAAACTCCCACCCGGAAACCTATGTCCCCACTGTGGAAGGACGTGTGGATCCAGAACTTGTCTCCACAGTCACTTACGGACTCACTCTTAAGACCGTGTTCATGGAAGACAATCTTAGTCGGCTACGAGTGATCGCCAAAGAAGAATCGCATGGGGAGCGACTTCACTGTTGATCCTCCACGAAGAGCTAGTATTTTCTCTCGGCCAAATTAAACCCAATGCGCAGCCCTTCAGAAAGAACGCAGCTGGTTTTGAGCTTTAATGTATTTATTATCCCCTTTTTGAGCCAATATAACCTGACCAACCTTAGCTACTAGGCACCTACACTTCGGTGGTAGGCGGCGGGCGAGCGAGCGAGCGAGGACCTTTTAACTCTTAGGCAGCAGAATGCCTGGGCCGGCCTTGCTTTCCAAGAGAAACGTGCAGATTAAGGCAACCCTTCTCCGAATTCAGCTGCTTCGGACTAAAGAGGCCTTTTGGCGCAGCGATTCCTGACGTCATCAGCCCCCGCCCGCTTCCTCTGGCGGCGGCGACTGGTGCAGCTGTTGTCGTTGCGCGGCCTCGCGCTCCTTCCGATAGACAGCCGCGGTCCGCCGAGGAGAAGCTCGGCTGCGCAGGCGCACCACCACCCCGAGAGAGTGTGAGTGGGCGGGGACGAGGCGCCGACTCCCGAGGGGAGGGGGGATGGAGGGCGGGGCTTCGGCCGGAAGCGCCGTGCGCGTCGCGGGAGGAGGGGGTGGGAGGGAGGGGGTTGTGCTGTGAATTCGGGTCGGGAAGAAAACAAACCGGTGGGACCGGCTCCGAGAGGGGACAGGTAAGGAGAGGTAGGCCCGGGGGGGGGGGGAGCTGCGAAGAGCGCGACGAGAAAAGCAGACCAGTGAGGGGGAAAGGAAGCCGCGCTCGGGGCTCCTCTTTCGGGGGGATGGGGTCCCTTCCCCTTCTTCTCGTCACGTCCCCCCACCTCTGGCCCCTTACTCACACGAGCGTTTCCGAGGGGAGTCATGGGTCCCTCCTCCTCCTCCTCCGGAGCCAGCCTTCCCTCACACCTCCGTGGCCCTCTTTGTCTCAAATCAGAAAGGATGCCCCTCCCCACACGAAACCTCCTCCTGGCTTCAGACACTTTAAACAATACGGGCTGGAATCCCACCTCCCCGCCTTTCCTTCGTGGGTGAAAATGCCCCAGAAAGAGGGCGGGACTCCAGTCAGTGTCGGAAGTGTGTTTGCGTGTTGAAATCTGAATTAAAGTGCACTCCTAGGCGTGTCTACTCATTAGTAAGCCTCGTTAAGTTTGTTGTTGTTTAGTCGTTTCCGACGCTTCGTGACCCCATGGACCAGAGCACGCCAGGAAGACTCCTGTCTTCCACTGCTTCCCGCAGTTGGGTCAAACTCATGGTAGTAGTTTCGAGAACACTGTCCAACCATCTCGTCCTCTGTCGTCCCCTTCTCCTTGTGCCCTCCATCTTTCCCAACACCAGGGTCTTTCCCAGGGAGTCTTCTCTTCTCATGAGGTGGCCAAAGTATTGGAGCCTCAGCTTCAGGATCTGTCCTTCGAGTGAGCACTCAGGGCTGATTTCCTTAAGAATGGATAGGTTTAATGGGATTTATTCCCAGGTGATTTTGAGCGTACAGCATAGCCAGAATGGACTTGGTATGCTAGCAGAGGCTTTAGAAGCTCTGAGTGGTATTCTAAGTTTTACTCAGAGAGTAGACCACTGGAATTGATGGGGTTAGTTGCGTTCATTAATTTCACTGAGCCTACTCTGAGTAAAGCTTAGTTGATTTTTACCCTCTGTGTCTTTTATAGTTGTACAGAATGTGGAAACTTGGAGCTTATGTCATCATGGGGATGTGGTAATGGGGAAATCTTCTGTCTGTTGAAAGTTCTGAGTTGTTTTTTTAAACCGCTTATTCTTTTGGCATAGTGTTATCATGCTGTTCGTGTTCAGTAGTTTTCTGACTTATTTCAGAATAAAGACGTAAGTGCTGCTTTAGAAGTATGTTAGCGAGTTCTTTTTCGCTTCCCACCAGAGGTCTTGAGGCCTCTAAACTGGTGCTTATCAACAAGATGCAGAAATATGCAGCAATGCACATATTTCTGATTGGCTGTACAGATTAAATTTGGTCTTAGTTCTGCTTTGCTACCCCCCTTTAAAAATAGGGTTTTGAGGAGATTATCTGATAGGAGAGGGTTGTAGATGACTTGGATGGTATAAGACCTTTAAAAAAAAAGTCTAATCATATTAAAAATTGTAAAAAGTAAGTGCAAATCATTTGTATTGTCCGGATAGTAGAAAGTTTGACTTTCCCTTATTTCTTTATATATTTATCATATGTAAAGTAGGGTTTTAATTGGCATTGACAATGGAAATATGGAACCCAGCAGTGTAACTGGGGTATATTCCAAGCTGAGGTAAGTAATATTCTAAGCACTCCTGGAAACAAATGAAAATGAGGTAATGCACAGGATTCCTTTTTAGTGCATTTGAATTGGCCACAGCTCCTTCTAATTGCTATTACTATCACATTTCAAAAAAGTTGGCAGGACTATCATAATCTGTCTAGACTGTTCGTGAATTGATTGGTTGCTAAGCAATGGATTATGTTTTCCTGTCATTTTGTTTCAGTGGTTTCCAATCAAACAATGTCTGTTAGGAGAACACTGCACAGGAACCTTGGTTAGTTCCAACCATGATTAATGTCACTGCTAACATACTAATTTGTTGTCACTTGAAGCTAGTTTGAAATCCTCTGTTAAGGAGGGCGCTAGTTGTTGCTATCTGTAGCAGCTAAGCACAGCTAGGTCCAACAAGCCAAATTTGCGTTCTAGAAAGGAGAAAGGATTCAGTCCTGTGGTGCACTCCTGGCTGCTTAACTGTGATTAATTTCCAAAAATTATAGTGCTCCCTTCATTGTAAAAATAATCTCAGGGTGGGTCACAATAATAGTAGAGCATCCACACGACATAAAATTGATAATAGAATATTGCTAATATGCAGATTAGCATCTAAAAGAAATACAACCAACCCTTAATGATACAACAGAAAACTACTACTACTACTTATTTGGGGATCACCTGTAGCTGAGTAAGATTATATACCATGAACACAGTTTTAACAGTGAGTCCATAAGTGACTGTGGATGCCAATTCTGGACCCACACATCCTTCCACAGTGGGGACATAGGTTTCCGGACTGGAGTTGATCTGATAACAAGATTGTGTCTCTACTGGCCTTGTGTTGTAAAGCATCTCTGTGCTGAAAATAAATATCCAGAGAAGTGTTCCTGTTTAAGAACATATCACCTCTACCAGAAATAATAAAGCATTAATATGTTTTTATCCTATTTACAACCTGTCATGCACTTTCTTCCTGTTTTTAAACCAGCTTCATTTCTCAGTTCCCTCCAATCATTCTAGTTTGTTTCCTTTAAAATTTAATTCTCATTCATTGTTCTATGCATGCAATAACTTCTAAAATCCACTTTGTCCATATCTGAGACATTTCTTAATTAATGCATGCATCCCTTATAGTTAGAGGCTGTTTCTAGGTTGCTTCCACATAGTTTATGAAAGTTCAGTGGAAATACTACAGAAGAGAGTACCAACACTTCTTTTTTTTTTTTTTTATAAGAATTTATTGGCATTTTTCTATAACAACATATACCCACACCCACACCTACAATTAAACAAATGCAAAACAAATAAAACAAATACAAACAATGTCAAGTTTTCTTATTGCATCTTTCTAGAAAAAAAAAAATTTCTATTTCCATATCTTGACTATTGACTTCCCCTGCCTTTTCACCTTCGAGTTTATATCCTTAATCTATTTTATAACCATTTCTCCTAAAAAAGAAAAAAGAAATTAAATTCAGTTGTATAATTACAATCAATTATATCTTCAACATTTTACTAAAAATACATCATCATAATAATACCTCGTCATAATTCTTCTTCATTTATTCTTATCGATTTCTTATCTTAATCTACATCTTGATCTCAATCCTCTTAATCCATAAACTTAATCCACTTAAATTCACTTTACTTATACTCCCCCTCACAGATCTTCACAACTCATTCGATCAAATCTATCTCTTCTATCCTTAAGATTGCTGCTAATAACATGATAACTTGAAATATCTCCTTTCATGTTCAAATAAAAAATATAACAGAAAATTGTTGACAGTATTCACCCTCCGATTTCAGTTTACCATATCAGGCTACCTTAAATTTTACTTAATGCTTCACCCCACACCCCCTCTGTCCATTATTCTTCTCCTGGTGGCTTCAGCACTAAACTTCCATGTAGCTTCCCTCTCCAAACGTCCACAGATCCAGGCACAGTCCAAATCTCTCCTTGCCACGAGATCAGAGGTATCCATCTCATCATCTCTCAGCTTCTTCGGTTCTTTGTAACATTTCTTTTCTTCTTGTAAATACCTTAATTCTCTGTCCCTGGCCCCCGAGCTCACACCTCGGGGACTGGATATAAGAAATCTTGACGTCGCCTTGGGGCTGCCACCCCCAGAAAGCGAATTTCTTCTCCGAAGTAGCTCACTCATTTCTCTCCAACTTTGCATCAACCCTCTCAGCTCCTTGGCAAGGCATTCTTCCAAAATGTCAAAAGTTTTAAAAGCCTCCTCTGTGGGCAATTGGTTCCATTTCAGACCCCCACACAAGACTTTGACTTTTCTACAAAGCAGTTCCACCTTCAAGGCAGTGAGTCTCTGTTCATCCGTTAGTCCAGAGTTCAATACCAGTTCAAGGACGAAACCCAACATACTGGCAGAGGAGGAGGAAGTGGGTGTCATATTTCTACTCCCCTCTTTGTTCGTCGCCATTTTCCTGAGCTGGAGCGCAAATACCGCAACTTTAAATGGAGATATTTTCCTCTAGTTAACTTCCCGAAAGAAAAGTTTGCCAGTCTCATGTGTCGATTTTAAATACATTGTAACCAGTTCTGTAGCAGTAATCACTCAAATTGGTTAGATTCTTGAGCTCGAAGGGAGGGAGGCAGGCTGCCCTTCTCCTTCCCCCCGGATCGTCCCAAAAGCACGATTTCTACTCAAATTCTTTACTCACGACCACCGGGTTCCTTTAGCTCCATTCTTCACAGGTAGAACTTAGACGCTCACCGCGGGCTCTGTCGCCGCATTTGCATCCCGGTTGGGGCATGTCCCCGAAGCCCGGCTCCGGTTGTCCCTTCACCCCCACTCCCCCTTTACAGGGGGAGCGAGGGAAGGGTTCGGAGCCTCCGCGGGCGCTGCCGGGGAGCCCAGGGTGCGGGACGCTCTTCCCGCACCCCAACCGGAGCCCCGCTTTGCGGTAGCGGGGCTCCTGACCCCCGGGATGGACAGGGCGCTTCGGACCCGAAGCAGCCCTCGACCACCCGGCGATTGCGTCGCCGCCGGAAGTGAGAGTACCAACACTTCTTTCAAAGAATCAGTCTGAGTAAAGTCTGAGTAAAAGTATATCATTTATTTCATCTAACAAATGTGAAGAAAATTATGGACTCTGTTATAAGCATTTGCAACATCCTTTCTTTATAATATTCTCCACCTCCCACATTCACTCCTCCATTCTATTGATTTTCATCAAAATAATAACTGGCAATGTTAACTGCAAGAATACCAAACCAGAAAGAAGTTAACTGTCTACTAATAGATGGTGCTCATTTATTACTACATATGGTGTTGAAATATCTGACTTTTCCCATTATTGCATTCCTTCAGTGATAAATGGCTGTGGAGAAATACCATGTTTTTCTATCTATAAGATGCCACCATGTATAAGACACCCCCTATTTGGGGGGACTCAGATTTAAGAAAATGGGGGGAGATAGCCCCGTGAATAAGATGCCTCCTAATTTTTGATATTTTTTAGGGGGGGAACCTAGTCTTATACACGGAAAAAATACGTTAAGTATGGAGTCTTATTTAGCTCTCTTAGTAAAATATAATTACAGTATACTACTACTCAAACATTGCTTCTTTAGACTTGATTAATAGAATACAAACTCAAATAAACAACAATAGATGCTATGACTATATATTTAAATTTTTCTCTGTGATTGTTTAATGCAGTCCTACTGGACAGTTAATAATATTCCATGTGTGTATGTCTCATAGAATAAAGTCAGAACAGAGGGAACACTGAAATCTTAAACAGTTTTCAGTGAAGGCGAAAGCAAAGATCAACTGTCTGAGCCTATGCAATTATTTATTCTAGACATTCTTCAGGTGGAGCTTGGCCAAACTTGTCAGTAAAAGAAGGATTACTATTATACATATCAGCTAGCCTACCAATCTTGCCACCAGGGTGGAATGTATAGAAACTATCATTCTTGATTGCATCCCCAAAGCCTTGTTGGAGCATCTGTTCATGATGATGATGAAGTGTTTCTTCTCTGTAGCTATTTTTTATTTTAAATCTCAGAGCAGGCACATTATTGAAACAGTATTTTTTTAGTGTATAGAATGAATTAAGTCTAAAGCAGCCATTCTCAACCTTGGGTCCCCAGATGTCATTGGACTACAACTCCCATCATCCCTAGTTAGCAGGGCCATTGGCCAGAGATGATGGGAGTTGTAGTACAACAACATCTGGGGACCCAAGGTTGAGAAAGGCTGGTCTAAAGGGTTGAAAATTCCCTTGTCTCTATTGGTTATATCCTATCTTTTACATAATTTCCTACAGACATATGCTTGATTCTTAAACGACCTTATCCAAAGAAGAGGATGGAAGGGCAGAGTAGATTGTGTCCCAGTGGTATAGTAAAGAGACCTGGGTGGCTGATTTCAACTAATTAGTGTGTTATCAAGTTATTATTGGGATAATTGCATTCGCCATAGGTTTAAGAATGCTAGTGTGTAGATAGTGTGTGTTTGGAAGTTTAAGAAACAGTTCTCTTGGCTCTGGTTTTGCAAAACATTTTTTTTGTAATAATGTTGCACCCAATAGAGCTGATTGGCTTTTCTTCCATTCTTACTTTTATGTGTCAAAAACTAAGATTTCTCCCATCCTTTTGGTTTTTCAGAATTACCACTTGTCAGTATAAGATCTTATTGTGTACATATTATTCTAATTAGTTTTCAGAGGATGTGTTTGCATTGTTTTAGATAACAGTTAGAAATCTTGAATGGCTGTCACATTTGAATCTGTTTCTCTTACTACTGCCCATCAGTTCCATGTTTCTATGTTGCAGACAGCTAAGGCTTAGAAGTAATTTCCATTTAGCAATGTGGAACTTTTCCATTGTGCTCAGTAGGGCTGGGCAATATATTGATATATCGTCCAAAACCGGTTTGAAGTTCACCTCGTGATAATTGTTTCATAATATTTGATCTGTCAGTATATCACAGATCACAATGTGTGTACGGACTAGGCGGTAACTGGCTTTCAACATCGCAATAACTCACCAGCTAAACGTTGCAATGTTATCAGCAGCTAAACCTCACACAATATCACCAGCTAAACATTGCAGTCCACCACAACGTCTGTAATAAGGATGAAACTATACAGATGTGAAGAGGACAATGTCCAGGCAACTGCTACTACTTAAGAGGTCTAAAATGGATAAATGACAATACTATCAATCACCACACAGTCAGTTTCATCAGCAGGCAAACCAAAATGCACCCCAATAGGACTTTTGGTTTTGGCTTGGCTACCAAATTGTAGTATGCAGGACAATCCGAAGTACAGCGATGAGTCATAGTGAATACAAATAATCTGGGACTGCCAGTCTGCCAGCAGGTATCATAGAATCATAGAGTTGGAAGAGACCACAAGGGCCATCCAGTCCAACCCCCTGCCAAGCAGGAAACAGAAGCCAGAAGCAGGAGCGGGAGCCAGAAGCAACAGTGGCAAAAACAGCTGGCTATGACCGCGGTATGTTCTGCAGTAGAGCTGACAACTTGCAAGGCCTCGCTGTGACAGCACAGTCAGTGGTGGCCTGCGAGTCCTTGCACTGGCGAAGGGAGCCGCTTGCCCACCCGGAGCGGCAAACCCGGGGGCACCCCCTGGGGGCGGGGTGCTGCTCCGTAGTGCATGCGCCGTGCATCACGACGCATGTGCGCTACGGAGCGGCACTGCGCATGTGCGCTACGAAGCGCCAGCACAGCAAACCTGCTCGGCGCCGTGGAGGCCAGGGAGGGGTGTCACACCAGCCAGTGGGTGGGTGGGAGGAGACGCTTCTCCCCGCCACCCTCCAGCCTCCAGGAAAAAAGCCTCGTCGCTCGATGCAGCAGCGGCTGGCTTCCTTGCGCAGCCAGTGCTCGCTTCACTTTGCTTCTGCCATTCCTGCTGCTGCTGGCCTGGAGGAAAGAAGAAGGAAAGCGAAGTGAGCGCCAGCCAAGCGAGCAAGCCAACCGCCACCTCACCAAGCAACGAGGCTTTTTGCCGGGCGGCGGGGCTCGGCTTGGGAGTTGCAGGGGGACACCGAGTCTCGCCCCCCTCCAGGTTGGCACCCAGGGTGAGCCGCCTCCAACGCCCCCTCCTTGCTCCACCCCTGAGTCCTTGTGGTGATGATTGGAGGGGGCAGTAGTAGCAGTGGCAGCCTGCAAGGCCTTGCAGCCGCAGCACAAACAGTGGTGGCCTGCAAGGCCTTAAGGCAGTGATAGTGATGGCAGTGGCCTGCAATGACTCGCAGCAGTGATGGGAGGCAGTGGTAGTGTCCTATTTACCTCTGCGTAGTTCCTTCCTTGTTTCAGATATCTGTTGGAAATTATGCTCTCTCCAAAACCCCTGAGTGTCTTCCCGATGGCTCTCTCTGGCTGGCATGACCCTTCAGTCCAGAGTACCTAAAATCTGCGACCCTTCTCTTATGAAAAGAGCACACATGTCTTCTAGCATCTCACAGCAAGAAGAACGAAACATCTGTAGAACTAAACTACATTTATTTACAGTCTGTGTACAGAGACTCCATTATCACGTCTGTGTTCTCCGAGCTCTGGCAGAACAAGAACCAAACTGCGACACAGCAGAAGTGAAACGAAAACGTACAATAACTACACTTTGGCGGAAGAGATAAGACAGTCTTCCATTCCCACACTCTCTCTCAGACACTCATGTGATTTACACTAATCAAAATAGCAAGCTGTAGCAACTGAGGCTACTTATAATCCTAACAATATCATGATATAGCAATATATCGTGATGTTTAGCTGGTGATATATTGCAATATTGAAAACCAGTTATCACCCAGCCCTGGTGCTCAGTACCTTCTGCCAAACTGTTTCCTATACATTCCCCCCCCCCCAGTTTATTAAGTGACCTCTCCCATCTTTAGGATCTTATTTCAAAACCCAGTACCTTAGCAGAGCCTTTCTGCAACCAGCCTTGTCTCAACTTACTTACACTTCTGCTGCCATTTGACATACCTTTCCCCTTCCTTCTATACACTGGACAAAGAACTTATACTTACTTTACATTCGTGATTGGAACCTTAGGTGGGTGAGCAATAAATACAGTGGCACCTAAGGTTCCAAACTGCCAAACTGTTTCCTATACATTTATCCCCCAGTTTAAGTGACCTCTCCCATCTTTAGGATCTTCTTTCAAAACCCAGTACCTTAGCAGCGCCTTTCTGCAACCAGCCTTGTCTTGATTTTGATAGATTCGCAATACAGTGGTACCTCTGGTTACGTACTTAATTCGTTCCGCAGGTCCGTTCTTAACCTGAAGCTGTTCTTAACCTGAAGCACCACTTTAGCTAATGGGGCCTCCCGCTGCCGGTGCGCCGCCAAAGCACGATTTCTGTTCTTATCCTGAAGCAAAGTTCTTAACCGGAAGCGTTATTTCTGGGTTAGCGGAGTATGTAAACTGAAGCGTATGTAACCTGAAGTGTATGTAACCCGAGGTACCACTGTAAATGGATTTATTTATCTATTTGTCCATTTATCTATTTTTCCTCGCTCCACTCACCCAGTGGGCTTTCCTTGCTTACTGGGCTCTGGGAAGGTTGCAGGAGGGCTCTGGTAGCATCCTAGGGTCCTCTCATGATTTCAGATCCTGGTAAGCAGTCCTCTGCAGTGCAGGAGGGGGCAGTTCCGGGGTTACATACTTTGCACGATTTTGCCTTTGTGCGCGGACTCCTGCAACAGAACCTTAATGTAGGTAGCAGGCCAATTGTATATTTATAAATCCTGGGTTTTTCCGTTATTCCCCATTTCTGGCTAATATAACTTGCAAACTGTGTGTACAGCACATATCAAACTTTGGCAAATGGTGGTAATAGTAATGGTGGTTTAGATTAATGTTTTATATTGATTTAGGAAACCACGAGAACAACAAATGTATCAGATGGTTGCATGTAAAGCTTGGTTTCTTTCTGATGTAATTATTTTAAATTCTGTTCTTATCCCTTTTGAGTTGCTTCCTTAACCACTAGCAATAAATTCTAGATCACTTTCACACTTCCTGGTATGCCAGATTTTTTTGTGGGGGAGGTAGATATGTTGAAGGAAGATGGCAGACAGCATGTTTGTCTAGGCAAATGTTCCTGTCTTGAGCACCATTTAGTTTTCAGGGGTTCATTGGCCTGCTTCAAGCATAAACACTGCTCAACTTTCTAGCCATGATTTAGAGACAATTGAGTGTGTTCTGTGAGTTCACAGGTTCATCTTGTGTGAGCATTCCTCAGTCTTGCGGCCAGCTGTGGTTAGCACTGTCTCTGCTCGATGTCAAAATTAACCATAGGGAGTGACAAAAAAACAATTTTCAACCCAATGGTTAGAAACTGGTTTGTGTTAACAGCCTAAAGCAAGAACATCATTTCAGTTCAGGGTAAGATAACAAAGGATTTCAGACTCTCTCTCTTTTAAAAAAAATTACAGTTGCAGTATCTCAAGAAGAAGGAGCGTTTGTGGAGTACCAAGTTCCAATGGCAGAACTATCTGCACACTTATCACAAGTCCAGCGTGGGCAGCTGAGAGAGAACTTGCCTGACAACCATCAGACCAATACTGTACGTAAGGAACTGTTTTTTCACATGTCAGATTATAAACTACATATGGTAGCTGTGTTACAAAATGCTGAAGGATTGTATAAAACCCCTTGTTTGTTAAATGTGTCTTGTAATCTTGAATGTCATGAAGAAAGCAACATTTAGCAGGTGTAGTGGTTAGAGCAGGCATAGGCAAAGGCAGCCCTCCAGATGTTTTGGGACTACAACTCCTATCATCCCTAGCTAACAGGACCAGTGGTCAGGGATGATGGGAATTGTAGTCCCAAAACAGCTGGAGGGCCGAGTTTGCCTATGCCTGGGTTAGAGAATTGGACTAGGAGTGAGAAGACCAGGTTCAAATCCATGCTTGGCCATAAACTAATTATGTGATCTTTGTCCACTTAGCCTAACCTACCATTATAAAGTTGTTTTGTAGATTAAAAAGTCATGTGTGCTGTCTTCAGCCTTGGAGGAAAGACAGGATACCAATGTAAATGATAATAAAAATAATATAAATGCATTTAAGGGGGGGGTGTTCCTGTTTCATTCTTTGCTAAATCTTTCACACCACATGCATATTATACTACTTTAGAAAGCAGTGACCAGTAAACTCTTTAACTTTGATTTATTAAGTTATCAGATTGTATACAGTGGTACCTTGGTTCTCAAACTTAATCTGTTCCGGGAGTCCGTCTGACTCCCGAAACCATTCGAAAACCAAGGCACGGCTTCTGATTGGCTGCAGGAGCTTCCTGCACTCAAGCGGAAGCCACATTGGATATTGGGTTTCTGAAAAGTTTTCGCAAACAGGAACACTTATTTCCGGGTTTGCGGCATTCGGAAGCCAATTTGTTTGGCAACTAAGCCATTCGGGAACCAAGGTTCCACTGTACTGCTTAGTTTTCATAGACAGTACAGATTTATTTATTTATTTATTTACTTGCGGTGTGAACATTAGGATTTATTTGTTTATGTTGTATTAAAATATTTACAATCTGCCATTTATCTGTACTGATATCAGGGTGGAGCACAGAACAAAAAGTAATAATAAAATTAACAGTACTGTTAAAATATACCATCAAGCAAAAAGGGTAGCTAAAAACAACAGAGCAGGTAGTAGGTTAAACAGTTATCAACTTAAAATGTCTGGGAAAAGAAATAACTCTTAACCTGGTACCAACATGAGGATAGCATTGGTGCTGATTGTAAGGAAAGACAGGGCGCCACCACAGAGGAGGCTCTGTTCCTTCTTTTTCTTCTCTTACTACACATAATGCTAATTTAATGGTGCAACTGATGTATCACACTTTAAGAAATTGGCACTGCATACTGTGTTGTGGCATCTGCTTGAAGTTTTGTACTTGTAGTATCCTCTGTATTTGCAACATACTATTCCATTCTCACTTGCCTGATAAAGAACCACAATCTGGGCTCAAAAGCAGATGACTGATGAAGTAACTCTGGAAAACTTCTTGCTTTAAACCCTTGTCTTGTAAATTACCTTATGAGGGTAGTGTAGCCTGCAAAGTGGGTTATCTTTTAAATAAAATAAACGAAAAAGGCCTTGTTCAATCAAAGTTTCTGAAGATCTGAATTCACTAGAAAGCGGCATGATCTAGTTCATATTCAGAATTACTGGCCTTGTTCACCTGTCACAGTAAACCACAGTTAATGGTTTATGGTTAACATATCAGTGCTGGATGTTTTGCTCTTACCCACTTCTGCTACATAGGTAGAAACAAACCATAGTATCTGAGTTGGCCTTACATCCAAATTAGTGTGGGCCGTGGGCCATTTCCTCCAAACCATACCCTCCAGCTCATCAGCTGATGTCACTTGTCACTTAACTCCCTGCTCATCACCTTATGAGTTAATGTTAAAACCTGCTCAGTTTGGCAGAATTACAGGCAAACCCCTTTCTGATTTCTTGATTCAGGAAGGGATATGCTTTGGAATCCAATGCTAAAATGTGGGATAAGGGCTTTGTATAATACTGCCTTACAAGATGCTTTGAAGTCTTGACTTCGGGACTTTCTACATTGTTAAATTTATGGCAGTTCAAGCCATATGCAATTGCAGGCTGCTTGGGCCAGTTTTGGAGCCCTACAAGCTGTCAAGGAAGCCAAGAGAGGATTTTACATCTCAACACACATGAGCGTCATCTCTTCTGGTCATTTAGCTTACTTGTTCAAAGCTTCAGCTGTTTCATCAGGTCACTGCTAAATTCTGGACCTTGTCTCTGTGCCTCAGTGAAATTTTAGAACTCATAAGGCTTCATGGGCAATTTGGTCATTAGCTTTACCAATTATGTTGCAATACATTATGCAGGGAAAGTCATGTCTTTTATGGCTTTAACTGTGTTGTACTATATTCATTCAGAATGGGACTTTTACAGAAATATCATAGCATATGCTGAATAATGAGGGGCCAAACACAAAATCTTAAACAGCTTGTGCCATAAAAGTGGAAATGTCAGTATTTTTTATTAAAATAAATGCATAGGTATGGTTCCCATTCTGAGTGGCCAGTCCAGATGATGCTAACTTGGCAGGTATACGCAGAATCAGCATGCAGGAACAGCTTCATTTTTTAAATATTATTGTTCCCTAATTTCCTGACAAAGATCAGTTACCAGTTCATTGCTTTTCAACATGAGTTCCAATGCATTGAACATCTTTTTGAAACCTTAGTGCCAAGCAGGCCTCCCAAAAGTTTCCGTACTGAATGTGAAGGTTTCTCAGCATTAGTTCACCCAACTCCTGATACAAGTTTTTCAAGTTTCCCTGAAAGTCTCTTGCATCTTAAGAGATAGTAAACACATTAATTTATACTGAATGACCCAGAATCTGTGTTTCAAATATTGCCATTTTCACATGCTGCTTGGAAACCATTTATGGTAAGAGCCGTACTTGGATAAAGGTTTCCCCCCTAAAAGGTTCACTTACTATGCTGACTCCTTGCAGAAACCAAGGCTCATCCTACATAGAATCCTCAGAGTCAGTGGAAGTCCAAAATTTGGCAAAATTTTCAAACCCTACACACCATCATATCTCTTTCCTGGAGCTGCCTTCTGCATTTCCAGTTGGGTGAAAAGGCACTGAAATAGTTCAGGAAGTTCGCATGTCCCAGTTCTGCACCTTTGGGACTATTGCTTGGGTTTGATATTTAACTCTTTTTTTTGATAGTTGCCAAGGCTGCTGTTTATCTTTGGTATTACTCATTCACCTTGAAGATATACAGTCATTCTTGCCCACACACCAGAAGTACAAGGGTCTGGTTCAAACCTCTTTCAAGGCTTTGCTTCCATAATGGCTGATGAAACTGAGGAATCTGTTCCTTTGCTTCCACTGCAGGTGGCACCTCTGACCTGTGATCTGTTTAATGCTAATCAGGTAGGGATTTGTGTTTTGTCTGTACTGGAACAAAGTGCAACAAATATGACACAATCCCCAGTGTCATAAAATGCATCTTTGCTCAGATATGCCTGCAGGTTTCACTGTTGTGCATTATTTTATCTTCTGTTCTGAATTGCAACCCTCAGCACAGTTCTTACTTGGAGTAAGAACCATTTCATAATGTCTTTTCCCCTTCTTTGTGTACTTGTGGCCAAAACCCATCATGCCACCCTTCAGAAGAACTGATACGAAAACTATTTAGTTCATACAGCCTGTGAAAATTAACTCCCTGTAGGAAGCAGTCATCAACATTCACTTGCAAGTGTCTTTGAATTGTACTTAATACTGAATTTTTTTTTCTTCCAAGGTAAGGGCCAAAGATGTTTCTTTGAATCCATCAACAAAAGTTATTTTCAGTTTCTTTAAATAAAAATGTGATGCACTTGACTCTCACCAGGAGAGGAAATTTAGGATCATGGGTGTGGTTGTGATTTGTATTCCTGGGATCTGTATTCTTTTATTATGCTATAATGTTGCAGCTTTGGGGAGAGTAGTTTTACTTAGATATTATTTCCTCTCTAAATTGAAATTATTTCATATGGTGTATTACGTTTGAATGCTACAACAGCATACAAGCTAATGTTTCATGCCACCACTGCAAACCTCCACAATCTCATAAGCATAGGTATTACTGCTCTTGTACCTGCTCCTGTCTTGTGGTAATGCCGTACTTGTTTATTTCCAATACCCTTTCATAATTGGCCTGTGCTCCCTTTGCAATTAAAAAGTAACTGGAGGAGGCAAAAGTGTAGGAATGGATATTGTTGCACTTACGGGAACTAAGGATAAGTTCAGTCCTACTTTGTTACTGCTGTTGAGAATATAGATTTTAGCTTGGACCCTCTAGCACAGCATTGCTAGAGCACAAAATTGGTTGCTGCACTGACACCATACCTAATGCAAGTACACCAAAGGAAGGAAATTAAAATCTTGGAAATTTTTGAAGTCTTCTTGCTTATATCTGCTTCCTATTTTCCTGCTTCCTCTGTTCCCACCTTGCTCTAAATTATTACCTTCCCCATACCAGAAGGTGTAGTACATTTGCATAGTGTTCAACCGAAAGGGAGGCGCTTCTCAATGTCATTTTTGGCAACATTGAAAAGCAAACTCATTCCCCAGTTTAATTTATTTTATATTTTGTAATTGTATCAAAAAGGCTGGAGGAAATCTTTGACTCAGGGTCATGGCAACATTTCAGTTCAGCGTGATACCAGCCTCTAGCCAAAATTGATATTGTATCTTCATGATGTCATCCTGTTCATTACATCATCACTGTATGACTAATTGAGGGGGAAATCAGTGCAGTGAGGAAAGAAAGAAAATGGTACAGCAGACTTGGTAAATGGTACAGCAGAGTGAAAACATTGGCGTAAAGAGAAGGCAGTGGGGAAACATTCCTGCATATATATTTTAGGAAATACTTTGGGACTCGAATCCAAATGCATTGCTTTCTATCCAAAAACAAAATGGGAAGAATATCTGACACAGCCATATTATTTCACAGCCTCAACTTTATGCCATGAAGTCCTTCTTAAGGGAAAGGTGCTGTGGCAGAACGAGAGGCTGCTATTTACTAAATGCCCTAGTGGAAGGAAAAGATGCGCACCACTAACTTAAGCACATGAATCCTAATGTGCTTGTGTGTTCCTTGTTAAAATACTGAATGTAAATTGCAGATTTTAAAGCATTTTTATATCTCTTCAGGTTGTAAAGAAGCTTCAGATAGAAAAGTGATGGGAAAAGGGATCATGTTGGGGAACGAGGAGACTAATAGGTTGAAATTGACCAAAGCTCTTTCCCCCAAGAGCTGATTCATATATTTTTTTGCACATTTGTAAATAGCAATATCAAGTAAGAATATTGTAAACAAAATTATTGACGTAAATTAACTTTGGCATTTGTCACATACATAGAAATGGTACACTAATTAACTGAATACAGGTAACTGATATCTGTCTAATTAGCATAATTACCCCTGAGGATTGTAACACTGACTGCCCTGCCTAACATATGCTTTCTTTCTGCTTCATCTACAAGTGCACATTTACCATTTATCACTTCTTTTTCTTACAGTGTGACTGTTGTCATTAATTGCCCCTGTATATTAGATGCTTTGCTGGTCTTTAGATCCTTTCAGCTGAATCTTTCCTTTATTTCACATGTTGCCCGTTAGTAATATAATTTTATTATCCTTATAACCTGCAACTTCATGGGGCTCCTGGCGATGTCCTGTCTGGGCGCAGGCGGGGCCCACGCCCACTTAGCTTCAGCACTGCTGCAGCATCAAATGCTGCCAGACTACTCACTGAGCTCTGCCCTTTACGATTACAACATGGAATATACACGTTGCATGCAGGTGTTTACGGAACTGGGATTTTTAAAATTATGTTTGTAGAATGACAACGTTGAAAGACGGCGTAATGAAAGCAGCGATCGAAGAGGCAACGATAATCCCGGTTCAGCCTCTAACGGGCAGCCACAGCACAGCACTCGGCAAGTGGTGGAACAGGATGACGATGACGACGATGAAGAGCTGACGCTGAAATACGGGGCAAAGCATGTGATTATGCTGTTTGCACCAGTCACGCTTTGTATGGTGGTAGTTGTTGCAACCATCAAGTCTGTCAGCTTTTATACGCGGAAGGATGGACAGCTGTATGTATTATTTTTCTTTTTGGCTCTGATGTCCTCTGATATCTACCCCCCCCCTTTTGTGTTCTGCCATTACACCAGTCTTTCGCAGTCATACATTGAGCAAACAGGAAGCAGGAGACAAATGTTCCCTTAGTTGTGCTTTCTTGGGGGGGGGCGGGGGGCGGATGGACCCTTTCTCTAGCTGCTCTTCTCCCGGCCATGCTCTGAGACTAGAAATGAGCTCCACCAGGAGAAAAGCAACTGCGGGGAGGCAGTTTTGGAGGGGAAGGATTAAGCTGCTTCTTCCTCCCACTTCTCTTTTTTAGACCATTC
Organism: Lacerta agilis; assembly: GCF_009819535.1. Taxonomy (NCBI): domain Eukaryota; kingdom Metazoa; phylum Chordata; class Lepidosauria; order Squamata; family Lacertidae; genus Lacerta; species Lacerta agilis. The sequence continues at coordinate 43,692,963 of NC_046312.1, read as the reverse complement.
CAGACCCAGGTCCCACTTTAAATCTGTTCTAAACATGACCCATATTATAAAACGGTACTCTGTTACATCTAGTTATACCTTCAGTGACATTCCGTAAACCAAAGGACAACTTGAGGTTTCTCATGTTATAATGACATGCAACATTGCTCCTAATGTTGCATTCCCATGTAAAGTCAAGTTGCACCTAGTACTTTATAGATAAATAACCCAAGTTTTTATTCTATATGCTCAAGTCCTCAATCTTAAGGATTTTTTTTAGCATGGTAATCTTTTATTAACCTCACTACAAAAAGTAAGCTTTCTGACTACAACATATTTCCTGTGTCTGCCTTTGGTTTTGTTCACAAGTGAATGAAATATTAAATTGTAATTCATTCCATATCCACTAGATGGTGTGGGCATAAAGGCATTACAGTGGAACCTTGGTTCTCGAACGGCTTAGTTGACGAACAAATCAGCTCCCGAACGCCAAAATCCCGGAAGTAAGTGTTCCGGTTTTCAAATGTTTTTCAGAAGCTGAACGTCTGATGCGGCTGTTGGCTATTTTTTCCGGGGCGCCAGCAGCAATCGGAAGCCGCGCCTTGGTTTTCAAACATTTCGGGAGTTGAACAGACTTCCAGAACAGATTAAGTTTGAGAACCAAGGTTCCACTGTATTTAGAAGAATTATGGCTCAGAGTATGTACTGTATGTACTAATGCTTGCTTATTTGTTGAACTCTCCTTAGGGTTGGTCTCTTGCACTTACTCAAAAACTTACCACATTTTAAGAACACATTCATATTGCACAAACTTCACCTTTTACTTTTTTTCTGTATTCTATTGCAGCATCTACACCCCATTCACGGAAGATACAGAAACAGTTGGACAAAGGGCTCTGAATTCTATTCTCAATGCTGCCATTATGATTAGCGTCATCATTATCATGACCATACTCCTGGTTGTGCTTTATAAGTACAGGTGCTATAAGGTGAGCTCAGGTTTACTCTTACTGTATGGAGGCTGTTATTGAAGCCTTCAGCATGTCTGTCTCATTATTTCTAATAGCATACTTGGAATACTTTCAGCGTACAAAGAGCCAAAATAGTTGCTAAAACAGTGCCTAAGCTAAAGATCAGCTGTGATAGAGCAGCACAGGATAATAATAATAATAATAATAATAATAATAATAATAATAATTGCTGTTTTTTCGATATTTCACTATAGATAAGGATAGTCATGAATATCTAAATCGGCAACTAATGTGTATTTTTTTACTTTAATTTAGTGGACCTGTTTTCAGGGAAAGAATAAATATTGAATTAAATTAAAGCACCCTTTAAAAGCTGGGAATGTTATGGAAATGTGCAAAAAAAACACCCAACCTATTAGAGAAAGGTTTTGTTGCATGCACTCCAATCTCTGATCGGTAAGAGACTCCAGGAGTGGCAGTGCTTACCCAGGCTTTAGTTTCCTTGGAATGAAGGTCAATGGGGACTGTGGTGTCTTTGGGATATATTGCTTTATTTATGCATATATACTACATGAGAATAAGATGGAAGGGCTCACAGCATTAACAGTCCAGGTTGGGGAGGGGAGGGCGGGAGTCACCAAAGTCATAGTTCTGGATTCATCACACAGAGCAAGTCAAGCTGCTGTGTCTCTCCAGCTTCCTCCTCTAGCTCCAGACCAGACTTCAGACAAAGGGCTCACTCTTTACTGATGTTTTCCTTAATCTTGTACTTCTAGGATGATGTAACATTCAGCCAGGTGAAGGGGGCAAAGGCCCACTCATTTGTCTCTATAGCAATATGGTCACTCTTTCCTTTTGTAGCTGAAGGGTGCTTCCAAGCCCAGCTAATCTTACAGAGAGACTGGCTTGACCGGTTCAGTGGTTCCCTCTGCTAGATTCCAACCTAACAGATACATCATCACAGACTTGGAAGGGACCCACAGGCATCATCCAAACCACCAGCCCAATCCTATAACAGGTTATTTGGACCTCTTGTAGTCTTTATTTGTCCATAATGCTGGTTCTCCCTCCCTTTGTCATGGACTGCATGTTCTTATGAAATGAACACATTTTACTGTGGAATATATATGTACTCCATGCTGTCAAGTATAATCATCTCCATATGGCATGTTAAGCCAAACCTTGGCGTAGTTGCCACACACACTCAGCTAAAAAACCCCAGAAGGAGCCAATCTGAGAGCCAGCACATTTCCACAATCATGGTAAGCCATGGTTTACTGTGACGTGAACCAGGTTCTTGTCTTATTGACCAACAAATGACAATTTTCTTTTTTATTAGTAGTTTAGGTGTGCATAAAAGAAAAATATTCCCCCCCCCCCAGAAAAACAGGCTTCAGTTTTCATTGTTATATTCCTTGTGTAATAGTAAAATTATGCTGTTGTTTTTTGTGTTTTCAGGTGATCCATGGGTGGCTCATCGTTTCTTCACTCTTCTTGCTTTTCTTTTTCTCATTGATTTACTTAGGGTAAGTTTGCAAGTACAGTATCTTGACCTTTAGAAATGTTAGTAAGTAAGAGGATTAGCAAATTTTTGTTGGCTTGTAAAGTCTATACCCCTTTGCAGCACTGCAAAGCTTTGTGTATTTTTCCTTGGACATTCCTCACAGTGAGGAACTAAGGATTATTAATTCTCTAAGTCTTGTAGTCTGAGGTGTTGAAGAGTGTGCTTCTCAATCAAGACTTGTAGCTCTAAAATAGAGATATTGAACCTTGGGTCCCTAGATATGTTGCAAGTCGCATTATCGTAGACCTTAGGCTAAGCTGGCTGGGCTTGGTAGCAACTGTAGTCTAGGAACATCTGGAGATCCAGAATTGAAGAACTCTTCTCTGGAACATGAGTGAATGGCGTTCAGTTATAGCGTAGAACACTTACATGTCTCACTGTTGTGATTACTTTTCCAGTTATGGAGATTAGAAGGAGCTAAAAGGCAATAAAACAATGTGATGCACAAGCAAGCCTAAAAGCATGACAACACATTTGAAATGAAAATCGAATCCTGTGTTTTTTCTAAATGAATTCCCCACCCCTAAGCTTTAAATCTAGGCTAGGAAATGAAGAAGAAACTTTGAACTTGCCGCACAAAATGCAAACATAATTTGCTGGGTTGACGGTTGCTGTTTCTTCTCCGCCATTCTTTGCGTAACAAGTTTTTCTCTTAATCTTGTGTGTGTGTTCAATAGGGAGGTTTTTAAGACTTACAACGTTGCCATGGACTACTTTACCCTAGCGCTCATGATCTGGAACTTTGGAGTGGTGGGAATGATCTGCATTCACTGGAAAGGCCCTCTTCGGCTCCAGCAAGCCTATCTCATTATGATAAGTGCTCTGATGGCCCTGGTATTTATCAAATACCTCCCTGAATGGACTGCCTGGCTCATCTTGGCAGTGATTTCAGTGTACGGTAAGATCCTCCAAACATCTTTTATTAGGAACAACATTGACTTACTCTGCTTTTTTCCACTTTTATATTTAATGCCTAGAAAGCTAGAATCAAGAACCAGACCCTTTTACTTGTGTCCTTTTGAAGTCTAAGAAATCATACTGTGAGTCTGTAGAATACCTTGATTATGCTTCCGTGTGTGGACTATTCCATCACAAGAATTACAGTGGTGCCCCGCTAGACGAAAATAATTCGTTCTGCGAAAATTTTCGTCTAGCGGGTTTTTCGTCTTGCGGAGCGGCAATGATAGCCACGCTCTGCAAAACGAAAAAAAAAAAAGACGAACATTTTTCGTCTTGCGAGGCAGCCCCATAGACTTTTTCGTCTAGCGGGGCAGCCTTCCGCTAGAATAATGCCTTCGTCTAGCGAGTTTTTCGTCTAGTGAGGCATTCGTCTAGCGGGGCACCACTGTATTTTTTTCCAAAGCATTTATTTTCCCCAATCCTCTGTAGAAACCTTTGCCCTTAAGGCAGCCTGTCTCTGCTGAAATAAGATAGGTGATGCTAATGGGAGAGAGATGTCATTTCCAATACCCAAACTCAGAAGACAACTGAAAAAGAGGGAACTAGAACTTTTCCATAGTTTGCTGCTTGATAGCAGCCAGTCCTAAGAAGAATCTCTTAACAAAAAATCTCATAACAAAAAAAAATTGTTATGGAAAATAACTAGTAACAACAACTCTTAGTAGTTTGCAGTTAATAAATTAATACCATCTGATCTTTCATGACATACTTCCTCCTTGGTGATGCTGGACTAGGTTTACCTTTGGCCTGATCCAGCATGACTTTTCTTAAGTTAAGTTGCTCTCATTCTAAAAAGAAAGAAAGGGGGGAAAGAGCAGATTTGAACAAGCCATGTAACAAGTTTCTTCCCAAGCTTGATCTGAGGTGAGACTTGTGATGTCTTTGCAGTACTGAACAGTAGAGAAGACAAAGAGCAGCCAAATTCCCCAATGACTAAAACATAAATTACTGTAGGAAAGTGTTCATTTATCACTTTAGTTAAGCGCTTAGAACAAAATCTACTTTTAAGTATAACAAACATTTCCTTTATTTTTTATTTGCTCTCTTGTTTCCCCCCACACACACCCCCAAGACAGTAAGGTATGATGTAAAGGGAAGGATTCCTCAGGTTTTGCCATTCATAATTTTTGAATACCTACATCAGGTTTTGGCTAATGCTAAACACCCCTAGTTCTTGAGTCAGATCATATTTAAATGTAAACGTTACCTTTTTCAAGTGGGAACAGGAGCTTGGCAGCCTTTTGAGATATACACACAGTGAAGGTTTGTGAATGTCACATGCTTTCCCCTCAAATTGTATTTGTTCAGGGAATCCAAATGACCTTTATAAAGCATTCTTGTTCTTCTGCATAAGATGCACAGAAACAAAGGTTGCACATAAACACAGATGTTCCGTGTCACAAGATTATGCAGATTTGACAGTGCCATCATCATTCAAATTTTGCACTCAAAATTTGTTTGTTATGCAAAAAGGCAATTTATACAACTGTTATTAACATCTATGCTGAATCTGAAAAGAATTGCCAAGTCACGTGGAAATACACATTTGCATCAGCGTAAGACTGTAAGTGAGGATGTTTCGTTCCGCAAGTGTAGATGTTTTTCACACTACATTGGTACCTCTGGTTATGAACGGGATCTGTTCCAGAGCCCCCTTCGTAACCTGAAAGGTCCGCATCCTGAAGTGCCGAATCTGCGCATGCTCGCAGTGCGGTTTGGCGCTTCTGCGCATGCACGTGATGTCATTTTGCACGTCGCGCATGCATGAACCACCAAACCCGGAAGTAACCCATTCTGGTACTTCCGGGTTCAGCGGGTTCGTAACCCGTGATGAATGCAACATGCAGTGTTTGTAACGAGGTACGACTGTATTGAATTTCAGGCACATTTGTGTGTGTTTGCTGCTAAACAAAGTGATGGTGTTTAATTTGGTAAAGAGTGTCTTAAGTGTCATAAAATTACATAGTTCTAGAGATAGCCATGTAATGTTTAATTTTAAAAAGAACCTGGAGAATGGGCTGTGTCATGTACATGTTGTAAAGGCAATTTTATTCTTTGATATGTGAGCTAAACCTATTGAATGCCCAGGTGCTAACATGTTTTTGAAGTCTGCCAGAAGCAGCTGCATAGGGTGGAGCAGGAATAGATTTAAGCCCCAGAGGCCACGTTGAAATGGAGGACAGCCATCATTTGCTAAGTCTGCCTTGCCTCACTAGTTAAGTCAGTTAATAAAGATACCTGAACTTTTTGGTATCCATGGAGGGAACTTAGAAATGACCAGTCTGGAAAGCTCATAAACATTACTCTGGTTGCTGCATTATTATTTTTTCAAATAAGGCTTTATCTCCACAATTGTGAGACCTGTGAAGATTTGGTTACTGTAATATTTTGTCCACAATGTGAAGAGATATACAGGAAGTATCCTAGCACATAAACTGAAATTTTCTGTAAGACTTCTCCCTGCAGGAGCCCTGAACTGCTTACTAAGCTCTTTACCTGATCTTTGACATCTGAGGCACAGTTTTTACTATTATTTATTAAATTTGTATACAGTGGTACCTCTGGTTATGTACTTAATTTGTTCCGGAGGTCTGTTCTTAACCAAATGCCAATCAAATGCCAACAGTGCCCTTCAGCTCTCTATATTGGACAAACAGGCCAAACCCTACGCCAAAGGATAAATGGACATAAATCTGATATCAGGAATCACAAGACAGAGAAACCAGTAGGAGAACACTTCAATCTCCCAGGACACTCTATAAAAGATCTCAAAGTAGCTGTCTTAATACAAAGAAATTTCAGAAATAGACTGGAAAGAGAAGTGGCTGAATTGCAACTAATCACCAAACTTAAAACCATGGAGAAACCTGGTTTGAACAAAGACATTGGATTCTTATCTCATTATACATAACAAAGCCATCTTTAGCCATCTCACCCCTTGCCTTTCCCTGCAAGACTAATTGCAGCCGTTTAGAGTCGTCAACAGATTTTCCACACTTATCAGCCTATCACCCATTCCCACCACCCTTCTGAGTAATACCCCTCCCCACTCCCCCACTATATTTAAGGATCTGGTGACTTCTGTTTCAGTGTATCTGAAGAAGTGTGCATGCACACGAAAGCTCATACCAGGAACAAACTCAGTTGGTCTCTAAGGTGCTACTAGAAAGAATTTTCGATTTTGTTCTTAACCTGAAACTGTTCTTAACCTGAAGCACCACTTTAGCTAATGGGACCTCCTGCTGCCACTGCGCCGCCAGAGCATGGTTTCTGTTCTTATCCTGAAGCAAAGTTCTTAACCTGAAGTGTTATTTCTGGGTTAGCGGAGTATGTAACCTGAAGCGTATGTAACCCGAGGTAACACTGTATCGCCCTTCATCCGAAGATCACAAAGCAGTTCCCAACATAAAAATACAAAAGGAGAACACAAAATATATAATAAAACAAAAACAAACCAATTATGCCCCCCAAAAAACAAACACATTTAAAAGGCCATAGAATGTTAATCAGCCCAAGGCCTGGTTATAGAGAAACATTTTTGCCTGGTGCCTAAAGTGAATGAAGTAATGAAGGTGCCATGCGAACCTCCCTGGGGAGAGCATCCCACAAATGAGGAACTGTTTTTAGGACTCGCCCTACTCTTTTTATGTAAATTATTTTTACTGATTTTAATATGATATTTTTATACTGTTGCAGTCCACCCTGGTATCTTACGGTGACTGCTGAGGTGTAAGCAATCTCCACTTTTAAGAAACTGTATTACTAAAGTTTAGGTTTTTTTCTGGACAGGGGTTATTTCTGTGGGGGTTGACCCCAATGTTGGTGTCTTTCAGATCTGGTTGCCGTATTGTGTCCTAAAGGACCTCTTCGTATGCTAGTTGAAACTGCTCAAGAAAGAAATGAGACTTTGTTCCCGGCACTCATTTACTCATGTAAGTATACAGAGTTGAGTTTTATATTCCGAAGCCTACTCCCAAACTATGGATATTAAAAATCCATCAAATTTTCTGCTGAAGTTGTGTGATGCTAGATGTGCAGCTGTGTTGTCACGTTTTCATTTCTTTGGGACTCAGATCTGCTGTTGGCTCAAGAGCTTGGAACGTGTGCTGCGTAGGATGTCTCAAGATGAAAAGAACATTATGTTCTACCTTAATTAAAAATGGAAAGAGAGGGAAAAAAGGATTTGGCCTGGTCAAAACAATAATAATACAGGAACACCTCTAATGGTTTTTAGCAGTATTAACTTACTGCATTTATATCTTTCTTCAGTGGATCCAAGACTGGCCCTGTTTACAAGCATTTATAAAGATACAACTGAAAAATACAAAGTTCATCTTAGAGATTTGGGAGATCTCTGCCCATTGATTTGTATGCAACTTTCATGGATTCTTTTTGAGGAATGGGAGGGAACTGATCCACCAGTGCAGCAGAAGGACATAAGAAGAGTTCAACTGGATCAGGCCAAAGGCCCATCTGTTCTCCCAGTGGCCAACCAGATGCCCATAGGAGGGGCACAAAGGGGACATGAGTGCAGCAGCTTTCAGACACATACTTCCTCTGACATTGGAAGTAGAACATTATTACACCCTGCTGTTTCATGCAGATAGCGGTACAAATGATTTTATGGTTTCAAAACTATACAAATAAAACACACATGCCTGTCTATTTTTATATTAATCCAAATGATTCTACCATGGGTGTCTACTATGCATTTGTACCGACATTTTTTTTAACAAAAGAAAAAATACAGGCTAATCATACTTCTATTTGATTTTGAGATTTTTGTTTCAAATTAAGATTGCTTTATAATTTTATGCAATAGAGAGGGTGTTGTTGTTTTTAATCAGCTGGACTTATAACTAGCCTTCTCAGCACTCATTTGCTCATGCAAGTGATTTAATGATAGCTGTGCAGTTAACAAACAGAGAAAACAGCCTGGTTACTGTAGTCTTCCATTTTTTGCCATATTTATTTGCCATATTTATATTAGGTTGCCCTTCAAGCTCAGTAGCTGATGAAACATTTCCTATCTTGCAGGCTTACACCAGGTTTACAACAGGGATGGGGAGGAAGAAGGGGAAAACAAAAGCCGTCACTGGTTCCTGAAGTTGCAAATGGCATAATGGAACTCTGGAAAAAGAAAAAGAAAAAAACCTTAAAAATATACTTTTCTGTAATTGACGTATAGTTAAAAAAATAAAAATAGGTAGCAGCAGTTAATTAAGGGTATCTCTTATTTTTCCAATAGCAACCATGATATGGCTGGTGAACATGGCTGAAGAAGACCCTGAATCCCAAAAGACAGCCACCAAAAACTCCACTTATGATAAACAAGGTGGGCTTTTTCATCTTTGCTTAGTTTAGTTCTTTTCACCATGACTTACCGAGAAACTTACAAGTGACCCTCCTTTGCTAATAAAAAGTACTTTACTCATCATGTACAAGGATTTTATGAAATTGTATTAAAGAATTTTGCTTTCTGTGATTGGTACAACTATACTGGAATGGTAGTTGGGGTAATGACACACAATGTTAATTCTTCTGGAATCCCATTGACACACACCCCCCATGCTCTTTTCCTTTCATCTCCATATCTTCTGCAGACATGGAACAAAAATCCTAAATAACAGTTACAAGGACATAAGCATAAAGTACTACAGTGGTACCTCTGGTTGCGAACGGGATCCGTTCCGGAGGCCCGTTCACAACATGAAAAGACCACAACCTGAAGTGCCGTATCTGCGCATGTGCACGCTACAATTCGGCACTTCTGCGCATGCATGCCGCCGAAACCCAGAAGTATCCCATTCCGGTACTTCCGGGTTTGGCATGTTCGTATCCTGTAGTGAACGCAACCCACAGTGAACGCAACCCTAGGTATGACTGTATTCTGTCAAAGATAGTTTTCACGATGTTTCAGCCATTTCCCACCATTCACTTTAATTGACACCTAACAATCTAATGCTAATTTCATGAGGTCCAGAAACCTGCAAGTAGGACTAAAACCCTTTATTTGTGGAGGGGGGAGAGCCTTGCACATTTTTATACCTTTTGAGGGTTGTTTTTAGATGTCCCAAACATTGGATTCCAACCGTAAAATTAATCCTACAATGTATTTTATTATAATTATTATTTATTAAATTTGTATACTGCCCTTCATCTGAAGACCACAGAGTGGAGGTTCTGTTACATGAGCAGAGGTTGTTCTGTTCATGCAATGATTTTGTTGGATTCAGCCCTTTTTCTCTTTTCAGTTACAGCAAATCAGAGCCAGAATGCAAGTAGTGAGGCAGATGATGGAGGATTCAATCCAGAATGGGTGCAGGAACGAGATCGTAGAATAGGGAATCATGAATCAACCCCTGAATCGCGACAACCTGTTCAGAATCTTCCCAGTAATTCAACAGTTAGTGAAGAAGACCCAGAGGAAAGTAAGTAACACCACCAGCTAAATATATGTTAACTTAACAGGCACCTAAAAGACTTTGGGCCATTGCAAAAGGACTAGCTGTTGATATGCTTGTAGACTTTCACAAGGTTTTTGCTTCAGATTACTTGCCCTCAGAAACTTAAAGGGTGTTACTTTTATATACGTAGGTGCCGTAAGAACCTGTGTCTTTGTCATTCTTTAAATGAAACTGTAAGCTTCAGTGAGAGATGAGGTATAGAGCATAAATTGAATTTTCTGCTTTAATTATTCAAGTGCCCTGTTCAGGAGGTAAGGATGAAATGTAAACAAGGTCGGGTCGGCCGAGGGCTAGGACAAGGCCCAGGCATACGACAGGAACGGTTTCAGCCTGTCTCTCCCATCAGCGTACAGCTCTAGGAAGTTCCGAACCATCTTCCCCGATGATTTATGGTGACTCATGCCTTGGAGACATTGAGCACACATTCAGAGTCCAGCAGAGATAAACGCAGTCAGAGCTAGGCTGGAGTTGTAAGCACTAAACTACTTTATTAAGCATAAGGCAGAACAAAAGAAAACATGTCTCTTCTCTCTGGTCTTCCTCGGAGAGAAGTCAGAAGTGAAAGCAAAAACAAACAGGAACAGAGTACAGTAGACATCTGCTCCCATGATTCCAGCAGTTGGTGCTGGAATGCATAACAGACATGTGATGAACCAATCCCACATATCTGCACAGTGAGAGGAATACTGTTGTAACTTAAAGACTTGAGAAAACATTAAGGCACTGCTTGAGTTGTATTGAATGGGATGAAAATACAGAGGCCCTCCTGTTTTCTGTTAATTGAATGTTATGATTCCAAAAACATTGCCAAGCTGCTGATTATCCTAAAAAAATAAAGCTAACAACTCATACAGAAACCATAAGCATAGGTTCAGTTATAAGGATGCAATATAATTAGACACATGTAACCTTATAAAAATCATTATAAGAATTTTGTAGGAGACACGAGGCACTGAAGCAGCCTTCCAAGCAAGCAAACTTATCATTTTAAGCACAAACTGCAAGCTCCAAGCAAATTATTTGCTTTCTAGGCAGAAAAACTGAAGTTGTCTTTTGCCAGAAAGTTGTAATCAAGTAAGATGCATGATGAATGTGCCTTAATTTCAGTCAATGACTTTCCACTTGATGATACCACTTACATGGCAGGGAGATGACTAGGAAACGTGGGTAGAAGCATAGAGGTATGTCGGGCAGTATTTGTAATGTTGTGGGAAGGCAGTAATGTAGTACCTGACCACATTGTTAAGCCCACTGTCACTACAATTTCCTGCAGCTTCTTGGAAGAAAGGAGAACACTGAGCTTACTGTGGAGTCAGAGGCTGCAGTCTGCCTCTACATCATGGGTGAAGAACCTTTGGCCCTCCAGATGTTGAACTGCAACGTCCATCATCCCTAGCTATTGGCCATGCTTGCTGAGGCAGATGGGGGTTATATTCATCAATATATTGAGGGCCAAAGGTCCCCCACACCGCCTTTCCAAGTTCTACCCTATGATTCTTGGTCATCTGTTTCCACTCAATCTGAAGCTGTACACTTAATTTGCATGTGCTGATGTGGGTGTTGTTGATTTCCGTTCTAGTGATGTCCCCCCCCCCCGATTTCCATTCTAGTGATGGGCACTCACTCATCTTCTTGAGAAATAAAGCTTCCAAGGAATAATTTGTGTTTCTGCTTTTTCCAACTCCCTGTTTCGGTTCTTAATTGACTCAGTGGAGTTGAAATCCTGGGACTTCACCATATTTATTCAGGTCACATCTGTTTAATATGAAATAACAAGTATTCGGCACATTGCCGTAATATCGCCAAGAGAACTCATGGAAGGGCAGCAGGAAGAACCAAAATACTTTTAGCTGCTTAAGATGGCCTTGATTTCAGAGTTGAATGACAGGAGTCATTTTGTGCCATTTCTTAGTTCTTCTCCTTTTCCTTGGCAGGGGGAGTTAAGCTTGGCCTAGGGGACTTCATTTTCTACAGTGTCCTAGTCGGCAAAGCCTCAGCAACGGCCAGCGGAGACTGGAACACAACTCTAGCCTGTTTTGTAGCCATTTTAATTGTGAGTATAATATTAAGGTAGCAATGTTAACGTCCCACTCTAAGTAGCAAAGTGAAGTCATTACTACTGCATCAGAGGATTCTGGAGACCACATTTCAGAGCTCTATTCTGTGGGATTTGTTTGTCTGCCTTGCGGGTCAGGCAGCCTCATTAGCACTTCTTAAATGTGTGTTATCTTTCTTTTGTCCCCCTCAAAAATCAGTGGATGAATTGTGATAGATTCTGAACCTGGTATGTAGTTTATGTGAAGAATGTGCATACCGAGTTCTAATTCTCTGCATGATGCTGAGCCACCAACACCTACCTGCCTGGTGGAAATGAGGTTTTTCAGTTTGCCACTCTGGACTTTGACGATCAGTTGAAAGAGCCTTTACTCCCTGCAGATTCCAAGAGCAGGCGGGCTCTGCTGTTTAACAAAGTCTTAGAGAAGGTGCTGAAGGAAGCTGAGCTCAGAATCTGCCAACAGATAATACCCAGTGGCCATATCCATGTTGGATTTTCACTCAACAAGATAAAGTGTGTGAATCATCTGTAGAACATTCAGTGCAAATAGTGCTTCTTGGAAGCAGGCAAACATAGCCTGTAGTATTTTGTGTTTGTTTGAGTTCCACTGTCTAATTTTTGTGTACTTTTTTGTCTTTTCCTCCCCAGGGCCTGTGCCTTACCCTCTTGCTGCTTGCCATTTTTAAAAAGGCCTTACCAGCTCTTCCAATCTCTATAACCTTTGGGCTCGTTTTCTATTTTGCCACAGATAACTTGGTGCAACCTTTTATGGACCAGCTTGCGTCCCATCAGTTGTATATCTAGCACACTCAGTGTTGATCACCCATGGACATTTGTAACGACTGTAGCAAATATGGGAGGGAGCAAAGATTTTTCCCTATTTCTTAACTGCCGCTGTGCTGGGCACTACTGGTTTCTTCTCTTCTTTTTTCAAAAAAAGGTCTCTTAATGAAAGGGTTATAGCACATTAAGTCTTCAGCAAACTTGAGTTATACATCTTTGAAAGGACCATATGTACAAGATACCTATGCTTTCACCAGCAACACCTCTGTTTAGCATAGTGATTCCACCTCCACCCCACTGCTGAAGAGTGCTGAGAATTGTTGTGATGCTAAAGAAAGGGAACTGGTAAATCAAACTGAGATACCTGAACCATTTGAGGTCAGCCTGGCTCCAGAACATCAACTCTTGCATCCCAGCTTCCACTAAGGATTACCTGGAGAACAGTAACTGGACTTTGGATGAGAAGATTTATATCTTATCTAAAGAAAAAAAAATCATGCAAGTCATTCTGTGTGTTTTGTGTTGAATTTAAAAATTCCTAATTATCATTCTGGCACAAAACCCTGTGTGCAAATTTGCACATTTCTAGCATTCTTTGGCACAAAACACACACTTTCTGATTATGCTGCCAAGTGTTCATTGGATTCCATTTACAACAGGTTCGTCGTGAGATCAGAGTTGGGGTCCTTGTTTTTGAGACATTTGTGATCCTATATTTCTCCCTGTCTCCCCCGCCATAAAAATATGCTGAATATTTAATGTCCTTTCAGCATTATAATGGACATTATAATCTATAGAAGAATGAGAGATTTGAAAAGCTGTAGAAAAGCAATGAAACACACTGCAACCAAAAACATTTATAGTTTTCTTTTCAACAGAGTGGTGAATTTTGGAATTCCATCTTGTTTTCTCAGACTTTTTTTAACATTTCTTGGGATCATTCTGTAAAATAGGATGTGTTTATACTGTAAAGGTAAAAAAGAGTAAATATTTATTTTATAAGTCTGAGGGCTGACACATAACATTTACCCCCACAGGACTGTTATGTAACAAACTCTGTGAAAGCATACATGTGAAAAATACTACATCTGAGCTGGTCACACATATGGGTTTTTCAGACAAAGTCTATATGCAAAACAAGTTCCTCCTCTGGCCTACCCATTGGATCATTCCAGAAAAATTCTTGTGGTAACCACTTGTAGGGTAATAATAATTATTATTGTTCTCCATTGGGAATCATTCCAGAAGTACTCTTATGGAAGTGTCTGTTATGTTAGAAAAAAAGACCTAAAACCTTCATAAAGACTATATTGGCTATGTTGGCTTTCTTCTTCGATTACCTCGACTTGAGTGCCCTTGAGAATGTCAGATGCACCAAGCTGCAACCTAGAAAGTAGAACATCTCTATTGAAATGAGATGTACCTACCTACCTAATCCTGTAACACTGAACGGCTCACAATTACCTATTGAATTCAATTTGGATAAACAATAATGTGAAAAAACTCACTGTGGCTCTCAGGCTGAGATAAGCCAGAGCAAGCTGTGTAAATAACAGCTTTCTGTTTCCAATATTATTTGAGGAATAGGATCTGAAATGAACTACTGATTGTCAGATGATAAGCTGTTGGTATTTTGTTTGTAATTGTACATTGTTCCTCACTTGAACTTTCATCCTGGGGAGGATGGACGACTCTGTCAGTATGATTCCTACAGAAGGAGATTGACAAAGTCTGATACTACAGTTGATACCCCGGATCTACATCTTAGCAGAGCAGTGCAGAGAGGTCATCTTACATGTGATGTTTATCTGCAGAAAAAAAGAAACTCTAGCCAGCGCCCGCAGAAACCAATAGAAGTCTTTACATGAATTTCAAGAGAGAAACTTGCTTAGAATTGACTCGCGCTACTAGTTTTTCCACTGCTAAGATCAATTGCACCAAGTTTCTAAGGCCTCAGTGAAATGGGGAACCTATGTCTGTAAACTGCCACTTTAGACTGCAGGTTAGGACTATGGTGGAATGGGCTTCTGTGCAAAACAAAAAGAAAAAAACCCTCCACTTAAAAAGACAACATTCCTCTTTCTGACTTGCTAGTTGTCTAACCTTCAAGTTAAAAGATTCAAGATGGAAAGTGTTTATTAACTAGTGCATTGAATACAGTAAACTTTAAATGAAGTAAACTAAGTGATCTCTTTTGGTCTTGGCTTGCACCTAGGAAGTAAAAGTTGCAGAAGAGTTTGAAACATAAGAGCACTCAACTAACAGTATCTTGTAAAATATTAAAAGAATTGACTGCATTTCTGCCAGTTTCTTAATAAGTGGCAGTAACTAACATGGTTTAGGGTTAGTAACCAAAATCAAAACTTGGGCATAAGAGACGTGTGTATTTAATATTCATTTGGAAAGTTGTAACCCAGAAGAGGTTGCTAGGTACTAACAGCTTCTCAGGCAGGACTAAGTCATTCAGTAATTTGAATTCACTTGAACACATTAGATTACAGTACCCTTCAAAAGACAAGACAACTGTAGTGTACTGTTTGGTTAGATATGAATATAGTTCCTTATTGAACAGGCCATCAAATTTGACCTTAACACAGAAGTCAGCGTTCTTCAGTGTTCTATTGCAAGCTCTGGTATCTGCAATTCTGCATGGCTCTTTTAAGGGGGATTGCTTTTAAACAGAAGTTTGATAATTCAAAGCAAGAGTTACAGGAATACTACTGTGATTGTGGATTTTCTCTGTCTTTTCCATATAATAGAATTTATTAATAGATTGACAACAGAAATGGGGGAGGCGTCTGTAGCATATAGTATAGTAGCATTTTAGAATGAGGCATGTAAGTTCAAGTGCCATTTAGAAATGTTGGGCTAATGCAGTTTATTCAACCTTGATGGTTACCAAACTTTTAAGGGCTGTAGTAAGCTGAAAATAGCTGAATCTTCTTGAAGTACAAAGCACATCCTGGATGTCTTTGACTTGCAAGCTCTTGATATTACAGTTAGAGCAGTTGCTTTATATGGTGTAGTGAAAGAAACAAATAATTGGGGTACATTACAGAGGATAATTAGAATGAAGAATATTTAAGGGTTTTTTGGTAAATTGTTTTGGCAGCTATGTGTAAAGGCCATTATCAAGAAATCTACAGTACTTGCATTTGTACAGTGGTGTGGTTTTTTAAATCTCACAATATTGGTCTGTCAGTGGGAATACTGGAAATGGGGTAGAGTTGAATTATTTTACACTCTAGCATTTTGTTTTTTGTTTTTTCCAAACACTGGTTTGTATATAACCTGAACTGAATGTGAATAAGTCTTTTTAAAACACCTTTCCAATTAAGATATCATTTTGATAGGTTATTGCAATTTTCCCTGTATTTATCTGATTATTAAAAATAAAGAATGCATGGATCCTATGACTTTTTCATTATTTTTGCCAAACACTTTTAATTCCAGAACAGATGATAATCTTGAAGGGAATTTTGTCTAGTATTTGTATACAAACACCCCAGCTAATATATTGCACCACCTCTATTACTGTGGTGCACCATTCCAGAGATAGCTGTGTAGCAAGAAATATGCATAACGTTTAAAAATGTGAGTGGCTTAAAGCATATTTGCTTCAATTGGAATTAAGTAAGGTCACCTGATCTGGAAAATCTTTGCCACACTCCAGATTGAGAACTGAGCAAAAATGCAAAACTTGCACGTTGAAGCCCTCTAGGATATATAAATAAATGATTCGGTCTGTTGGCATCACCTCCAAGCTCATTGAGATTGTTGTGGCAATTTTTATTTCATTTCAGGTAAGCTGCTCAAAAATCTTAGTAGAAAACAATCCTGTCAGTGATGGGCAATCTACCAATGGGCAGAATCCAACTAACCTGTGCCATCAGGGCAAGGATTTGCAATGGTGCAACAGGACCTTTCTCCTTCTCATCCCCTCCAGATACTCCTCAGATCTGTTCCAGAGGATTGGGGAAATGCCTGGAACAAATTTGATGGACAGAGGAGAACATTTAGTTGTGCAATCAGAGATACTTGCAGTGATGGAACGTTCATTTAGCAGCCTGTTGAATTCCTCTCCACGATGCCAGGTTAGCATTTATATAACGCCTTTCATATTCAGTTTTGTTTTACAACAATGTGGCTGTTCCCATCCAGAACAAGAGTTCTCCTTATCCCTAGGACTAGAGTAGAGCTGTCTGAAAAACCACCAGTCACAGTTACAAAATGTTGGTAGGTGTGGGCACAGTTTGGTGTCATCGGCTGCCAATTACTGACATTTTCTACTGATAACTAATCCATCTTCAGAAATTTCTAAATTCTTTGCCGCAGCCTTTTCCTTGTGGTGATAAGTTCCTTATCGACTTTTTTTTAACACAGGCATTTGCTTTGGAGGCATAGTGACTCAGCTGCTTCATTTTAGGCAGAACCTACTGCACCAGAGGCTCTAACTGGAGAAAGCCTTTTTATTTTCTTTACTTAAATTAGTAAATTCATATCCCGCCCTTCATCTCCAAGGCATAGCTGTCAACTTTTCCCTTTTCTTGCGAGGAATCCTATTCGGAATAAGGGAATTTCCCTTTAAAAAAAAGGGACAGCTATGCTCCAAGGAGCCCAGGGCAGCAAACAAATCAGTTAGAAAACAATGCATTTTAAAACGCACATTTAAAAAATCAACCAAAAACATGTAAAAACAACAACAACAACACTCATACCCTCATAGCTAGCAATTTCAAGGCTGCCAGGAGCAGATACTGAAAGTTAATGAGAGAGGCAGGTGCACCACACCAGGGAAGGCATTTCACAAATTGAGGAGCTGCCACCAACAAGCCCTTGAGGGACTGCATCAACTTGACCATATGACTTCGTACAGTGCAGTGCTTTCAGGACTGGCACCACATGGTTCTAGCAGGCTTCCCCACACAGCAGCTCACCAGCCATATCCTGCACTTGCTGCCGCCTCCACACCATCCTTCTAGGGCAGCCCCATTTAGACTGCATTACAGTTCCTCTTCCCACCCCGGTATGCTGCTCAAAATATTTCTACCCATCTCCTTAAATTTATTTAACTCCCTTCTTAACCCCCTTCCCTTCACCACCAGTTGGTTTTGTCTCTCCTCCCTGATCCCTTTACATTCATTTAGTCCAGGGATTGGCAACCTAAGGCCCATGGGCTGGATGCGGCCCCATCGCCTTCTCAATCCGGCCTGCAGATGGTCCGGGAATCAGCGTGTTTTTACATAAGTAGAATGTGTGCTTTTATTTAAAATGCACCTCTGGGTTATTTGTGGGTCATAGGAATTTGTTCGTTCCCCCCCCCCAAAAAAAATATAGTCCAGCCCCCCACAAGGTCTGAGGGACAATGGACCGGCCCACTGCTGAAAAAGGTTGCTGACCCCTGATTTAGTCTGCCTGTAACAGATTTTCTCCCTTAGCACCTTCCTTTCCGTTCCAAGCTGGTTTGCTTATTTATATCATTAATAATTCTTAACCTCTCTTCTTGCTTTCTAATTTCTATCAACACCTCCTCTGGCTCTTACTTGAACCCACAGGAGACATGATTAAGACACGGAAATGGCTATATGGAAACGCTGAAAGGCAACTTGCATTTGAGCAAGAAAAAGTAGCCTTATTAGGACAAAATGTATATAGGTCACTGATGGGCGGAAATACTTCATGGGCAGTCTCTAAATAAATCATTAGTGTTTATAATATGAGAGCAGCAAAATATGGGCGAATGTTTTCTTCTTTCCCCCAGTTCATTCTATACTGTCAAGTGCTTTCATACTGGGGTAAATATCCTTTATGTGTTGGTGGTGATCAACACCACAAAGGATGTACCGTGTTTCTCCTAAAATAAGAGACCGTCTTATATTTTTTTTCACTCAACAAAACACAGTATGGGGTAATAAACACAACTTCAGGACATTTATCTTGCAAACCAGGGAGACTAGGGAATTGCTGCTAATGAATGCTTAATATAGTAAAGCAGGTGGCAGATGGGATCTTCATCTATTGCTGCAAAATAGGCTCCATTGAATTTCAATAAATTACGTGGAATTTAGTGTTTCCTGGGGTGCTTTGTAATGTCATGTCCTGTGGACAGCTGCCCAGAAGATTGCTCCCATGACATTACCTGCTTAGTGAGCCTGTCTTAGGACCAAACTCAGCTTATATATCAAGATGGTCCAGTGTGGGGTTTTTTTTGGGGGGGGGGGGTGTCTCTAGAAATGGATCAGCGGTATATATAAGCCCTCTCAACTATTAAGTCAGATTTTATCAGATGCGCAAAGAATCCGAAGACAGATTTTCTTTGACTAAGCTTCAGTTCAGCGGGTAAGATTGGATTTTCACAAGGCACACACAGCAGCGGAACTATGAGAAAAGCTCTCAGATCTGGGGGAATTAATCAGCGCGCCTTGCAATTGAAATACGGGTCAAGCGAAAGTGTGAATGAGCCCTCAGATAAATGGGATTTATTCCTGGTTAGTATGGACAGCAGGGGTGAGGAACCTTTTCCAGACTGAGGTCCTCATTCTCACATCGACAGCCTCTCATGGACGACATGGTTGCACTGTAATGTGCTTTTTCTCTGTTTCTAACCCTGTTTGTATTGGTGTTGTTTTGATTCAAGATTAAAACTGACTTTTTGAGAAAAGCTCCACCCCATTAATAAGCCCATTAGTTTGTCATTTCTTAGTTATGGCTTAAACTATTTTGTTTGTTTTACATCTTTTGGTATCCCCTTGCTCACTGTGTCCTTAAAATCATTTTTTCATATGGAACAAAAGACGCCTGCCATTTAATCCTTAATTTTTCTGTTAACTTGACTGTTACATAGCTTTATGTAAGTTAACACTTGCTCTACGTGGAGAAGGAGCGACAGGGAAGGTCACCACCTTCCCATGGCCTGGCACTTACATCCTCTCCACCAGTGAGTGGGGCAGGAGGTTGCCTGGTGCTATAGGACCCCCCCCCTCCGCCTCCAATGCCCCCCCCCAAGAAATGGCTGACCTACCTAACAAGGAAGGGGTGCTATAGGATAGGGTTGCCATATTTCAACCAGTGAAAATCCAGACAGAAAAGTTGTTGAGCTTTTTTGACAAAATTGCTAAAAAAAATGCCGTTTTTTTTTAGCTATTTTTATGGGAAATCGGCAAAAACAGCACTGCTGACACAGGCTGCCATGCATCCGGATTTCCTGGACATTTCACTGATTTCTGCCCAGACACTGCTGCCAACTGCAGTATTCTGGATGTGTCCAGGAAATTCTGGACATATGGCAACCCTACTATAGGGCTTTTTTGAAGATTCTCAAGAACCAGATAGATAGGGCAACATTTCGCCCCCAGGCCTGAGATTCTCCAGCCCTGGTGTAGAGGATTTTTATATTCTTTGCCAGATGGAAAAGATTGTGGCCTCAGCAAAAAGTGCATATATCCTCAGGAGTTTATTGAGATCTTTATCCTGCCTTTCTCATTATAAAAAGAACCATTCAACACAGCTAACTATATCATTACAAAAGTACACACTGTTAAAATAACCAACAAACCATCACAATAATAATTAAAAGCACTTTAACAGTGCAGTCCTAGTTAAATGGGAATTACCTCCAGGTAAGCATATATACTTTGGCCACCTCATGAGAAGAGAAGACTCCCTGGAAAAGACCCTGATGTTGTGAAAGATGGAGGGCACAAGGAGAAGGGGACGACAGAGGATGAGATGGTTGGACAGTGTTCTCGAAGCGACTGGCATGAGTTTGGCCAAATTGCGGGAGGCAGTGAAGGATAGGCGTGCCTGCCGTGCTCTGGTCCATGGGGTCACGAAGAGTCGGACACGACTGAACAGCAACAACAAGCATATATAGGAATGCAGCCTAAAACACAATGGATAATCAGCGACAGCCAATAAAATTTTCAGTGGGTGAAATCTAGAGGACATAAATTTTACTTGCAGTAGTTTCTCCCCCTTTCAATTCTATTTCTATTCTGTTCCAAAAATATATAATTATAGAATGAAAAACCGCACACATACTGTAATAGCAGAGGAAACAAAAGGCAGCGCACCTTGCTTGGTTTGACATGAACTACAAAGCTGCAGGTCACTGGGACTGTATCCTGGAGGTGAGTCACAATGAGCTCAAAGTCATCAGCGGCAGTTTCCAAACTATTTTAAGAGTAGAACTTGGCTGTTGCCATAGCAGCAGTAAACCCTTTTAATCTCGCTTCCTGCAAAGATGAAGCCACCGCTGATTATCCACTTTGGAAATCAGTGGTAGGCTGTGAAAACAAGAAGCAACAGTGGCTGTACTAAAGTGCAACCGTTTGACCTGTATTTTTCAGGAGCAAGGAATGGACAGGTTTCCTATCACACACTCAGCATCTCAACAGAGCTTCTGTGGCAATATACCGGTGTGGTGTAGGTTGGGGGGTGGGCAGCTGCTAAATCTGGTAGATTGCTGCATGACTTGCCATAGATTTGCAAAGTGTTCTCAATCCCAATTGTTTAAAAATAGCAACAGCGACAAAGCTTTTTTTAAAAAAAATTCTTACTAAATTAGGCAGGTGAAATGAATTGGGAGGGAAGCCAAGAAGTGATTTTTGTGTGGAAGGGACTGTGTACAAGACTCATGGGGTGCAGTAGTGATGTGGGCTGAGATGGCATGTGTTCAGATCCCTGCTCAGCCATTAAGTGCTCTCTTGCCATCTCCCACTACACAACCTGCTCCACAGAGTTGTTGTAAGTGTTGGAGATTCATTCCCCGTGTCTACAGTCATGGCATTGTTGTCTATCACATGACGGTATGTGTTTTCATTCCACAGGGTGGGAAGTGACAAAGACAGGATGTTTGTGTTACTGTGTTCCGTGAAGTGGGACTATTGTCCTTTACTAGTTGGGCATGTGTCTCTGCCAGGGTCCTACTCATGTGTAGGAAATCCTAACAGTAAGGACCAAAAGTGAAAAACCTAATTACAGTATGTCACAATGAGCTCCATAGAAGGAAGCTAAGGACTGTGAGGGCCCCTCCAAACTGGTGGCTTCTTCTCTTCTTCTTTGGCTAGTATATTCTGCAACATGTCATTGATGCAATAACAGTGCATTAGTGATGTTTTTATACTGGACCACCCATACTTCATGTTGGTTTATTAGTAGTTCTGTGATGCTCCTCCAAACAACATTATCAACAATTTCCAGAGTTGTTTTAACAACCAATCCCTCTTCACAGGGAACTCTGGGAATTTTAACTCTGTGTGGGGAGTAGGGGTGTCCTAACAACTCTCAGCACCCTTAACAAACCACAGCTGCCAGGATGGATTGCTTAACGTGATATCACAGTGCTTTAAATGTAGCCTCTGGCTCCAGGTTTTCAAGGTTTTCACAGCCCTATCTAGCAATGGCAGGGATTGAACCAAGTGCTTCCTGCATGCAAATAATGTGCTTTACCACTGAGCCACTCTGCCTTATTGGTTTTTTTAAAAATAAAACAATTTCACAAACATTTTAAGTGAATACCAGTACATTAGGACTGTGGCACTGCAGGTGGGGTTAAGCCTTTTTCCTGCATCCCCCCAAGCAGGGATTTGATTTGCAGGGATACTACTAATACCACATGAATCCCAGTATGTTTTCTCCCAACAAGGTAAACAGCTGCTTCAGAGCTGTCTTCTTTTATTGGGAAAACAGCAGAAACTGTTTTAACAACTATTCCTAGCACAGAAATTCTAACCCAGTTCAGAGTTGCTGCTATTAATTTTTTTTAATAGCTTGTGGGCACCTGATACTGGAAACGCCAGGAATAAGTCTAGTTGTGTCTACATGGTGAGTTGCTCTGCAAATCATGAACACAGTGTTCAGGGTTGGGCATGTGGAGGCTGTTTATACTGGAATAGGTAAACCAGTGCAAAAGTGGCCCCACACAATATTTAATTTCTACATATATTCTAGCAAAAGTATTGTACGCATGTTGTTTAAGTAAGGGCTCTATGCTAGCCAGCACACATATAAGCCCAGCCCACACAAAGATACCTTACCACCAAAAATGTCAATCTTTCAAATGTATTTCTGCAAAAATTGTGTTGCGATAGCTGCTCTGGAGCAGCAAGAGATTATCTTAAGGATTAAGCAGTGGAATGTGTGAATGCAGAATAGCTTTCTACTGGAGGCTGGCCAAAGCCTCAGCATCACAAGATCCTATTTATACGGTTGGTGTTTACTGGCAGAGAAATAAGAACTAGTTTAACTTTTACATGGGAACTGTTTTAAAATATAGTTTGAAAATTCTTGTTTGCTGTGATGCTGCACATCAAGGTGAATTATACTGTTATGTTGTGGGTGCCAGACTCTCTTGTGTTAGGAGTTTGTGGATGCCAGACCACTATAATCTCCAGATCTGGCTAGTGTTAGAATTTAATCAAGGCTTGGTATATGTGTGTTAATCTGGGTGCCAGACATTTCTAATCCCTGGACCCTATAAGTGTTAAAATCTAATAAATGTTCTTATTCCCAGAAATAGACAGGCTAGCTTGGGGTGTTAAGCTGTGTGCTGGACCTCTCTAATCCTTGGATCAACAAGTGTTAAAAGCTAATTAAGTTTCTAATGTTTGATGTTGCATTATGTTTTTTATATTCTGTTGGAAGCCACTCAGAGTGACTGGGGAAAGCCAGTCTGATGGGTGGCGTATAAGTAATTATTATTATTATTATTACTACTACTACTACTACTATCTTCTTAAATGAACTTTTTAAAGCTGTTATGATTACAAATTCAAAACGTGAATTAAACTTATCAGTGACAGGCACAATACAAATATTCACACAAAGTATAACTGGCTTTTGGTATTTATTGCCAAATGCTTCTTCTAATGCGAATGCCCCAAAGTGACCTAGGCCACATACAAACCAAAAGCAGTATCTGTTATTGTATGTGAGTTTATGCTGCAGAGAAAAGGGACAAGAAAGGGTTGATTTGGGTTTGCTTGTCCTACACCTGCAGCTGCTTAAGTGTGAGTCGGCAAACTTGTGAGTGAGTCAGAGAGTGACTCAGCACCATCTAAAGTATAAATACCCTTGTGTTTGTAGCAAGTTTGCCTTGTCCCCTGCTGCTTGGCTAGAACCTAATATGTGTAGGGATGCTGCAAGGAAGACATGTTGCTGGAAATACGTTTTATTACTTTTGCTGTGAGCAGTCGAGGTAGGATTATTTGTGCTACAGTGGTGTGTAACTGCTAAAATAAGGAGCTGCATTATCCTTTGGACTACCTGTCAGTAAAGGAACTGACCCTACCCAAACTGTCTGGTATTTTTCTTTGACAACCCCATTCTGAGTTTTCCATTTGCACAATCTGCTGGAATATTGAATGGGCACTCTGCATAGTATCATCACCCCAACAGTACCATCCCACTGTAAATAGTCCTGGGTTACCTCAAAGAATCCTGGGGTAAGCTGTTTGTTATGGGTGCTAATAAGTGTTGTTAAAGGTAAAGGGACCCCTGACCGTTAGGTCCAGTTGCGTACGACTCTGGGGTTGCAGCGCTCATCTCGCTTTATTGGCCAAGGGAGCCGGCATACAGCTTCCGGGTCATGTGGCCAGCATGACTAAGCCGCTTCTGGTGAACCAGAGCAGCGCACGAAAATGCTGTTTACCTTCCCGCCTATTTATCTTCTTGCACTTTGACGTGCTTTCGAACTGCTAGGTTGGCAGGAGCAGGGACTGAGCAACAGGAGCTCACCCCGTCACAGGGATTCAAACCGCCAACCTTCTGGTCGGCAAGCCCTAGGGCGGCTCTGTGGTGTAGACCACAACGCCACCCACGTCCCTTCTGTGTTGTTAGGATACCTCTATTCTCCTCACAGAGCCCTGCAATTTAAAAGAGTTTGCTGGGGAAAGGGATTGATTGTCGAACCACTCTGACAACTGGAGCTCTTTGAGAGGAGGGGTATATGTGGGTGGGTGTGTATATTACAATGACGAACAAAACATAAATGTTAAATTCTTATAACAAAATGTTTTGGCTTCCGCCTTCATCAGCTGCCCTGAGATATATTTACTCAACGCAGTCAGATTTTATCCCCACACCCACTGCCTGCTGGGGGCAAACTTCATATTCTGATGCTTCATTTTTAACCTGCCAATTTGTTAGATTAATCTCTCACTTGAGGGTGTAGAGCTTTGCCAGATGCACCATCATGTGTATGTTAGCAACATTAATCTTACTTCGCAATTTCCCCCACATTCTAATGGGCTTCAGGATAAAGTCTGAAGATAATTCCCATCCATCCCCCTGCTTTGTGCTCTTTGCTGTTCCTCCTAAACTGTGTGTGTTTGTGTGTGTGTTTGCGGGGTGTTAAATCTACCATCCCCTTCATGGATCACTGCCTTGTCGTGGCGAAGGGGCTTGAATTACTCAGGGAAGCTATGGACAGGTCAAGATGGACAGGTCATAGTAGAGAGTTTGGACCAAATGTGATCCACCTGGAGTAGGAACTGGCAACCCACTCCAGTATCCTTGCCAAGAAAACTCCATGGACAAAGACAACAGGCATATAAAAGATATGACGCTGGAAGATGAGCCCCTCAGGTCGGAAGGCGTCCAACATGCTACTGGGGAAGAGCAGAGGACAAGTACAAGTAGATCCAGAGCTGATGAAGCGGCTGGGCCAAAGCCGAAAGGACGCTCGGTTGCGGATATGCCTGGAAGCGAAAGGAAAGTCCAATGCTGTAAAGAAAAGTATTGCATAGGAACCTGGAATGTAAGAACCATGAACCTTGGAAAACTGGATGTGGTAAAAAGTGAGATGGCAAGAATAAACATTGACATCCTAGGCATCAGTGAACTAAAATGGACAGGAATGGGCGAATTCAGTTCGGATGACTATCATATCTACTACTGTGGGCAGGAATCCCGTAAAAGAAATGGAGTAGCCCTCATAGTCAACAAAAGAGTGGCGAAAGCTGTACTGGGATGCAATTTCAAAAATGATAGAATGATCTCGATACGAATCCAAGGCAGACCTTTTAACATCACAGTAATCCAAGTTTATGCACCAACTACCAGTGCTGAAGAAACTGAAATTGATCAATTCTATGAAGACTTACAACACCTTATAGAAATGACACCAAAGAAGGATGTTCTTCTCATTATAGGGGATTGGAATGCTAAAGTAGGGAGTCAAGAGATAAAAGGAACAACTGGCAAGTTTGGCCTTGGAGTTCAAAATGAAGCAGGGCAAAGGCTAATAGAGTTCTGTCAAGAGAACAAGCTGGTCATCACAAACACTCTTTTCCAACAACACAAGAGACGACTCTACACATGGACATCACCAGATGGGCAACATCGAAATCAGATTGATTATATTCTCTGCAGCCAAAGATGGAGAAGCTCTATACAGTCAGCAAAAACAAGACCTGGAGCTGACTGTGGCTCAGATCATCAGCTTCTTATAGCAAAATTCCAGCTTAAACTGAAGAAAGTAGGAAAAACCACTGGGCCAGTAAGATACAATCTAAATCAAATTCCTTATGAATACACAGTTGAAGTGATGAACAGGTTTAAGGATTTAGATTTGGTGGATAGAGTGCCTGAAGAACTGTGGATGGAGGCTCGTAACATTATACAGGAGACAGCAACAAAAACCATCCCAATGAAAAAGAAATGCAAGAAAGCAAAGTGGCTGTCCAAGGAGGCCTTACAAATAGCGGGGGAGAGAAGGCAAGCAAAATGCGAGGGAGATCGTGAAAGATACAGGAAATTGAATGCAGATTTCCAAAGAATAGCAAGGAGAGACAAGAGGGCCTTTCTAAACGAGCAATGCAAAGAAATAGAGGAAAATAACAGAATGGGAAAAACCAGAGATTTGTTCAAGAAAATTGGAGATATGAAAGGAACATTTCGTACAAAGATTACCACAATTAAGGACAAAAGTGGAAAGGATCTAACAGAAGCAGAAGACATCAAGAAGAGGTGGCAAGAATACACAGAAGAATTATACCAGAAAGATATGGAGGTCTCATACACCCCAGGTAATGTGGTTGCTGACCTTGAGCCAGACATCCTGGAGAGTGAAGTCAAATGGGCCTTAGAAAGCCTCGCTAACAACAAGGCCAGTGGAAGTGATGATATACCAGCTGAACTATTTAAAATTTTAAAAGATGATGCTGTTAAGGTGCTACACTCAATATGCCAGCAAGTTTGGAAAACTCAGCAGTGGCCAGAGGATTGGAGAAGATCAGTCTACATCCCAATCCCAAAGAAGGGCAGTGAGAAAGAATGCTCCAACTACCGCACAATTGCACTCATTTCACACGCTAGCAAGGTTATGCTTAAAATTCTACAAGGCAGGCTTAAGCAGTATGTGGACCGAGAACTCCCAGAAGTGCAAGCTGGATTTCGAAGGGGCAGAGGAACCAGAGACCAAATTGCAAACATGCGCTGGATTATGGAGAAAGCTAGAGAGTTCCAGAAAAACATCTACTTCTGCTTCATTGACTACGCAAAAGCATTTGACTGTGTCAACCACAGCAAACTATGGCAAGTTCTTAAAGAAATGGGAGTGCCGGATCACCTCATTTGTCTCCTGAGAAATCTCTATGGGGGACAAGAAGCTACAGTTAGAACTGGATATGGAACAACTGATTGGTTCAAAATTGGGAAAGGAGTACGACAAGGCTGTATATTGTCTCCCTGCTTATTTAACTTATATGCAGAATTCATCATGCGAAAGGCTGGGCTGGATGAATCCCAAACCGGAATTAAGATTGCTGGAAAAAATATCAACAACCTCAGATATGCTGATGATACTACCTTGATGGCAGAAAGTGAGGAGGAATTAAAGAACCTTTTAATGAGGGTGAAAGAGGAAAGTGCAAGATATGGTCTGAAGCTCAACATCAAAAAAACTAAGATCATGGCCACTGGTCCCATTACCTCCTGGCAAATAGAAGGGGAAGAAATGGAGGCAGTGAGAGATTTCACTTTCTTGGGGTCCATGATCACTGCAGATGGTGACAGCAGTCACGAAATTAGAAGACGCCTGCTTCTTGGGAGAAAAGCAATGACAAACCTAGACAGCATCTTAAAAAGCAAAGACATCACCTTGCCGACAAAGGTCCGTATAGTTAAAGCTATGGTCTTCCCAGTAGTAATGTACGGAAGTGAGAGCTGGACCATCAAGAAGGCTGATCGCCGAAGAATTGATGCTTTTGAATTATGGTGCTGGAGGAGACTCTTGAGAGTCCCATGGACTGCAAGAAGATCAAACCTATCCATTCTCAAAGAAATCAGCCCTGAATGCTCACTAGAAGGACAGATCCTGAAGTTGAGGCTCCAGTACTTTGGCCACCTCATGAGAAGAGAAGACTCCCTAGAAAAGACCCTGATGTTGGGAAAGATGGAGGGCACAAGGAGAACGGGACGACAGAGGATGAGATGGTTGGACAGTGTTCTCGAAGCTACTAACATGAGTTTGGCCAAACTGCGAGAGGCAGTGAAGGATAGGCGTGCCTGGCGTGCTCTGGTCCATGGGGTCACGAAGAGTCGGACACGACTGAACGACTGAACAACAACAAAATCTACCAAATCTGCAACACCAGCCCCATTACTCCATTATAGATAGCTCCCTTTCCATTTGTCCCATCTACTTCAGCTGACAACCTAGAAAACAATATATTTTCGTCAAATGCTTTCACCCAACATGGAAAGTGAATTCTAAGCAGGTTGAAATAGAATTAAACACTGTGTACGGCACTGTATCAGCTGTAGAAATCTACTCCCGACAACTTCTGTGCCAATGTTCTGTCTCCGCAGCACCATAATTCTTCATTATAAAAGGGATTGGGGGGGGTCTTCTTCCATAAAGAGCTGCTCTTTCATAATGCTACATGTTCCAACCTGTTGTACGACTAGCTGTGTCACACAAGGTCTGGGCTTGAAGCCAGCACAAACAATTCCACAAGGGCATCCAGGACGTATATTTTCATTATCATTTTCTCCTGCTCTCCTTTTCTGTTTAAAAGCATCCTTCGGGAACTGAAGCTTTCTCACACCCAAAGCAAGAATCTTGCCCCTAGACTAGGAATGGCAAACCCACGGTTCTCCAGATGTTGCTAGACTCACCTTTAGCCTTGTTGGCTCAGGCTGATAGGAGTTGGAGTCCAACAAGTGGAAGGCAAGAGGTTCCTCAGCACCTTGCTAAACCAATAAGCAGCCTGGGACTTTAAAAGCTCAGTTCCAGGCCCTGCCTATATATAAACCTTCTGCTCCTTGCAAGTCATCCATACTGAGAGCCAGTGTGGTACATAGAAACCTATTGTGGTGTAGTGGTTAGTGTTGGCCTAGGGCCAGTCATTTTCTCTCAGTCTAACCTACCTTACAGGCCTGTAGTGAAGATAACATGGAGGGAGGGGGGAACCATATATGCCATCTTGCGTTCCCTGGTGGGATATACTGTAAATGTAATAATAATAATAATAATAATTTTAAAATAGCATTATATTGTGGATAACCAGTCAGCCCATACTATAGTGTAGACACAAAGCTATTTGTCTCCGGAGAGTTTTGTGTGCTTGTCTGATTCCTAACCATGATGATGTTGGAAGTGCAACACCATAAATCATTCTGCTTGTGACTTCAGGGTTAATTCTGGTATCAGTAAGTCAGCTAATGAAGTGAGGGGCGGGGGTGAGGTGTTGCTTAGCAACCAGGCAGAGTGGCATGATGTTTGCTGAGGTAGTACATGCTCTGATTGGCTGTGTAATTCTGAGGAAGTTTTCCTCTGTATGTTTGGTTGAATGCAAGGCCTGAAGTAAAGACAAAACCCCTCTGTTCCTTTCTCCTCAATTTATACACTATTTTTTTTTTTGTTCAGTTTCCTCCATAAAGCGTTGTAAGTATTTCTTTTCTCTCTGGACTCTCTCTGCATTATTTAAGTGACTTGGCTTGCTGCCTTTGAGCAAGCTAGATTGAAAGCAAGGATGCCTCCTGAACCGGCAAAGAAGTAGAAAAAAAGAAAAGAAAAAGTTTTACTTCTGGAGCACTGAATTCAGACAGAAAGCTCAAATAATAGAGGGTGTATGTCTGTATCACGAGTGTTTGCGCTCTGCCGTCACATTTTCCAAACGTGTCCCTGCAAGCACAAGGGCTGGAAGCCTGGAACAAACTCTGAGGTAATAATGTATGTGAAGAGTTTCTTCATACTTAAAATGGGTTACACAAAAATCTAACTATTCCAACTCATAGCAGAAGTAACCCTAAAATTTTAGAGAGAGCCTGGGAAATTTTGTTTTTATGGCAGGAAAGCTAGTACAATGCGGTATGTTATTAGTCATCTCAAACACATAGGAAGAGAGGAATGTAGATAGGACAAAAGCAGGTGGTTTTGGCTGGTATCACTGGAAAAACTGCAGGAGAGGTAATAGGAGAAGGGGCTTGAGATGCAAACTCAGCAGGAAACTGGCAAGAATGTTAATGTCAGCAGTGAAAGCTTAGATTTAATTATCTGGATGATGGAGAAGGAGTTGCAAACTTCAAAGCACCAAGGATGAAACCTGGTGCTCTCATTAAACCCAGTTTTGTCTCATTTTATATCTATACGTTAATGGCAAAGTAGTAAAAAGGCCACCGCTCAGCATGGGAGGAAAAACTGACAATGGCGCATTCATATTAGACATGCTCTCTGCATTGTTGCTGAAGCAAGGCTTAACTCCAGCAGGAAGGCTTCTTATAATCCTCCCTGTCTAGAAGAAGCCAGTGACCAGCTTGAGTGGATGGGAGTCAATCCATGGGCTGGAGATACACTGCAACCTGAAGTTCAGTGGCTCACCGCATAGGGCAGCCAATCACAGAGCCAAAGGTTTCTAGTTAGAGCTCCTGTTACTATGACACAGTGCCAAATTATCTGGATACTTCATGGAGGTGGTGTTGCTGGGTGTTGGCTCAGGTCTACTTATTAGCTCAGTTTGTGGGTGGAGCTGCGCTGCTACTGGGGATTTTCAGTGGTGGTGCTCCTAGAGAAGTGCACCAATCTCCATTATTAATCGTCAAGAAGAATTTGAAAACATTCCGGTTTACCCAGGCATTTGGTGACAGAAGAATACTGTTCCTTGCAACCTCAAGATGTTTAGATGGAAGTATGCTTTCAATTCTAATTGCTTTTTAGAATATATTTTTTAAAACTGTATTTGCTTTTAGATGTTTTTAATTGTATTTGTTCTTAAAAGGTTTTGATCTGCTTTTGAACGTTTTCGTTTTGTTATTGCTTTTAAATGGTATATCTGTTTGCCACTCCGGGCTCCTTGGGGTGGAAAGGTGGGATATAAATTCAGCCAACAAACAAGGAAAATGTCTGCAGGCAGGCATCCAGAGAATATTAGCTGGGAAATAAGGTTGGAATTTAAAACCACACCAACACTACGATGAATGAAAACATGGAACATCCTGTCAGTGAAAAAATTCTTTCACACTAAACCACAAAACCTGTACAGGAAAGCACTGGGATACAAGAAGAATATTCTGTGCAAGTTACTCAGGGAATTAATTTATTTTATATACAAGCTTAATACCCAAAGAATAACAATTTCTCAAAGATAATCAGTCTTTCATTACCTGACTGCAGGATACAGCAGCCTGCCAAGTAAATAATATACATTTAATACTATTTTACACATATGTCAATATTATGCCATTAAATAAGCAACATACTTATTAGAGTGATCTATTATCTTTTGCTATGCATTGTGTAATTTATTTCCTATGAGAAATAGATCATTTCTTTCTTTTCTTGTTTAAAATATTTTTATTGAACAAATTTAAACAAAACATATTATCAATCAGTATACCCAATTACATTCCCCCCCTTTCCCTCCCATCCCCCCCTCCTCCACCCTCCCAAGACTTCCCTCAGCTCCCCTCTCTGGTTTGCTTATACATATTATTCTCTGAATGTTGTAAAGTTGTACATATCATTGCCTTATCTGTCATATGTTCTACTAATAAATTTGCAGATGTTTATTCAAAACCTGCCAAGGAGTCCAAATCCTTTTGTTGGTTTTTCAAATAGTTTGTAAAAAGTTCCCATTCTTCCTTAAAGTCACAGTTGTCCTTCTCACGTAGTTTATATGTTAACTTTGCCATCTCTGCATAGCTCATCAATCTTTCTTGCCATTGTTCTTTTGTTGGTGTTTCCTCATCCATCCTTGTGCTAACAAGACTCTTGCCACTGTTGTAGCATACATGAAATAGTTCTTTGTTTTCCTTGGCAGGTCTTGTCCTAAAATCCCTAACAAAAATGCTTTTGGTTCTTTTTTTACAAATGTCATTTTGAACATTTTTTTCAATTCATTATATATCATCTCCCAATTTTTTAAACTTCTCTACATTCCCACCACATATGATAACAATGTACCTTATTTTTCTTTACACTTCCAACATGTATTTGACCCAGTTTTGTACATTTTTGCCATTTTTACTGGTGTAATATACCATCTAGACATCATTTTCATATAATTTTCCTTCAAAAGTGAACATTCTGTAAATTTCAAATCAACCTTCCACAATTTTTACCAGTCCTCAAATTGTATATTATGTCCTATGTCTTGTGCCCATTTGATCATAACTGATTCAACCTCCTCATCTTTCATTTCCCATTCTAGCAGAATAGTATATGCTTTCTTCAATAACTTTACATCTTCTTCTATAACCTCCTTCTGGAATCTAGAGATTGTGTAGTTAAACCCTTTTTTATTATCTTCCTTATACATCTCATTTAATTGTCTTTAATGCAACCAACTCTGAAAATGGTCTTTGATTTCCTCATAATTTTTTAATTTCCATTTTCCTTCTTGATCTCTCAATAAATCTCTGTATGAGAAATAGATCATTTCTTACTATTGTGTGTTGGGGAGCGGAAGAGACACCCCTAACCATGCACACAATCCAGCCAAAGTCAAAATCTTTTGAATATCATTGATTTCAGTGGGACTCAACTCTTCACATTCCTCTGACTTGCAGCACAGTCCTGTGCAGTTCTACTCAGAAGTAAGTTCCACTGAGTTCAGAGGGACTTACACTCTGGTATGTGTGTGCATGCATTATCGTCTTAAAATGCAGCGACATTGTTTCTTCCCCCAATTTTGGATTAAAGCCGATTTGGGGAGGGGACGGGGACACACACACACACATACGCAAACGTAGTTACTCCCACTACTGGTTTGTGAACCGGTTTATACTGGACATTACCCACCATCTACATCTATTGAGAAATGCTGCATTTTGATGCATTTCCCTCCAAACCAGCTTTGATCCGATTTGAAAACATAAATTATATGAAGACATCCAGGCCCTGCTCTGCCTACTGATGTGAAGAAACTGTTGACAAGTTGAAAACACACTTAACCATACTGATGTGTACCATGACATGCAGCCATGGGGGAGGGGGGAGGGACACAGAGAGAGAGAAAGAGAGAGAGAGACCTTTCTGTGTTTTAAGCTGATAATGCTTACACAGCCTCAGTGAGCACTTAATGTTAGCTGGATTGTTTGTGTTCCATTCTGAACATCTTCTGCTAACAGATTGTTACATCTGATGAGTGGTTGCTTTCTGTATGTTTTGCCATGCAGCCAGCATGTATGTTACTTCAGAACATTCAGCCCTTCCGTAGGTTTTTTTGCATTGCAGTATAAATAAGTAGATTATCCCCAGCAAAGAAGATTAGGGGTAGTTTGGAGAAGAGAAGGGAGGAGGAGGACAGAAGAGAAGAGAGGGTGAATAAAAGAGACATCAAAAGTGTCAGTATCCAGGCTTCTTGCTTTAATATCACACGGTGGCTTTTTTTATCCCCTTTGGGTTTGGGTTTGGACTTGGGCGAGTCAACGGGAACGGGCCAGACACCAACATGTCTCGGGAGAAACTGGAAGCGCTTGTGAAAAACATGGAGATTATGCTCTCTGAAGTGGAGCAGCTGAAAATCCACTGTACCAAACAGACGGAGGAAGTCAACCAGGTGGTTCTGGAACTCCGCCGTGAAAACAAGGAACTGACTCAGAAGTATGAGCAAATCTGTCAGGACCTGAAGGAAGCCAAAGAGGCCATAGTCCAGCTACAGGACACCAAAGTCGCCTTTGAGGCCAAAGAACGGCAAGCACAGAAACTGAATCGGCAGCTGTGAAACAGCAGTGTGTGTTGAGGGACCATGATATTTCCCCAGCAAGCATAGGAGCCAAAGCAAATCAAGGGTTGTGGATGCTAAACCATGGACTGGCACCTCTAAACCAGCATTTGTCAGCTCCCCTCCAAATCCACAGGTAAGCTGAAGGTTAACATCCATCTGTGGAGATAAAGTTAAGAAAAGTGCAACCGTGTGTGTACATCACAAGCTTGTCAGTGCCAAGTGATGTCTCTGAATTTCACCACTTTGAGAGGGGCATTTCACCACTTTTCTTCTCTTTGACTGGATTTTCCTGTTGGAGGTCACGACCTGGTGAAAAGAAACCGAAATCCACTGTGGAGTATGTACCAAAAAACACAGGGAAAGGAACTGGTCCTTCACTGAGCTTCTGAGAGGAACAGAATTGTATACTCCTGCGATTTTCAAAGATAAACAGTGAACCATTTTCTCACAATCTACTTTCTTCTGCCGAGAAGATCCTTTCAAGTTATGGTACCATCAAGTCTCATTTTGTGGTGTTCTGACATTGTTACTGCCCTCCTGAGAGTGACATGTAGGAAGGATTGTCACATCAGCCTCAAAATTGTATCCACTTACTCTTAAGGTCATGTCAGGTAGTGACAGGAAATATATTATGTTTTGTTCCAAACATCTGTTGCAATAATAGTGATACAAAGTGCTTAGTATAGGTGCTTCTCTGATATTTTAGAGCATTTTGTCTTTGAACTGCATTTTTACATCATTGTCAATATAACTGTGTATTAGTTGAAAGTGTGAAGAGGAAAAAGTACAAAACCAAATAGTGAGCATGAGATTCTGCAATGTGAACCAAACTTTAATTAATAAGCCATATAGCAAGAGAATGAAGATCTAAAGTTTGCAGTAACAGAAAGGCTGAGGGTTAAGAATGGTCTTCTTGCATATGTGGATTATTATTGCTTTTACCTAAGGGAAAGTTGTCTGCAGGCCTCTGGGGTGAAAATGAGCCTGAGTGGCATTTGCATTTGTAAATCAATAATGTTAAATCAGGCCCCCCTCTGCCTCTTAGCATTGGTGGATATTTTTGTTTGTTTGTTTGCATACAGATGTGTAGAATCCAACCAGTATACAGGATCCATGATATTGAGGGAGGAAATACTGTATCTTGATCTGCAGCACCTAGAGGCAGAGGAGAGAGGATGAGGCAGACATTACAATTGTTTGGTTAGGTGGTTATAAAGGTGGAGCTCTTCAGGTGTCTGTTTTAACTTGCCTGCTTGAAGACCAAACCCCATTGGTAAACAGACAGGGACGAACCCAAACTTGAGTGAATTTGATGGGAGGTTTTGACACCAGTTTTAAATGGAGCACAGCTAGTTCTCCTAAATGAGACGTATTATTAAGAATTGTAATAAGAAATACAACAGTACTGTTATTGGGAGGAAGAACCTTTTGTCTCTTAGGGCAATGGGGGGGGGGATAAGCTCATTGCTTCATCATTGCTGGTGATGAAGGCGACTGTTGAATTTACTGCAATATTATAATTAGCGGCTTCAGACCTCAGTTTTGTTCTGGGCTGGCCTGAGATACTTTACTGCCTGAGGCAGAGCATCAAATAATGCCCCTCCACCCTGTGTTATGCATTTTTGTGTTTTTATACTTTAAACTGTTATTGTGATCCTCAAATGAACGATGGTATATCAATTTAATAAATAACAACAACAACAACAACAACAACAACAACAACAACAACCAACAACAACAACAACAGTAATGTTATGATAACTAGAATCCAAGGACAGCAAAGTTATTTTGGCACCTGAGGTAAAACATCCCTCAAGCACCTCTCCCCATCCCCGGGGGTAAAAATACTAAATTAAATAACATTTTGCTGCCTATTTATTACACCCAGAATCTGGTGTTTTGCAGCCTTCCATTTATTCTCAACTGAGAATAGGCAAAAGAGATGCAAAGGAGAAGACCAGAGGCCTCCTGTATCTTCAGGAGCTGTGAAGCAAAGAGCATTTCAGCAGTTGCAGTTTGTCCCACAGGAGGCGAAGGGTTGCAATGCCCTCTTCTGC
Organism: Lacerta agilis; assembly: GCF_009819535.1. NCBI lineage: Eukaryota > Metazoa > Chordata > Lepidosauria > Squamata > Lacertidae > Lacerta > Lacerta agilis. The sequence goes on along the minus strand of NC_046312.1, from coordinate 43,656,956 downwards.
ACATCACCTGCTAAAGGTGTGGGAGCCGATGGTTATCTGTCCATCCCTATGAAGAACATTAAGCTGAGACAAAGGTTGCAGACAGCAGGTGACAGGTTTTTCAGAGGGTAACAGGAATTGCCTTTGCGGACACATGTCCTGCTCTCATCTCTTGCAGAACAGTTTTTGCAGGTTTTCAAAATGGTACAAAACCTTCCCAATCTGAAGTCTCAGGGGGTGAACAGAAATATGTCTACATCATGGGCACCCCGGTAATGCTCTTTTCATTCTGCTTCTCAACAAATATGTTTTTCTTTGTGCTTGTGACATACGTTTTATGCAACACCAACAAAAGTTGATGTGTTAATCAGTCTAAATTAGATTGGGCCTGTAGCTGCCAGAGTCATTTTGTGTTGCACATAAATCCAGAACTCCAAAGGTGGGGAGGGGAAAGAGGTTTCTATTCCTATACGGTCTTATTTCTTCCTCATTTTTCTCCCTCTTACTGGGCACAGCTTTATACCCTCACTATCCTTGTATGGTATACCTAGCAGGCTATAAAACTGTCACTGCTGATTTTATTTTCTTCCATCTTTGCAAGGAGTCTAGTTGTGATATAAATAATGTAAATAGCGAGTAGAGTCTTCAGGGCCAAATATTATATACCTTGCCAGGAAGCAATAATGAGTTTTGTTTTTAAAATACGTAGAGGGGACAGTTTTGAAAATAAAATACATTACAGAGACTTACAGCACAGGCCTGAGAAAATGTCTACTTAGAAGTAAGTCCAATATAATTCAATGAGGCTTACTCCTAGGTGAGTGAGGTTAAGATTGGAGTCTTAGAGTATAATCCTTCATGTTTGTTCAGATGTAAGTCCCACTAATGGCTTTTACTCCTTAAAATTTCCTCATAAGCGAACAACGCTGACTTTAGTGGGATTTATATCTGACTAACCACGCATACAATTGCACAGTTAAACTGGTTTAATAGTAGTTGTAATTAAAGTTGTCCATCCCTTGTGGTGGGCTCAGCATCTCACCAAATTATATTTCTCATGATCCTTTGTGAAAAGCCATGGCAGTTAGCAAATATACATTTGTACTATACATGCCCTAAGAAGTGTTATCTGAAAAGAACCCCAAGAACGGAACAGCCCAGGGCTGCAACTATTAAAGGTACAAAAGACCTGTCCTCTTTTGTCAGTGGCCACTCTTATTTTTTTAAAAAAACAAACAAATACAAGTGCTTATAAAAACTTCAGATGTCAAGCAGCATCTTAACAAAATCATTCTTCCTTCTCTTACACACAAGAGAAATGACTCTTCTAAGGCAATTGCTGCTAAGACACCTGTAAAGGTAAAGGTAAAGGGACCCCTGACCATCAGGTCCAGTCGTGTCCGACTCTGGGGTTGCGGTGCTCATCTCGCTCTATAGGCCAAGGGAGCCGGCGTTTGTCCGTAGACAGCTTCCGGGTCATGTGGCCAGCATGACAAAGCCGCTTCTGGCGAACCAGAGCAGCGCACGGAAACGCCGTTTACCTTCCCGCTGGAGCGGTCCCTATTTATCTACTTGCACTTTGATGTGCTTTCGAACTGCTAGGTGGGCAGGAGCTGGGACCAAGCAACGGGAGCTCACCCCGTGGCAGGGATTCGAACCGCCGACCTTCTGATCAGCAAGCCCTAGACTCTGTGGTTTAACCCACAGCGCCACCTGGGTCCCAAGACACCTGTAGGCATCATCTAAAAACCAAGGGAATATGCTTCCTGCTTTGGAGATATAGTTGTTACCCATATGCAGATTTAACTCAATAGTTTAATCAGCTTAGATTTATGCAATGAACTGGTTGAAATTTGTTGAATTGGGCTATAGTTGTACTTAAAATGTAGTTGATATTTGAGAGCCAGAAGAAAGGAAAACAAATAGTCTCAGGTTTGCTTGTACGCTTAGAAGTTGTGAATATTTTCAATTCAATGCAATCTTATAACACATGTCTGCTTTCATCATCTTTTTTCTACTTAAAAATATTGTCATTATTACTACTGCTGCTTCAATAAACATTGAATAAAGAAAAGCAAATGTGTAAGGTCTCTATTGTGAATTTCAGGACATTTGTGACTGTATACAATTCCCCCCTATTAATAGTTAATAATTATTTATTATTTCAGTTTGTTATAATGATTATCAGAGTAATGAAGAGAGGCTGCACAGATTCCTTTGTGCTCCCAGATTACCTGCTCCAAATTAGACTCCGTAGTGACTGTAGCTGCCAGATTCAACTTGTAGTGCATTTGAACCCACAATTCTAATGGTGGGGAAGAGGATGAGTTTCTACCTGTTCCTACAATATTTTTAGCAAGTCGGGTAATTTATTCTTTCGTGCACAAGATAGATAGGGCAGGGGAGTAACCAGCCTTACCATCTCATGGCCAATGGGGCAGTGAGTCAGAGGGCTCAGAGGGTTTATGGGTGCCAGGGGAAGATCTCAAGGGTGCCATAGTGCCATGTTGCCAACCCCTGCTATGTAGGCTGCAACTGAAAGTCTTCCCTTCCTTGCTCATATATAGCTAACACCAACTGTCCTATGGGAAGGAGCCTGAGGAATTGTTATGTTCTGATATTATCTTATGGCGATTTTATTATTGTATTTTGATTGTACTTATAACCTGCCTTGGGCAGGTTAATGACAATACCCAGAATGGTTTAACAGTCAATCGTCCGTCCCCCCAGGTTCTCTGGGAATTGTACTTCTGTTAGAGGAATATGGGTACCCTAACAGCTCTCAGCATGCTCAACAAACCACAGCACCCAGGATACTTGGAGGGAAAGCCACAACTGTTTAAAGGGGTATGATACTGCACAGGTCTGGACTTTAAATCTCTGTGCCCAAGTGTTCAAAAACAACAACAACAACAACCAACACCAACAACAACAACACACCTCAGAAATGGAGCTTTAAAGCACAAACCTGTGCCTGGAAAGCTCAGAACAAAAGGAAGTTGGGATAAGTACTTCCTTGAGTAAATTTTGCTTTTTGGCTGCTTTAGTATCCAAAACCAGGTATGCTTTTAAAGCTTGTATTTCAGGATGGTGAACCACTTCAGCCTGTTTTGTGATTAGCGGCAAGAGCAAACTTGAAGAGAGGCATTCGACGGGCAAAGCTGGATTACAGGCAGAGGATTGAGAATAACTTCAGTAGCAACAACACGAGGCAGGTGTGGCAGGGGATTCAGCATATTACCAACTACAAACCGAACCTTGGTTCTGTCGACAGTGACCCTTGGCTGGTGGAGGAGCTTAATCTCTTCTTTGCTCGCTTTGAGAGGGAGCCACCGGAGACGGCTGTATTACAGCCACCAGCCGATAGTGGCCCCTCATTCACTGTAGAGGAGCATGAGGTGAGACAGGTATTGAGGATGGTGAATCCGAGGAAGGCTGCTGGACCGGATGGCATCACTGGAAGGGTCTTGAGGGGCTGTGTGGATCAGCTGGTGAGGGTCTTTACTAAGATCTTCAACAAGTCTTTACACCAGTCTATTGTCCCACCCTGCCTGAAGTCATCAACTATTGTTACTCTGCCTAATAAATCCACAATTAGTAGTTTGAATGACTACAGACCAGTTGCACTGACCCCAATTATCATGAAGTGTTTTGAGAAACTGGTATACAGTCACATTATTTCCTGTCTTCCATCAGCTTTTGACAACTACAAGTTTGCATACAGGGCAAATAGATCCACGGAAGATGCTATCACTACCACTCTCCATGTTGCTCTGTCCCATCTGGAGCAGCCGGGGAGTTATGCGAGGCTGCTGTTTGTGGATTTTAGCTCTGCTTTTAACACTATCCTCCCCTATAGACTGATGTCCAAGCTAGAGGCAATTGGACTTTCTAACTCCATTTGTCTCTGTGTTTTGAACTTTTTGTCAGATCGTTCTCAGAGGGTTAGAGTAGGTTCACATATGTCCCTTAGCCTTAACACCGGCTCACCACAGGGTTGTGTGTTGAGTCCCCTGCTCTATACCCTCTATACGTATGACTGCAAAGCCATCTATTCCAGCAACAAAATCATCAGGTTTGCTGGTGACACTACTGTGGTGGTGCTCATTTCAAGAGGGGACGAGTCCGCCTATCGGGACAAGGTGGAGTGGCTCTGTGTTTGGTGTGGAGAAAATAATCTGGCTCTTAATACTGCCAAGACCAAGGAACTGGTGGTGGATTACAGAGGGGATATTCATCCCCTGTATATCGGCAGGGACCGGGTGAAGAGGGTGGCTGTATTCAAGTTTTTGGGAGTGACTATCAAGCAGGGTATGACTTGGAGTGCAAATACTACTGCTCTGGTAAAGAAGGCCCAGCAGAGAATTTATTTCCTCAGACTTTTAAAGAAGAGCAATCTGAGTAAGAGACTGCTGGTGTCCTTCTACCGAGGCTCCATAGAGAGCATTCTTACATATTGTATTTGTGCTTGGTTTTCCAGCTGCACAGCCATGGAGAGGAAGGTGCTCCAGAAGGTCATAACCACAGCCTGTAGGATTATTGGTCATCCTTTCCCATCTTTGGAAGAACCATACAGTTCCCATTGCCTTAAAAAGTACACAATATTTTACAGGATCCATCTCATCCAGGATATAGTCTTTTTGCACCACTGCCTTCGGGCAAGAGATATAGAACAATTAAATCAAGAACAAATAGATTAAAATATAGTTTCTATCCAAGAGCTATAACCATCTTAAATGCTGTAACTAGATAATAAGACCTTGGAGAGTTGTGATGGGTGTGTATGTATGTGTATGTGTGGCTGAAATTGTGTTTTTTGTGTTTTGTTTGTTTTTATGGGATGGCATTCAATTTTGTTGTACTGTACAACGTTGTACTTGTATTTGTACAATGACAATAAAGAAATCTTATCTATCTTATCTTAAAGTGAGTTTAAGTTTCATTTATAATTTAAAAGGTGTTACTATACAAGGTAAGGAACAGGCATGCCTGCTTCAACGTTACTGCAAGACTTGTTCTTCATTTCTGATCTGAGTTGATAAAGGACATCATTCTGTTTTAAAGCTAACTGGGGACTACAGAAGATCTATGAACAAATGTAATGAGCCTATGCATCAGAGTCTTTAAAGGACCATGGAGGGACAGCAAAATGTATACCGGTACTTGTTAAATAAGAGAACCATATACCATTTAATTGCAGGCATTGTATCAGTTGGGTCAAAAAGAACCCGATCTAACTGTGGGACAGGCAATTACCAGTATATAATGTGTCTAGTAATGGAGAAAGGCATGAGGAAAATGTCCACTCTCTTAACGTAAGTGGACAAGAGAGGTGATGGAGTTTCTTGCTTCTGGAGAGCAGAAGAGGTTGGGGGAAAAGAAAAGAACCAAGGTGCTTAGGTGAAAGATGTGCTCTGATCATCACAATCAGTGTGTGCTTTCCTGTCAGCAGCAACATAGCGGTGTAGACTGCAGTGGTACCACATAATGAACCCTTTTCTGACCTGATTGAATGGGTTTTGCGATTGCTTCAGCTGAAATCTTTTTGATCTCTTGACAGCTTTCGATCAATCAACAGCATAATGAGGGTAGACAGCATGGGCTCTTGCCACAGCCATGTGGGGGAACAGAGGTGAAATGAAACTGACGCACACACACAAAGCCAGGGGAGCTGTTCTGAAATGTGCCTCTTCTCTGAATTACTCTCTGTTTTCTCCTCACCTACCCCAAACTCAGCACCACCCGTAAGCGAATTTTAAACTTGACAACTGACAAATTTATATGAAAGTAAAATTTTAGTGCAATCCCAAGCATACGATTTGGAGGCAGGGGGAATTAAATAGGAGCCCATTGAACTCAATGAGGCTTTCTTCTGAGTAGGCATAGCAGTGCAATCCTATACATGTCCACTCAGAAGAAGAAAGCCCCACTGCAGTCAATTGTACTTACTTCCATTTTTCTAACTTTTTTTTATACCTTGCGGTTATTTTTTTTAAGAGGCTCAAATTATTTTTAGAGGAAGGTAGTGCTTGCTTGTTTGTTTGCTATTTTTTAAATTTTTGACCTTCAAGTGCTGCAGTTTTGTGGTCTTTTGAAGCACAGAGAACCTGTTTCCTGGTACTGAATGATCCATTGCTAAGCCAAAACCTCACAAGAATAACCTTTCCCTATCATACTTGCCCATCTGGATACAGGATAAAACACAGTATCAAAACCTTTGTTGAAATCTTTTTAAGAAGTTCAAAGTTTTCATTTTGGGCTGACATTTGTTACGTCCCAAGGGACTACTCCTCAACTGAGCAAGATGTTGTCCTTAAGCAGTGGCCAACAGAGCAATAGGCACAGCTGTTTTCCCCCCTATGTGTCTTGGCTGGATTCCAGCTTGGATAGTCACATATCTGATGCAGCAAACTTCCCAAATAGCTTAATCATCTAGCATCTCTGAAGAGGCTGCTATCAAAAGGAAACTTATGGGTGGAGGGGAACAGGTTTTGTCAGGGTTATTCTTAATGAAATAGAACAAGAATTTTAGGGCTCATCCACACTGATCTCCACCCACCCAGCCACTGGTTTCGCTGTGGAAAGTCACTCTTTAATGCTTTTGCCAATCCATGAAAAACCCAAATTGCCATTTTCCAGAAAAGCTCAGATCTGTGCCTAGAAAGTACAGTGCAAAAGCTAAGTGTGGACAAGTCCTTACCTGGAATTTGTATTGGAGTAGTTGGTTACAGAAGGGAGGCACACAGTGGGCTTTCCTTAAGAGGCTCTCTGCATTTTTTCCCTTTTCGGTCTTGTTAGTGTTTTGTTCAGAAATTTAAGCTCCTTATAGGCAAACTAGGTTTTACATGCACACACCAGGTAGCCACTACCACTGCTGTGCATTTATATCCAGGAAGGCCAGAACACACCCAGAGGACCTGCTGCTCCAGAGAAGCGGACACAGAGCAATGGATTCAAACTACAAGAAAGAAGATTCCACCTAAACATTAGGAAGAACTTCCTGACAGTGAGAGCTGTTCGGCAGTGGAATTTGCTGCCAAGGAGTGTGGTGGAGTCTCCTTCTTTGGAGGTCTTTAAGCAGAGGCTTGACAGCCATCTGTCAGGAATGCTATGATGGTGTTTCCTGCTTGGCAGGGGGTTGGACTGGATGGCCCTTGTGGTCTCTTCCAGCTCTATGATTCTATGATTCTATTCTATGACCCTTGAACTCCTATGAGGTCTAAGCATGTCAATTTATTTAATACTGGCAGCAGGTTTGACTTGGCTATTTAAAGCACTACAAGGCAGCTTCTTTACTGCCCCCTGCTGTACCTTGCACAGCAGCAGCTTCATCATCTGCAAAACATCTCAATGCAAGGAACAACTTCACTTGCTGATTTTGCAGATCAAGCTGGTATTAAAGCCACAAGAACATGGTGGGCTGTTAATTTTGTAGTTGGCTGACAACCTCAGATTTGTATATTGCTAATAAATAATGTAATGTATTGGGTTTTGTTTTGTTTTGTTTTGTTTTGAGCCAATCAATAGTATTTCAGTTATATTTCAGAGTGAACAAATGCCGAGAGATGAAAAAGTTTGATATTATCATTTCTTTGTTAGGATACTGTGTTGTTCTTTTAGTCTTTAATTTTTAAAAAATATATTCAGGTTATTTTATTTTTATCTTTATCTTTTTTCATGTATTATGAGCTGCCTTAGGAAAACTTTATTTTGAAAAGCAACACAGAAATTCCAGAAATAAAAAAATAAATACTAAAAAGGTTGGGCCCATAGGACATAGTCCCTCAAATCATTTATTTAGATTTTTTTTTTAAAAAAAATGTGAGGTCTAGGTACTGCAAAATGCACTGTTTTCCCTGCCTGATTCCAATGGTGTTAACCAGGGGGTCTTTAGAGAGAGGACTGCAAATAAGAGGAGGAAAAAGCAAGCATTTCTCCCACCAGCTTTTTGTGTGTGCGCGCACAGCTCAATGCCATAGTTATTTTCCAGTTGGCTTTTCCTGAGGATTCTTATTGTGAAATGAAGATTAAAGTAGGAACAAATTCCTCAAGCACAGATTCGTATCTTGGTGCTTCTGCACTTTTTCCAGACTTCTGAGATGCACTGAATCACTGCATTGTGAAGATGGATCCAGCCCTGCACAAGATTTGGGATTGATGTTCCCGTCTTCAAAGGGCAGGAGGGGAAAAGTTCAAAGGTGGACTTTGGTGTAGGCCTGTTTTCAGGTTGCAAAGGAAATGCGATTTGCAAAAATCTCACTGTTTAAACTCCAGGACTTTAATGGAAATGAGAAACAACAGCTGCAATTATAGATCGTTCCAATAATCTCTCTCTCTTGCCTTTTGATGTGCTGCCTGTGGCTAAAATAAAAACTTAGTTGAGAAAGGCCCCGCCCTGGAAATGACTTGTGCAGCCAACGACAGATTGCGTGTTGTTGCTTTTTGTTCAAAGACACTCAGGTTAAAGAGCTGGAGATCATTCAAAGTCTGTCCCTTCCATGTGTGCATGGTTACAACTTCAGCTTCTGAAAGCAAAACAGGAAAGCTGTGGAGGAACTTTTGCAGCGGAAGGGGTTAAATGAAACCCAACTCTCCTTTTCCTGTGCAGTAAAGGATTAGTAACCAAACAGAAGCTAGAGGAGAGAGGTGGTGTTAAAGAGCCACTGATTGAGCTGGAAGACTGAGGACTTGAGTGGTGGTGATCTAAGGTAGCATTGCTGCCTCTTGCAGTCATCTGTGAGCAGAGACACCCAGCCACAGGTAAGTCTTCGTTTTGGATTACTGACTGTTTGGCTCTTTGTCCATGTAGTATCTGGCTTTGGGGCTTTTTTTATCGGAATAATGAAGAAGTTTTGTAAAAGTGACAGGGAAGAAATGACTTAATGTGAGCCTTGTTATTATAAACATCAGATTTCCTGGCAGTAAGAAAGCAGTCTCACATATTAAATTAATGTTAATCCACCCATAGCTTCAGTAATTCAAATATTATCAAATAGCTAAGATGACATTCCCATGTGGGAGGCGGGTAGAATTTGAGCTTCATATATACCGGTACTTGGATTGTCTGCCTTTGGATAATCTTCCCAGTTTCGAGCTGAGAAGGCAGTGTATACATTTAACAGATCTTGCATGTGCAGGAAAGGTGATAAGAGTGCTTTTATTTATATGTCAGAAAGTAAGTTCCAAGTTTTGGAACTATTGTAGCACAAAATCAATTGGTTTCTACACACGCCTCTGTTTAACTATCACTGCTGTGTATATGCTTGGCTGCTTCAAAAAGCAACAGTGGCTGTCCGTGAGCCAGACTGCAGTCCCATGAAAATGTGCAGTTATGCTTCAGTGCCAATGGTGAAATAAGCTAAGCTCAGCAGAAGGTGGACAGCAGTGGGTGGCATTATACAATTGGCACAAACCGTGGTGGCTGGCATGGGCTGATTAAACAATCATGCTGCTACATGCTAAAATGGTTGTGTGAACAATTCCACAGATTTTCTGGAGCTGTTTCAAATACTTGCTTGATCCTGTAGGCAGGATTTCTTGGGAATTTCTTTCTTACTTTTTTTAAAAAAATACTTTGTGTGGGGAAAGGTTTGCAGGATCAGGCATTTCTTATGCGGTTTTCTCCACGTAAAAATCAACAGACTTGTTGGGACAGCCTCCTTTTAAGAGCAGATCAAAAATTCCAGGGTATTAATCAGAGTGCAATAAATCTGACTATTAGAAAATGAAATAAAATAAAAAATAAAAAATTCCTTCCAGTGGAACCCTAGAGACCAACTAAGTTTGTTCTCGGTATGAGCTTTCGTGTGCATGCACACTTCTTCAGATACCAAGAACGGCTACCTACCTGTAACTGTTATTAGAAAATGGTTCAGTTTATTTAACAGCTGCCAGAGAGAGGTAGAAATTCAACAGGTGTAGCTTTTCTCCAGCATGAAGAGGCAGTGCTGGGTTAGTGTTAGTGAGAGCTTCTTCAGGGAGGGATCACCCTAAGGCTTTCAGAGCATGCACTCAACACGAGGAAGATCCCATGTTTATTCTGTGGCATCTCTAGCTCAAAATACTATATATATATATATATATATATATATATATATATATATATATATATATATATATATATATGTTGCTGTGGGAGGGGGTTGTGATTGTTGAGCTGATGCCAGTCACGCTGAACAGATATCAAACAGGTAGGTAGCCGTATTGGTCTGCCATAGTCAAAGCAAAATAAAATAAAAAATTCCTTCCAGTAGCACCTTAGAGACCAACTAAGTTTGTTTTTGGTATGAGCTTTCGTGTGCATGCACACTTCTTCAGAGCAATATAGTAATAATAATGTAGGCATCCTAATCAATTAGTTCCCCAATGTTCAGTAACTATGTCCTGTGACTACAATTATTTTTAGACCTTAAGCAACAACTTAAGCCACTTCTACCCCCTTTACTTGGTTCCACTTCCTCATGGACGATGTTCTTCAAGCCTTCTCTTTATGCTCATGTCCATGTGCCCTACTAATGTCATCCACAGTTAAGTTCCATACACTGGCCTCATCATATCAGCAGATGCTTATTCTCATGCAGTCCCTTATCTGCTGACAAACCTTTTGCCCCATGTCATTAAGAAAGAGCATTGGCCAGACAGTGCACCCCCTTGCAGCTAGACCCTTGTCAACCAGGTGCCTGACATATCTATGGAGACATATGCCGTTCTTCAAGTGAACAGTGGAAGCTGCCTGTTCACTCCAATATACAGAGACGAAGTTCGTACAGCATTGACTTGCCACACCTTTTGATGTCCCTGTGTTGCACATCAAGTTTCCATAGGGGCTTGCATGTATGGGGGGGGTGCATGCCTGTAGGTCCCAGCCAGTACAATCTGTGCACCACAAAATGGAGTGAATAGATTCTGAGGTTGGAGCATGAATCAATTGGTATCTGCATACACAGGCTCCCAGGGAAATCTAATATCCGGTGCAGTATGTGGATGTTAGGGATGGAGCAAGCTACCATGATCACTGATCATTCACTTGTGCTACAAGTGTTTGAACATCTAATAGTTCTACATTAAAGGAATATCATGAAAGGTGATCATACACCAATCCCGCTGCCATTCCCCCCATATTAACCCCCTAGCGCTTCCCCTTCCCACCCCATGCAACTACTAAGCTCCCTTTTCACCTTCTGACAGGGGTGGAGGGTGAGGGTGTGGGCTGACCCGTGTGTCATCCTGAAGGGGGGTGACATTCGGCATAGCCCCCTGCCCACAACTCCCCCAAGCCCAGTGAGCGGCAAAGTGGCAAGCGGCAAAGCAGCTGCTGCAGCTGTCCCTTCCCCCGGCTTGCTGTAGGCTTGGGAGTTGCGGGGGGCACCAAATGTCACCCCCTTCAGCCTGAAGGGGAGGTGACATTCAGCGCTCCCCAGCCCCGGGGAGGATCGCCGCACCGCACCGAGATCGGCCTCTGGGGAGCTCCGCCACTGCCTTCTGTATCCCATTTCTGAAACCGCTTCTCTCTTCTATTCTGCAGCCCCACTTTGCACCCTTGTTTTAACCTTCTCCCCCATACCCATGCTTCCTGCTTCCCCCCTCCTTTTGTGAAAGCCCTCCCCGTGCACAGACCACCCCCCTGGTAATCTCTTGTATTTTCCTTCCCCCACACTGCAACAAGTGTACTAAGAACTTTTTTCAGCTTCTGCCCAGTTATAAAGCCACCACCCCCTCATTTTCTTCAGACCCTTTCATGCCCCTGCTTTCATTTGCAATGCCATGCCCATGCCTCCTACTCCCCCCCTTTGTACTCCCATTTTCACCTTCACTCCCATTTTTTCCTCCACCCACCTTGTTACCTTTCTCAACTCTGCCTTGTGCACAGATCACCCTATTTCCATACCTCTCTCTCTCTCTCCCCCTCCTATTGTGTAGCTCCCTTTGTGCTCACACCCAATGCTGATATATATTACTGTATCTTTCAAGGCGGATGGAGTCTTAAAAACAAGTCTGTAAGCTTCAACTCAGTTGATGGATATGGTAAGAAGGAACTGTAGAATATTTGAGGGCTCCACATCCTGAATCTCTGTCACATGAAGCAGCTGAGGAATGGAATAGGGATAAATTTAAAACAGCCATTCCCCCCCTGCCTTTCAGAGTTTCTTACTTATTGCTGTGCTCAAACACCAAAAGGTGGAGATGAATATTGTGATCTAAAAGAATGGCAGAAACTTGAGTAAAGTACGTAAGGAGTGATTGTTAGTTGTAGTTGTTGCTGTTTTTTTTAACCAGCTGCCTTGTGAGAGAGTTAAAGAATGCAGAGCCCTAAGATATTCAGTTGCATGAAGGTACTTTTCTCAAACCTCTTTCATTTTTTAAAATTGCCATTTCCCTCTCTGTTCCCTCCATCCTTGCTTTACTCAGACTTCTTCCATTGCCCTTCTTGCTTGCATGCCATGGCTACTGTTGTGCAGCCTGCCTTCACTTTTGCTCCCTTGTGCAAATCCAGGATTGTGATGAGGCACTTCAAATCCTCGCAATGGGGGCTGTGTGGTGACAACCTCACTTTTTATGTATATAGGAAGATATACACTGAAGCTTTAACTTCACAGTTCTTATTGTATGTGAACACACCCATTTACGTTTATGTCTGTTAACTTGTTCAAAAAAACACAGTCTCCGTGCAGAGAAAAATTACCTTGTATGGAAGAATACTGCCACTACTTGTTTGTTTCTTTCTGCATGAATTCCAAAGAGAAATGAATCCTAGTTTTGTTAATGCTGTGGTGAAAAGACAGTAATTATTACTTGCAGGGGAAAACGGGTTTTATTTCCAACAACACAGTTATTTTGTTCTGATCGCACAGTCAGTCCCTCCCTCACGTGCTTCCTTTCATGTGCTGCAGTGCCAAGAGAGATCACACAAATGCACACACCCCTGAAATTGTATGTGTTAATGGCTGGGGGAATAGTGTCTGGACTTGCAAGTATACAGAATTAGGTACTTCTTTTCCTCACTATTACTATTATCTCTATGTTAGAGTTAAATCTAACATAATCTTATAGGCTGATGTTCTTCTGTGAAAAACTTCCTTATGTGTACATATATCCTACCCTTGCTCCACGTAGCTAAATGCTGTGAACATGGTTCTCTCCCCCTTCCCCAATTTTGCCTGTGAAGTAGGCTATGCTGAGAGACATTGAGTGGCCCAAGATCATCCATTGAGCATCTTAACTGAGTGAAGATTTGGACCCTGGTCCTAGGTCTGACGCTTCAAGTTCCTTTTGCAGTTGACGCTTGCAAAATACAGCCTCCCTCCTCGCTCCCCAATCAGCTGGTGTGGAGTGGAGAAAGAAATGCTTTGTCAGCCCTGTGCTCACCACTTCTGAAAGCGTAAGGCTAGGAACTCCCCTTGTGCTGTGGTTCCCAAGCACCTGAAAGCCAGGTGAAATCCCACACAAGGGTTTTTGAGTGTCAAAATTTACCCACAGGAAGCAGAAAAGGTTCCCTCCTTCTACTCTAACTACTGGTATGAAATCCACCACACATATTAGAAATATGCTTTGCTTGGAATCTCCTTACTATATCTAAACATCCAAACTAGTTGAGAAGCAGGGCCAACTCTTCTGTTGTGTGGGGGGAGATATTTATCCCTCCAGGGTCTCATTGAGTAGCTAATATGGAATTATGGAAGAAGTGCCAAAGGAAGCCAGGATCCAAGCACCATGTACATGAGTGGATATTGGTTCAGCTTCCGGGATCAGAGGTTGATGGTTGTTCTTACTGACCTCCATCCTTGGCACTGTCTTGCATCCTGCTTTGGAGGATCACCTGACCTCCAGGAGCAGCTGTTCAGAGATGTGTCTGTATGTGTGCAAGGGGTTGCAGTAGAAAGGGGGATAGGAAGGAGCTATTCTGTGCAGGCCCAGAAATGGCTATTTGGGTCCAATACATAATTTTCATTAATAAATAATAAACACCATGAGTGCACACAATTCCTTCCAGAATTGTATAAGCAAAAAAAAAAAAAAAGGTCCTTATTCACCCAAGGATTTTACAACCACGGGGGCTCAGCAGAAATGGATTATAGCACTTCTTTACCATGTGAAAATTAAGTGACAGAGAACAATATTTATGCATTGATCCACTGCCACAGTTCCTGCTTTGTGGATTATAAAATGTTTATGTTATATAATGATCTGCTGCGCTATAGCACAGCATGAGAAAATTAGATTATTTCCTCTATTACCACCACCAACCACCCTAGTCACATGCACCTCTGTCCAGATGCAAGAGGTGACTTAGCACCAAATAACCAAGGACGTTTTGCAGCAGCTGTGAAATCTCCCAACTGGGGAGTGACTCTGACAATATCCCAGAGACAGATGCTGCATCAGGGAAGACCTAGTTTTCAGCTCTCTGTACACTTTAATTCCTGGCTTGATAGCTGTCCTGCCCCAGGAGTTGCAGTCTTGATGACATGTTTTAAATACTATCCGACATCTCTGCTTACTTGAAGCCTTAACATTCAGCATTAAGGCACCATTATGATATTAACATAAATAGATTATAAACTCAAAGCATACAGTCATGTTGAGATAATCTTCTCTTCATTAATTAATGGCAGGGTTTTCCAAAATGTGTTGTAACCAAGATCTAGAATTTCCTCTGGCCTGTTATCTTGAGAGACAAGCACCTGGCTACACAAGGAATTCCAGGATGTTTCAGCCTACATCCTTGCTATCTTGGCACCTTCATGAATCACTGTTTCTTCACAGTTCAGACTTGACATAGGGAGAAGGGTTGTAACTCCATGCTACAGCCACATGTTTTGCCCAGTGAAAGTCCTGAGTTCATCTCCAGGTAGGACTGAGACAGGTCCACATCTGAAACCCTGGGAAACCACTGTCTGTCATTGTCAACAATACTGAGCTAGATGGTTGAAATGGACCAACTTAGTATAGGGAAGCTTCATATGAGTATGAGGGATATATTTTTATTACAATTGTTGTGGAGTGCTAGAGAAGGGGTAGTACCTTTGGTGAGGGAACACGTTGTGCTCCTTCTGGGATAGTTTGCCCACCTTTGGTCCCCATCCTACACTCAGCTCTCACACATGGCTTCCAGTGGTGAGTGGCCACTGCTGCACCAGAGCTCCAGAGCTCGCCTCCTCTGCACACCAAGCACTGCCTTACCTCTGGCGCTCCAGCGCAGCAGTGGCCACTGGACCGTGGCCTGCTGTTTCAGCACAGTATATATATAGAAGAATTTATTAGCATTTTCATAATACAACACAAACCCAGAACCACACCTACAAATACAAAACAATTACAAATACACATAATGCCAGGATTCTTCTTCTTATTTATATACCTAACAAAAAAAAAAATTCTATTTCCGAATCTTGACGTTTGACTCCCCCTGCTTTTTCACCTTCGGTTTTAAATCCATATTTTACTTTCTTAACACCTTTTCTCTATATAAAAAAAATTTAATGTGCTGGCCCCAAGGGTTTGTCCATGAAGCGAGGTCCAAGTCCAGTCCTGGGTCTAGGGGTCCAAAGGAGGTCAGTCCGGCGGGGAGCGAGGCAGGGAGCAGGTCAAGGTCCAAGGCAGGTTCAGGCACAAGGTTGCAGGTTGAGCACACGCTTGCAACTATGTTGCTCACGCAACTTGGGCTGGGTCTGGCTGGCTTTTATCTGGCCCTATGCTTAGGGCCGCCCCGATCCTCTGGAGACTCGCCTCTCCTCCGGGCCTGGAGGCGAGCACTCCTCCTGCAGACACTTAACTCCCTTCGCCTCTCTGCCCTGAGCCTCTGTAGCTCAGGAGAGGCTGGTGGGTTACTGGACCCAGGGGATGCCTCAGCTTCCTCTGAAGAGGCTGGGAGTGGAGCACCTGCAGGCAATGGGTCCTCCCTCCCATCAGGAGCCAGAGCAGACTCTGCTGATGCCTGCACCTGGGGATCCAGCACAGGTGGGGATCCTTCAGGCTCAAGCCCTGGCCCCGGCTCAGCTGGTTCTGGAGGCGGGGAATCCTGTGCAGGCTGGGATCCCTCAGGTTCAGCATCAGAGTCTGACTCCCAGGCCATCACACCATCCCCCCTCCCAGGCCTCCCCCTCAACTGAGGGGCCGGACCAGGCTTGCTGGGGTAAGCTGCATGGAAATCACGGAGGCAGGCAGGTGCGTGGACGTTTTCCACTGGTTCCCATGAACGATCCTCAGGCCCATACCCCTTCCAGTCGATGAGGTATTGGAGCTTCCCCCTGCGGTATCGTGAGTCGAGAATGCGCTCCACCTCGTACTCAGGCTCCCCCTCAACCAAAACTGGCTGCGGTCGTGGATTGTCTGGGTGGAACTCGTCGGGCGGGGCGACTGGACTAAGTAGGGACCGGTGGAATACTGGGTGAACCTTGAGTGATGGAGGTAACTGGAGGCGAAACGCCACCGGTGACACCTGCGCAGTGATGGTGAATGGGCCGGCAAACCGTGCATCCAGCTTTCGTGAGGGCCGAGAAGGATGCAGGTGACGGGTAGAGAGCCACACCCGATCGCCAACATGGAGTTCTGGCCCCTCCTGACGATGTCGGTCAGCTTGGGCCTTGTATGCGTCCTTGGCCTGGCGCAGTTGCTCCATCAATAATTGTTGCTGGGACTGAAGCTCCTGAAGCCAGTCTGTCACTGCGGGGACCGCGGAAGCTGGCAGCACGTCCGGGAACAAACGTGGATGGTAGCCGTAGGAGGCCTGGAACGGGGTCTGCTGGGTGGAGGCGTTCACTGCATTGTTGTAGGCGAACTCCGCCAATGGCAAGTGATCGACCCAGTCATCCTGCTGGAAGCTGCAGTAACACCGGAGGTACTGCTCCAGCACCGCATTTGCCCGTTCCGTCTGGCCATCGGTCTGCGGGTGGTGGGCCGAAGATAGACAGACCTCCGTCCCAAGGGTCTGGTGCAGGGCTCGCCAGAAGTGGGATGTGAACTGGACGCCGCGGTCAGAAACCACACGCTCGGGAAGGCCATGCAGGCGGAAGATGTGCTGCATGTACAGTTGAGCCGTCTCCTTAGCTGTGGGTATGGACGGGCAGGGGGCACAGTGCACCATCTTAGTGAAATGGTCCGTGAAAACCAGGAGGCAGGTACAGTGACGAGATGGGGGCAAGTCTACCACAAAGTCCAGTGAGACCGTGTGCCAGGGACGTGGTGGGACTGGTAATGGCTGGAGCAGACCGGGGGGTCGCCCAGTAGGACCCTTGGCCCGCCGGCAGACATCGCAACCAGCAACATAGCGTGCCACATCAGCCTTCAGGCGGGGCCACCAGAACTCCCGGCTTACCAGATGAGTGGTCCGGTACCGCCCAAAGTGCCCTGCTGCTGGGGCATCGTGGGACATCTGGAGAACCTCAGCCCGCAATGGTCCTGGTGGGATGTATAGACGACCCTGGTGCAGCAGTAGGCCCTGGTGCAGGGCCAGCCCTGGATATCGAGGGCATGACCCGTCAGACAGTTCCCGGAGCCGTTCCTGAGCCCAAGCGTCGACCCGTTGCTGTTCTCGCACCCGAGCCTGCAGTGGCTTGGCCTCCTGAGTGGCCAGGAATGTGGCTGGTGGTAAGATAGTCGTCGGTACTGCCTGCTGTACAGTGTCTGCGACGTCCTCGGGTTTCCGGGACAGGGCATCCGCTTTCCGGTTTTGGGAGCTAGGGATGTAGCGGATCCGGAACTGGAACCGGGAGAAAAACAGCGCCCACCGGATCTGCCTTTGGTTCAACTTGCGGGTGGTCTGGAGGTACTCCAGATTCCGGTGGTCCGTTCTCACTTCCACCGGGTGTCGTGCCCCCTCAAGATGATGGCGCCAGACCTCAAAGGCCACCTTGATGGCCAGTAGTTCCCGCTCCCACACGGTATAGTTACGCTCCGCCGGAAGGAGCTGCCGGGAGTAGTAGGCGCAGGGTAACAGCGGCGCATCGGGTCCGTGTTGCTGAGACAGGATGGCACCGAGAGCCGTACTGGAGGCATCAGTCTCCACCACGAAGGGACGATAGGGATCAGGATGCTGTAAAATCGGCGCCCTCTGGAAACAGGCTTTCAACCCCTGAAATGCCACTTCAGCCTCCTCATCCCAGGAGAAGGGTGTCTTGGGGCGCAGCAGTCGGGTTAATGGGGTGGTGCGATGAGCATAATCTGCAATGAAGGTCCGGTAATAGTTGGCGAACCCTAGGAACCGCTGTAAGTCCTTGCGGTTCCGGGGCGCTGCCCACTCTCGAACCGCAGCCACCTTCCCAGGGTCCATCTGCACCCCGTCAGGGGAGAGTCGGTGTCCAAGGAAGTCCACTGACCGCTGGTGGAACTCGCACTTGCTGAGCTTGGCATACAGGCGGTGCTCCCGCAAGCGCTGCAACACGGACCGAACATGACTCTCGTGACGGGCTGGGTCACGGGAATAAATCAGAATATCATCTAGGTACACCACCACGTATTTGTCTAGCAAGTCCTGGAACACGTGGTTGATGTACCGTTGAAACACGGCGGGTGCGTTGCATAATCCGAACGGCATAACCAGGTATTCAAACTGCCCATACCGGGTCCCGAATGCCGTCTTCCACTCGTCCCCGGCACGGATCCGAATCAAGTTGTAGGCCCCTCGGAGGTCCAGTTTGGTGAACATCTGCGCCCCCTGCACCCGCTCCAGCAATTCTGCAATAAGGGGCAAGGGGTACCGGTCTGGGATGGTGATCTTGTTCAGGGCCCGGTAGTCATGGCAGAGGCGAAGCTCCCCACACTTCTTCTTAACGAAGAGTACAGGAGCGGCAGTGGGTGAGGTAGAGGGCCTAATGAACCCGCGTTCCAGGTTCTTGCGAAGGAAGTCCTGCAAGGCTTCACGCTCTGGCTCCGAAAGAGAATATAGGCGGCTTACAGGCAGGGGCGCCCCAGGCTGGAGGTCTATGCCGCAGTCGAAGGACCGATGAGGTGGCAGCTGGTCTGCTCCCTGTTCCTCGAACACGTCTAAATAGTCCTGGTACACGGCAGGGAGCGTTGACACAGCCTGCCCCATGGGGGCAGCTGCTACTAACTCGGACTGAGCATGGGAACCCGGGTCTGGGAAGCGTACAGTCCGATTGACCCAGTCGATCTGAACATTGTGCGACTCCAGCCAGTCCATCCCAAGCACCAGGGGAAACCGGGGCATGGTGGCAATGTCCAGGGTTCGCACCTCCCGGTGCTGCTGGTAGCACAGGACCAAGGGCTGGGTCTCCCGAGTAACCGCGCCCGAGCGTAGGAGCCGTCCGTCAATTGCCTCCACCTGTACTGGTTCCGGCTTGTTCTGAAGCGGCACCTGATGCTGAGTGGCGAAGGCAGAGTCCATATAGGAGCGGGTTGCCCCCGAATCCACCAGAGCGTGGGTGAGAATCCAGGGCCCACCGGGGGGGTATAGACGCACCGGTATCATGAGGTGTTGCAATTCCACTGGTGAGGGCCCATCATGCGATGCTTGGGGCCCCAGGTAGCCTGGGCCATCGGCTACTGGGGTTGGCCGTTTCACCTGCGGCTGGCGTTTCTCAGGGCAGGTTCGGGCGTAGTGTCCACTCCCACCGCAGTAGAGACACAGGTTCCCCTCCCGACGCCGAGTCTTTTCCGAGGGGGAGAGGCGAGGCCGCGCTGCCCCGAGCTGCATCGGCTCCTCCAATGACTCAGCTCTGGCCACGGAACTGCAGGGAAGCACCGGCGCTGGGAGCCCGGAGTGCCGGCGGCCCCGGGCCTGGCGACGGTCCTCCAACCGATCATCTATCTGCAGACTCCGTTGGATGAGGGCATCCAGAGTGGCAGGGCGATCCAACGTGGCCAGCTGATCCAGTACCTCGTCTGAAAGTCCCTCGAGATACTGGTCCCGCAGTGCAGAGTCGTTCCAGGTCAAGTCCTGCGCCAGTAGCCGAAATTCTGTGGCGTAGATGGCCACTGTGGACTTGCCCTGTTTCAACCGCCGAATTGCCCGATTGGCTTGACTCCCCTTCTGAGGGTTGGCAAACGTGGTTTCCAGAAGATTGCAAAACCCCGTATAGTCTGTCAGCAAGGGGGAGTCTTGCCGGAGCAGCGGCAACGCCCACTTGGCCGCCTGGTCCTTCAGCAAGCTGATCAGGAAGTGCACCTTGGTGCGGTCGTCGGGGAAATCCCGAGCTCGCCCCTGAATATACAGCTTGGCCTGGGCGAGAAACATGGGAAAGCTGGCTGGGGACCCATCAAATTTCTCTGGCAGGGCCACGGGGTACTTGCCAGGAGCTGGGGGGGCGGCCCCAGGAGCCGGTAAGGCATCCAAACGCTGCTGAAGCGCCGTAACCACATTGCTTAGCTGCTGCACGGTGTGGGTCAAGGCCTGGTTCTCCTGGGCCAATGCCACCAGCGCAGCCGCCTGGTCAGCCATGGCTATTAGTTCCTCCCGAACGCACCCCAGCGAAGGGGGAGTGCGGGTGTGGCGTGAGCAAACTGTGCTGGCCCCAAGGGTTTGTCCATGAAGCGAGGTCCAAGTCCAGTCCTGGGTCTAGGGGTCCAAAGGAGGTCAGTCCGGCGGGGAGCGAGGCAGGGAGTGTGGAGAACTAGCCCAATGCCAGGTAGGGGTTAATTTTTTCTGACAGTTAGAACCCTCAGGGGCGGGCTTAGCCTGGGTATAAAACACCCCTCCCAGTGGGCAGTGAGGCAGTTAAGTGCGGGGAGTTAGAGTTGGAGTTGAGCAGTGTGAGTCAAGAGATAGAGCTGGGAGTTTAGAGTCTTAGGTGGATGTTAGCAGAGAGGATAAAGAGATTGTGAAACGCGTTGTTATTGATATTTAGTTTACTATTAGAGGTATTAGGCCGGTAATATTTAGAGGTATTAGGCCGGTATAGGACAACTGTTTTAAGCTTATTGAACAACCTTTTATTTATCAGCAACCACAAGCTTTGTACGCAATAAACATCTTTTTAGTTCACAATATCCTCGTCTGTGGTGAATGAAGTAAGCAGGATCCAGCCAGTAGTCTGAAGGGCAGCTGGGGACTGTTTGTCGTTGGTGCAGCACTCATAGACCGTAAAACGTCCGGGGGTGGGCTGTACAGGGCGAAGGGCCCGCGACATTAAAGTGGTGGCAGCGTCGGGACGAAAGATAGTCTTAAAGTGGTGGTCACATTGAGATCAAAGATCCAAAGTGTTGGCAAGAAGTGCCAAGGTACAAGAAGGATTTAAGGGTGACGCATTGTGTGAAGTGTGAGGCTTAAAGAGGATTTAAGCAAACTTCTGTGAGACTCTACAATCTAGTCAGGAAGGGGATCGCATACACCTGGAAAGGGAGAAGGGGAATTCAGAGAGGAATTACCTGGCCCTAGGGTGTGGTGTGATAGCGCCTAAGACTGTGAGATTGTGAGAGAGTTACAAAGATACTTTGCGTTTGAAACTATTTCAGGCAGAAAGGTTTATAGTGAGAGGTCGGAAAAGTACGCTGGACAAAGTGCACTGAGGTAACTTTAGGCGTGACTTTGGACCTAAACTGTGGAAACTAAGCCTGGAGAAATAGTTTAACTGAAACATCCTTGATTTAAGTACAGAAATAATACCACCAAATAAATAGAAAATGCCACCTAGAAAGACTAAAACAGCTCTTAGGGACTCACAAGTAGAAAGCTCTGAAGAAGAAAATGGGGTTTCCCAAATTGAGGAAACCAGTACTGAAACAGTTAACAAAAATCCTGCTGAGGGGACTAGTTTTAAAGCCTCAGAGGAATTTGAGAAATGGAAACTAGAACAAGAATATAAACTGAAGGAATTAGAAATGAGATTGCAATCTGAGGAAAGAGAAAAAAAATTACAAGCTGAAGCAAAAGAGAGAGAATTAAAATTACAAGCTGAAGCAAAAGAGAGAGAATTAAATATTGAAAGAGAGAGAGAGAGAGAGGCAAGAGAACTACAAGAGAAAGAAATGAAACTGAAAGAGAAAGAAATGACCTTAGCTATTGAGAGAGAAAGAGAACGGGAAGAAAGAGAATATTTACTAGAAATGAAAAGACTTGAATTATCAGCCGTAGAAAATAGAAACAACAACAATAGTTCCACACAAAATCCTAGCAGGGTGGATTTAAAAAGATTCCCTGACTTCAAAGATAAAGACGATCCTGAAGCGTTTATCATTTCTTTTGAGAGGGCTTGCGAAGATTTTGAAGTAAAAGATGAGGAGAAAATGCAAATACTGAGAGCGCGTATTAGTGGAACATTAACAGAGATTTATTCTCAAATGCCATCTGATCAATCTAAAGATTTTGAAGCATTTAAACAGTTGGTTTATGTTAGATTCGGAATTACTGCAGAACAACTGAGACAAAAGTTTAGAACAATAAAAAAAGTGCGTGAGGAAACATTTGCTCAATTAGGAGCTAAAACTACAAATTATTTAAACAAGTGGCTAGAACAGGAGGGTGCCGATTCTGTGGCAAAAATAAAAGAGGTGATCGCATTGGAACAATTTTATGACACGATTAATAGTCATCTGAAGTATTTAATTAAAGAAAGACGCCCTAAAACCATCCTGGAAGCTGCTAATCTGGCAGATGAAATAAATGAAATCCGAGAACACGCTTATGATGCCCCAAAATATAAGGACAAACAGTGGGAAACAAATAAGTTTAAGAGAATGCAACAACCCACAAAGTTTACCACAGAAACTGCCAAGAAAATTTTTCCCGCCAATGCAAATGTTCCCCATAACACGCCTATGACAACGGGGGGGACTGAGGGAAAAGTAAATAAATATAGTGAGGGTAAAAGGCCTGAATTAATCTGTTGGCAATGTGGGAAAAAAGGCCATAGACAACTGGACTGTAGAACTGAAATCAGAACTAGGAGTGCAAATACTATCCCTCAGAAGCAGACATATTGTGTCCAAACTGTGGAGACAGAGCCAACTGCCAACATGGTTGCCACGACAACCGAGGCCCAGTCAGAGGCTGATGAGTTACCAGTGGCCCAAGTTGTGAGGTGCTATATAATTCAACAAGATGACATGCTATTACACAAAACAGGAGAAGAAATTTGGGTGAATGGTAAACAATATAAAGGCTTAAAAGACACAGGGTCTCAGATTAGTATTGTACATCCTGATTTATTAAAGCCAGAAGACTTTATTAAAGACAAAACAATCGGTTTAAAAGGAATATCAAAACAGCCAGAAATCTTGCCAGTCGCATTAGTTAATCTGACATATAAACAATGGTCTGGAAAATGGCAAGTAGCAGTTTCACCAGAAATCCCCGCTCCAATGTTAATCGGGTGGGATTTACTTGACCATGTACAGAGTGCATTTGTAATAACTAGGGCACAAAAACTGCGACAGTTACCTCAGGAGGAAAGGCCTGATACAATTGCTGAACTGACACAAGATACAAGTATAATGCCAGTTACAAATAGTCAAGCAGCTAGTTTTGCAGCCAAGCAGAAACTAGATACAGATTTACAGAAATATTTTCAAGCCACAGCCGTGAATACAGTATTAACCCCTGAAAGCCCGGAGCGGTTTATAGTCAACAATGGGTTGCTATACAGGGAGATTCTTTTAAAGCCTAATAGAGGGGGTAATGAGATCCACAGGCAACTGATAGTACCTACTGAATTCAGAACCAAGATAATACAACATGCACATGGCAGTATCTTTGGAGGTCACTTGGGAATCACCAGAACCAAACAAAGGGTGTCCCAAAATTTCTTTTGGCCTGGGATGGGCAAGCAAATAAAGTTATTTTGTCGAACGTGCCATACTTGCCAATTACAAGGACATGGGCAAGATAAAACGAAAGCACAATTATGCCCCTTGCCTATAATTTCCCAACCCTTCCAACGCTTAGCAATAGATATTATTGGACCACTGCCAAAAGCCAGTCGCAGGGGACATCATTATTTATTGACTATTGTGGATTTTGCGACTAGGTATCCGGAAGCGATTCCATTACGAAACATAGAGACTGAAACAGTGGCTTCAGCTCTAATAAGTTATATGTGTCGGCTAGGGTTTGCAGAACAGATCGTGACAGACCTTGGAGCCTCATTTACCTCTAAACTGATGCAGCGTTTGTGGGAGAGGTGTGGGATAAAACATATCACCAGTACCGCTTATCACCCTCAGACGAACGGCTTGGCAGAACGTTTTAATGGAAGCCTGATAAGAATGCTGAGGGCATATGTAACGGAACATCCTCACGATTGGGATGACAATATACAAGCCTTATTATATGCTTATAGATCCATACCCCAGGAAAGCACGGGTTTTAGTCCCTTTGAATTATTGTTTGGGAGAAAAGTCAAGGGTCCCCTAGATTTATTAAGATTTAATTGGGAAGGACGGCCGGTTGGAGATTCGGAGAATGTAGTTGATTACCTATTTAAATTGCAAAACACTCTCAAACGATCACTAGAACTGGCAGGAGAACATTGCAAGGTTGCTCAGCACAAACAGAAAGTTTGGTATGACAAAAAGGCACGTGTGAGATCTTTTGAGCCAGGACAGGATATTTTATTAATCAGACCAGTAAAAGGGAATAAGTTACAACTGACCTGGGAAGGTCCTTTTAAAATCATTTCAAAAATGAATGATGTAAACTATATAATTCAATACGGTGAAGGCAGGCGGGTCGTGCATGTGAACATGATAAAGCCTTATTATAAAGCAGAAGGGTGGTCATTATTTGCTATTAAAGAAGATCCCCAAGACATGCCAATACCTTGTTGGGAAAGGGAGAAGAAACCCTGTCCAATAACTGACATTAAGTTGGACCCCCAACTAACGCAGTCCCAACAAGAAGATGTAAAACAAATTTTGACACACTATGCACCCACGTTCAGCAATAAACCAGGTATTGCTAAAGGGGTAATGCATCAGATTGATACGGGCGATGCCAAACCCATTGCATTGGCTCCGTACAGGATTACAGGCCATTATATAAAGACTGTAACCGAGGAAGTTCAGGAGATGTTAAAAGCAGGCATTATTGTTCCTTCGAGCAGTGCATGGGCAGCCCCTGTTCTTTTATTAGATAAGCCCGATGGAACTATAAGATTTTGTCTGGATTTTCGCCGTCTTAACCATGTGACAAAATCAGATGCCTATCCTATGCCTAGGCTCGACAATTTAATCGAGAAAATTGGATGCTGTAAATACATATCTAGTTTGGACTTAACAAAAGGATACTATCAGATTCCAATGCACCCAAAAGATAGGGAAAAGACCGCTTTCAGAAGTCCTATCGGTTTATATGAATTTACAGTCATGGCGTTCGGTCTAAAAAACGCACCAGCCACTTTCCAACGCCTCATGGATAAAGTTTTAAATGGGTTATATGACTTTACAATTGCGTATCTTGACGATATCGCCATATTTAGTAAAACTTGGGAGGAGCATAAAGGGCACTTAAAAATAGTGCTACAAAGAATCCAAGAGGCAGGCCTAACCATCAAGGCGGCAAAATGTCACATTGGGGGCAGTTCTATCAAATATTTGGGTCATATGATTGGGGATGGGCAGATTAAACCCTTATCTGCAAAAGTAGAAGCCATCGCGACCTGGCCGAAACCCACAACCAAGAAGAAAGTGAGGGCATTCTTGGGACTGGTGGGGTATTATCGTAAATTCATCCCCAAATTTAGTGAAATAGCTGCTCCTTTGTCTAGTCTGACAGGGAAAAAAATAACAGACCCCATCACGTGGACAGCAGCCTGTCAAACTGCTTTTGACAAGCTGAAGAACGCACTGATATCCCAACCAATACTAGCTACACCTGATTTTGGCAAGCCATTTACGGTCTACACTGACGCGTCTAATGATGGACTTGGCGCTGTGTTATGCCAGCCGGGAGCTGAGGACGAACTACATCCGGTCGTCTACCTCAGCAAAAAGTTGTTGCCTCGGGAGAAACATCTGTCGACGATCGAGAAAGAGTGTTTGGCCATCATCTGGGCTCTGCAACGTTTAAAGCCGTATCTGTGGGGACGAACATTTGAACTTTGTACGGATCACTCACCGCTGATCTGGCTACGATCCATGAAGACCAACAGCAAGTTAATGAGGTGGGCATTAATCTTGCAAGACTTTGATTTCACCATCAAATCAGTAAAAGGAACCCTGAACATTGTGGCTGATGCGTTGTCTCGAAAACCAGGGAGCCACGGCTGATCCGAAGACAAGACATCACCACAACGATATTGCATGTCACTGGTACTATGTAATATTGCATGTATATAATGTTCACAACCATATGTACTTTTACTGAAGATGTAACTGTTTATGTTATAGATAGGTAATATAGGTAAGAGTTATAAAATGTATTGTTTATGTTAATGTTTAAAAATGTTGTTTGTATCAGAGGGATACTTTGGCTAGTAACTCCTCTGATACAAACCTAAAAAGGAGGGAGGTATGTGGAGAACTAGCCCAATGCCAGGTAGGGGTTAATTTTTTCTGACAGTTAGAACCCTCAGGGGCGGGCTTAGCCTGGGTATAAAACACCCCTCCCAGTGGGCAGTGAGGCAGTTAAGTGCGGGGAGTTAGAGTTGGAGTTGAGCAGTGTGAGTCAAGAGATAGAGCTGGGAGTTTAGAGTCTTAGGTGGATGTTAGCAGAGAGGATAAAGAGATTGTGAAACGCGTTGTTATTGATATTTAGTTTACTATTAGAGGTATTAGGCCGGTAATATTTAGAGGTATTAGGCCGGTATAGGACAACTGTTTTAAGCTTATTGAACAACCTTTTATTTATCAGCAACCACAAGCTTTGTACGCAATAAACATCTTTTTAGTTCACAATATCCTCGTCTGTGGTGAATGAAGTAAGCAGGATCCAGCCAGTAGTCTGAAGGGCAGCTGGGGACTGTTTGTCGTTGGTGCAGCACTCATAGACCGTAAAACGTCCGGGGGTGGGCTGTACAGGGCGAAGGGCCCGCGACAGGGAGCAGGTCAAGGTCCAAGGCAGGTTCAGGCACAAGGTTGCAGGTTGAGCACACGCTTGCAACTATGTTGCTCACGCAACTTGGGCTGGGTCTGGCTGGCTTTTATCTGGCCCTATGCTTAGGGCCGCCCCGATCCTCTGGAGACTCGCCTCTCCTCCGGGCCTGGAGGCGAGCACTCCTCCTGCAGACACTTAACTCCCTTCGCCTCTCTGCCCTGAGCCTCTGTAGCTCAGGAGAGGCTGGTGGGTTACTGGACCCAGGGGATGCCTCAGCTTCCTCTGAAGAGGCTGGGAGTGGAGCACCTGCAGGCAATGGGTCCTCCCTCCCATCAGGAGCCAGAGCAGACTCTGCTGATGCCTGCACCTGGGGATCCAGCACAGGTGGGGATCCTTCAGGCTCAAGCCCTGGCCCCGGCTCAGCTGGTTCTGGAGGCGGGGAATCCTGTGCAGGCTGGGATCCCTCAGGTTCAGCATCAGAGTCTGACTCCCAGGCCATCACATTTAACTTAAATTAAAGATAACACAATTGTCTTCGTCATCCTATTATGTCATAAATCTTAACAGAATATTCTTATAAAAACTAAACTTATTTCTTCTGTCCATTATCATGCTGCTTTAACTTAAAATCCAATATCCCCTTACTTATTCAAAATAGACTTATTCTTAACAAGCTTCACTCTCCGGTTTCAGATACCATAGCAAACCATTTGGGTTTTACATTTAGTGCTTCATCCCACCCCCCCTCTGTCCATTGTCTTTCTCTGTCTTTCGCCGGAACCAATCCTCGAGATGTCTTCTTTTACCAAGTGTCCACAGATCCAGGCAGTATTCACAACAGACCTTGCATCGAGTTTCAGGGTACACATCACATCTTTTCTAGGCTCCTCCGTTTCTTTGTACCATAGTTCTTCTTCTTGTAGATATCTTAATTCCATGTCCCTTGCCCCCGAGCTCCCACCTCGGGGTCTGGATATTGTAAATTTTCCCGTTCCGGGGCTGCCACCCCCAGAAAACGGTTCCTTTTCCCGGAGTCGCCCAGCCATTTCAGACCATCCTTGAAGTACCCCTTCTAACTCTTTGCCAAGGTTTGCTTCCATTGTGTAAAACTTTTGAAAAGCCTCCTCTGTGGGAAGTAAATTCTTTTTATTTATAATCCCACTCAAGACTTGCAATTTCCGATTAAGCAGTTCCAGCCTCAAGACAGCAAACATTTCTTCCTCCTTTAGACCAGAGTTCAAAACAAGTTCAAACACAAAGTCCAGCATTTTGGAGGAGAGGGTGAGTGTCAAATTTCAGTTCCTGTCTCTTCCTTCCTTTGTTTCAATTGTTTCCCACGTCAGTCCAAATTTCCCATCGCCATTTTTTCTGAAGCCAGAGTGTAAAGATCAAAACTTTAAAAGGAGATATTTTCTGCCCACTTAATCCCCAAAGGGAAATCTCAGCAGTCTCAGTTTCCAAATTCCAAATACTTTGTATCCATTATTGTAGCAGCAGTCACTCAAACTGGTTATTTTCTTTCTTTCCCGAAGGGAGGAAGGCAGGCTCCCTTTCCTCTTCCCCCCGGATCGTTCCAAAGATATAAAAGTCAATCAAAGTCAGTCAAATACTCACGACCACCGGGTTCTTTCACTTCGCTAAAGACAGGTAGAACTTAGACGCTCATCACAGGCTTTGCCGCCGCATTTACATCCCGGTTGGGGCATGTCCCCTATAGCCCGGCTCCGTCGTCCCTTCACCCCCACTCCCCCTTTACAGGGGGAGCGAGGGAAGGGTTCGGAGCCACAACGGGCACAGCCGGGGAGCCCAGGGTGCGGGACGCTCTTCCCGCACCCCACCGGAGCCCCGCTTTGCGGTAGCGGGGCTCCAAACCCCCGGGATGGACTGGGCGCTTCGCAGCCGAAGCAGCCCACGACCACCCGCAATGGCGTCGCCGCCGGAAGTCCAGCACAGTATATTTTAAATACAGATCTCTCTTCTGCTCAGTGATCTGTTTATCTCTAACATCTTTCATCAATTAAATGTCCTGGTCTGCCAAGAGGTAACAAACAGGCAGTTCCAATCTATCTTTCCCCCTCACGTCATCTTTTTGCACCTCTCAGACATGTAAATTTCCTAAATGGAGGCAACTTTACTAAATGGATTTGTTATTTATGATGTTGTTGATTTTGCTGCATTTTCCACAGAAAGGGATGTCCAAGCATTGCAATGATCCCATTTGTTACTTTTGGTGTGATAATTCTGCACTGCTGTTTTTATTCTTTGAGTTGTGTCCGAGTAAATCATATTCACAGCAGACCCACTTAATTCAACATACCTAAGTGAATCACGTCCATTGATTTCAATGTGCTTGTTCTGAGCATGACTTGGACAGATGCCACTCTGTAAGAGACAGTGTGGCTAGAGTGTTGTAGTTATTATTATTATTATTATTATTATTATTATTATTATTATTATTATTTATACCCCACCCATCTGGCTGGGTTTCCCCAGCCACTCTGGATGGCTCCCAACAGATTAAAAACAGAATAAAACATCAAACATTAAAGACTTCCCTAAATAGGGCTGCCTTCAGATGTCTTCTAAAAGTCAGATAGTTGTTTATTTCCTTGACATCTGATGGGAGGGCGTTCTACAGGGTGGGTGCCGCCACCGAGAAGGCTCTCTGCCTGGTTCCCTGTAACCTCACATCTCGCAGTGAGGGAACCACCAGAAGGCCCTCGGAGCTGGACCTCAGTGTCCAGACAGAACGATGGGGGTGGAGATGCTCCTTCAGGTATACTATGACCTGGGAGACCAGGGTTCAAGTTGCTCATTCTCAGCCTAACCAATCTCACAGGGTTAAAATGGAGAAGAAGAGGAAATAAGTACACTTGAGCTCCTTAGAGGAAAGGAGAGATTTCAAAGTATTAAATAAAGTAAATGATTATTATGCTGTTTTTCTTTTTAAAAATTGTCTCTTATGAGAAAAGAGCCTTTTTGGTGGTGATTCAGCTATGGAACATTCTCCCCTTATCAGTTTGCCTGGTGTCCACTTGATGACCTTTGGCTGCTTGGTAAAATGGTTTTCTCTCCCTCCTCTTCATGCCTTTAATGATTTTTACACTGACTTTTAGGTGGTTCTCGAGGAGCTGACTTGAAGAGTGTTTTTGCTGCTTTAATCACATGTTGCAAGATGCTTTGAAAATATTTTATTGAAGTGTGAGGTAAAAACCAGGACATGTGCCAAGGCCTATACCCTAGCGAGGGCCTCACTGGAGCCCCTCGGTCTATCTGCTGTTCCTCCTCCTTACTGTCCTTGGCTGTCCACCTGAGTTTTTCAAGCATGTGAGCAGAAACAGGAGCGGGAGCACTAGATTTACTCTGCTGATATGTCTATACAGCACCACCCATGTCATCCCTTCCTGGTAAACGGCAGTTACTCTGCTGCTGGAAGGCTATTGCTGTGGCTCCACCCTCCCAGGCGAGGCATTCCTGGCAACAACCTCAGTTTGTCTTGCCCTCTCCTTGGTAGCCAAGCATACTGACCTCAGAGGAAGAGTACAGATGAAGAACCAATGTTGACAGTGATGAGGTCCTGCTAGGGACTTTCTGTCCCTTCTCCCCCAGTAACTTAGAGCCAACCCTGTTTAAAACAAAACAAAACAAAACAAAACAAAACAAAACAATTTAGCTAACACAAATTTTGTCTTCTGAGATGAGTAACTCTGTTTTCACCCCCACAGGACATGATGACATTTGTGTTCCTACTGCTTATACTAACAGTGATGCCTTCTTCCACGTTGGCGGTAAGTATTCAGATGTTCTTGTGAGTGGCTGGTTCTGGAGCTCGAGTCAGGTAACGGAGCAAAAGTAATAAACCATGCTAGGAAGATCAGCACGTGAGTGCCATTTATGCAACTTTGTTGGTAGATGAAAAATTACAAATTATCTACAGATTAAAAGATAATAATGCTACCAACATCTACTAGTCATTATGGCTATATGCTCTCTCCACAATCAGAAGTAGCATACCTCAAGTTGCTTGGGAAGAATAATGGGGGACAGCTATTGTCTGTGTGGACTTCTTGTGGGCTTACCATAGGCATCTGGTTGACCACTGTGGAAAACAGGAAGCAGTCCTATTTAGACTTTTCATCTGATCCAGCAGGGCTGATTTTAATCTTAATTGTTTAAACAACCATAATTGTTGTAGAAATTGTAGTGGTTTCAGATCAGTGAGTGGGAATTAAGAGAGTCAACAATGTGCTGGAACCTGCCCATTGGAAGTTGGTGGGAGGTCCATCACCAACGTCAAAGAAAGTAGAATGTAATGTATTTCTGAGAAGAGACTGTGTTCCCATAGATATACTGCCATCTTTACACAAAATGTGTTTTGATAGCTTCAAAAATCATTCCTTCTTCATGCCCTACTTTTTTAGGTTTTTAAGAAATGTTGGACATGATACAGCCCAGGTTAAGCATGGTGGTCTTAAAACTCTCTAATTTGAATAAGGGTGATGCTAAAGTACAGTACTTAACTCTGCAACATGACCAATTATATGTATCGCCTTGCAGGACCAGGCATCATGCTCCCCATACCCCAACCCATATAATGGGCAAGGGGCGGATCCAAGGGAAGCCCACCATTGGCTCCACCCCCTGGCACAGCCTAAGTCCCAGCCTGCATCCCCATTTGCCAAAGCAGGGTGCAGGCTAGGATCTGGTTCCTGATAGGCTCACGTACAGGTGTGTGTGTGTTCTCCCCCCCCCCATCAGGAAGGGCACAACAGTTCCAGTTCCCATGTCGGTGCCCCAGTGAAGCCTCTGCCGTGCCGCAGTGTCACTACACCAGGAGGGATGAGAGGACTTATGACTGTTTTTTGGCCCCATTTCAGCCTCAAATATGGATTAGTTCTAATTGAGCTGTTGGGGTTGGACAATTTCAGACTGCTGGTGGGGGGACTTAAATGATTGAATGCTCTTTCTTAAAACACACACAGAGAGAATTAGATGTCCCCCCCACCACCCAAATGCCAATTGCTCTTTACCTTTGCCCCAGAATAAATACCAAATTCTGCATCAGTGCATAGTACATGCATTGTACTATGGCACCAGAGTTTGCCTTCAAAGACATCCGGTTAGCATAATCTGGACTCCCTGGTTTCTGGATGGGAACCAGAGCAAAAACTGATGCGGTACTGGCTCTTATTTCTGCCGTTAGCTGTTGGCAAAAGAATTATAATTTTTTAAAAACAAGTTTATTGTATATGTATATTTGAGTGCATTGCAGCGCCAACATTTATCAGCTTAGATTACCTTTACTTTTTAGGTATTGACTATTCTGCATCTGACATTTGAAGATTAATACACTGCTATTTAGTATGCTACTTTGTATTCCTGTTTCATCTTCTGTTTCATCTTCTGCTGTCAGTACTTTATTTATCTTCCCTTGCCCAGGAGGTTCCTGTTTTGTACAAGTGCATTTCCTTGATAACTGTGGAGTTATTATGCATGTTAAATATACTTATCCCATTTCACCTTGAAAGCTTTTTACAAACAAGCTGTCTCACTGAGGCAATGAATCAGGAGTTACAGAAATGATTACAAGAAATGATTTATTCCTTCATGGGCTAAGTGCTTTGAGCCTTCCCTGCACAGGACACACATGTTGACTCTATTTTAATATTGTAATAGGTGAGCTTGTATCCCACCTGCATATCTCTTGATATAAAGATTGGATATGCTGTGTTACTGAGCATCTGGCGCGCCTCTTTGCACAGTCTCATAAATATTCTCCAAGGGTTATTAGCATTTGTTTGTTTGTTTGTTTTCCTGGTACTGTTTTCCTGTACTAAGTCTTCACTGGTCCAGACAACCTTTCATATTGTTTAAGACTGGAATTGGACAGGAGAGGGTAAATGGTCAGGGCACTACTGAAGACTGCTTTCGTAGTCCTGACAGAGTTGCCAAGCACCTTCCTTTTGTTCTCATTAGCTCTCCTTCTGAAATACCTGAAAGAGGGGTATATTGGAGAGTGAGATTCTTACTCTCTCTTCTAAACATAATTGTGATCTCCAAGCACATTAAAGCTTGGTTAGATTTACATCTGCCACCATCCACCTTTGAATAAATGTTCCTCACAAAAATCCTTAGGTTAGAATAAATCACAGATACTCAGCATTGCAAATAAATAAGTTTATGTTTTACTCACAGAGTTTCCAGAAGTTACTTCAGACAGGTTTTTATCCATATCGGCAGTAAAACAAAAATGAAAAAAAGTTTCCAAATGGTTTATAAAGAAAATAACTATGTTTCCTTACAAAAAAAAGAACATGTAATCTTCAGACTAGCAAAGATCTAGGCTTTAACACCTCCCTTTGGGAAAGATTGAGTTCACTTAGTTTTTCTTGTACAGTACAGTAGTGGCACTGTGGGTTAAACAACAGAGCTTAGGGCTTGCTGATCAGAAGGTTGGCGGTTCGAATCCCCGCAACAGGGTGAGCTCCCATTGCTCAGTTCCAGCTCTTGCCCACCTAGCAGTTTGAAAGCACGTCAAAGTGCAAGTAGATAAATAGGTACCACTCCAGCGGGAAGGTAAACGGCATTTCTGTGCGCTGCTCTGGTTCACCAGAAGCTGCTTAGTCATGCTGGCCACATGACCCAGAAGCTGTACGCTGGCTCCCTCTGCCAGTAACACAAGATGAGCGCCGCAACCCCAGAGTCGGCCACGACTGGACCTAATGGTCAGGGGTCCCTTTACCTTTACCTTACAGTAGTTGGGAGCCATAGCCACATGGCTCCTTGCTTGTTCCAAGAAGCATGAAGAGAAGGAAAAGGGGCAGAGCATGCTAAGCCACACCCACTGGCAACCTGAGCTCAGGTTAACCTTTTCATGTGTGCAAGTGTGAGTCAGTGACTGCATACAACATATATATTGTCCCCTTCCCTACCCGTGGGGATGTTGCCATCTGGGTATCTGTGAATAAAATAGAAAGCAGACTGTAGAAAGAGACAAAGAGCTGAGTTTGGGCTCTGTAAGCATCTGATCTGATACAGGAGCACTGCTCCTAGGTATATTTTTAAGTAACCTCCAGGTTGAATTACTGCACTGTGTTGTATGTGGGACTGCCTTTGAGTTTGGTCTGTCTGCTGCAGCTGATGCAAAATGTGGTGGCTCAGCTGCTCACTGGTGCTGGATCATTGCCAAGTTGTTACTTGAGCCTTGAAAGAATTGCACTGGCTGTCATTTGGCTACCAGTCTAAGTTCAAGGTGCTGGTTTTGGTTTATAAAGCCCTCTGCAGCTTGGGACCAGGATACCTGAAAGTTCATCTCATGCCTTGTTTACCCAGTTGATCACCTCACTCTGCAGGCAAGAGCCTCTTGAAGATAGCATCTTATCAGAAAGTCTGTTCCGCACAATGTAGGATTTGGGCTTTTAGTGTTGTGGAACTCATTCATTGGAATTCCCTCCCCTTGAATATTAGACAGGTGCTGCTGAAGACCTTCCTCTTTCAACAAGCCTTTTAAGTTTACAGTGGTACCCCGCAAGACGAAATTAATTCGTTCCGCAAGACTTTTCGTCTTGCGGAAATTTCGTCTTGCGAGGCACCGTTTCCCATAGGAACGCATTAAAATTTAATTAATGCGTTCCTATGGGAAAAAAAGTCCGGGGGCCCCTTCCGACCGTCACCGGAGCCTCGCCGCGCCATGTTTTAAAGCTACAGGGAGCGAACAGCAGCACTGCTGTTCGCTCCTTGCAGCTTTAAAACGTGGCGCGATGAGGCTCCGGTGGGGAGAGGCGGCGTCGGATCGCGCACGGCCATCCAAAATGGCGGCGCGATCCCACTCCGCCCCCCCGCGCACCGGAGCCTCGCCGTGCCGTGTTTTAAAGCTGCAGGGAGCGAACAGAAGCATTGCTGTTGGCTCCCTGCAGCTTTAAAACGCGGCGCGATGAGGCTCCGGTGCGCGGGGGGCGGCGTCGGATCGCGCACGGCCATCCAAAATGGCGGCGCGATCCCACTCCGCCCCCCCCGCGCACCGGAGCCTCGTCGCGCCGTGTTTTAAAGCTGCAGGGAGCCAACAGCAGCACTCCTGTTCGCTCCCTGCAGCTTTAAAACGCGGTGCCGCGCCATTACAGGGAGCTGTAAAGGCTTACCTTTTTCTCCGGTCGGGAGGGGTGTTGTGCATCGCATCCATCTTGGATCGACTGTGCATGTCTGGAGATCGCAGACATGCACAGTCGATCCAAGATGGATCGGGTCCATCTTGGATCGACTGTGCATGTCTGGAGATCGCAGACATGCACAGTCGATCCAAGATGGACACGATGCACAACACCCCTCCCGACTGGAGAAAAAGGTAAGCCTTTACAGCTCCCTGTAATGGCGCGGCACCGCGTTTTAAAGCTGCAGGGAGCGAACAGGAGTGCTGCTGTTGGCTCCCTGCAGCTTTAAAACACGGCGCGACGAGGCTCCGGTGCGCGGGGGGGCGGAGTGGGATAGCGCCGCCATTTTGGATGGCCGTGCGCGATCCGACGCCGCCCCCCGCGCACCGGATCCGCGTCGCGCCGCGTTTTAAAGCTGCAAGGAGCGAACAGCAGCACTCCCTGCAGCTTTAAAACACGGCGGGGCAAGGCTCCGGGGGGCGGGGGGGATCGCGCCGCCATTTTGGATGGCCGTGCGCGATCCGACGCCGCCCCCCGCGCACCGGATCCGCGCCGCGCCGCGTTTTAAAGCTGCAAGGAGCGAACAGCAGCACTCCCTGCAGCTTTAAAACACGGCGGGGCGAGGATCCGGTGCTTACAGTGGTACCTCGCCAGACGAATTCGTCTTGCGAAAAAGAGCCATAGACGAATTCGTCTCGCGAGTCAACTAAAAACTCGCAAAACCCTTTCGTTTTGCGAGTTTTTCGTTGTGCGAGGCATTCGTCTTGCGGGGTACCACTGTATATCTTTCCTAGTCTGTATCTGTATTAGAATTGTTTTAAATATGCTTTTATTGTTTTTCCCCTTGTTGTTTGCCACCCTGGACTCCTTTGAGAGATAAACACACACACACACATATTACAAAATGCCAATAAGCCTCCAGTGATCTCCCTGCAAAGGGAACCAAATCTGGACAAATCCTGTGCCCAGGAACATGTCACCACAATTCGGGTGAGAAGGGTGAGAAGGCGGGTCGGTGTAACAATATCTTCATTATTGCTCATAATCTTGGGATTATTTGCCAGCAGCACAGTTTGTACCAGAGCAAAGTCAAGCCTAGTAATTGGATTACTTGGTTTGTTAAGCTGTAGTGATACTAATTGTAGCATCACTAGCTTTCTGAGAAGGGCTTTTCAAGGCTGCCATATGAAATTCTATTAAACACCTCCTTCTCCATAAAACTCAAAAGATCATCTTCTAATGCATTTGTATCTGTAGTGCAGTCCAATGAGAGGAACAAGCAAAATACCCGGCAGAACTCTGGAAGTAATTAGGAGTAAATTAGGTGATTGGTATTAACTTCCAGTACGCTTGGACAGACCTTTCAATAAAAGTTGAGCAGTTAATTCAGCAGGTTCTTGGTGATTTCCAGTTGCTATCCTCTGGAGCAGGGGTAGCCAACATGGCGCTCTCCAGATGTCGCTGGACCACAACTCCCATTATCCCTGCCCATTTGCCATGCTGGCTGGGTCTGATGGGACTTGAAGCCTAATAACATCTAGAGGGCACCTTGTTTGGTGCCTTGGCTCTAGAACAAGGTGGTCCAACTTTTCATACCAAGTGGGCAGCAAGAGTACTTTGACACAGAACCAGTGGGTGGGCTGCACACTGTTGGGATTTTACCGTATTTTTTGCTCCATGAGACACACTTTTTTTCCTCCTAAAAAGTAAGGGGAAATATATGTGCGCCTTATGGAGCGAGTGGTGGTCCCTGGAGCTGAATTGCCCAGGGGCCAAAAGAGGATCGTGCTTTTTATTTTACAAAGAGAAAAGGGGGTGTTGAAAGGACCCAGCTCAGAAGCTGATCAGCAAGAGACAGGGAGAGAGATAAGAGTCCCCGGCTCCCTTTCAGCCCCGCCCTCTTGCCCCGCCCTCCTTTGTTGAATGTGCTGCAGAGGGAGGTTGTTTGTTTCCCCAGCAACATGTGACTGGCTGATTAGATTATCTGTCTGGAAACTGTAGAAAAGGCTCCCTTTCCTTTAGAAGCTGCAGAAATGTGAGTTGAACCCCATAAAAAGGGGGCTTTTCCTCTTTGCTTTTCCCCCTTTGCAAAAGGAGCTTTGCTTTTCCCCCTTTGCAAAAAAAGCTGCAAAACTTTTAGCTGATCCTCAAAAAACCAGGGCTTTCCCCTTTGCAAAAAGACCTGCAAAACCTTTAGCTGATCCTCAAAAAACCGGGGCTTTCCGCTTTGCAAAAAAAGCTGCAAAACTTTTAGCTGATCCTCAAAAAAACCAGGGCTTTTCCCTTTGCAAAAAAGTTGCTAAACTTTTGGCTGATCCTCAAAAAAACAGGGGTTTTAGAGGAGGAAAACCAGGAAAAAAAATTTCCCCTGGGTTTCCTCCTCTAAAAACGAGATGCGCCCTATGGTCCGGTGCGCCCTATGGAGTGAAAATGCGGTATGTAGCCGATGCTGGCTAGTGTGATTAGTATAAATCACATGAGATGTCTGAGAAGAGTGTGGGAACAGAAGATTGTCTTATCTCTTCTGTCTGAGCGTGTTATTGTACTGTACTTTCATTTTTGCAGTATGCAACCTGCTTGTTCTGCCAGAGCTTGGAGAACACAGGCAGAGTAAATAGTCTCTGTTCGCTAATGGGAAGACCAGCCCTGGAATCAGCTGTCAGCCCAGTCAGCTTCTGTATGTGCAATGGGACAGTGGCATCCTCCTATTATTTGCCTTAGGCAGCAGAATGTCTTGGGCCTGGCCTGCTCAAAGGGATGTCATTTTTTCTCCTTTATCTTTGTGTGTCATTGAAAGAAAAAAGAAGCAAAAGACCATGAGTTCTAATAATTGTGCATTTACTACCTGACCTTTTTTTCTTCTTGTGTGAAAATGACGAAGGCCAGCCCTGATTGTGGTAATAGTCTAAGGTCTAAGTATATAATCTATAAAACACAATGTGTCTGAAACCAGTATTGCCCCTTGAAGATTTGTTTCTCAGCAGACTAATTCAGAGTATTCTAGCAGCTGGATCTTTTTTATTTGGGGCTTAAACCAGTTAGAGCAGCTGGAAAGCTCAGAGAGAAACACATTGGGGCCATCAGTAAATGCTGGTAGACTCATGTTTTTTCAACCTGGAAGACTTTATATTTAAACAAGATTGGGCATCTAATCAGAAAATGGACCGAGAAGTCACTAAATTAACCGGTTTTTAACATAAGCCCTGTACGAACTTTGGTCAAATTCAAACATTTAAGATGCAAAATTAAACTCTATGCTCTGCTGGGTGGTTTGTAGATGTTTAATCTTCCTGTATGGGATGCGGGGGGTGCTGTGGTCTAAACCACTGAGCTTAGGGCTTGCCCATCGTACAGGGCTTATGTTGTTGTTCTGCATTTGTAAGAGATCAGCCATTTGGTGTGGTGCCACATACACTTTGGAACTCCCTGCCTATTGACTCCCTGTCTTTTCGGTGCCAGCTAAAAACATATTATTGTTTTTTAACAAGCCTACCCGTATATTTAGAATGCTGGTGTGTGTTTTGCTTTTTTGCTGATTTTGATTTTTAAAAAAATATTTTAATTGTTTTTACTAATAATCCTATTGTTTTGTTCTTTTTTGTAAGCTGCTTTGAGGTTTTATTTAATAAAGCAGTATATAAATTTTATGAAATAAATAATAAATAATAAAATTTTAGTAAAGGTAATAGGACCTTCTTCTTCTTGCATATTAAGTTTACACAAATTAAATGTTATTTTTGTACATTCTACACACAACCCAACATTCATCTCATCAGTGTTACAACTCTGATGTGTAGCTTTCAGGCTTCGAAATGCTGGTCCTCTTTCCACTTAAGGAGATTTTTATGGTCATAGAATTGTAGAGTTGGGAAGGGACCCTGAAGAAGCAGTATACATATTTCATTCAATAAAATATACATGCAACTGCATTCTTTCTTACAGGCTCGTAAAGCAAAGAGGCAAACGGACTTCTGGGGGAGCTGGGGAGAATGGGGCGACTGCAGCAGGAGCTGCGGTGGAGGTGTAAGTTTTCGGCAGCGACGCTGTTACTCAGTAAGGTAAGAGCCTCTCTTTCCCTGCCGGCTTTCTCCTCCTGAAGCCGAAGCCTTCACCAATACAGGGGAGAGCAGCTGTTGGGTTGGCTCCCCTGTAGGGAAAGCAACAAAGAGTCTATCTGGAACTTAAATATTAAACCTATATGCCATGATAAATATGTTTTGTGGGCTAGACCACAAAATGCGTGAAGTGGTCTAGCAACACAGTTCTAATCATGTCTACTCAGAAATAAGAGCTATTGA
This sequence comes from Lacerta agilis, assembly GCF_009819535.1. Classification (NCBI taxonomy): domain Eukaryota; kingdom Metazoa; phylum Chordata; class Lepidosauria; order Squamata; family Lacertidae; genus Lacerta; species Lacerta agilis. Next base: position 43,617,609 of record NC_046312.1, on the reverse strand, counting down.
ATTCAATGGGGCTTACTCTCAGGTACATTGGATTAAGACTGCAGACTAAATCCCTTTAAGGAGAAGACTAGGTCTGGGCAATGATTGTTTTTCCAAAACTGAAATTCCATTCGGTTGTTGCTGCTGCATTCACAAAAGCTGTAGAATCAACTGGGACATGGTTAGCATGATTCCATTTTGTGAAGGCTAGAGAAAGACTAGATGCCATATCTATGTGGTAGTAAAAATGCCTGAGCCTGCTAGGGCAGGCAGAGCTGTATGTTCTGGATGAAACTGGCCAGACAGAGAATACTATTAAATACATAGTCTCTGCCTCGATGTTGCTTTGAAAAACCATCACATTTTCTGCAGCCATGTCTCACTTTGCAGAACTATTAGAGGTGCTGTTCTAAATGTAGATTTGATATACCACCAACTTTCTGAGACCGTGATCCTAAATGCACTTATCGGAAAGTCAGCTCCATTGAACACAGTGGGGCTTACTGTGAAATAAACATGTCTAAGATTGCCCTGTGAATTTTGCATTTTCTCCAGAGTGTTTATCTGCCTGAAGGGTTTATCTACTGACTGAATTGTAGCTCTTTCCAGTACTGATTGGCATCAGAGAAGGCAATGCCCCTCCCTTCCCAAAGGCACAGTACTTCTAAGTATAGTGAATTCACATGATGGGAAATTATAGCAGCTGGAAACTTATCACTACGCACCAATATTTTATATGCAGCAGGGTTCTGTCCTTCTTTAGTTACTAGCTCACCAGAAACCACTACTGATTAATTACAATTTAGAGAACTTTCTAAAAACACTATCCAAGCTGTATGGTCGTTATTTTTCTATGGGCAGCTCTCCTAAGCCATATAGGTAGAGGGGCAACTGTGCAGCAAATACATTGGTGGGATCCATGTAATTGGCCTAGGGGCCATATACCGGTAGTTGGGTTTTCCCAGCTGCTCATAGAATGGTTCCCATGCAGCTAGGCTTGTGTGGATTTCGGGTCACATCTATCTTCCGGCAAGGTGGTGGCTGAGCCTAGTGCTCTGCCTGGTGCAAGGGGGAAGTGAGAGAGGGGGGAAATGAGCAGCTTGCATGCCAGCAAACCAAGAGACAGGAGTCTGCATGTCACTGGCCTGTTGGTGGGTGGGAGGTTGTGGTTGTTTTGGAGAACTGATACTACTTCAAGGCTAGTACTGGCTATCCAGGAGTCTTCCTACTGTCTCTGTTTATTTCTCTGATCTGGCTTGCAATTCTGGCTGGGACACTGGTTTAATCAATTAAGAAATACCTTTTGAAGGTGGGCATGTGAGGGGAAGGCAGAGAGTGCTCAAGCTTATTACTTGTTCTTGCTTCAACAAACCATAGTTGAACTGGGCTGGGAGAAGTAATGTGACCTGGGCCTCATTCCCTTACAAGGAAACAGATGTCATAAAAGGCTACCATGAAACTTCCTATCAGAAGACTTCACTGACAGCTAGCACTTTATTAGCAAATGTAAGAATGACTCGATAAGTTAGATTTTTGTCATTTATAATTTCCCCCCAAGCCATTGCAGATTGTTGATCTCTCTTTCAGGGCAGATGGTGGGTTCAGCTGCATAGGACCGACCCGAAACTATCGCTCGTGCAATGTTAAGGTAAATTGACCATTGAGTCCTTTTATGCTGCTGTTCTCCCTATTCCTTCAAGAGCTTCAAGATTCCCCCCCCCACGCCAGTTACATCTGACACCTACACAATATCTTAAGGAAGATTACTAATGAACTTCCTTGAACCAACTCTGTCATAAAAACAAATGGGCTAACAGATGAGTAAAAGGACACCATTCTCACCCTCACGACAGCTATTCAGAACTAATTGACATTAGCAAACACTGAGTACAAGGATGTGATCATTGATATATACAATTTGTTTCCCCCTAGTTTCCTGACAAATGGGATTTTATACTATATTGAACAAACTTTGTACAACCTTTCTATTGCACAACTGTACAGCGTATGTATTTACATCTGCTTCTGAATAGAGTAATTTCTTTTATAAACATATTATGTAAGCACTCTGTTATCCCTGGATAGTATTTCCTTGACTTTAGTTTTTTATGTATTTGGGGGATGAAGTAGAGGTTGAACTGAGGTGAAAGACTCTCAATAAACTTTTGAAAAATGGCTACGCATGGAAATTTTGAGTAGGCAGAAGAAGAAGCAGTAGTATCTATGTAGTTCCCATGATTATATAAACAAGCCCAGAAATGTGCTATGTAGTCTCCACCGAATAGATGCCATTTTCTGTTGATCACCATGATCTTTAGTAGCCTTCCCATTGATATTCAACATTGCATTTGAAATATTCTTATAGTGCAAGGTAAGAAGAAAGGCATAAAAAAATAGAGGCTGAAGCCTGAGCTCTGAATGGGAAGGAATAGAAGGTTTGAATAGTTTTCCTCACTTATTGTGCCCACTGACTAGCCTAAGATCACTCAGTGAGCTTCATGGCTGAGTGGCAATTTGAACCCAGGTATCCATGCATCAGCACTTAGTTCACTGGTTCCAGTTGCATGCTGGTGATACCCAAAGCCTTTTGAAAACAAGGAAGCCTAAAATAAGAGGATCCTGAACCACCTTCCATAATTCCAGTTACAGGTGGGTAGCCGTGCTGGTCTGCCATAGTCGAAACAAAATAGAAGTGTATCTGAAGAAGTGTGCATGCACACGAAAGCTCATACCAAGAACAAACTCAGTTGGTCTCTAAGGTGCTACTGGAAAGAATTTTCTATTTTGTTTCACCTTCCATAAGTTAGACTGACTTGAAGAAAATACAGAAAGCCACACACAGGATAGTTCTTCCAAGAGAGCTGCTTATTTTCTTCTATTCCAGACTTTGTTCCAGATAACTGACTTCTTTCTCATCCTTCCTAGAACTGTCCTGAGGGCTCCAGAGATTTTCGAGCAGAGCAATGTGCTGAGTTTGACGGGACAGAATTTCAGGGAAAAAGATACAAGTGGCTTCCTTATTATGGAGGTAATCCTTGGATTTACTCTTACTCAATGATTATGCAGTTCATTTGACATAGCGAATTAGGGAGAAAGGGAAATGGCTTCTTTTAGAATCAAATCTCTGCTTGGACAGTACTGCAGTGCTACATCCTGCAAAAACTGATTAGAGTCCTTTGAAATAGATTTTGCAGGATTTGTGGAGAAGTCTAGTTTGATCACAAACGGTATGTAGGTGGCTTTGTCCCAAATTTTGAGAGGTTTTGAGGTGTGTTCATAAGGTGACTTGAATATATTTTAATTGTATTTAAAGTGTAGAGTTGGTAACTCCTGCTTGTTGCTAGTCAGTGCTATTTTTCTGGAAAAAGAGGTGCCTGAACTCACCATGAACACTTCCCTCATTCTCTTAGAATGGCAATGGTGCCCACCTGATGGGTGCCAGAACTGAGTTCTGGCAAGTTCCGACTGAAAAAAGTCCTGTTGTTAGTATAGCTAATTCACATTGTCTGTGATTACAAGTGATTCAAACCAGTAATAATATATGGCCCAGCCTTAAAATCCTTTCTCTAGGTACTGATGATCAGGCTTAACCCTCTCAGTACTGAAAAAAGCTTTCTTCATAGAAAGTGTGCTGTAATAAACGGGAACCCCAATGAAATCCTTCTTCAATTTGATACAGGGACTCAAAGAACATGCCCTATGGATCTGGCCCAATCGCCTTCTAAATCCGGCCCATGGGCGGTCTGGGAATCAGTGTGTTTTTACATGAGTAGAATGTGTGCTTTTATTTAAAATGCATCTCTGGGTTATTTGTGGGGCATAGGGGCATAGGAATTTGTTCACCCCCCCCAAAAAAAAATAGTCCGGCCCCCACAAGTTCTGAGGGACAGTGGACCGGCCCCCCTGCTGAAAACGATTGCTAACCCCTGCCCTATGCAGTTGCTTGCATCTTTATTGTGCAGTCAGTTGTTTTAATGATGAGTACCATGCTACTTTTAACCATTTTCTTGTGTTTTCACAAGATATTCTATGGGATAGAAGTATTTATATAAATAAATAAAGCTGCACAACGTTGTATGTGCCTTTGTGGGGAAAACAGAACATGCTGACTAACACATTGCTTTTTTGCTTTCCTCTCCTCACAGCACCCAATAAATGTGAACTAAACTGTATCCCAAAGGGAGAAAACTTCTACTACAGGCACAAAGACACAGTGACTGATGGGACGCCCTGTGAGCCAGGGAAGCATGATATCTGTGTGGAAGGAGCCTGCCAAGTAGGCCTCTGTTACCTCTCTCTCGAAAACTGTGTCCGTCTTCCTCCCCCTCCCCTTACTTCCTTTCTCCCCACCCACTTTTGCTCTTAATTCTCTTATTTATTAATCAGATTTGATCCTATCCTTCCTTTTAGATGCCTGAGAACGGGACAGCACATCGGGGCCCACTGGAGAGCCCTAACCACGGGACGCTCTTCCCGTGACTTCCCGGAGCCCGCAGCGCAGTTGCGGGACTCCTGCCCCCGGGGGAACCGGAGCTGTCTCGGAGCCGAGACAGCTCTCAGCTGCTGTCAATGGCGCTCGCGCCGGAAGTCTTATTAATCAGATTTGATCCTATCCTTCCTTTTAGATGCTCACTGGGGTTATCCCATTTTACCCTCAATTTTGTTCTGTAGCAGATGGTGTGAGTGGTGGTGGTGGTGGGGACCCTGCCGCTCTTCTGACTTCTGGTGGGTTTTTACTGAGAAGGAGAGGACTGAGGCAGTGACGAGGTCAGTACAGTGCAAACAAACCAGTGGGAGTGTCCTATTGGCACTGCCAGTGTATTGGTACTGTGCTGACCTTGCTGCCAGCTCACCCGTCTACCTCTTGATAAACAGCAGGTCAGGTGAACGGTGGCACCTCACCCCTTCCCAACATCCACTATTGACTTCATTTGGTAGGCTAGGCTGATAGTGACTTGCCCAATGTTAACCTGTGAGCTCCATGGCTAAGCAGGGATTTGAACTCTGGTCTGGATCCCTTACCTTTTTTCTACTACCTGCTAGGATGTTACCTCTTAAGACTTGGCAATTTCACTTTAATTTATGGGTACTTTAGATCAGTGTTTTTCAACCACTGTTCCGTGGCACACTAGTGTGCCGCGAGATGTTGCCTGGTGTGCCGTGGGAAAAATTGTGTTTATTTGATTCCTATTCAAGAGAATTACTTATAGGCACAGAGTTAAATTTTTTAACATTTTCTAATGGTGGTGTGCCTCGTGATTTTTTTCATAAAACAAGTGTGCCCTTGCCCAAAAAAGGTTGAAAAACACTGCTTTAGATACATAGCATGCAGACAACTTTTTGTGTGTGTGGCTTGTCTGCGCGTGCTTCAGATCCTGCAGCATGTGCTCTCTGGGCTCAGATCACCGGAAGGGGCAGAGCATGGAAAGAGGAACACACTAATTATTATGAGGCAGCAAACTCAGCGGAGCTCTGTTGGACTCCCCAAGTACATGAGGTGAAAGCCTTTGTTGGGCCTTTAAACCAGTGGTGCCTCACAAAAGCAAGGGACTGGAACAAAAGGGGTTTCCCAGTTCCTCTGGGAGAAGCAGCAGGGAAGACTTGTGTAATCCAAAACGTCAGAAGCCACCTTGGCTGTTAAGACTGCTTTGAGTTCCTGCAGCCCCAACAATGACCACTAGAGGACACACAAAGACAAAAAAGAAACAAGTCCTCTTTAATGGGGTGAGGGCAGGTGAAGTGGGATAGAGGTTCCTGCTGCCCCTCCTTTACTTTCCTCCCAAGAGAGGTAAACATGCATTTCCATCCCTTCCCTGTCTTTGACTTTCTGGGGCTCTTGGCTTCCCCCCTTGCTTGGTCACCTGCTAAAGGCTGTCTTTGCTGTTTGGCATTTCCCACAAGGGTTGGAGGATTAGGTGAAGGGGACAGGGCATGTAAAATGACCTTTCACCTTCCCTCATACTTTGGTTGACTGCCTACCGGTACTTTCTGTGGGTTTCTCCAGTGAGGGAGAGTGTTGGCTCATGGAGGGGCTGCTCTCTTGGGAAGCGTGAGGCAAGCAGGCAGCTACTGTGGGACACTGTGCTCCATTTCATTATAGATTTTAATATCTAAACGTCATTAAAATGGGCATTTTTATAGTTGGCAAAAGAAAAAAACACCACAGCCATCTTTTTTTAGAAGCTCCGGTCCGTACAAATGCCATATGTATTTTCACCTCTGGTGTTTCTTAGCTGTCCAAGTTTAAGAGTTGTCTTTTCCCAAGCAAAGCAATTATGTAATATATTACTCGCGTATTTGAAACTTGAGCTGCCAGGGAAGACTAGTGGCTGAAATGTGTCTGGCATTTGGATGATACTGCTTAAATGTTAAAAGAATACAGACTCATTTTTCAACTGGACATGTTTATGCCTCAGGGGGAATACTCTGATGAAAGTTATTTCATTTTATTGAACAAGATTGCTTAATAAAAAAAATATCTTAAGGTCCCATTTGCACAATACACTTAAAGCAGTATTGTACTTTTTAAAACAGTCTTGACTTTTCACAAAGAGTCCTGGAAACTGTAGTTTGTTATGACTACAGAGAGCTTTTAGGAGACCCATTATTCCCCTCACAGAGCTAGAGTTTCCAGAGTCATTTAACAATCAATCCCTCTTCCTGGGGAACTCTGGGAATTGTACTTCTGGGAGGGGAACAGGGGTCTTCTAACAATCTTCAGCACCATGAACAAACTACAGTTCCCAGGTCTCTGGGGAAAGCCACAAAGTGGTATGATACTGCTTTAAATGTATAGTGCAGATGGGGCCTAAGTGGTGTACATAAAATGACATAAATTATTAATTAAAAAAGCAATAACAACACATTAAAACAGTAAACATTTGTTTGCTTGCTTGCTTATATAAGGTAAGAGCTAGAGACATAAAATCAACAGATTAAAAAAAAACAAATGTACAATATAAAATTAAATGTCTGGGTAGACTTACCTAAGCAAACAAACAAAAGTTTTTAGCAAGTGTCAACCTGTACAACAAAGCCGCCTTCCTCATATCTACAGGTAGGGAGTTCTAGAGAATAGGTGCTGCCACACTAAAAGATTGATTATTAATTTTTGCAAGTGGATATGGTTAATAGTTGTGACCATAAGACTATTGCTTTACCCACTGTGCTACCATACGTAGGTATTTTCTCAACCTGGAGTCAGACAGTAGTTCTTCCTTCCAGAGATTTGAAGGTGGGTTGAAAGAGAAATTGATGCTTGCCGGGTGTATATTTATCCCACTGTTCTTGTGATAACAGGTTTTGCAGATTTGTTGTGTTTCAAAAACCTGCAGAACGTGTTTGGAACAGAGGCAAATGTAGGTCAAAAGAAAACACAGACGTTCACCATGGGAAGTGGAGAGGTGCGCAAAACATTTCTAAAAACTGTATCGTCTGATTCTTCCACTTGGTATGAAATGTAGGCCTTTCCTTTATCTTTTCTCATGAAGGCATTCCTTGCCAGGCCTTCTGAGTCATACTTGCATTTTGGTTCACACTCTGCTGTTTTACAGGCCGTTGGCTGTGATAACATTCTGGATTCTTCCAAGAAGGAAGACAAGTGCCTACAATGTGGCGGAGATGGCAGAGCCTGTTTTGAGGTGAAGGGCTTCTTTGATGTGCCCAACCTCCCTAAAGGTACAGAATAGTGGATCTTCCACATCAGCTCAGTAGTGAGATAGCAAAAAATGCTTGGGCTGGGTCTGGCAGGGAGAGATTCCATTGTGCTTCTTCATCCATTTACGGTATATCTTCAAGGCCCAAGGAGCTGAAGCACAGAAAGGCCTTGACTGTATCAGTGCATAAGCTTGATGGATCATTAGCACCACTGCTTTGGGCTGTAACTTATCAATTACATGGCTGGGCTGCTTTATGGGCAATATGAATCTGGATATAACCAATCCAAAAGCGACGGAGTAGTTACAAGTGGATTTATGTCTTCTTCCACTTGCCTGCTTATTCATTCTGAAAAACACCTTCTGCACATGAAAGGGCAACTTTACCCTGCCTTCCTTGTCTATTACCATCTGCCTTAGTAAGCAGAATTTACTGTGCCTGACTTGCTGCACTTTCTCTAGGCTACAATCAAATCTTCATCATTCCCATGGGGGCCACAAGCATCCGGATTAAGGAAGCGACACCTACCAGGAACTTCTTGGGTATGTACAACAGTTTTTCTATTGCTCTGTGTTAAGAGAGAGAGAGAGAGAGGGAGGCTTGAAGCACATAATTCCCAATTCTTTCACTTAATTGTGCCCTTAACTTAATTCTAATTAAATTAACTTAATTCGGCATATCCAGAAATTTCACATGGTACAGTTGTCCTGGGACTATACCACTCAGAATGCAAGTGGAAGATTGCTCAGTTCATGGATGAGATTGGGATATAAGTAACAAGGTTGGCCTTGCAGAGAAAGTCTGGCAGTGGGCCTCTGTCTGCTACAAAAGCAAGATACTTGGACAAGAGAGCAACTGATGTCAGCTGTCTAAGGATACTGGCTTCCCATGGCGATTTGATTTCACAGCATTTGTTCAATGTTGCACACAGCTCTCAGTAAACTTTCTAATATATTAATAAACCCTGAAGCTATTGACATCCTTTTTATGGGATGCTCAGTAATAACAACCATGTAACAACAGAGGTGTATTCTGGATGTGGTATTAGTCTTCTATAATGAGCCTGAAATAATGGGTCTTTGGTTTCCAAACTAGACAGCTTTTACATTTCCCCCCTTGTGCCCTCTGGGTTTTTTTCCCCCTCCCCCTCAGCCATCAAGAACGCACAAGGAGCATACTATCTGAATGGCCACTGGACGATTGAGTTCAGCCGTGCCTTGCATATTGCTAGCACAGTAGTGCATTATGACAGGGGTTCTGAGGGGGATCTGGCACCTGAACTTCTTCACGCCAGGGGCCCAACTACTGAGCCCTTGGTCATTGAGGTAAGCCCAGTTTCCTGTTTTGTATGTTCCCCCTCCTCTTCCAGCTTCCGCAGAGGGGGTGCTCAGCATTATTCCCAGAGGGAACTGAGGGACCTTAAATAAAATGCAATGCCATGTAGACAGAAGGGAGAATAGCCGTTTCTTGGCCAAAAAACCAACATTGAGGGTGGATAAGAGAACTTGCATCTGTGTTACCTACGCAACTGTGCATTAAGATCCATTTAGATTATTGCCTGTTTGCTGGAAAGAGGTGCAGGGTACGCCCTATTCCCCAGCTTCCTTCTTTTAACTGAAGGAAGACTGTTCTTTGTGAAATAGGCAAGGCATAAAGTAGACCCTGGGTGGGGAGGACAGTCCCAAACTGGACATGAGCAGTGGATAGAAAAGGAGTGTGCTTTGGCAAGGATCTGGGTGTTAGGTGTAGTTCATACATAGACCAGATGAAGCAGAGAAAGTTCCTGAGCTGTAGCATTCCAGTCAGCAGATGGGTGATCACATGGATCTCAGCGAACACAAGCCCAGTTCCAGGAATGGTTTTGCCACCTCATCTGCCTTTTTGAGGCGAACTGGGCCAATGCCAGACAACACAGCTACAAGAGTGAAGAAAGCAGTGATGTGCATTACACCTTATTTGCCTCTTCCCTTTTCAGCTTATCAACCAGGAGCCAAACCAAGGGGTACATTATGAATACTATCTGCCAACACAAAGGCAGAGCTTGGGCTACAGCTGGGCCTATGGTTCCTGGGGCGAATGCAGTGCTGAGTGTGGTGGAGGTAAGGACCTATCATAGGATGCTAACTCCACACAGGAGTTTAATGTGGATTTGAAGCTGCATGTGCCTTGAATTTTTCATTGCCATTCACATGCCATTTTCAGCATCCAACTGGCAGCCTGCAGGAAACTCGGATTTTTCCAATTCAGGGAAAATCCAAAAGGGAAGGAGATCTATTATAAAAGCATTCGCTATCTGGCTGTGGACACACTGAAGAGCATTATGTGGGCAGCTACTGGTTTCTGTGGTGCCATTTGACACTCCACCCCCTATTTCCATTTTGCTTCTGTCAGGCATAAAATTGAAAGCAGTCATGTGTGGATGAAGGCACACAAGATGACAACACAAAAACAGCAACCCACATATGTGTGAATGCCCTCGTTTGGACACAGCCTTCTACTTAAATTTTGCTCCTTGGATCGATTCATCATCGATGAAGATGATGGAATTGCTATATTGTTCTTAGATGTATAGTGTTTCTAATCTCTCTGTAGTTTTAACTGCTGCTGTGGATGAGTGACGGTAACCAACATCCTTTGCTGTTTTTCTTTTATAGGTTATCAGACACGCTTGGTCTTTTGCACTATTGACAATGAAGTATATCCTGATTATATGTGCAGAGATAAACCACAGCCAGAAAATAACCGAACTTGTGGCCTTCAGCAATGTCCCCAGACAAAACGGTGAGACTTGATTTGGCTTCCCTGCCTGGTTTGAACCATTAGATCTATGAACCTGGCAATTCTGAAATCCCTAGGCAGTGTCTCTCTTCTGCCCTTAATGCTGTCATTGGAAATGTAGATAAAGGAGAAATTGTGGCTCCTAATGTGCATGAAAATGATAAACAGATGGTTATTCAAGACAATTCTTTGTGCTGACAAGCTATTATGGGGTGGTTTTAGTATCTTTGAAAATGCTAAAAAGGACAGGGCAAAAACCTCAGTCTGAAGGATCATAGAACTTCTCCAAGCTAAGTTGGAGGCTGGGGTCATTGCTGGAGAGCAGCCATTGTGGTGAATACAAGTGGTAAGTGATAAGTCCCTATGTGGGGAACTAATTTTAATTTCATCCAGAGGTTATTTGGATGTGATTATTTGCAGAGATGTGGAATGATTTTTCTGTGTCCTGGCACTGAATTTTTTTTATATAGGAATGAGATTTATGCTCAGGATAGTGTACAGATTTTAAGGTTTCCCTTCAAATTGCCACATGACACTTCCCTTGTGGAGAGAGCTGGGCTGTGGAGCTTTTCCACTTTTAGAACTTCTCAGGATCCAAAGCTAACTTCCAGTGTGCCATTTTATGGGTCCTTGTAACTAGACTGGCACAAGCAAATCTGCATCATTGCATGCCCAGTTCAATACACATGCATCAGCCAAACATGGGAGATGTGTGAATGTATCACTGATGTATTTCTTTGTGTTGTCTCTAAATGCAAGTGCAGGAGGGGCAATTTGAGGTCATAGTTTAGAAGTAGGTGGGTTTAACTTCACACACACACTAACACGGTTATCTCCATTTCCTCCCACACTTGCAGCTTCAATTAGCTGTGGAGGTTGGGAGAAAAAACCCAGACACTTGCAATAAGATACCTGAAAATCTTCCATGGCTAATACTTTGGGGGGATGCTTCAGGGAACTGGTACAGGAAGAAAGGGTCAGCTGCCACTCCCCCATATGGCCTTGATCCAAATTGGACCCCAACTCAACAGCAGCTTTTTTATTTAAAAACAACAACACACACATCAGGGCTGCATGAATAAATTTTCAACATCTCGTCTAGTTTGGCCCTAAAAGACAATTTGCAGTCATGCTGTAGCAGGGAACCCCAGATGTCTATATATTCACTTTTGGCTTTAAAATCTTTGTTCTATATATATATAAAGGATATCTTACCTCTATCTGCCGGGAGCATGGAGCCGCAACACAGCATGGAGCTTACAAACAAAGAGGTAACAAGGAGAAAGTGACTGCAGAGGCCCTGCTCAGTTCCTCTTTCCCTTTTCCCCACCTACAACAGTGGTCTTCAAACTTTTTCGAATTGTGCAGAACAAATTCATGCAACTCTGGGTTGTGTTCTGAGTTGCACATTCAGTTCATGTGGATGATGTGGTATCCTGGCCATTCCTGTGGAGCTTCACCATTGCCCACTGTAAACTGAGTGCGTGCCCCAAAGACTGCATCCATTGGCTGCAGATCGCAGGACCAATTTGCTAATAGTGGAGAAGCTGTCTTTAAGGTCAACCATACACCAAAGAACCCAGGGCAAGTTTCTGAGGAGTGCCAGGGTTCATAGGTGTTGGCAGGGAGGGCAGCTGCCTCCCAAATCAATACAAATCTGAGGTTCTGCCCACCTAACAAAAGCCTCCCCCCCCCCAAACAAAAATCCTGGCTACGCTTGTGCCAGGGTTCTTAAAGATATTGTTTGAAAGCCACTGTTCTAGATTGCTTAGAGGAGCTTTCCTCCTTGGTGATGGTCTCAGTGGCTGCTTATAGCTTTGGCTTTTCTCTGTAAATCATGATAGAGTGTGGTAGATGCTGGGGAAACAGAGCTTTGCCTACCTAGGAGTGGCTGACCTGTGGTCATCCATCCTTTCCCATTGGACATGCTGGCTGGGGCTGATGGGAGCTGGACAGGGACAGCCTAACTTCTCATGTCTATGCACTGGCAACATTTAGATTGTGATTACTCAGGCTGCCTTTGAAGATGGTTGAGAAACTGCAGCTGGTGCAGAATTCTGCAGCCAGATTGTTGTCTGAAGGAGGAAGATCCATACATATAACACCAATAATGGCATGATTGCACTAGCTACTGGTTGGTTTCTGGGCTGAATTCAGACCTATAATGCCTCATGTGGCTCAGGACCCCAATACCTTGAGGACCACCTCTCCCAACATGAACTAACCTGGACCCTGTGATCGCCATCTGAGGCCTTTCTCTATGTGCCCCCTTCACAGGAGACCCGGAGAGTGGCAACACAGTAAGGGGGCTTTTCGGATCTATCTTTATCTATTTTGTAGACACCAAATAGCCCTTTTACCTGGGCTTTGGGCCCTTAATTTGAAAGGTTTCAGGTATTTGTGGCCTCTTAGGATAGGGCAGGATTTGTAAGAACCGACTTACCTGTATAGATGTGTTTTTAGGAGTCTGTTGGCTGTGTTTGTTGTAATTGGTTTTAGTGTTTATATTGTTTTTGTAAGTTGTGGGTAAAGTGACATGATAATAATATAATGAAGAAGAAGAAGTTGCATTAAAATTATCCTATGCTGTTCACAGGATGGGGAAGAAGTTTTATTTCATTGCACTGATCATTGGCCATTACATCATAAAAGCACTTGTCACTGGGTGGCACCAGGCAAAATTCCTCCTGGCCTCTAGGACCAAGAAAAATTTTCAGACAGTGTTTCTAATTTGCAGTCTTTTTTTGTATTGTCTGGCCATGATAACAGAGCTGACTAGATTGATCATCTGCCAACTGAGTTTATTTTTATCAGTAGACTTCCTTTGGGAAGCTGACCTCCAGTCTCAAGGAAACTCTTGCATAGCATCACTTTGGGTCTCCTTCCCTGCCGTGATGGGTTGAGTTTATTTTACTGCAGCTTGGAGGAGTGAATTGTCCATTACTGCTCAGTATAGACAAATGGCTATTGATTGCACGTACAATCTTTTCCTTCTGAATATAGATCTTGCTGCTGTCAACTTTGTGATGGAAGTTCTTTGGAAGGTTGGGAGGGTTTAATGTCAAAGCATGCAGATAGAAAAGCATGTTATTTCAGGAATGTCAGGTCTAGGTAGAGGAAACTTTGTTAGTCTAGACAGGTCACTGGAAAATTTGTAAGCAGTCTCCAGAGGGTTCCCCTCGCCCAAAAAATGCCATATGCCGAATCAGATCAAAGAAGCTTAACCCTTTCCCCTGGACCATTTCTCTAATAATGAAAAATAAAGATAAGTCACAGAATAAAGGTTATCATAAATCATAAAGATTTTCCTTCTTTGGAGTATATATGACCTTGTTTTTTCTCAATAGTATGTGCACCTTTGCTTTATCATAGCCAGTTCAGTTTCTTTCTGCTCTTTCTGTGAGAGAGACTTCCACAGCACCTAATAGCTTCCACCACTGAGGCACCCTGTAGCCATTCAGTCTGAAACTATCCTCTTAATCCATTCCATTCCTCCTAGTACCATAATCTTTTAATCTGCAGTCACACCATTTTAAATGCTTTTAGATACTTTTCGCTGTCACCCAAGTTATTGTTTTTTGAATTCAGTTACTTGAAAGTGGCAAGCCTCCCTTTAGTCCCATGGATTTTCTTGCTGCCAGAGTTGGCTTCTTGGTTCCTTGAGAGATGCTGCTTCTGTATTTACAGCTGGAAGATTGGGGAATGGGGAGCTTGTTCTGCCACCTGTGGAGGAGGCACCCAGACTCGTTCCGTTTATTGCGTCTCCCACCACGGACCTGGTTCTCAAAATGCTGTGGATGATGCCGAGTGTGCATCCTTGACAGAGAGGCCGCGTAGCATACAGCCTTGCAACATGCGTCAGTGTGCAGCATGGACCACAGGGCCTTGGTCTGAGGTGAGTTTGTCTTAACAGGTTCAGTGAACATATATAGACAGTATAGCCCAGTTACCTCGGTGGCTTGAGGAGGAAAAGAAAGCACAAGCTCACCTACTCCTCCCATTTTGCACTCTTGAGTCTCCCCTCATATACTATCACTTTGCCTGTGCCTCTTTGCTCATGAGGTGGATTCCCCCCCCCCTCCGCCTTGAGAGAAATCAACAATTCAGGCTTACACAGATTGAATAGCCCTTCCCTCTCACCAAAAAACATGGGAATAGTAATTTTGTGAAAGAAGCTAGAGCTGTGTAACATGATTATGAGGATGTTCATCAGGATTTGGGGAGCAAGCCATGACAGTTAAATTGGTATAAAACCAATATAAATACTTAATTCTTTGAATTCCTTCCCAAAATGTATTTCTCTGGCAAAGCTTTATTTTAGTCATCCTTGTTTCGCCATCTCTGATAATCGGTTGTCATTTACTGAAATGTGTATTTTATGAATTGCTTTTCATGAAACATCCCCATGAGCCATCACCAGGCTGACCTCATGAGGAAGCTAGTTGTTGTTATTTCCAGCCATTCATGAATTTATGTTTTTACTCAAATTCTGACCCTTCACTGAATGTAGTGATTATTGGGGAAGAGGTCTGCCCATGTACTGCAAAATTTGCAGACATGTCAAAACCAAAGTATAATTATGTTTCAATCAGTACGTTAGTCTGGAAGCAGGAAATTAGGTGGTCCAAACAACAATTTCCTGGATCCCTATTCCTAATTTTTGCATTATTCCTACCTTTTATATCTTGGTTAGATTAAAAGTTCTTTCAGTAATCATACCTTCAATTTATGTATTCTATACAGCACTGTAGCACAATTGGATGGTATGAAAATGGCAAGTAGGAAAGAGTTAAAAAATTGTTGCTAACTCTCACATGTGCGTATGCATGTGTAATGTATGTATACATACACTTATGTACACAGACACAACAAATATGGTAATAAATGTATATGACAGGTATCATGTAAATGAATATTACCAAAAATTCCACCTCTGAGTTATTCTTCCCATACAGAGGAAGCTTAACCATAGAACGTCTCACACACTGAATTACTGTTTCTGGGACAAGAGGGTTTCTGAAAACTTTTAAAATGTGGAGTGAGCAGACCAAATACATGCAATAGATAAAGAGGTACATTTCTTGCAGTGACTGTCATTTATTTTATTTTTACAGTGCACAGCTAGTTGTGGGGAAGGTGTTCAGACCCGGACTGTAAACTGCATGTCGGAGCTGGGCTCTCGGACTCTCGAAGTTGCCTGCTTGACACAACCAAAACCTTCACACACCCAGTCCTGCACCGGTGAGAATTGTATCCAAGAGATCGGCTGGCATATTGGAGACTGGGGACTGGTAAGCATTGCAACAATTTCTGCCTACTTTGCTGTAGATAAAAAAAGTACCTATACTTTGTTATACCCCAGTTTATCTGTCCATTGCTGCCTATCTCCTCTCTGCTGCCTCTTTCAGGCTGTTTCCACACTAGGGCATTAATGCATATGTAGATCTCCACACATGAATGTTTCCCATGTTGTGCACTTGAAATCTGTCTCAATGTGGGTGGTTCTTGATGGAATATGTTCATGCTGTGTGTTATCCCCTCCCAACAGTGAGCACTTCTCTGCTTACCACAGGACCGCTGTGGGCATACACACAGATATCTTCCAGTAGCACCTTAGAGACCAACTAAGTTTGTTCTTGGTATGAGCTTTCGTGTGCATGCATGCATCTGAAGAAGTGTGCATGCACACGAAAGCTCATACCAAGAACAAACTTAGTTGGTCTCTAAGGTGCTAATGGAAGGAATTTTTTATTTTGTTTTGACTATGGCAGACCAACACGGCTACCTACCTGCTATTGAAACACAGGTATCCGTTTACCTGTGCTTGCCCACTTATATTTTTATACCAAATTTGTACCAAATACTGGTACAATAAATAATTATTTTAAAAACAAAAATGTCATTCCAAGCCAAGCAATGATTTTGAGTTGCTTGCATGAAAGACTGCCACTTCCTTTCCTGCCCCTTTCCTTTCCCACCTTACCTGCAAGGGTAAATTTTGTGTTTATATTTAATGTAGCTGTTTTGTAGAAGATAAGCTCTGCACAAAAGAACCCCTTAAAAAAAAAAACCCCGCTTAGCTGCCTTCAGAAACAACCAGTGGAAAAAGGCGGGCTAAATTTTTTTTGCCTTTGTGCAAAGAAAATGGAAGTAGGGGGTGTGGCAGTGAAATGACATCACACATGCTTTGAAAAGAACACCTGCTTGCACAATGAGCTTCAGTTGGGTAACATGGAGTTTTATATTGGATTTTCCTCCATTACCAGATTATCTGTAGATTATGAAAATCCAAATTTAGCAGGGGGGAAGTGTGGGCTGTCGTTTGGGTGAGGACAATGTTGTGTGGACATTGGAAAGAAAAACAGAGACATAAGCAGCTTCAAAATAAACACATTAAATTCCAATGTGGACAACCCCTTTACAGGACCTGTTTGCATTAACATAGCCTTTGTTGAATCTCTCGAATAATGGAAACTAAAGTGAGAATGAGATCACCTCAAGCCTGGTCGATAGGCGGAGTTGTTGTATTAAGAGAAAACCCAGACATTATAATTTATAGCCCAGCTCGACTATACATGCCTGTGGAAAGTGCTGGTGAATGAATCATGCTCACATTATCACTTTCTCTGGGAATTTATTTATTTCACAAAATTTGTACACCACTTGACTGTAGAGAAGATACAATTGGAGCCAACGTAATTTGTAAGTTTGTTTGGGACTAACTTATCCAATGACCTGGAAATACTTTCCCCATTTATCATTTTATTCTCCCACCATGGCTTACAACCTACTAGCGGTTACCTGCTCACTACCTGAAAATTAATGTTGTAACGCCTGCTACCAGAAACGCGGGTGGCACTGTGGGTTAAACACAGAGCCTAGGGCTTGCCGATCAGAAGGGCGGCAGTTCAAATCCCCACGATGGGGTGAGCTCCTGTTGCTCGGTCCCTGCTCCTGCCAACCTAGCAGTTCGAAAGCACGAAGTGCAAGTAGATAAATAGGTACCGCTCCAGCAGGAAGGTAAACGGCATTTCCATGTGGTGCTCTGGTTTGCCAGAAGCGGCTTAGTCATGCTGGCCACATGACCCGGAAGCTGTACTCCCTCGGCCAGTAAAGCAAAATGCCACAACCCCAGAGTCGTCCGCGACTAGACCTAATGGTCAGGGGTCCCTTTACCTTTACCAGAAACTCGTAGGGTTACCCTCTCAGGATAGTGTTACTCTTGTAACGTTACTTTCTCGGGTTACAGCCCCTTAGTAACTTTGCTTGCACTTTGTGATCTAGTGCTCAAAGAGCTGTGACTCAGGCATCCGAACGCGGCAGGTCATGTGTGCAGACGGGGATTCCAAGTTCTACAACCATGAGATGTGCCGGGCCATCCAGCCGCAGATACCAGCCATGCTTGGAACATGCAACACCCAGCCCTGTCATCTGCCGCAGCGTAAGTGAAAGCTATTAGCTGTCCGCAACCCTCCTTGGTTCTGTTTTCACCCGGTATCCATTTTGGGACACCTGGGCTGTTAGAATGCATAGTACCACCACCTTTACATAACAGATTGGGTCTTCCCTGCTCAATGTTGGAATCACTGAGATGTCATCAGGATAGCAACAAGGTCTAGAGGCTTACTGGGAGTGGCCGCCAGGACCACATAACACTGGTCCTGAGAGATCTATATTGGCTCCCAGTACGTTTCCGAGCACAATTCAAAGTGTTGGTGCTGACCTTTAAAGCCCTAAACGGCCTCGGTCCTGTATATCTGAAGGAGCGTCTCCATCCCCATCAATCAGCCCGGACACTGAGATCCAGCGCCGAGGGCCTTCTGTCGGTTCCCTCACTGCGAGAAGCAAAACTACAGGGAACCAGGCAGAGGGCCTTCTCGGTAGTGGCGCCTGCCCTGTGGAACGCCCTCCCATCAGAAGTCAAGGGAATAAACAACTACCTGACATTCAGAAAATACCTGAAGGCAGCCCTGTTTAGGGAAGTTTTTAAACTGTGATATTTTAAATGTATTTTAATGTTTGGTGGAAGCTGCCCAGAGTGGCTGGGGAGACCCAGCCAGATGGGCGGGGTACAAATAATAAATAATAATAATTATTATTATTATTCTCGGGCCTTTTCATTCCTATTGATGAAGAGACGGGCCTTTCTGTTTTCCTGCTAACTGCTCTATAAAAAGAAAAAGGGAAAAGGAGATGCCAGAGATTGAACCTGGGAACTTCTTCCTTCAATGCATGTGAACTGCCTCTGCTCTTTT
Source organism: Lacerta agilis (assembly GCF_009819535.1). Classification (NCBI taxonomy): domain Eukaryota; kingdom Metazoa; phylum Chordata; class Lepidosauria; order Squamata; family Lacertidae; genus Lacerta; species Lacerta agilis. The sequence goes on along the minus strand of NC_046312.1, from coordinate 43,598,941 downwards.
GGCTACATATTACATATACCTAATCAAACTTTGGAAGCTGTAAGAACAATGACGAGAAAAGCAACAGGTTTATTGTCTGGATGTGCTAGGGTATCCATTAGGGTTGCCATACATCCGTAATCTCCCGGCAAAATTTTCGGGGGAAATCCAGACGTATGGCAACCCATGTTGGCAGTGTCGTTTTTGCCGTTCCTCCTTAAGAATAGCTCAAAAACGTCAACAACTTTGTGTCACCCCCCCCCAAAAAAGCTCAACATCTTTATTAGCCTGCTTCTTATTGAAATCAATTAATATTATAGTTCCACATAAAGCAATACAGAACAGCATCTGATTGGTTCAATTGAAGCTGCCCTAAAATCTGGCCCCAATGTCAAGTCATACAGACTCAGCAACAATCCGGTTGGTGCTTCTCTGTTTCAAAGGTGTAAAAAAATTAGGTCCTTTCTCTTTACTTTTCTGTTTCTCTGTTGATGCATTTTTGCCTCATAATAACAACATCTCACATCTCAAGCCCTGGGTGTGAAAGCCTGCATACCTGTAGGTGACTTTTTGCAGCTTCATTTTCACATGTTTTGAAGTTCCATTCCCCCCCTACCCCACCCCAACATTTAAAAAAACAACATATAATTGAAGCTTCCTTTCACTGATTTCCACGAGAGCAGGGTTTTTTTGGGGATTAGAGGATAATTTAGAACAATTCTCTCTGCTCTGCCCCAACCCTGCTCACCTAGTTGCTGAAGACACAGATGATTTTAGGTATTCCCAGTTGTTGATGTTGATCTTAGTTCAATGTTTCTAACCTACGGATACTAATCTCATTGCAGAGGTTCCCAGTATGCAAGACTCTGCAGGCTACGATGTCAACCGCCAGAACTTACTGACCCGATACAATCCTGACTACGGCACCATAGGTTTGAAACTACCTGAACTTTGCTTTCTTTCTCCAGTGTTTATGTTGTTGTTTTTGTACCTTCCTTTAGAATAGCTTTACAAAAAGTTATGAGTCTTTATGGCCCATTTGTATGTAGAGTACAGCTCTCTGAGGGAAAGATGGGAAATTAGAATCATAGAATCATAGAGTTGGAAGAGACCACAAGGGCCATCCAGTCCAACCCCCTACCAAACAGGAAACACCTGCTTGATGGGCCCTGGACCAAGCCAGTGTCTGTCTTTCATTTTCCTGACTCTTTAATGATGATATGCCTCTTTGAAAAGAAAGCAGTAGTAAACATGGAGGTAGAGAGTCAAACCCCCAAAAGCTTTCCTAACCCAGGAGCCCAGAACCACTCCTCTACCACCACACATCTTGCTAACCTCCAATGCCTGGCAGTGGGTCCAGCTGAAATTTTGCATCATGTCCCTCCCTCCTTAAGGAATGTGAAACTGCTTTATGAATTCTGCTTTATTCAGTGTTATTTCTAGGGCAGATTCTGAGAGGGCCCCTGGGTTAGGAAAGCTTTTTTGGGGTTCATTATCATGGTGGGATGCTGCCTGATCCTGCATACTGAGGCCAGTTTCAAATGTGTGCAGGGCTTCTCCCCAAAATGGACAGTGGCCAGACAATAGTCACATATCCTTAGCACAGACACTTGACCGAGACACACACTTGGCACACAAACACATATGGACAGGGGCGATGGAAGACATAATGCAGGAACAAAAAGCAGTTGTGTGGAATTTCTAGGAAAGGGTCACATTCAACTAATTTTTACTCTGAGTAGACCTATTGAAATTAAAGGACCTAAGTTAGCTGTGACTGTTAATTTCATTAGGTCAACTTTGAGTTGAATACAACCCGAAGTGCCTGTCCTGCTAAGACAGAATGAGAGGCCCTGACATATAACCATAGATCTGGGCTTAACTCTAGACGTGATCCAGTAACTGTGGGTACATGCCATAAGATATTATGTTTTTCAGCTTCTGCAAATGAAAGAATAACCCAAACTGGTTCTACTACTCATCACCAAGTCCAGCCCAATGGAGATCATGATTCCAATTTCTTGCCCCTTCAATGGGAGTCTAACTTAGGATCCTCAGTATCCCGCCACTTCAATTCCCATCAAAATGTTGCCTCAACAACTAAAGTTCAAGACTGTAACCAGAGCCTTCATGGTTGCTGTTCAGATGGCCAGACTGTGGCCGCTGGTCCTTTTGGGCAAGGCTGCCCATTTGACACTTGCCATCAGAGCAGGTAAGACAAGCTGGTTAAATCCATTTAATCTGCCAGCAAAGGTAATTTTTTGAACAGATCACACTAATATTGGTTTCCATTCTTTCCCCCTGGTATAGGTATGGGTGCTGTCCTGATGGAATATCACCTTCTCAGGGGCCAAACAAGGAAGGGTGCCCACAATACTACAGTGATGTTTATGTGAACAGGAATGAACCTGCTGTTGCTGCTCCAACAGTAAGGGTGACTCCAGACATCCTTCTTGTTGTGCATTCATAATGATTTGTGCTCATGATGGTACCAGGGTGGTTATACGCAATTCTGCTGTAATACTGTTTGCATCTGCAAATGCTTTGGGTCGGACATACAGCCTCATTTCCAATCAGTTTATGTACTGGAATTTCCTGATGAAATCCTATAACTTTTTCTTCCAGTGATGGGGGAGAGGGTGTTCCCCCGCTTTTGTTGCATTGTAACACAATATTGCAATAATGCTGGAGAAGCTTCGCAGAACAGCTAGTAAGCAGAATGATATGTGGTCAGTCCAGTATAACTCTACCACTAATGCACTATTATGTTGCAGAGTACACCTAAGCATAGGAAAGATTTACAGCTCAACAGTAGTCAGCAAATATTTATACTGCGGGTGGCACTGTGGTCTAAACCACTGAGCCTCTTGGGTTGCTGATCAGAAGGTTGGCAGTTCAAATCCCCATGACGGGTGAGCTCCCGTTGCTCTTTCCCAGCTCCTGCCAACCTAGCAGTTCAAAAGAATGCCAGTGCAAGTAGCTAAATAGGTACTGCTGTGGCGGGAAGGTAAGTGTCCTGTTGCACCGGAAGCGGTTTAGTCATGACCCGGAAAGCTGTCTGGACAAATGCCGGCTCCCTCAGCCTGAAAAGCGAGATGTGTGCCGCAACCCCATAGTTGCCTTTGACAGGACTTAACCATCCAGGGGTCCTTTACCTTTACCTTATACTGTATTATACCAACAGTGTGCTAGATTAGAAGTTTTGGATCTTGGCTCTGGTTTTCAGTTAAACCTATGGTGATCTTCTCCTTTCATTCAGGTGATGACTTTGAGGCATTACAGTTACGTTGTGATTGTATTGCATACATCGTGTAATGAGTAATAATACTAATACTTACCACACACAATCACACACTTAGTTGCGGGTCAGTTACACATTGAGGTAGGGGGTGTGTGAGAGAGGAAGACTAGCTTACTTAAAGTCACTTGAGATCTTCTGGTTCACAACTCAGTATTATATAGGGACCATATTACCCAATCTGTAATTGTGCAGTCCGTAATGCCCCAAGAAACACCATTGAAGTTGGGTTAGTATTCGAAGTACATCATTTTGTAAATGTTTCTCTGGAGTTAATGATAAACATTTAGACCTTCAGGAAGATCTGTATTTCACAGGAAACAAACAGAAGTACTGGATGAACCAGATTGCTCATACCGTATAATATGATAAATTTTCAGATCAATGGTGGGTGACTAGAGTATTGTCTAGATAGCAGCCGCTGAGTTGTAGCATCCCATTGTCCATTCCGGACTCACAAGCAGCATTTTGGCTTTTTGGCACCCTAGACATTAGCCCTAGCACTGATGCCATGGTCCCTCTCCTTTCTTCCTTATTTTCCTTCAACCACTTCTGGGCCTGCAGCTGCCTCTGGCAATCATGCTTGGATCTTGTCCCAGCTGCTTTGCTAAGCATAAGTAGTAGTAGGAGCCTCTCCAGTGGCTGAGGATTGCATTTGCAACACCTAATTATCTACTGCATTTTTTAGCAAAGTGCATGGGCTCAATTCCCAGGGATACTGATGGTGGGTGTTTTGAGAACAAAGTGGGTGGGAGCTTTGCCCAGCTGCTCAGGCCATCTGGAGAAACATCCAATTTATTCATAGGTGGGCAGACTCTTGGGTTTCCTGTATTGTCTGAGCTGATGGTCTCCATTTAGTTCACACTAGGCAAGGGGTCAACTTTACAAGCCTGAAGCAAAAGAAGAAGAAAAAATATTTTTCTTTTCCTTAGCATGTCACTGGAACAGCTTATGAAACAATTCCCCTGCTCCCAATATTGCTTATAATTGTTAGTGACAATTATTCCAAGTCAAAGAGAAACATTTCGGTGCATGTCTTCATTATCTGCCAAAGTTGCCCCATCAGGTGCTTAAAAAGGGATGGTTGGACTTATCTCCTCCTGTGGATTTGTTTATGGGTTTGGTTTTGTAGTATGAGATCTTTTACACCATCTCAGTAAAGAGACTATCGCAGTAACTTCTGGCTTTGTCCAAGGTGAGCCGAGTTCTGTCCCAGGAGAGGCCAGCGGAGGAGTGTCGTGTTTCTACGTATGGTTGCTGCTACGACAACGTTGCTTCTGCTTCTGGGCCTCAGGGGGACGGATGCCTCAATAGACCCAGCCAACGTAAGTGACACTTAGGTTTTGAAAGGTGGTTTACCCATTGCCAACATGAACAGAATCATTTTACATCCTTCTTCATGGCACTGTAAGCTACAGAAAATCCATTATCCAATTATTGATAAAATAATAATAATAATAACAACAACAACAACAGCAACAACAACAACAACAATAGCAATAGCAATCCCTTGGCCAGAATTTAGAATCGGTCTGGAATTCACCCTTAAGATCCCAGTCTCTGAATTCTGTTGGCTTTGTAAGAAATGCCTATTAAATAACCAGAGTACCATTTCAGTTCCGTTTTATGGGGCTTCTACATTCAGTGTTCCTAACAGGAAGGAATCACTTAACACATTTCTGTTATCGAATTATTCTTGTTCAGCTACCCTGAAGAATGAATGACTGCCGAGCACAGTTTCCCAGAAAGGAAAACAGCATGGACAGTGGCAGGGACCAAACGACTGCAGCCTTGAAGCCACCTGGCACCTTGCCGTCTTTTTCAAAGCTGCATTGTTTATCACAGTTGGCTACTTCTGGTTGGCTTCTGCAAGCTGTGATGGGCATAGGCCCAACCTAGAAGTGCTCACCCACATACCCTTGAAGCACAATGCCTGGTTTTGTGAGCAGCGCCATTTGATACAGAGGCAGAACTGAGCCTCTGATAACGTGAATCCTGACTCCCATCGAAGGGCAAATCCATAATGCAAACTTTTAAGTGCAAATTATTTTAAATTAACTGTCCCAGCTTTCTCAAAAAAAAAATTCTAGAAAATGGTACTCTGATCTTAAATTATGTTTGCTGCCTTTTTTACACCTGCTCTCATAACACCTGGCTTCCTGCTAGGCTTTTTCAGGTGCTGAGGCAGAATACTGTGACAGGAGACTCCTCCAACCCCAGACTCGTTTATCTAAGCTTCCAGTGACTGCTTTGTATTGCCATAGCATCCTTTACGACAGGAACGCTGGCATGGTTTTCCAACAGTTGAGACCTGGGCAGTGGTGACAGGGTGGGAATGGTATGTGCTCTCACTTGAGGTGAGGGCTAGGCAAGTCTGAGAGAGTGTGTGCTTATCCCACTGCTTCTTACCTGATGCCTCCACCCAGAGTGAAAACACTCTCCAGTTGCCCTTGCGCCATGAATAGGGCAGCACTTGCCCCTGGAAAACCTGCTCTTTGTGCTTGCCACACTTCCTCTTGTCCTGCTGCTTCCCTCTGCCCCAGGGCATCTGCTCTTTAAAGCTCATTCAGAGCAAATAGCAATTTGGGTTTTCTCCAGATTGACATCTGTTATGATTTAACACTAAAGAACGGGTTTTCCATGGGAAAGGAGTGGGGCAGAGGGGGAAATCACTCAGACCCGTGCTTTCTAGGCATGGGACAAACAGAAGTGTGGATGAGCCCCGAGTGGGGATGTGGTCAGAAGAAGATTTGTGTATCTGCTTAATCTATAACAACTGCTTCTCTCCTGACATTTCCTATTAGCTTATCCTATCGGTTGCCTGCTGCCCAGCGCCCATGGCCCCTGCACAGATTGGACTACGCGCTGGTACTTTGTACATGACGTTGGGAAATGCAATCGGTTCTGGTATGGGGGCTGTCACGGCAACAACAACAACTTTGCTTCTGAAGAGGAGTGCATGAAAACTTGCCATAGATCAGTGGGAAGGAGTGATGTGGGACAACACCACCATGCTGCAGTTCCTAACATCCACTCTAGTTCTCACCTGCGAGGAGTTGCAGAGGAGCAGCACCAACAGCAGCCTGCAAGAGGAGCCATGAGTCATAGCCATGGAGGAGGAGGAGGAGGAGGTGGACGTGGGGCTTTCCATGCTCACACTGGCTCAGAAACTCACTCATTGCTACATCATGGGGAGAGAAGCTGGGGAAGGACCATGACTGTAGATAGCCTGCCTGAGTCTCAGCAAGGGATGGGGGAAAGAAGGAAGGATCCAGCAAACCACCTTCATGGTTTAGGGGAAACCGTGGTCTCTGGACACTCTGAGAGGCGGCAGACTGTCAGTGGTCAGACGGTTCACCGTGAGCATGAAGGGTGGAGGAGAGAATCTGCAGCAGATGGATCAGTAGTGAATGGATTTGAGCGCCAAGCCTCAGCAAGCTCTTCCTTCCCTCCTTCTCTAAACAGGTAACATTCTGCAATAGCAGGCTTCTCTGCTAGGAGTTGTTTTCTGCAGCATGAGATTGTTTTGCTGCAGGATGAGGACAGACAACCTATCGTAAAGGATTCCAATATAAGCCTGACACCGGAGTAATCCCCTCCACCCCCTGGATATGTGAGCTACCCAGTACCAGTATTTTCTTTTTAAATTGTAAAGTGGCCATGCATTCATTTTTATACACCCACAACCACTGACTTCACAAAGGGATGTGAATGAGTTGTGTCTGCTAACAGACTTGTAGCCAGCTGTATCTCTCCTGACTCATGCTGGATTCTAATGCCTGGCAGTTGTGGTCTTTTAAAATCTGTTGTTGCGAGTAACTTCAAACTCTTACTGGGGCCTTTTGGATAACAAAAGACAGTTAGCTAAAAGGCCCCGGCTTTTGAACATTCTACTGCAGAAATGGAGAACCTTTGCCGCCTCCCAGTGTTGCTGAACTTCAACTCCCGCCTTCCTTGGCCATTGGCTTGCTGTGGCTGTTGGGAGTTGTAGTACAGCAACACCTGGAGGGCCAAAGACTCCCCACCCCTGTTCTAAAGATAGGCATTTGGATATGACAACATGGTTTAGCCCTTCATCTAGATAAAGATTGTTCTGGATCAAGAGCTGGTGTGTGTTTATGAATTTTGGGTCTGGTATGCATGTGATGCAGCAGGTTTAACTTTCTCCCCCAGTTGGTTTGCATTGTCTCTTCAGTCTGCAGAAGACTCTTCTCCCACTGTTTCCTTGCTTTAGCAACATGCAGACTGCTTCCAGCTCTGCCTAACATGGATCCACAGGGGTAGGTAAAATGCTATTATTAGTTACTCCAGACTCTACTGCCCTTGCAAAAGCATCAGGTGTTTTCTCTCTTTATCAGCCGTTATGCATTTCCCACCCTGTCCTTTCAGAGCAGCCTTTGAACTTTGGGCTAACTACAGTATGTCTTTCAGGGTCTTCTTGGATGGATCGGAGTCTTCAGCAGTGGAGGCAGGCTTGGGACAAAGCATCCGCCTTCTCTGTAAGGCAGGCAGTTCCCGCTTCTCCAGAGTTGAGTGGCAGAAGGATGGGCGGCCAGTGTCCTCTGACAGGTGAGCTTGACCCCTGGCCACCCACCCGTGTGGTGGAACCCACCCTACTGAAACCTATTAACACCACAGAAGCTTTTGGGTGAGTGGAGGACTTTGATGTGATTCTTATCTTTTAGAATTCCTAGACACAGCAATTTCGATGAGTAGCGGTAGAAGCTCACTATATATTATATGGGGCCTGCAACAGAATATTGCAGTGTGGAGCGCTGCTCAGGATTCCAGCCACTGCACTCCATTCTGACGCACACACCAGCCACTGCTCTCTGCCTTGGTTTTACATTCCACACCCTGCCCTGCTCCACACAGGATGCTTCTAAAGATTCCTTTGTACTTCTTTAAACTCTGGGGCTCCCTCAAGCCTGCTGCTACTCCCCTCTTGTGTGTGTGTGAATGGTGCTGAGTTTGTTACAAAAGGACCAGCAGCATTCAAAGAACTGAGTTTACTGTTAGTATTAAAGATTATTGACTGATATCAGACAGCTCAGTGTAAAAAATTACGTACTGAGCAAAGTGGACTTCTGTGGCTCTTGCGCATGTCATGAAAATGAAGCATTCCCACCCCCACCCCCACATGTGTGTATTTTCTTGCACTATTCACTGGGCCCAGCCTACTCAACTACTACAAAAAACTGATCAGAAGTCCACCACATCATTTAAGATTTCACCAGGCACTGCCCCAGTAGAGAAACAAATAAAAAGTTACTGTTAGCAGGCACTGGGTGCCAACAGCATTTGCTGCTGCTTTATAGCTCGTCTGCAATATATGTCAAGTGCTCTCATTCCTCCTCCTGCAGGCATACCTACCAGTCTGACAGTTCCCTGGTGATCAGCCAGCTCAGAGCTGAAGATGCTGGGACCTACATGTGCAAAATTTCGAATGGGAGGGTAGAGCACAGGAAGATTGTGCTGAGGATCAAAGGTGACGCATTGTTTCTGTTTTAATACTTGAGCGACCTTTGTCCATTTTGTCAATCAAAACGGCCAGGCATAAAGAAAACACCAACTTTGTAATAATAATCTGTTTGGTATAATAAAAATGCTATGGGTTGTATCTCCTGAAATGAATGGCCCGCAGGCAACTTAGGCCTATTAATTTTAATGGATCTACTCTGAGTAATAGTTTAGTTTAATAAAACCCTGTGGTGTCAGGTCTTTTCCATACGTTGATAATTCCTCCTACTTGCCTCTATTGGTTGAATGAGCAACCTCCTTTCTATTCCAGCCCTGTCTGCACTGTGGTGGTAGGTCTTTGAGGGAGTTCTTGCAATGTATTTTGTAAGCAAGGTCTCTGATTTCCCTTCCCATCCACCTCTAATTTAGCCATGTTGGGAGGAGCTGCACTTTTCAGTTTCTAGTAGGAATTGGGCTGAGCCAGGGCACATTTAAACTCTGGCCTCATAAATGAGGGGAGGTCTTTGTGCCCACCAGATGGGCACATTCAAGGGCCCAGTTGGGTAGTGTTTTGCATAGAGCATGCAGAGTTACTGGACCTTGCACAAAGGGCATTTCACTCCAGGCAAGATTGTCTGCTAGAGACTGCGAGCAATACACATCCTCCAGATTGGGTTACCATTTTATAGTGGGCTCCCCTTGTAAACTGTTCCTGCTGGCAGGGGAAAGCATACTTTTACAATTAACACTGGGGTGAGAAACAAACAGGTAAACAACAGGTTTCCCATGGCTGTTTTAAAGGAAGTGAGCAGATAGATAGTTGGTTCTGATATGTGAAGTCAGCTGTTGATTTTTTTGTGCAATCTTATGGCACAGGGCAATCTTATTCAGAATTCTCTCCCTAGAAATCCCAGGATCTGATGTTTCACAGAGAGCGGGGAATCAGCTGATTCATGGTCAAAATCACCAGCACAGAGCATTTGTTTCAGGACTTAGTACTGGGCAATCACATGACTCTCCTGTCAACCTTCCTCAGACAACATACAGGTAAAGCTAACAGCAAACCTATACCTCTGTTCTCCACAGTGTGTCAAACCAGGCTGTGGCCCTTAAGCACTGTGGGCAGGCAAAAGAACTATTTTGAGAAGCTGCAGGGTATGAAATCACAGCTATTTTGCAACTCATTTCAGGAATATTCACAGCAGCCTCCTTGGGGGGGGGGACGACGACGACGATGACACACAGCTTGTTGCCATCATGTATAGAAGTCCATCCCATAATTTTTTTTACAAGTGTTAACATTCCAGAATCTGGAACAGGTCCAGTAGGATTCCTGCTCTTCCCCCACAAGCAAGACCTGGCCCAGAACTTATGCCAAACTATCTCCTGTCAGTTGTGGTGGTGGTTGAAGAGACCTTAATCCACTGTTTCCATAGTGGCTGTAGTCATAGCTGCAGTCACTCCATCCTGTGTCATATGGATGGATGGTGGCAGTTCTTGCCAGTTGCTGCTAACTGTCTGCACCTCCCAGAACAAAAGGAGTGGTTCTTGACAGGCTGTTATTTATTTGATGAATTTCTAACCTGCCCCTTCAGAACACATTGCTTTCTCAAAGCAGTTTACCAAAATAAAACTGCCCTCCTAACTCATGCAGTTCCCATTTTCTCTCTCTAGCCGGCTGACTGTTTGAGCAGTTGGGAGTGTCTATGGGAGGGGAATGGGAATAAGTTGGCCTCTTGGTACTTTTCTGGTAAGCATTGGGGTTCTTTATCTTTGGAGTGATAGGAGTGGCTAGCGAAGATCCTCAAATAGCTACATGGTGAAACAGTAATATTCCACTGAATTTCCTCCAGCCCTTTGTAGAAATCAAGATACAGAACCAGGCAGGCTGAAGCTACAGGGATGCCACTGAAAAGAACATTCTGTTACAGTGGATTCTTGTGGCTAAAGGCATTTCTCTAGGCTTGCAGCCAAGAGAGTACTTAAGGAAGATGTGTTTATACAAGCCTGCATTTTGTAAAGCACTTGCCTAGTTGGTTTGCAGCTTCTGTCTTAAATGCAGCCTCTGCAGTAATCCATTCATGCTCAAATCAAGATGAGGAACAGCTGCATACTATGTGTGTGTGTGTGTGTGTGTGTGTGTGTGTGTTTCACAGGAAAAGTCAAGAGTAAGGTTCTGATTACATTACACAGATTCAAAATACAGAGCTGGAACACTGCTATTTCTTTGACACCTTGTAAATTTGTTTTCCAGGTTAAAAATGTATAAGAACGAACCCTCAATTGTTGATGCCAATATTGGGGAGCGAGTCAGATTGCCTTGTCGTGTAGAGGCTTTGCCTTCTGTAACCATTGAGTGGCAGAAAGACGGACAGCCCATCTCCTCTCCAAGGTAAGCTACAACTAATGCGTTTCTACTTTCCCATCTTCTTCTTTCTATGCCAGGGTTACACAGCTCAAACCACTCTGAGCAATAGGGCCACGTTGTTAGGTTAATTAGGGACAAGCATTTGTTACAATCTTTACTGTTTTTAAAGGCATGTCCTCTGCTAACGTACATTTTCATTTAGTGCCCTATTGTAGGCACTCTTTGTGACATTATAGTTTTTCACATTCATCTCAGCCCAGACCCCATTTCTCTGTTGCCAACACCCCAGGTTATTCTCCATCCTCAGTTTTGATTTTAGCACAACCTTATCTGAACAACCCCCTTCTCTTTCTGTTTCCCCACCCAAAGTCTTAATTACAACTCCCATTTTGTAGCTACCTATTTTCCCTTCAGCCTGTGACTCCTTTCAAAATTTCTGAAAGCTAGTTCTCTCCTGTCCTGAGGGCAAGATGGGTCCTTAGGTAGCCTGGCGGCAGTGTTGGGGGGAGGCCACCCCAGCTGCAACTCTGGGAACTAGATGGCAGGGAGTTCTCCTCCCTTCAGGGCAAGATGGTCCTTGCATGGCCTTGTGGTGGAGTTTGGGGAGGTAGAGGTCACCTCCATCAAGAAGGCTGCCCTTACATGGTACATACCTGCTCCACTTACTGTACCCCACATTTAGTGACTTACTCGGTTCAGCCAATTCATTGCCAAATTCACTGAAATAATGTGACAAAACTGTTGTGACCAACTTAACCACAATTAGTTCTTGTGACAACCGAGGACTTAAAAATTCTTCAAAGTCATTACATAGCAATTGACAGCAAAAGTAATTGTTATTTTAATAATAATAATAATAATTTTATTATTTGTACCCTGCCCAACTGGCTGGGTTTCCCCAGCCACCCTGTGCGGCTTACAGCACACGTAAAAACATAGTAAAACAGCAAACATTTAAAACTTCCCAAAAGAGGGCTGCCTTCAGATGTCTTCTAAAATACAGTGTGTGTAATTCTTTATCTCCTTGACATCTGTTCTGTCTGAAGGGAGGGCGCCACTACTGAGCAGACCCTCTGCCTGGTTCCTGGTTTTACAGATAAAAGGGGTGAAGCCCACCTGCACTGTACAAGCTTGAGTTCAAAAGGATGAGCTTGAAGGGAGACTGCTGCTCTTTGGTTATTGTTCACTTTACAGCAGTCAGACAGGGTTGACAGCTGATCCTCAGAGGTCATAAACAAGTTTTGAGAGAGAGATGTTTGAGGCACAGTAAGGGTAACTGCATTCAGACTATGCTTTGAGAAATGTAATCTCTCTCAAATAAGTCATTGAGTCAGATGCAAATAAATTCCTTCTCATTAAGACTCACAGTCGCTATTCTTCTCTTGCTTTCCAGGCACAGACAGCAGTCTGACGGTGCCTTAGTTATCAGTCGCCTTGCCTCTGAAGATGCTGGCTTCTTTACTTGCATTGCTTCCAATGGCCGGGATCAGGATCAGCGAAGAGTCCAGATCATACCTAGAGGTACTAAAAAGCGAAGGAAGATAGATCTTGCTTTGATATTAAGGGGAGACTAGGGTGAGCTTGCAGAGGAGGTAAATGGAAAAGCTCAATTTGTGCTGCTGTTAAACCAAGCATCAGGCCAACAAACAATGCTGAGAGCCAATACACACCTACGACCAATCTGGAGTGGGAGATATTTGTGTGTTTCAAATGGGTTCCTTCATATTTGGGTTATCTGAAATAGTTGGAAAATGAGAGGGAATTGCAGTGATGTGTTTTTAAAAAACCAACCCCAAACTGAGCCACTCACACAAAGCAGCCTCATACGGTTCTGTTTCAAGCAGACAGCAAAATGTTTATTATTACTTGGTGCTAATGATGATGAGGATGTGTGGGCCCCTCCAAATGAGCATTCATCCTGATTTGCTTGCACAAATCAGGTTTGATTATATTCAGCCTTCATGGACCATTTGTACCAATTTGTTTGCAGGGCGGTTATAGGACAATAAACATTCATTCTATTTTGCTTGTGGGGTTTTGCACACACATTCCCATTGGTAATTCATTCATCTCACATTTTTCAAGGCATTTCCCCATCACTTTCCAAGTTGCAAAAGGTTTGATACACTTTTTTAAAATAAAATAAAAAATTTGTTTCGCTGGGGCAACGGAGCTCTTTAAACCACTTTAAGTGCACAAACCTTAAGTTCTGGCGTGCAATTGAATCACTCCCACACAATACTGACACACTGGAGGTGCCCAAATTTAGCTCCATCATTAGTAGCACCAAGTACTTAGTGTTAGAGCACATGGTTTTACATGTAAAAAGGTCCCAGGCTCTGTCCCTGCATCTAAGGCTGGAACAGATTTCTATCAGAAACCCTGGAGAGCTGCTGCTAGTCAGTGTAAGACCCAAGGTCACCAATGTGGCCCTCTTCAAGACTTCCCCTGATGCCCACAAGGCCTCTGAGCATTTCCCCTGCTCACTAACCCTTTCATATTGAGATGGTGAAGGGGATTACCTTTCTCTCCCACTGCCACCATTGGAAATGGCATAGAGCTGAAAAAGGAAGTTGAAAGAGTAATGTTCTTTCCCACTTCCTCTTTAAATTCTACAGTCTTTTCAAGGAATTGGATCAGCACCTGAGTAGCTGAACAGAAGACAGAGCGACTGAGAAGATAGGAGAGAAAAGGGAGCAATCCAGGAGGAGGAAATCAGAGCAGCTGTGGGGACAAAATAGGGTGGAGACAGACAGACACATGCAGAAAAGCTCAAGTTGAATCCAGCAAAACAGATCCTCTCCAATTTGTATTATTCTCTCACAGGTTTCCCACCATCAGGTCACAGATCATATCTACCTCCATTGACTTTCCAGCACTGCCATGGTACAAAAACATAGAGCCTCATAATTTTTGTAAGAGATCCTCTCGAAACCACAATCAAATCATTGGTCACATGTGTACACAGATGTGCTGATTCTGTTGTCACACTCTGTAAAAACCAAGAGGATCCATGCCTTGGATCAATGTTTTTGTAGTACTGGAAATCACCAGATGTGCAATGTTTACTATAAAGCTTACAGGGGTAACCTGTAATTTGATGTATTTTGAGGGGACCCCATGTACAGTCATACACATTTGATCCATTCTACTTTACCCGTAACCCCAAGAGCAAGAGAAAGCCTTTTTTTGTTGTTGTTCATCATCTGTGAAGGGAGGGGACACTGACTGCTGGGGTAGGGTGAAGAAGAAAAGTAAACAGAGGGGATGGTGCCCACAGTATATTTCAAATGTGCCCATGGGCCAAAAGGAGTTTAGCAGCTCCTGGTGTAGACAAGAGTGAGCTAGGTAGAGCTGTGGTCTGACTCTACATAAGGCAGTTTGACTGCAGAGCAAAAGCAGCCCTCCTGGTTTAATGAGTTAAGGTCTTTCAAATTAGATGGAAGGCTAGAAGACCACAAAAAATTCATAGGTTTTTTTTTGTGGGGTGGAGACTAGGGCAGCTTTGGCAGTTTCAACTTTCAAACTAGTTTAAATTTTCAACTCTATGGAACTCTGGGAACAAGTACTCCTGTGACTGAACAAAGTTGTTGCTTGCTTCCCCCCCCCCTTTCTAAGACCAGAGTTCATATTTTTGCTGCTAAAGAAGAGCCTTGAAGAAAGAGGCATTTTAACTATAGGTTGATGGTTACATCATAAGGTTTCTGGACAAAGGATCCTGTTGTGGAAAATGGCGCTGAGATTCCTTTCCCACACTTTACAGTAGGCTAGTGTCCAGCTCAAGAGGCCAAGTTCATGCAAGCAGCAGAGCTTTGGGTAGTTAGTCAGCGCTGGGTATTCAGAGCTCGGCATTCACAGCACCGTTCCTGAAGGAATTGGCTTGGCCCCCTGCGTGGACTCTTCCTGGGATTGACAATACCCTTTTCCTCCTCAGGGGAGCTGAGAATCACTGGCCTGCTGCCCAGCCTCTCTGTGTCAGAGGGGGAGACTGCTCAGCTTCAATGTGTTGTGACAGGCAACAATGTGAACATAAGATGGTCAAGGTAAAAAAAGGAAAAACTGAGCTGCAGAATTTACCTTCCCTTCCTTTCCCCTTCAATTTCAGTGAGACATGAATTGGCAAGCAAAAAGTTGTATTACCACAGCAATGGAGAATCCAGGTTTACCTTAGTCTTCAAGTCCAACTCAGCTGTTGAGAATGTGGTCTCTGTTCATGTAGGCTTGTTAAAACATTTGTGTGCCTGCCTTCGTTTCCTTCCACTGGGGTCTGCGGTAGGTGCGAGGCCTCTCTCTTTCAAAGTGCAAAACGAAGGCATTTCTTTCTGCTCAGGAATGGAGTTCCGGTGAGAGCTGATGGCCATCGTGTCCAGACGTCCCAGGATGGAAGCCTATTCATAAATAATGTGCAGACGGGTGACGAGGGGTCCTACACCTGCAATGCCTACAGTGGCAGTAATTCTGTCAGTGCTAGTACAGAGCTGAAACTTATCCGGAAGAGGCCAGAAGGTATGTATGCTCTACAGTCTTTCTAGCTAAGCCTCCACAGTTGTAGAGTTCCATTCTGAACACTATGAGCGCATGCGAGCCACTCTCTTAGGCCTCAGGTAAATGCATCTCCCAGTAGGATCAGGTTCCCCTTGGAGCAGACTTATGGGGTTCTTATTTTACATTTCAGATACCTGTCCTGTTTAATTTTCTCCTTTAAACACAACTGCCCTGATTGGTTTTACCACTGTTTTTCTGCTTTAGGTTAAGCAATAACTAGTGTGGCTGAAACTGAATTTTCATGTTCAGTAGCAGTAGCCCGGTGCAATACCACTTGATAGGAGGCCAAAATAAGAGATAACACTGTTATCTTTAATGCCCTGAAGCTTTTGACCTTAGGCCAGCATGAGCATTCACACTGCACACAATGGTACCAGTAGGAAGCGAATTACCGGTATGCTGCATTCCTATTGGGGGGGGGGGAAATAGGACCAGTAGGTAATGACTATCTTGTTCTACTTCTTTATAAAGCAGGAACTAAAGTATAACTATATTTCTTGGGGTTTGGGTCAAATAGGACAGTAAACATGTTTAGTAGCTGGAGAAAAATGTTGTTTGTACATTAACAAATGAGCTTGTACGTGACAAACTACAGACCTGCCTAATCACAAACCGCTGTGTTAAATGGGACTTATTTGTTGAATCATGCCCATAGTTTCCCCCTCAGTGGAAACCCTGCACAAAGGCTTCCACTAGCTCAATGGCCTTCTCTCCCCCCCCCCCCAGCCCCGGTGCACCCCTAAACTTGGCTCCAGAGGGGGTGTTGGGAGAACACCCAGAGTAGCAAATGGAACCATCTCCTTAGAGTCAGTAATTTTAGTGCTACAGGGGTGATATTCACCTTAAGTTTTACATAGTGCAATGGGCTTGAGTAAAACTTAGTTGATTACCACCATATACCACTAAAATTGCTAAACCTTATTTTGAAAATGAAACAAAATGTTGCTTGTATAGAAGTGGAGGAGGAAAAAATACGAGGTTGAGTTCATTCAGTTTCTGTTATTAAAAGCTAAGGGCTGGACTAATTTCAACCTGCCCTTATAGTAGGTAACAACTGCTTGGTGATTCTCAGACTGAAGCACTTGCATACCACAGCTTTCCAAACTGTGTGTCACAACACATTAGTGTGTCGGCTGCAGTGTGTAGGTGTGTCACACGCACACTCCCTGTGCTCCTCCCGGGGCTGGAAAGGGATTAGTTTAACCTCTGGTTTGATAGTAAAACTGAATTACTGTGTCGCGAAATGATGCATGCCTAAAAAGTGTGTCACCAACATGAAAAGTTTGGAAAGCTCTGGCCTAGGGGATAGTTTCTTACTAAAAATGGCAACTGCTAAGAACATGAGAGATCAAACAGACCTTATTGCTCATTTCTGCCTTTGAATATCTCCTAAGCTATGGATTCTTATCACATTTGTTCTAGGTACAGGACATAGAATGTACTCTAGCCCAGTGTTTTTCAACCTTTTTTGGGCAAAGGCACACTTGTTTCATGAAAAAAATCACGAGGCACACCACCATTAGAAAATGTTAAAAAATTTAACTCTGTGCCTATATTGACTATATATAAAGTAATTTTTCAATTTTTCCCACGGCACACCAGGCAACATCTCGCGGCACAATAGTGTGCCGCGGAACAGTGGTTGAAAAACACTGCTCTAGCCTATAGTACAGGAAGTAAATTCTTCTGTAGTCTTAGATGATTGCATGAAACAAACTGTGTTCAAGTCCTCTTCTCTCTTCCTTCTCCTGCAGTACCTGCACGCCTCCCTTTGGACCCAAGCAGGGAATGTGTTGACCAACCACACCTTGCCAACTGTGACCTGATTATACAGGCTCAACTCTGCAATAATGAGTATTACTCTAGCTTCTGCTGTGCCAGCTGTTCTCACCACCAGGGCTGAACCTCATTTCCCCCTAATGTGGTTCTGCTCCAGAAGAAGGAAGTTTATGATCTACAGTCCTGATTGCTTGAGAAATCCCATATTTGTTTACTCAAGCACGCACACACACACACACACACACACACACACTGGGAAGTGGAGAGAATAGGTAGCAGTAGCCAAATTTCTACCTTTCTTAAGCTTTCTGTGGTGTTTTGCAACACACACACTGATTGTCTAACAGCTGGCTGACCTACCCATTCAAGGAAATAACAAGGGACTGTTTTTCTAACATAGTTTAACAAGCAATATGGACAAGAGTCAAAAAGCAAGAAAGAAAGGTTCCTTCAGGCTGATTAATGATAACAAGCAGCACTCACCTTTAAAGTAGACTAAAACACAAAAATAAATTACAGAAAGCCACAGAGCTCACATTTCTGTGGAAAGTTGGCAGGCTGACCATCAGTCTTTCCCATATGGTTATCACAAGTGTCCTACAATCACTCAACCCTTTCCAATTTTCAAGAGTCGCAATTGGACCAAGTGGATTTGCTTCACTACAGATACAGGCAGCTGTAATGAAGAGGCCTTGGGAGCATGCAAACAATGCTTAGTATTAGAGCTGCAAGGGAGTTGCTGAAATGAAGAACTATAGGAATTTGTATTGGGTCTTGCACTTCCGATATCCCTGAGAAAATACGGCTGCAATTCTGTAGTCATTTTCCTGCGAGTAAGCCCCTCTGAACACCGGGGGGGGGGGAGACTTAATTCCAAGTAAATATGCACAACGTTAAGAGTCTGTTGTGAAGTTCTGGGATTCTTCATGCACATCAGTGCCAGAATATATGGAACATCTCCTATGTGTAGCTAGCCAGGGCTCTGTTTCTTCTCAGGAAAATTACCCTCAGATCACAACTTGAATGTGTAACATCTAAGAATAACCACTGATGCCAAGAAAGGTCATGTTGGGTAAGGGAAGCTTTTACGTCAAGGCCACAAAGCAGTCAACTTTATTGATCTTTAGCAATTGCTACTGCAGTATAAACAAATTCTGTAAACAAGGATGGGATCCCAAACAACGGGCAGAAGGGGGGGGGAGACTCTGTACGTTCCGTATCCCAGTAATCTGGGCAAGTCACTTAGTTGTTGTGAGAACCCAAAAGTAAAAAGTCTACTTGTCATGTGGAAGGAATGGGAAGAAGCATCATAGTTCTTAATCAGAGGAAAAAGTATGCCTACAAGTTGAACTTTAATAGTAACAATATACATAAATTTCCTTTCCACAGCCTTTAACATGAAGCGCATGTATACTTTTCTACATTGACATTCAGTTCAACCCACTACTACCAGATGTACTTATAAGGTAAAGCCATGATTTACCGCCCAGTAGTCCTCTTTGCTAACCTTTAAGGACACCTTTTCGTTAGTCTGATTTTGTGTTATTTCAGTAGTCTGCAAACAAGCACAGTGGCCTACAGTGCAACAGTCCTGGAATAAATTCAAGGCCTATGGCTCCCAAACTCTCCACATCCAAGAACCACTTAAAAATTGCCAAGTTTCTTGATGGCTCATTTTATGATTTTTCTGCCTGCTGTAGTAATTGTAATACACCAAAACAAAATCGAAAATTCTTTCTAGTAGCACCTTAGAGACCAACTGAGTTTGTTCCTGGTATGAGCTTTCGTGTGCATGCACACTTCTTCAGATACGGTAATATACCAAGCTAGATGCGGTATGATTTTTCATTGTATATTGATTTTTTAATTTTATTTCCTGCATATTGTATTTTATTGTGTTACAATTTGACTTCTGTCATACAATAAAATGCAATATAATCTGTGTTACAGTTTGCATGTGGATAATTCCTCGGTGGAAAACTTTACTGCAGGCTGCCCCCCGGGGTCACCCTGAACAAGGAGGGATATGACAGCTGCATAAACCCAACAAGGCTGCCTTTTTCTCCTTTTAAGTTCAGTACAGCTTTAGCAGAGCACAGGAGAAGTCTTAAACTAGAAGCCATTAATGTAGCCTGCCATAGCCTAGAATAGTGGTTCCCAAATTGGGGTCTGCAGACCACTGGTTGTCCACAAGCTTCATTCAGGTGGCCTGCAGTGTGTCTGTGGTTTAAGAGGAGAGGCGGCACATCTACCACAGTAAATATTCATATTGACTTTTCATTGCGTTCTGTTTATTTTGTATTATGGGGACACTCAGCATGAACAACTTTCACATTCTATCTACCATAGTCTAAAGCATAACAGCATCTTGGCTGATAAATTGTTAACTTTCCTTCATCCAATGCTTTCATGGAAGAAACATTTTAACGCACCACCACCACTTGCTCCTGAAATGGCCTGCATTTTCCCATTTGCAAAGCACATGAATGCACACAGTAAATCACAGTTCCAGGATCCCTGTATTATGACCAACTGCAATAACATCTGCCTTAAAGTCTCTGCTTGCATGGAGATCCCACACAGCCAAGCACCAGAACTATGCTCTTTCAAGACCCTAGGATGGAAAGAATTATGGACAAAACTACCCACACATAAAAGGGTCAACAGACTCTTCCAAGATTATAGGGAAAACCCAAGTCTAGCCACAAACCATAACTCCAATATGTCACTCAATGGAGCAATTTGCAGGAAAACTAATGAAGCAGCCCCCAGATCTACTGATAGGGTTTGTTTGTTTTTTTAACTACAACAGCATTTGAATACAACAAGCATTTAGTGTAACAACTGACACCATACTGGGCTTAGGGATAGTAGCTTCTCTTTCCAAAACACCAGATATCTAATTTCAGAAATACTGGAATGAGCAGCATCCGTCAAAGGATGCACCAATTGGGATCATCACCACCACACACACTAACATATTCACAATTCTGCAAGTGCATTTGTGTAGCCAAACTGCTACCTACCACCCATGCAAAAGAGGTGGAACTTGTTCAGGGGAACTATGCAAAGGAAGTCTTTTAAGAAAAACCCTAAAGGGAGTAAAACCCACCCAGACAGCCCAGTGTGGACCGAGCATATTCTGCACTCATGGAATGCTAAGAGAGCAGAATGTGTGGGCATGTGCAAGAGAATGACTACTAGACTTGAGTAACCTAGAGTGCAACATACGTGATAGCACAATCCTATTCATCTCTAAGAAGCATATCCCATTGAGTTCTTACTCCCAGGTAAATAGGTTTACAATTGAAGCCTGTACTAGGCAGGAGTGCTCCACACTGCAACTTTTGTTTTTTCAGGTTGCACTATTTTTCAATTTTCAAATAGCTGAAGGCTGATGTAGAAGAACCAAACTGTTGTGAGCTGCAGGGCTATGAACAGTTAAAAATCAGCCACTGTAGAAGAGTGAAAGAAAAATGCATTGGCATTTTATCCCAGAGATTAGTGTTCATAAGTCAGCCTTTGTTCTCAGCATCATCTGACTACCCAATGGGAACAGCTTCACTTAAGACTGTTGAGAACATGGATCGATTGCTCCTCTAAAAAAGCAGCATCTACAACACAGGCAATGTTTAGATGACAGAAACTATATGATCAATGCATATTGCCTGCCACTGAACAGCTGAGTGCTATGGTGCAGGCAAACTCAGTGCTTGCTTATTTTCAATGCAGCAAGGATATGATAGTTGAGATTTCCTTGAAATGGTTTGTATTCAGAATTTGTTTCCTGTGGAAGAGGGAAGGCACACTCAAAAGATTTACCATATAAAAACCAGGCAAGGAATTATATATTTATCCAATCTAAAATTAAAAAAGAATCCTATGCAATTCACAGGAATTTTATAGATCTGAAATAATGAACATACATTTCTCAGGAAAGATACAATCCAGCATTTAGCAGCACAATGCTCCATCTGCACCACAATGGATGGTAATCTTGATGCAGATGCACAGACACCCTGTATTTGCAGCTTTAAAAATATGGGGGGGGGGCATTCCAGGTCTGGCTACTCGCAGCAGGGAAATGGAGTCAGCTCCGTATTAATGCTTTATAAAATGATGACACAGGTTCCTGAAATGGCAGAACATGTAGTTTTGCTACGATTTTTTTAAATGCTAAAGGAGTACTCCAACGTTTGATTTTAACAGCTGGGTAGCATATACAGCTGAGGGAATCGCTTTTTGGAATGTGTTCCTAAAATGCTGAGGAGTTGCGTCCAAATTCATGTACAGTTAGTAACTGCCTATTTACTGTACATACTTGCAAAAGCACCTTATGGAAATCCTTGCCTAATTACTTGAGGCTTTGTGCAAAAGTTCTATGGTTAACAACAGATGGTGTAGTTGGTGGCAGCTTTGTTAGAGTGTACTTTCAGAACTCATGACTAGAATAAGAGAAAGAGGTGTGATGGATAGGTGCAATCGAGTATGTTCCAAATTCACATAACCAAGCATGTATTTACATTTGATGTAGTTATATTTTAGTATAGGGACTCATGCTTTTTCTTTCTTTTTTACTGAATCTTGGAAAGTCAAAATAGCCTAATCATCAACTGTTTTCCAGTGACAATTGTGTAGTCAGGCAGAGTCCTGAATTATGGACGATGCCAGTTATCACAGACCATGCCAAATCATTTTCATGCTGCAGCAACAAACAGCTCTATCCCTGCAAATGGGTCAGTTCTGGAATGACAGGAATATGAATGATAAAGCTGCATAGGAAGCACAGAATGCTCTCCAGGGTTACCTCTGAGTAGTGTCCAGTAAGAACTACTTAACAGAAAAGAGATTGCCATATACTATAGTGTGGGATCAGAAGCAGGTACATAAAGAACCACATTCCTCAAATGCAACACACAGAAACCTAGTGACAGCTCTCACAGCATTCAAGAACTCCAAATAAAGCAAGAGCAAACCAATTGTTCAAAAGTCTAAGTTCTAGTTTTCAAGTAATCAATTTCATACGGAAATGCGAATGGCAGTGGCAGCCTGCTACATCAGGCATGCACCAGATGAATTCAAATTCAAGGAAGTACAGACACTGCAGGAAAAGGACAAGGAAACCTGCTCAAAAAGCCACATTATCTACTACCAACATTTATTTCTGTTAAAGCAGATTATAAATCAGTACAAATATATAACTTACGTTTGCTTGTAAGGCCAAGTTTTACGAGTAAAATTAAAAATGAGATGGATTTTCATGATTTGCTGAGGAAGAACATGGAATAGCTGCAGTCTAGCCACAAGCTTTCACACAGAACAGTGGGGGGAAAGCTTTCTTTTAAAAAAATACAAAATAAAATCTAAACTCTATTCAATGCACATAAAATGGGTTCCTAAGTAGACCTGATTGTAGATATGATTACAGTCAACTTACCACAGTAGTGTTAAAACAGATTCAAGACAAGGAAACTGTAGCAGTATATGAAAAAACCTATATGTACTCCAATATGGTCTAGTTTGAATTATATTTTTAAAAAAGATAGAATTTACCCATTGTTTTTAAACCAAGACAATACTGCTCTTAAAACTACTCCACTGTGATTTTTTTTGAATTGGTCATGATTCATGATTGTTGTTGCAATATGCTACTTACAATGATAGGACAAGAACAAGCTAATAACTCTGCTCCCCATTCTACTCTCGTATTACTGACCATAAGAATCAGTGATAAATCAATCTTATGTACAATTTTACATCCAACCAACCCCCTTTTATACCTTTGGCAAGATTACTTACAACTCATTCAGCTTTTATTACCTAGAACTATTTAAAATAATCTAAAATGCATAAAAATAAAGATTTTGGCTTTATTTTATATATAATAATTATTGTGTTACTCAAAATGGAAGCTCATCCTTTTTTCCACAGACGTCATATGCTAAGCAGCTCACTTCTTCCCATTCCCCAGCTGAGCTTGCATCTCCCTGGCTACTCCTCCCTCTTTCCCCCCACTCAGAGGAATGGCTCACTCACAGGAAGGTAGACAGGCACCTCCTGAAGATAGTGGGCGACTAATTTGCTTCTCATCTTACGAGGTCTTCTGAAGTTCTGTGCGAGGAAAGGGCTTCAGGGCTCATTTCCCTTCTTTAGCCCTTTTGAGGTTTCCTTTGCCATTGAAGCTCCCAAGCAGGAATGCAAGCGGCCCAGGGACATTTCCTAGATTTCCCAATAGTTGTGTGGTTGGGGCTTGGAGTGTATACCCCCCACCCCACCCCAATTGTTCCCTCTCTCTATGCCCACTGATTGCATGGGGAGACCAGCAATGGCGCATATGCTGCTCACTCGTCCCCCTCTGCCCCCTTGTATCCCCCTTCCACCCAACCCAATTCCAACACACATACATACAGACTTAAGTACAAAGCCACAGGACTGCTTAAAGTTCAATCTCAAAGGTCTTCTGCAATTCACTCGAGAAAGGGTTAGTCGGAGACGGGTTGGTGCGCTGCTTCGATTTGCTTTCCAGTGCCGCCCATTGCGCTTCAAACGGATCAACCTGCTGGGCAGTTGCAGGCGGCAGTACATGCTTGTCCTCTGTGGGCCATTTGGCAGTGTCCACACCGTTGAAAGCAGCCGACCCGTTGAGCTGCTGGGGAGGAGGTTTGAAAAAAGGACTGGCAGTAGCACTGTTAGTTTCGTACTGGGGGAATGTCTGCTGCTTTATAAGACTAGGCGACTGGTGAGAGTGGGATCCTTGAGTGTGGCTTGCCGTGCCAAACACGTTTGCTACCATCTGGGAAGGGGTGATTCCAACCACCGGCACGCTTGGGGCAGAATAGGGCATTCCGTTTGCTACAGCGTATGGCTGAGTCGGGATAAACGCTGGTTGCATGGGCTGGACCACACCGACAGGCACAGGCTGAGATGCAATGAAGGTGCTGCCTGGAAAAGCTGGGGCTGCTTGAGAAGCCACAGGAGGCTGGAGGAGTGGCTGGGGAGCTGGAGGTGGCTGCGGCTGCTGGGACCGCACAGTTTTGGACACCTCTTCCAACCAGCGGTCTGCCTCAGAGGGAGTACGTCTGTGGTTCGCCTGGAACAGATTCGGTGAGGCAGCTCCTGAGTTGGTACTCCACTCGGAACCTATGAAGGAAAACAGAAGTTAGGGTAAGATCTCAGCAAGGGATAAGCTTCATCCTGTTTCTAATCACTGCTGCTTGATAAAGGATCTAACCGAGACCTTGAAGAAGTTCCAGTTTCCAACCATAATTGGATCAGGCTGTTCAGTTTCATAACAGCAGTTGAGATCACTAAAACTAATACAGCAGGTTTGATTAATTGGACAAATGTGAACTTGCACTTGTTCCTTCTGGAGTTATGTCCGAAGACAGACTTTACAACATCCAGTCCCACTTTCAAAGTAAGAGAAAATATTTAACACCCATTCAGTTTCAGTAGAATAGCTCCTCATTCTAAAGCTCAGTAAAGGAAAAGTGCAAGCCGTGGTAACTGGACTACAGGAATGTACCAGATTGCCAGCTCCTAGGCCAGGGGTTGTGATTTATTTATTTATTGGCTCCAGGAGCCAGAACTTAGAAATAGGCCAACTTTGAAAGGGAGATGGGAGATGGGAGCTATCCTCCTGTCAGTCACATGGCATCACAACTGACAGGTGGGTTGCCCCTTCCACCGGTCAAATTACAGATGGGAGAAACTGCTGCAAAGAGCACCCAAGTCCTGAGACCAGCACTAATCGGGATCACCCCTTCCTCAAATAGAAGGAATGAACCTGCCTACCACTGAGTTTGGGTGCACCTGCACTGCAGGCAGCTCTCTGATATGCTTGACTCAGAATAATCACTCCGATGACTGATGCTCATTGCTGAGTCTCAGCTCTCCACAGCTAGCATAGCTGTCAACCTTTCCCTTTTTTGCGGGAAATTCCCTTATTATAGCATTGGGAAACAGCAGGGATGGTTGACAGCTATGACAGCTAGTTGTCAGGTACTCTGGGCGATCAACAACATGGCTTTGGTCAAGCCCTGCTTTTACCCATATGCTATCAGGTATGGGTGTGGTATGACCTGCCCAAAACGTCATTGTGGACCTAAAGGGCCAAGATTGGCCCGCAGACAGACTGTAGGATCCCCACTCGCCCTAGGCCAAATGAAATGCTAATAAGGGAAGGATAGTATAGCACATGGCATCCCAAGCAGGCACTAGGGAATTTATGCTCCCCACTTTGGAATCGGGGAGACTGCCAAACATGATGTGCCCAATCACCAATTACAAGCCGGAGTGTGTGATATCTGTACTGACTGCTAAATAAATAAACTCTATGACTTGGAATTCACAATTTGCAAAACTGGCATGATAGTTTGAAACTGTACTTACTGACAGCTTGTTGCATTCGTTCTTTCCCTTCCTTCACTTACACTCCTTGCTTACGCTTTCTACGCAATTCAGTCTGTTAACCTCTGTCTAATTGCTCTGTAATATTCAATACTTAACATTTCAGTTTCTTTTAACTTGTTTCAACTTAATACTTCTTTTCTGGATCATGCCTTATTCCCACCCTCTTCTCTGCAAAGGCTAAACCCCAGCCTCCTCCTCTATTGAGTTTCTTTACTCTTCAAATCTGAAAGGGCATGTTAGTATTGTCCAACAATCCCCAACTTAAACAGATTTTGATGCTTCACCTTGGAGCTGCTTCTGGGTCTTTTCTTCCAACTATTTATTTTCATTAATTTTGTTACATTTATTATCCTGCCTTCCTTCCATCCATCGTGAGTCCAAGGCAGTGTATATCTGTTTCCCAGGCTGTTATCCATCCAGGCACTGACCAGACTGCGCCATCAGATGAGAAGCTGTAGCTCAGTGGTAAAACTTGTATGCTTTGTTCCATAAAGCATGAAGTTCTGCCCCTGCCTTCTGGCTTACAGAACCTCAGATAGCATTGTAGGCTTCTGTAAGGACTCTGCTTCAAATCCAGTCCTGTTGGATCAGACCAAAGACCCCTCTAGTCTCACAGAGCCCAACCAGATGCTTGTGGAAAGCCTACAACTAGGTTCTGAGTGCAACAGTGCTCTCCCCATGTGTTATTCCCAGAAACTGTTATTCAGAGGCACACTGACTTCAACAGTGGAGGCAGTAAATCTGAACATCTATTGACCAAAAAAGGGTGTACAAATTTGGCTTGGCTCAGTAGTCAGCAATCACTGGACTTCAGCACTGATTCTTCACTTTGCCCAAGTCCTCTACGCATGCCAGAGGATTCTGGGTAGGTCACATGATGCTCTGTAGTTTAGAGAACGAGCAGCACAAGTCTTATGCTGCTTCTACGTGCTCCAAAAATGCTTCAACAATGATCTGTGCAATAGGAATCTCATGCTGCACTGAGAAACAGGTGTTTTAGCCAAACAAAGTACAGTGTGAAAAATACACTTCCCATAAGTTCTGCACAATTGATGGAGAACTTCAGGGAGGGATCTTTGTCCTCACAGGCATCATGCTGTGCCAAAGGTCTGAGCTACTTGCCCATGGTAAGCAGAAATGTGGAGGCCCAGCCAGACACAACTGGCACAACCAACCTGTGGCTTTCCACTGCAGCAAGGTACAACCTGTATGCATTTTTTATGCAACTGGGTAAATGTATCTGGCAACCCTTGCTAAAATGCATGCATACATGCATTTAAGACTGTACGGATGTTTGGGAAGTATTGGTATGCAAACAGTGATCATGTCTGGTACATTACAGTAGTTTCATCCTTTGCTAGAGTTTAACTATGAACTGCACTTCAGGGGTGAAGTCAAACTACTGTGTTAGCAGCACCAAAGTGACCTCTTCAGGGTGTAAGCATGGTCAGAGTGGATGGAGGTCCTGGGCTCCCCAGACGACAAGACCCCCCTCTCGACCTCGCTGATATGGCCCACAGGAAAGCAGAGCAATGAATTTGGCACTAGCCTGGCTGCAGGAGTTGCCAGAAGGAGGCATAAAAGGCGCCATCCAACTGTCTTAGGAACTCCATTCCGGATTTGTGTAGGATTTACGCCTTAGCCTTTTCTTCTCCTGAAGATATCCCACAAGGCAGAGGAGGTTTAGGACCAGAGTTTTCCTTCTCCTAGATAGATTACCCTCCCAGGTTGACGAGTCCCATGTGCCCTGCTACAGTGCCAGCTTTCAATTACCGAATGGTGTCAGATGTATCCTGGCTACTAAAGTAGTCTTGAAATTCTTATCCTCTATCAAGCCAACTAAATGTTTCCCTAGATACTGAAGTAAAAGTACAAAGCTGCACCTCAAACATCCTTGAACACCTATTTATTATTCCTACAACTGTCCCTGGATGGTGATGATGCAAGGGAGAGCCTTGCTGGTGGTGGCACCCCAGATTTGGAACTCCCTCCCTTCTAAGATAAGACTAATGCAGACACAGTTGAGCTTCCTGCACCATGGCTATTTGCCCTGGCCTTTGCAGGAATGTAATGCCAGATTGGATTGGATTCCCCTACCCCCAAATTGCAATTCCTCTGCCTTGCTTTATGCATATTTTATTGTTATCTTCTCTGGAATTGCTTTTTGTAGCGAAGAGTGAAACAGAAAGGCTGTAAATAAAATAAATGGATTCCTTTGCTTTACCTCAAACCAGATGGCTTTGGATATTAAAAACCCCCAAGCAATGCATTAGATGAAAGATCCCTCTAATCCAGCACCACATATTTCAACCCTCTGAAAGCAACACACAGGATCTATGCCCGGTCTTACCAGAAAGAGTGGCTGCGGCTCTAGTTTTAGCAGCAGCTGGAGCAGCAGGGGCAAGAGCCCAAGGATTGGTTTCACGAACTGGTATTGCTGTGGGCGCTACAGTAGTTTGAGCTGGTTTAGCAGTAAGCACACTGAAGGCAGAGGCAGTGCCATTAACTAAAATGGGAGCAGACAACATCAATGCTGTTAATTCATGCAAGGCATGCAGGTGACTGGGATGTTAAAAATAAATGTATGATTTCTGCCAACATGCAACACACATCAACATCACAGCCACTCTTTCACACTGTTAATCTACTGACATTTTCTACGATGCAAATTACATTTCCTGTTGACTCAATTGTTAAGACAACCAAGTAATTTTTAACTATTTTTCCCCAGCAGAATGCAAATAAAATGACCTCCACATTTTATACTCAAATGTAACCCGATCTGTTCTTTTCATAACCTAATCAAAACAGTTAAACTACAGTGGTACCTCAGGTTACATACGCTTCAGGTTACAAACTCCGCCAACCCAGAAATAACGCGTCAGGTTAAGAATTTTGCTTCAGGATAAGAACAGAAATTGTGCTCTGGTGCCACAGCAGCAGCGGGAGGTCCCATTAGCTAAAGTGGTGCTTCAGGTTAAGGACAGTTTCAGGTTAAGAATGGACCTCTGGAACAAATTAAGTTCTTAACCCGAGGTACCACTGTACTTCATCTGCACTGAAAATTCAAAGCCATTAATTACAGACTTCTATTATCCTACCCACAAGTTTAAATTTAAAGTGTCCATGCAAAACCAAAGGACGTAAACTTCATGATCCACACATTCTTACTTCTTCCTCTTTCCCCCCTATTTATGACTATTTTTAGGATTACTTGCTTGACCATGAGCAACATTCTTACTTCTTGAGCACTAAGGGTGTGGTTTGAATTGAGAAAGTGTGCAACAATTTGAACTGTAAAGATATTCTGGCTAATGAAATCAATTTCTACTCTACAACCTTGAAATTCTAATCACATTTTGTCTTTCACCAAAATTCATTGGGATTATTATTGGTCTTAAGTTACTTTGAGCAAAGGTATCAAAACTTTGAAGTTGCACCTCATTTAAATCAACACACAAATTGTTTTCAAGGCTAAAAATGTGATCTTCTCTTTGAAACCATTTTATATAATTAGTTGAATGGTTTTGGATGGGTACTCATCTTTCGAGGAAATGGCTACAAAGCATATAAAATGAGCAAAGCATAATGACTTCAGAGACCAACAAGGCAGTGGCAAGACGAGACATTAAAGCAATGGTGGCGGAGGAAAGCAGCATTGCATATGTAACAAACATCATGAATGCACCCGAACTTAGAGAGGACACACCTTGAAAAGCAGGAGACTGTGGTGCAACTACAGTGACTGGTTTTGTCATAGGGGCAGAAGTGAAAGGGTCCTCCGACGGTGTGCTAAATGCATTTGTAATCTGGGAGCATAGGGAACTAATGCTATCCACTTCTCCTTCAACCTCAGGAACTGAAAATAAGAATAAAGATTGCACAGGAATGTAGTCAACTGTATGGACAGGGCACATTCTTCTCCCCTCCCCCCACTCACATGATATTTCTATGGCTATGCAATATTGGATTGGCCCTAATTTAGCAATACTTAACAACCCCACATACACAAGAACTAAGTGTTTAATTCATTCCTCTGTGCAAGCACATGAATTAAAATATGCCAACTTAAACCAAGATGCTCATGACCCAGACATTCAAACCATACATTTCTACCTCTGAATGTGTTCCATGTAGTTCAAACTGAAAAGGTATTTAACAATAGTAAATATTATTGGGCTAGGTATGTATAATACAGTGGAACTTTGGTTGTCGAACGTAATCCATTCCGGAAGACCGTTCGACTTCCGAAACATCTGACAACCGAGGCACAATTGCCAGTCGGCAAAATCCATTTAAAAAATGGAGAAACACAGAAATATTATACAGAGGAAAGTTGATAGAAGTTAAGGTCACAATGTAAGTACACTTTGGTGCAGAGCCAACAACAAAATTGGTGCCTGACACTGACATTTCAAGAAAGAAATAGTGAAGGAACGAGGGGTAGAGGATCATAACATCTCTTTATAGAAATCTCTCTCAAATGTGCTGATCAAGTGAGCTCAAACTGCATCCAAGTGTACTGAGGACATGGGGATAAATTTTGCCCTACCTGAGTTTTTCATGGGGAAGTCGCTCTTCCTCTGCACCGTTGAAGGGAGCTCATTTATTCGCAATGAGAGCTGTCGTTTAAATGGGGACATCTTCTGGCTAAGAGCAGGGAAACCTCTGAACGATCCTTGTCTGGCTAGTTGCTCTATGGGAGCGTGTCTTCGTGGGATAGCATGGGGGTTATTTGACTCTTTGTCAGCAGAGGATGCAACCTCAGCACTGGGAGAGGTTGGGGAACTTGGTGATGGGGCTGTATTGCCAGGTACAACACTCGACACCACCGCTTTCACATCGGTTTCAACTGCGAGAAAAAAATAGCAGGAAAAAATTAACACAGGCATATTGTTTTAAAAATTCCATCAGTTTAAGCATTCCCAATGGAATAATCTTCCCTCGCGTACTGTATTGCAGTTTCTCCCAGTCCCCTCCCCACAAGCCAATTTGGGGTGGGTGGGCAAGGGGAGGTGAGTAGGAGAAAGCCCCATTGCAGTAGTGGAAGTCCGTGCACAGGCTTCCACTATCAAGACCAGTTAGCAGAATCTGGTCTTCAGTGTGTCATTCCAGATAATGAAACTAAAGTTTGCAAACATCATATCAGAATATTGTGTTCTACATTAAGCATTTTCTAGGCATATTTGAATTAAATGTGGTGAAATGAGCAACAGTACGCCAAGATATGGGACAGAGAAGCTCATTTAAATGATTTGTTCGATAATAGCTCCAAGACCTGCCGCCTTCTTCCACTTCTTAATTTACACACTTCCCAACTGTATTGGTGCCTATGCCCCACATGCCTCTGAGGGAAACTAACATTCTCATTTAAAGGGCTGGGTGGAGGGAACCTAATATGTGGGGGGCAAATATATGTCTACAAGTCAAGAGTGAAAATATAAGTGTACTAGAAGATTATCTGCTCTATCTTGTCATAAAGATGCAACCATTGTTTGCGAGTCTATGTATTAAGACAGCTTCTATTCTTAACCAACCAGGGAAATCATTATTACTGTTTCCGAGATCACTGGCTCTGAAGTGTTGCAGGCCATGAAATCTGCAGGCACTCCTTTAGTATTTAAGAAACCAAAGCATTAGACTAGGAGTGGCAAAACTTTGGCCATCCAGAGATTGCTGAACTACAACTCCTACCAGTCCCAGCAAGAATGGCCAATGGCAAGGGATGATGGAAGTTGTAGCACAGCCCTTTCTAGAGGATCAAAGGTTCTTCATGCCTATATTAGACAAATCAAGCTCAGAAACATGGGAAATTAAGGAGTTACACTAATGCTTCCTCCTCAATCTAATGCACAGAATACACCACACATTATATCTGTTTCTGCAAAATCCAAAGCTCTCAGGGGCCTACTGAGGATATTTTAGGTCCAAAACCTTATCAATGAAGTAATTTTGCAGTAGGGTTCATAATTTCACTGGTATTTAGAATGACAGGCCAGGTAAAATGGTAGCTTGAGTCAGCAGAGCTTCCAAATAGCCAGACTTGTACCCCATTACCTTTTGTGTCTTGTATCTGCCTCATGCCTTCCTCTCTTTCTGCTTGTTCAGTTGCTGTAGTAACCCTGAAAGACCCCTCTCTTGTGAATGTGGTTCTGCTGGCATCAAAGGTGGCAGTCACCCCACACTCCTTCTCTCTCTTTTGCTTTCGCTCCAAGCAGGCTGCAAACGCACAGCCAACTGCATGACTCAACCTCTCTCCCTGAAAAGATATTGCGTCATTTAGAAACCAAAATGGAACTACATATTTCCTCCAAACATTGCCAAATGATAGCTGGCACTCAATGCAAGCTTCCCTTCTCTGTACAAATTCTGGTCAGCAGAATTCAGAACTATTACATCCAGTTAAAGCACTGATTATTAGAGACATGAGACATACACATGGATTAAGACTTTAAATATATATATTTTAGCTGTCAGGTGTTAATGCTGTTCAGTCAGTTCATATACTGAAATATTGGTGCTATAAAATCCATAATGCAGATACGATTTTTAAAAATAGCAATTCATGCTCTGTAAGCACATTAGTTCCTTGTTTGTATTAAGAAACATACATGATTTACACTAGCTACAGCATTTTAACATTCCAGTTTCAAATATCTGAGCCTGTTGAATGCACTGCTCTTAAATGACAAGATTGCCACAGGAAAGCTAAATTTCTCTAGACAAGTGGCATGATTTGGAAATGGCCTCAAGAAGAAGAGGAAGAGGAAGAAGAAGAAGAAGAAGAAGAAGAAGAAGAAGAAGAAGAAGAGTTTGGATTTGATACCCCGCTTTATCACTACCCGAAGGAGTCTCAAAGCGGCTAACATTCTCCTTTCCCTTCCCCCCCCCACAACAAACACTCTGTGAGGTGAGTGGGGCTGAGAGACTTCAGAGAAGTGTGACTAGCCCAAGGTCTCACCCAGCAGCTGCATGTGGAGGAGCGGAGATGCGAACCCGGTTCCCCAGATTACAAGTCCACCACTCTTAACCACTACACCACACTGGCTCTTGCTTTTCTGTGATCCTAAAAGAAGCTTACCGTGTCCTTTACAGCCATAAAGCAGTGACATATCCAGCGTCGTGTTGTGCCATCTCGACAGATGTAAGAAAATGCCCTATCAAAATTCCTGTCTGGAGCACAGAAAGAAACCTTCTCTATTGTCTGATCAACTATAAGGTCCTAAAGAGAAAAAAACCCAAGAAAGATGATATAAGAAATTCAAATCATTACAGTAGCATGGAATATATCACACGGTACATTTCTAGATTTCCTTCTTCCCTCTATCGGGTTAATACCAAAGTTGTACCTTTTAGTCTGCCTGATATATTTGCTTTATATATTTCCACATATATTCCACGGGCGACTTAAAAAAATTACTTTGGCTTCTCTTCAAAGGTCTGTGCAAGTGTATCCTCAAAATTATTGTACTGATTGGAGATTCAATGTTTGGAGACCTGTACTAATTTATCCAACCACCAAGGGGCAATATTACAATCAATTTCCCACATGAGCTGAAATATTACCATCAAGCATTATACAGTGTAGTAGCAGAGTTTAGAATAACAGCTGTAATATTGGCATTTTTAAGCTAAGTTGTTTATTAAGCAGCACCTGGCTCTCAAGCATCCATGGCAAAGTTCAACTGCATTTTAAAATAGTTAAATAAAAACATCAGCAGCTCTGGAGAGAGTTTAGTTTATGGAAACAGAGGGCAGGTGAACCATTGGAAACACAGGACTTAAATCAGGTGTGGGGGAACTTTGGCCCTCATGCTGCTGTAGTGCAGCCCTTACCACTCCTGCCAAATGGCCCTGCTAGCTCAAGCTGATGGGAGCTGGAGTCTAACAAAATCTGGAGGACCACAGGCTTCCAATTCCTGACTTAGACAAAACTATAATAGTAAAAGGCATAATAACAACAACACTTGACTTACGTGCATTCAAAGCATTTCAGATTCATTTTCAGGTAAAAAACCAGATATGCACGTTTGCTAAAGATGCCACTGCCAATCAGGGGGTGCTGGGGGGTTATTTTGTCATTAAATTTAGGGGGTGGGGGTGCAACGCTTCGCCTCCCTTGCCTTACCTCTGCTCTGCTGTTTTCAACCCTCTGTCCCTCAGGCTGTTTCAGATACTGAAAGTTAATTGGGGGGGGGGTCTTCAATTCTGGGAAGGCAGCCAAGAGTCGCTTCCCCTCTGTACTCTTTTTTTTGTCAGAAAATAAAATGCACATAGATTCTTCATCTCCACTTTATAATGAAAGTGGCAAATTAATGTTTACCAAATCTGCACACATCTGGTTTGGGCCCTTGGTAGCCCTTACAACAACTCTACATTACACTGTAAGTGGGGAGCTGAGAATGGGGGACATCTATACAGCAGGCTCTTGCCCAACAATTTGAATCATTAGCTTGCCAACTCGCATCTTATTCTTTTTCACTATGCAACACATCAAATTGACTCTGAACCTGCATGGGCTCTGCACTTGCACAGTGGGTATTAGTCACATGTATAAATATAACCATTGCTGGAACAGTTTCCTTACGCTTCAATGTACATCATTTCCACAGCTGTCCCTGGGATGCAGCTGCCTTCCACACTGACACAGAGGATCGAGTTAGCAGAGAGAGAGAGTTGTATCATTTGTAGCATCCCAAACAGGGCCACTGCAGGGTATGATCCATCACAGAACCTCCTTATATTTGACATTAAATGGCAGCTGCAGCAGAAGCAAACCTGTCCTTGATTGGCATTATTCCCCTTTGCAGATACCTCCATATATTACTACTTTTTTAAAAAGGGAGGAGTAGGGAACAAAGAACAAAGGTGACCCCCCCCCAGCCTACTGAAGTCACTGGCAAGACTCCCACTGATCTCTGTGTGCTTACTGGGGAAAGGGACAAGCTGGGCTGCCAATTTTAAAAGAGTAACTGTAACCCTCCTGCAATAAAATAGGATGGGACAAATATCATGCAAACATCATTTAAAACTAAAAATAGGATTGGACACATTTGGGTATTCAACTAAAAAGCCATATGCAGTTTTTAAAATATGCACCTTTGGCATATGAATTAGCATATAAAGCGATATACAAATCATTAATTTTAATGCTCTCGCTTCAGTAATGCCTTAGAGATATTTTAAAGATTGAAAACATTGATTGAGAATTAATCTGAATTGCACTGGTTTCTAGAGCCTTCAAATAATACCTTCCTCACATATTTTATTCATTTCTCACTGCAATATTTTATTTTATTTTACTTATTTTAAAAAAAATATTGCCCTTCATCCAAAGATCACAGGGCAGTTTACAATATAAAAACACAAAAATACACATCGTAGCAAACGTAAAAACAAACAAAAACAAAAATCCTCACACAGATTTTCAAAATCTTAGGATGCAGCAAGAATGATTTCAGATCAATCACATATCTGTATGCAGTTTAATCTCTTTCAGCTTTTTTGCAGGGAAAGAACAGGGTGAAACTGTTGCC
The DNA here is from genome assembly GCF_009819535.1 of Lacerta agilis. NCBI lineage: Eukaryota > Metazoa > Chordata > Lepidosauria > Squamata > Lacertidae > Lacerta > Lacerta agilis. The sequence continues at coordinate 43,563,564 of NC_046312.1, read as the reverse complement.
TTCTCCTTATTTATTGCTATGACAAAAAACACTTTTCAAGCAAAACAAGAATTCAAAGGACCTAAGTTCACAAAGGCAGAAAAAGCCAAATAAAATTTGAGCCATATGTAATTAGCATATTTCATTCATTGAACTAGGCATGCAATAGAAGAAGCAGTGAGAACTACAGTGATTATCTGTACAGTTTATGATGGTTCCAAACCCAGCAGTGTCTAACCTTTGTTTTCTCATCAACAACTCTGAGTCCATCCGCTGAAACCCACAGGACGGCTTTAACTGCCTTCTTTCCGCTCTTGCAGGGAAGAAAAAGAAAGAAAAACAGTATTACTGCTGTGCTGTCAATAAGGCCGAATGCAGACTTCCTCTTTCCAAGAAGCACAAAAGTCAGTGTGCAGATGATATCCAACTTCAGTAGGAGTGCCCAAAGCCAGATATTCAGACCAAACAACAAAACCTCCAGAGAATCAAGCTGAAGCCAGCCTTTCAAGAACACAATGCAAAAGGAAGGGGGGAAAGAATAGAACAGGATGAGTCAAGTATGTTAATACATTCAAAGAAAGGCAAAGAATTCAAGCTTAAATTCTTTACCTGTTTAAACACCAAATAAACTGTCAGTTAACACTGACGCTTAAGGAGTTACACCACAAGTAGCCTTTTTGCTGCCAGTTTTAGCAACAAGCATTCTAAGTCTGTCTTCCCATCACCCCAATGTTCTGTCCCATGTCTCGTGCAGTAGCGCTACCATCAAATGTGGAAGTACTTCACAGGATCGTAGACAACACAGGATTGGGAAATTAGTTCCATTTCTCCTTGCAAAATGGAACTTTTGCCCCTCCCCCCATATACCCCCTAAATCTGTTCCATGGGCTCTTCCATATTGGGCAAAAGTATTCCAATTTAATTTGGTTTGATTTGTAATAATTTGGAAAATTAATAAAAACAATTCAGAAAAAAGATTCCTGCATTGCAGGAGGTTGGACACTCTCACCTTCAGGATCCCTTCCAACTCTACAAGTCTATTATTCTACGCAATTTTCAAATGACCCATAATGTGTGTGTGTATTGTATGCATTCGTTGGCTTTGACTGGTCAACTAAACTTGGGGGGGGGGGTAGCTGAAGGGTCTCAAAGCCTTTGTGAGTTGGGGACTTCCCCTGCATGTGAAGAAAGGCTCTGGAGGATTGAGCAGACAAAACTAAGAGTGGTCCAACTGTTAAGAAGGCCGTTTCTGCGCATAGTATAGAGGGAGTTGAGGGGCAGGTGGGGCTTATCAACGGTAACCCATCTAGCAGAAGGGAAACACTGGTCCTAAACCTCCACTGCCTGCAGGATATCTTCAGGAGAAGATAAGGCTAAAGAGTAAACCCTAGGACAGTTGGATAGCGCCTTGTATTCCTCCCTCTGGCAACTCCTGCAGCGAAGCTGGTGCCAAATGTGTTGCTCTGCTTTCCATTGGACCACATCAGCAAAGCTGGGGGGCGTGTCTTGTTGTCTGGGCAGTCCAGGACCTCCATACACACTGCCCAGGCTTGCGCCCCAGGGAGGTCACTTGGGTGCTGCTAACACAGCAGTTTGACTTCACTCCCAGAAGTCACTCCATCAATCTCTCCAGACAGATGGATGCCAACAATTGTGTTTTTATGCTTTGTAAGACATCCTGAGTGGGCTCAGCTCTAACAGTTAGCCTATAAATGTGTGAGTGACTTATGGGATCTTTTATTGACTAAGCAAGATGGCAAATACTTCAAGCCCCAACAAAATTCCTGTTACAGTTCCCATTCCTAAATGTCCCAGGGCTATTGCCTGAAGCCTGTTCCCTTCTTTGGAGATGCGGCAATCCCATTATCTAGGAGTGGGTTGCAAAACCCCTCTGACATTTTAGAAGGAAGCAAACATATCACTATTCCTTTTTCCATTTCCCCTTATCAACAGAGAAGATCTCACCTACTGATACCGGCCTAGGGCTAATAAAGTTCCTCACAGCTACCCTATTAATTGTTTGGAAGAGTCCTAGAGACTAACTCCACTCCGTGACACTGGGAGATTTAACCTTTTATCCTATAACATATAGCTTAGATTGTTTAACGTGACACTAAATAACAAGTGCTAAGATTATTGCAACACTATTTTGATGTGATGCAGTTTAGCTGGTCATGTTCTCCATGTATGGTATTATAATCTAAGCAACATTTATGATTTTAAATACTGTTTATTTGGTATTTCAGTGCAAAGTGTTTGCTGGGATGAACGGGAATGGGCCGGCTGTTCAGATTCATTACACACCTACAATTCCTGAATTCACAGAAGGGTGTGCTTAGTTTCACGGCAGGGGTGGTAGTGTTGGCATTAAGAGAATTTGAAATGTCATACTAGATGCGTACCTGTCTCACCTAGATGCCTTAACAGAAGCATATGTTTAATACTTGAAGTAACATGTAGCTATTGATTCATAGTTTTAAAAATGAGTTTTTGCCAAAAGCACATGATAGTATTATGAATTTTCCTTTGATGATTTAATAGTGGCCTACCGGAGCCACTACTTATTTCTTCATTTGAGACATGCAAGGATCAGAGACTGAACAACTGGACGGCCTAGATTGATACAGTAACTAAAATACTGAGCTAGGGATTCTCACTTTGAGATTCAACACTGCCAAGAAATCATTAAGTGCTGTGGTATATTTTCAAAGGAGGTAGCCAACTAGTCAGCGCTCACAGCAGAAAATGAAAAAAATAAATAGCCCAGTAGCACTTTCAAGTCTACAGAAAATGTATTGTTATAGGATTACAGGATTGGCTTAGACGATATTTTAGGTCTCCAAGCCTGTGGTTTTCTATCTGCATGTTAGGATTTTAGGTAGTGATTAGAAGTGATGAGACCAGTTAATGACTCTAGCAAGCCTCTTAAAGACCCTTTTTAGTTGGCCAAGAAGAGTGTGTTGTCTATAGTTTACTACCTAGGCAGCTATGACAAGAGAAACTGGTTTCAAGGATATAACAGTATTATTGTGTAAGCTTAATGGATTACCAAAAGTGAAGTTTCTAGTGATATGGACTCTAGCCCAAAAAGGGTTATGTCATAATAAATGTGTTAATCTTTAACAACTCTCTCCATTTCCCAATGTTTTCCTAACAACAACCCTGTGAGGCAGGTTATTTTGAGATAGTGACTGGCCCAAGGTCTTTGTGAGTTTCATGGGAAATTTATTCCTGGTCTCCCAGGTCCTTGTCCACTTACAATCCCTCCACCTTATTCCACATTCTGGGACGGGGGACGGGGGGTTTGACTATAGAAGGGAGTAAGTTGGAGGAGGGGAATAACCCTTTCCCATAGGTCTGTTAGGACCTTTAAAATTACCGGTAAGCAAGGAAGGAAGGAAGTGTGTGAACAGTGGCAAGTAATTCATGAGGTGCCTTGCTCCATGACTGACATGTGAGCCTTTCCCAGCTGTTGCCCTTAACTTCTGGCATGCTGCAAAAAAGTCTGGCGGCAATTGCAACTTTCTCACCAATTTCTCAATGCAGATTGAAAGAATTGTGTCCCAGCATAATCTTATAGAAGACGACACACAAATAAGTATGGCAAGACAGACAGTTAATGTACAGAGAAACACAGCTCTGAATGGGCGTGGTACAGCCTTTTATGATCCTCTGCCTGCTGTTGTCCACTCTCTTTCAACCAGAGACAAGAGACAATGCCAGCATGTTCCAGAGATTTACGCTCAGCGGGATTTTGTAAAGAAAATATTTTTGAGTTCTCTGTTTTTAGTTCAATTTTAAATGCCATTTTTTTTAATTACAGCAATTTTCTAGCAAAATAAATGCACATTTAATTATTTAAAATTAAGCTTAAAAACTCTCTCTCTCATGGTTTGAGCTCATTCTGTCCCCCCACCCCCAAACCCCGTTGTTGTTGTTGTTGTTGTTGTTGTTGTTGTTTTATAAACAAGAATGTTATACAAATAAGTATACCAAGTTTTCTCATAAAAAATTCCTTCCAGTAGCACCTTAGAGACCAACTAAGTTTGTTCTTGTGCATGCACACTTCTTCAGATGCATGCATGCACACGAAAGCTCATACCAAGAACAAACTTAGTTGGGCTCTTAAGGTGCTACTGGAAGGAATTTTTTTATTTTTTATTTTGTTTTGACTATGGCAGACCAACATGGCTACCTACCTGTAACACGTTTGCTCATGTTATTTGTATATCACAAAAATAGAATAGTAAATGTGGAAAGATATCTATAACATATGTTTCATTATTAGTCAATGTATGAGTTTTTAATCCTGCCTTGCATGCATGCTGGCCCCACCTCACAACATAGCAATGAATACTGCCCCCTCCCTTAAAGGGGACTCCTACCCATGTTTGCTTAAATGCAAATAGAAGCATCAATGAGTACATTAACCAGGTTGTGTGATTTGTTCAAAGCTTCCATTCACATTCAGATTAAGACAGGTAGAAGCTTAGATCTTCTCTGCTCAACACAGGAAGGCCTGGGACTGAGCAGGCAAGGAAAGGGGTGTTTGGGCTGGTGGCAGCATGTGAAGCCCTATGCACTCAACACCAATTGCTATTTCCTGTTCAGACATAATGTCTGAACGGGGCTTCTGACACAAGGCAATGCTATACTGGGGATGTAACTCCTTACAGCACAAACACAACGAGGCATTAAACTTACTTTTCCAAAGAAGCCTTTGAAGAACTTCCTTTCCTGGAGGAACAGGGGGGACAAGTCGAATGCTATTACTGTAGGTAGCTAAAGTGTCCCAGGGTTTTAAACCAACATATACATACAAAAAACGGGGATTGGAAGGAAAGTAGGGAATGTTTAGGGTTATCCATAGAGGATGTGACAGGCAGGTGTGAAAAGTCCCATGAAAATGCACACAGAAAGCATTACATGGGCTTTTATTAGGACAGGCCACAGCTCTGAAATTGGTGGAAAGGAAAGGAAAAATCAGACCCAATTTCATGCAAAATGTTTTAGAGTTCATTTTGTTTGTCCCTCTAGCTTTTAGTAGGTTACAAGCCAAACTTGGCAGCAGACATGGAGATGTTCCAAATTGGATGATGATGACTTGAAATTAGCACATTAGATAAATTTTGAAAAGCTCAAGTTAATTAACAGAGCTCAAATAGCATGACAGCAAAAGGAAAATAATTTGGGAAGCATATTTCCAGTCCTTATCAAAAGCCTGCTTAGAAAAGGTGTTTAAGCTCATATACCCTCCATCATGATTTTCCAATAGTATTTTGTAATGCAGATTTAGTAGAAGTGTAGGGGATATTTATGCCGCAGTTTCTTTTGTTTAAGAATGTGGATTCTTTCACTGAAGAGGCTCCATATTAGATTTTGGTTTCTTACCCCCCCCCTTCTCTCTCACACACTCTCACTCTGTCTCTGTCTCTGTCTCTCTCTCTCTCTCTCTCTCTCTCTCTCTCTCACACACACACACACACACACACACACACAAACCATTCAGAAACTTACAAGTAAACTATCTGCATCACCTAAGAGTTCTCGCTTCAATGTTATTTTATGTATATGGTGCTTAGAGTTTTGTGATTAAGCAGCTAATGAAGCTTTCTAAATAAACAATGTGTATATTGAACAGAAACACTTCATACACACCTTGAAGTATACATATAGAAAATGTGGTAGATTTGACAAGCACAATCAACAAAATGGGAGTATTACACATTTTGATGGCAATCAAATGCAGCAGCTTTAAGATTATTTACCCATTTCAGAGACAAACAAAAGCCCAGATATATATATCCTGACAATCTTCACTGAAAATTAAGGGATGGGATCAATAGTGCTTTAAATTACGCCTGTGATGGCTATCATGAAGCAAGCCATTTATGGGCTTTGGCTTGCTACATGGATAAAGTGCTTTTTCCCAAAGCTTCACAAGCCTCCAGTACAAAATGTTTATGGTGGTTTGGAGAAAGTCAATCTGTGTGGTGAACTGCTGATCATGAATGTCTTCCTACATGGCAGCAGCAGTTCCTTCATATGCATCAGAGATACAAGGCCACATCTATGGTCAACTCTGATACTTAAGGGTCTAGAAGTAACAGCAGCCATTACAGACATTTTGCTCCTTCTCTGCCATCTGTCAGCTATTTCAACACATGGCACTGGGTGGTGAAATATCTAACTGAATATTGTTGCCTTAAATGATTAAAACTGTCTTCAATATACCTTATTACAAAAAAAAAAATCTCAATAAGAAAAATGGAACAACTGCACTAGGTTAAAAAAATGCTATAGGAGTACATACTTTAAGATTTGTTATGGAATTCCTTTTTTAAAGTTGCCAGTTTGAAAATGTATAATCAATCTCAATCTCATTCACACACACACACACACACACACGCCACCACTGCCAAGTTAAGCATAATATATAAATATAAGCCTTCAGAAGATATGCCAGAGTTCAGGAGGTCCATAAGCTACCTTCCTTAAGAAACTGTAATTAGGTTTAATTTTCAAAAGGTGTTAACTTGGAAAAATTTAGATCTTCTAGAAAAAGTATTAATGATAGAGAGCATGCAAAATGGATTTTAGGGTAACTATGGAAGTTAATATTCAGATACACTAGTATTTTCAAACACTATTAAGTTTCGTTTACCTGCTAAAACAAGAAAATACATTAACAAATGTATCATATTTGCAAACAAAACAAAACAAAAAAAGACTTGTTAAAGACACTAACACTGAAGACAATTTAAACCAAATGAGAGAAGATGGGAGACAAGACACAGGCAGCTTCCAACATAGTTTACTGGTGGGCAGGTAAAATGCTGTTTGTCAAGAGGAAAACTACATTTTAAAAGCATTGTGGTAAAAATTGTACATCAGTATTTTATTCTGTCAATTCATACTATTCTAAGTACAGTTAGGAATGAGACTAATGAAACTATGCCATATTCCAGCAGCCGTGACAACCGAAGTATATAAAGTCAATTATTCCCACCCCTCCTCCAGTGAGCTTGGATATGTGTTTCTCCATAACTGAAAGTAAAAGGCAGTGTGTCCTAAAAAAAGAAAGAAAAAGTAATGTTTTATATCTTTGGGGGAAAACTGCCTCACATAATCTTTTTGGTATAATTATCCAAATCTGAGGCATGCAGCAGGTCCAGTGAAGACAATTTACTGCAGTCACTGAAGAGCACAGAAAAGGAGAAACTGGGTTTAGCCATTTAAGAGTTTACCACACACAAGTCAGTCTGTTTTGACAACATCAGATTGCTACACCCAAATAGATACATCAAGATTCAACTGCCCTTGAATGACTTATGACTTGTTCTGAGAGGAAATTGTTCTACTGTATTGGAAGAGACATGGTTGCCCTGTGAAAATGGAGGTTCAGTCTACAAAACAAAATCCTGGGTATAAGCTAACAAAGAAAATCCACATTTATGAACCGAAACAAAAAGCAGCAACTTAAGAATGATCTCTACAGTTGGATGTTTGGTTGACATTTGAAGTCTCAATATGAGAATGCTCCTCAGTAATTGGTAGAAGTGGCTTGAGAGGAGAGAAATACATCAATATTTTAAAACAAAATAAAAAATAAAAAAAATTCCTTCCACTAGCACCTTAGAGACCAACTAAAAGTTTGTTCTTGGTATGAGCTTTCGTGTGCATGCACACTTCTTCAGATACCACTTCTTCAGATTCGTGTGCATGCACATGAAAGCTCATACAAAGAACAAACTTAGTTGGTCTCTAAGGTGCTACTGGAAGGAATTTTTTTAATTTTTTATTTTGTTTTGACTATGGCAGACCAACACGGCTACTTACCTGTAACTATCAATATTTTAGAAAAGCAGCACTATATGTCAATATCAATTGGCTTTATGGACAAATGGTCTGACAGAATCAGTTATTCTGTATAGCAATAGTATAAGTGAAAACTGTATGAACTTAAGATTTCAGTAGAAATAGAAGTCTCCTGGGTTGAATGCCACACAAGGAAGGCCCATAGTCTTGTGATTTCCGTGTGCATTCTGTGTGTAATAGGTTGTTTCAAGTGACTGTTATTTCAGAGTGAACTTCATTGGATACAGTACACAACCATTTTGTTTAAGTAGTTATAGACACGAACAGGGATTTCAAAGACTGAAGTTATGTTCTTTGATTCCAGAAATGTAGTGTGCAATGTGCCAAATGTGTTATATGCACAACTTTAAACACCTGTCTCTTTGGGCTTAGAAATTGGGGGGGGGGGTAAATTTCATCGATCACTTTGTATTTAGCTGCACCAAACATTCATCTAACTAATCTGACAATGTGCTCCCCCCCCCCGCAAAAAAAATATGGAGAGCATCATTTATACTAACAAGTCTGAGACTTCTTCCTGTCCTGAAATGCTCTGTGGAGTATAGCATTCACAGCTTCCAAACTATTCAAGACAAAGAACAATGAGAAATTGAGGGTGGCATCTAATCAGATCACTGGAGTTTGTTCAAAAGCTCAAAGCCCATTTTTTCATCCTCCTGTCTGTGACTGAGAGAAGGAAACAACAGATTTGAGTCTGAAGTCACTATGTTCACATGCAAGAGGACCTTTTAAAAATCCTTTTAGTATTTTGTAGTAGGCTTTAAGATTTATTGATGCAGTCAATGAAGAACACACACAAAAAATTAAAAACAAATGTAATCATTGAGTGTCAAAAGTCAGCTACACCACTTAAAACAGGGGTGCAGAACAGAATTTAGCCAGTGGGCCGGAACCCTGCCAGGCCAGGTTCGGGTAGGTGGACCCAATCTCCTGTCAATCACTTGATGTCACAATGATACCAGGTGATCCTTTTTGCCTTTGCAAAACATGCAAAAGGCTTTCTAAGCCATGACAATCAGCTTTAATCAGGGCTTAGATATCTGCAAAGTCCCTTTCACCCAACCCATTACCTGCTCCACATCTGATGGTGTATGCATCAGGTGTAGGGCAGGTGGGCATGGCTTGGCTGGAGTTATAAATAGGCCCCTAGGCCGGAGTTTCCCCACCCCTAATTTAGAAGATCTTATATGGCATGTTTTTCTTCTTAGTGAGGAATCTGATCAGTACAAATATTCAAGAGAGGTTTTTCCAGTTCTCCCTCATCTTCAGTCATGAGTGGAAACAGGTATCAGGAGGAGTAAACACTCTATACAGCTAGTATCAGTTAACCAGTATTTTTTTTTCTTGTTTCCTCCTCTAAAAACGAGGTGCACCCTATGGTCCGGTGCGCCCTATGGAGCGAAAAATGCGGTACACGCTATGGCAGTCCTAGTCCATATAGCACAGAGAATAACTATCCAAAAAGCTAACTGGCTTAAGATAAAGATAGCGGCATTTACTTCTGAGAGAAAAAACGACAGCAATAAGCCTAATTCTTTCAGAACTGTTTTAAGAACACAGAATAGCTCTTCTTCCAATTTGTACTGGTATGCCTCTGTAATCATAAACTCTGCTTTAAGGCAGCTATTTAAATTTCCCTACAAAAACCTCTGTAAATGGAAAAAAATTGCATACGTAAAGTAATATTTTAATAAGTATACATACAGCTTTCAGTCTCTTCACAGCATCCTCACATATATGCATCCCTCTTGATTCATCTACTTCCACATGTCCCAGATACTGAAAAGGAGAGTGGAGGGGACAAGCACAGATTAGGATAATTTGACTAAACTAGCACTTTGTAGTTGTATTTATCTTCGTGTATCAGCTGGATTAAGTAGTCCAGTATTTTCACACATACTATATATCCTCAACATAATTCAGACAAAATATAAGTCTATGGACAAAACTATGACTCAGAAAACAGCCATGTGATTTTTAAACAGGCCTTATTGCAGCTAGGATTCTGAGAAGGATTTAAAAGATCTTTATATCACCAGGCACAGCCACTGTCCTTGGACCAATGAAATCTTGCCATTTTATCACCCTTCCACCCAAGTCCGTAAATAGTAAACCTTCCAAGTGCTATCTTGAGACATGGTTAAGGCTTTCATTACAACAAATGATTTTGTGGTTTCCATTAACCCTAGAATTTATAATACTGAAGAATCTTCTCTAGGTGATCAGTCTAATTCTACTTGTTATGATGTACTATATCATAGATAAAACCAGGGGTCAGCAAACTTTTTCAGCAGGGGGCCAGTCCACTGTCCCTAAGACCTTGTGGGGGGCCAGACTATATTTTGAAAAAAAATATGAACAAATTCCTATACCCACATGTAACCCAGAGATGCATTTTAAATAAAAGGACACATTCTACTCATGTAAAACATGCTGATGTACAGTGGTACCTCTGCTTAAGTACTTAATTCGTTCCAGAGGTCTGTTCTTAACCTGAAACTGTTCTTAACGTGAAGCACCACTTTAGCTAATGGGGCCTCCCGTAGCTGCTGCGCCGCCAGAGCACGATTTCTGTTCTTATCCTGAAGCAAAGTTCTTATCCTGAAGCGTTATTTCTGGGTTAGTGGAGTATGTAACCTGAAGCGTATGTAACCTGAAGTGTATGTAACCCCAGGTACCACTGTACACATTCTGACACTGGAAAATGCATCTTAAGTCTCCTTATTTACTTACCTATTTAATGTTCCAGTGAGGTTTATAAACACAATGCCAAATAAATGACATTGGTGGAAATAAGAGTCTTTTTTTAATAAATAAAAAAACCCATTTGCTGCAAGTCAGAAGATTAACATTTACTTTACCACTCCTGAATGCTTATCTCACACCAACAATACCACAAAGGCAGTACTGCAAAGGTCAAACATCAAGCCAGCTAAACTGTTTTTTAGTCTATTCGTTCTTGATTTAATTGTTCTGTATCTCTTGCCCAAAGGCAACCGTGCAAACGGACTATATCCAGGATGAAATGAATCCTGTAAAATGTTGTTTCATTGAACCTCTTGTGTGGTGGACCAAACTCAGCTCCAACTATAAGAAATATCCCATTAATCTGGAGACTATTAAAGCACCTATAAAAATTTGGATGAACATAAATAAAAATAATAAGGATGATCCTTATATCTAAGTGACAAGGTGGATAACAGTGAGAAATAGAGGGGGGGGGAGTGGTGATAAACAAGGAGTAGGCATAGGGATAGTAAAGGTAAAGGGACCCCTGATCATTAGGTCCAGTCGTGTCCGACTCTGGGGTTGCGGCGCTCATCTTGCGTTACTGGCCGAGGGAGCCGGCGTACAGCTTCTGGGTCATGTGGCCAGCATGAAAAAGCCGCTTCTGGTGAACCAGAGCAGCGCACAGAAACGCCGTTTACCTTCCCGCCAGAGTGGTACCTATTTATCTACTTGTACTTTGACGTGCTTTCGAACTGCTAGGTGGCAATTTGTGTTATAGTTTTTTGTTGTATGTGTCTTTTTAGTTTGGTGTTTGTACTGATTGGAAAAAGTGAATATTTTTTTAAAAAAACAAAACAAAACTCAAGCACACACAACACAGATCTATGAGAACCATTAAAACAGCCATTCCTATTTGCTAAAGAGTGCTTAACACTACACTAAGCAGCATGAGAAAATTAGTTATCCACTAAAGGGTGAGACTTGCTGTGAGAAACAGAGAACAATAATTTTTAACACTGTTCCAAAAGTGTAAATCACACCCTTGCCTTAGCTAGCAACTTTCTATAATGAACTTAAAAAAAATAATCTGACTAGCATGGAAGACATTAGGAAGTTTTTTAAAAAGAATTATGGTTGCATGATGTAATGTTTAAGTACTTTGATCAATCAACGAATACCGTTTTGATTAAAAGGTTCTCCAATTAACCTTTAAAGAGACATTACTCCTTCCCTATATAACAAATGCATTTAAGATGCCTATTGTATAATCTAATAACAAAATATGCTTATTCTTCGGATTATAGCTTTATACATGTGCAAATGTATGCCAATTTTAAAAAGTAAAACTTGTAAGATTTTTTCTTTAACCAACATTTCTTTATTCAGCCCCAGCGATATTTTACATATAGGAAGAATTATAAAGAAAATGTGTGCATAGACAAGTAACAGGATTTGTACAAATACAAATATTCTTCCACAAAACTATTGTTAGCATGATCCAAACACAAACAGGATTTAGAAGTTTGCTGCAGTTCTTAAAAGAGTAAATATATTTACCTTAACAGGAAAGCTGCATTTGCCAGTCCGAACCCCTTCTTCATCTGTCTGCCACTGATGTGGCCTACTTGCTTCAGGGACATAGACATCTTTCTTTCTTCTGAAGCTCTGTCGTAATTTATTCATTGCTCAGTTCTTGTGCCCTACAAAAAAGGACATGGTTTAAATGAAAACTGAACTCGGATCTCAATATAAATAATGAACCAATCTACCATATTTCTTCAACATGGTAAAAGGCTTGCTCAGGCAGTCTTTTAATAATACACTAACACGGGGAAGCTTTTCCATGGGTTCATCCCTTGGTGCATCCCATGGTGCTTATGTAACCTTGAAAGGCTCACAAGCACATGCACAGAAGCCAACTGCATGTCTTTTTTCCATAGAATCAGCAGCCCAAGATGCTGATGTTGTATATAATTGGATGAACCCATGGAAACGTGCTCCTTTCATGTCAGTGCAGTAGTTAAGAGGATACCTTGGGGGAAGAGCAAAGGAAAGCACTGTGGCATGTGCTTCAGGACCAGCTTAAGTGGCTCTGATCAAACTGTCTATTATTTCACATACTGTATTCAAGTTATTACTGATCCATCTTCCACTTCCATTTTCATCTCCTGACACAAGATGATGCCCCTTCCATAAGCACGTAGGTTTTCTGTCATTCCTGTTCATGAGAAAGGCTTACATTTCCTAAAGCCTCCAATACTGTATTGCAAATTATTTCTAAAATGCAATTCAAGCCTCATACTTAAGTCTTTGCCTATACAACACAAGGTCTAATATGCCTCTGTGGAGATCACCCACACATGTTCAGATACCACAGAATACCCTATGGAACAGGAAATCACTATAATGCTTGGCATTATAGCGATGCCCATACAGTTCTGTATGTTCAAAGTCACTATTTCCCTCAAATAGCATGGAACAACATAATACCAAAATATGAAGCTTGACAGAGGTCACCACTGTGAATAGTGTCATAGTTGACCTGCTAGACTCCTTAATGAATTAAGCAACAAACATTATAGCTAATGAAATTTATATTTTGACTATGGAAATTAATATTTACCTCAGTACTTAGCTATAAAGGACGAGGGTGGTGCTGTGGTCTAAACCACAAAGCCTTTGGGGCTTGCCGATCAGAAGGTTGGTGGTTCGAATCCCCGCGATGGGGTGAGCTCCCGTTGCTCAGTCCCTGCTCCTGCCAACCTAGCAGTTTGAAAACACGCCAGTGCAAGTAGATAAATAGGTACCGCTCCGGTGGGAAGGTAAACGGTGTTTCCGTGCGCTGTTCTGGTTCACCAGAAGTGGTTTAGTCATGCTGGCAACATGACCCAGAAGCTGTCTGCGGACAAACACTGGCTCCCTCAGCCTATAGAGCGAGATGAACGCCGCAAACCCAGAGTCCTCCGCGACTGGACCTAAAGGTCAGATGTACCTTTACCTTTACCTTACTTAGCTATAAATGCATTTTAATATAAAATAGCCTATAACTACCTAGGCATTCAGCCCATGTTAATTTTTTAAAAGAAAAGATTTATGGATGCAATTGATAACCCTTTTGGGTTATGAAACATTACTGAAGGACTAAGGTGAACATAAACCCAATATGAATTTCAAAACAACTTGCCACTGACTTTTTCAGATGGTACATTTACCTTCTAGCAAGCCAGTAAGTTACTCTTCAGTATCCCAGCAATGTCAAGTATTGAAAGCAGTCTGCCAGCATCCTGGTTATGCTGGTATTACTAAGGCTGCTTGCCAAAGCAAACACTTCCACCCACGTATGAATTCCTAGTTATTATCTGGGGTGCCTTTCATGATCTGATGACAGGAAGTTTACAGCACAGGAAGCAGCCTTGGTACACAGTTTGGTAATGTCTGAACCCCAGAAGTGAAAACCTATATTATAAAAAGATGCAGATCGGCCCCTGAAAGTGCTTTCAGTACCATAGCTCTGCAGACATTGCAATCCAAACCAATAAGGCTAAAATATGATTGGCAGCAAATTGTACTGAAATGATAGAATACCCTCTCAGTTACTATAACAGTTGCATCATGTATTGACTAGAAGCTAAGCTATTACAAATGATTGTTATGAAGAGTATCTTAACAGCACATATGTTTGAACCTATCTGTTTTAACAACATGCTGGTAAACAACTTAATAAACAGAATCCCCCCCCCAAAAAAGCCTAACATTTTAGCGGAATATGTTAAACATGTCAAGGCACAATGAATTCATCTGTTGAGTTCAAGTATATTCCAAGGTGAACAAACTATGAAGCAAATTTATCAAATGGCACCCTAGTCAAAGCTGCCGAAAGACTGCTTGTTGCTCAGAGACCAGACTGTTTCATTGAAAGCTATTAATGTAGCTGCTGAACTGCTCAGACTGAAGCCTTCAGAGAAGGAAGATGAACGGGCAGTTTTTTCCACTGGCTTCCAATTCATCAGTAGGCACATGTTGTGTCATGCCTTGTTATCCGAGATGAATGGATACACCCCAGATAACTTCCATAGTGAAGATACTGGCATTGCCCTTCTGCAAATACCGAACTGCCTAGCATATACTAAATGGTTTCTCTCCACCCACAATGGCTGCATCTGCACAGAATGCTAAACCATGGTTTGTTTCAACTGTGGCATGTTCAAATCATAAGTCATCTTACAGACGATCAGACAAGGCACTGCTTGTTTCTTCAAAGCTTAGTTTGTTGTCCAGCTGTTCTTTCTTCATGATTTTTATCTTGCTGAACATCTGGGGTGGAGTACCCAGACAAGCAACACTGTGGCTGAACAAATCATGGTTTAGTGATATGTGTACACCACCCAGCTTCAGAAGACTGTGCATATATTATGGCTTCTGCAGTCAGCATGAAATGCCTGGTGGCCAGAAGATAATATTACTGAGGATGGGAAGAACAATTATGTGCTGCTGGTAGGGGCTGGGATTTGACAGAGGTTTCCCTTTGCTGCTGCAAAAAGACCCCGCTGCACCCAAAACTGCAGGCTGTTGTGAAACTTCCATTGGCATTTTGGGGATGAGCAGAGCCAGCTAGGGATCCACTGGATCCGAAACCAGTCAATCTTCCTTAGAGCTGCCCAATGTGGGCCATTCTGCTGTACCAGTCCAAGAGGAAAATTAACTCTGCACCCGCACCCAGTTAAGATTACTCAGTTAGTGAATCACAAGGTAAAGGAAGCTTCTTAACTGTGGGATTCAACATGCCCTTGCCACTCATGTGTTGCATGGACAGAACTATAAATGAGGCAGTGTCAGCACAAAGGAAACTGTTAGAACCAGGACCTTGTAAGAATATCTGAGGTCGTTACCAAACAGTACAGTTGTGCAACATTTAACATTTAAACTGAGAAGTGTGGATATCCACCGGCCACAGCCTTCAACAGCAGGGACACGTAGAGCTCATCACTAAGCTTTAACGCTTAAAAAAAGTGAACTGGCAGGTAACGGGAGGATTATAGCAAATGGACTTGATAAAAATTGATTTCAGCTATCTCTGCAACCTGGCTTTTCAGATAGAGGTGTCAAGGCTATGAATGATGCGAACTATTGGAGTTTGAAGTCCAGTGAACTATCCTTCCATAACATAAGAACAGCCAATCTACTACCACCACAATATTGTTGAATAGGATTTGAGAGCTTGACCAAGTTAAATTCTCAGTCACAACTAGACATGTAATAACTGACACTATCAGAGCTAGATCACAAACAAAGGAAACAAAAGAAGCAGCACATACTGTATTTTTCGCTCCATACGGCACACTTTTTCCCTCCTGAAAAGCAAGGGGAAATATCTGTGCGTCTTATGGAGTGAATGGTGGTCCCTGGAGCTGAATTGCCCAGGGGCCAAAAGAGGATCATGCTTTTTATTTTACAAAGAGGAAAAGGGGGTGTTGAAAGGACCCTGCTCAGCAGCTGGTCAGCAAGAGATCGGGAGAGAGATAAGAGTCCCGGCTCCCTTTTAGCCCCGACCTCCATTGTTGAATATGCTGCAGAGGGAGGTTGTTTCCCCAGCAACATGTGACTGGCTGATTAGATTATCTGTCTGGAAACTGTAGAAAAGGCTCACTTTCCTTTAGAAGCTGCAGAAATGTGAGTTGAACCCCATAAAAATTGGGCTTTTCCTCTTTGCTTTTCCCCCTTTGCAAAAAAAGCTGCAAAAAATTTAGCTGATCCTAAAAAAACCAGGGTTTTTCCCTTTGCAAAAAAAGCTGCAAAACGTTTAGCTGATCCTCAAAAAACCAGGGCTTTTCCCTTTGCAAAAAAGCTGCAAAACTTTTAGCTGATCCTCAGAAAAACAGGGCTTTTCCCTTTGCAAAAAAGCTGCAAAACTTTTAGCTGATCCTCAAAAAAACAGGGCTTTTAGAAGAGGAAAACCAGAAAAATATTTTTTTTTCCTTGTTTCCTCCTCTAAAAACGAGGTGTGCCCTATGGCCCGGTGCGCCCTATGGAGCGAAAAATAGTTCTCTCACTATAGGAAGCTGAATTTTTCCCGTTACTTAGGAATACTGATCCTAAGTTTGTGAACAGCTACCGTATGTTTCGCTCCATAAGACGCACTTTTTTCCTCCCAAAAAGTAAGGGGAAATGTCTGTGTGTCTTATGGAGCTAATGGTGGTCCCTGGAGCCGAATTGCCCAGGGGCCAAAAGCAGATCCTGCTTTTTTTTAAAGAAAGAGAGAGAAGGGAGTGTTGAAAGGACCCCGCTCAGCAGCTGATCAGCAAGAGATCAGGAGAGAGATAAGACTCCCTGCTCCCTCTGGACCCCGCCCCCTTGCCCAGGCCTCCATTGTTGAATGTGCCTGCAGAGGGAGGCTGTTTGTTTCCCCAGCCACATGTAACTGGCTGATTAGATTATCTTTCTGCAAACTGTAGAAAGGGCTCCTTAACAATCTGCATAAATGTGAGTTGAACCCCATAAAAATGGGGCTTTTCCTCTTGCTTTTCCCCCTTTGCAAAAGCTTTGCTTTTCCCCCTTTGCAAAAAAGCTGCAAAAATCTGAGCTGATCCTCAAAAAACCAAGGCTTTCCCCCTTTCCTCCTCTAAGAACTAGGTGTGTCTTATGTTCAGGTGCGTCTTATGGAGCGAAAAATACGGTAGATAGAATACTCCCACCTCTGGAATACCATCAACCTCTTTTCACCTTATTCCTCTCTCACTTAAAAAAAGCATATCTCCATAGTCCATCCAGCAAAATGCAACAATTTAAGACACATCTCATGTAACTCCAGAGCAGCTTCTTCAAATTATGTTGAAACTATTCCGTGAACTCCAGAACTAGAAAACATTATGTACTGCAACAGAAACCAAAGATTATGGATTTCAACCAACTTTGATTTACTTTTAATCATAACTACTCTTAAGTATTCTACAACTTTTCTTTTATCTGCACTTCTAAAAATGCACACCACATCCCCTTCACTAGCAGAACATTGGTCTTCCTCCCAAGTAATACTGGTGCTGCCAAACTACTTTCAAAACTTATTGCCATTTGTTGTCCAAATAATTAGGTAAGTAGTAAAATGGCAGACTAGCCAAGGACATATGATTTAATAGTTACAAAAAAGGTCAAATTTTTAACTTGGACTCAGTGACTCTCAGCAGGCAGGAGGAAAAAATGGACAACTAAACCTGGAGAAAAGTAGTCTTACAGCTGTATCCTTCACAACTTCAGAGCAGGCACAGAGAGAGGAGTCCAATTCCATTGTTTCACCAGCCTGTCCACCCCAACCCCTTTATAGTTATTTCAGCCTCAGAGACACTGTGCACACAAAAATGGTTTAAATGAATTAAGGGGTTATTCCAGGGCAACAGATGGTTTGCTACAACTCCAGATTTTACAAAGGAAAACAAAACTTTTAATTGCTTTTTGTCTTCGTTTTTTCAGGCTTATATACAAGCCTAACTTGATCCCCTTTCCAGCCACAAGTTGTAGCAAAACTTTCACATCTCTACATCAAGTAGCTTTTTAAAAAAGCTATTCATTTTTGGCCCGAGCTATATATGATAAAAATCTGTTACTCTTCAGTCTGCCAGGTTTTGCAGAAAGCTCTTCTATGGCACACGCTTTTATTTAGCATTTTATGCATCTTCTGTAAGAAACATAATAGCATAAAAGTCCTTTTAAAAAACTGTAGTAACAATACAACCCTATTCTTCCTTATCATTATAGGTTGAGATGATCCAAGAGTCAATACTGATTGCTGCCGTTTGATGGCACACATTTTTGAAGTTTTAGAGACTTAAACATAAAGGCATGCTCAGTTTGGAATTCTAAAGAAGAAAAAGCTGTAGTAGTGCCAATAACTTAAAGACTGTGTATTTTAGAACCACACCCTGCGTTCTACCGCTTGCCAAAACCAAACAGCTGCATGCTGTTAAGAACTTAACAGGAACAATACATGTAAGAACTCAATTGCTTTTACCACTAGTTACTAGGCATTCCCTCTGCTTTAGGTTATCAACATACCATGCAACTTTTGCTCAGAAACATTTTAACAGGATTGTGCCCGCAACTTGTGCAAGGGTTATGTTCTGGGGAGCGTGCTAAAGCCAAAATTGTGTATAGTCAAAACACAATAGGTTCAACAGCCGACAGGATTGCCAAAGACTTTGTTCCCCAGACAACTGCCCCCTTTTAATTTTTTATTTTATTTCTGAGTGTGTAAAGCTAAATGTGCACAAATTATATGTGTGTAAGTTGCAGGCTTATTGAACAGCCAAAGTCAACGGAAGGGTTTGGACAGGGGTAACTGGTGCCTCCAGGGAGTCAGAATAGTACAAGTCCTGCTCCCTCTACCAAGCCACGCCCATTGCACCTTCCATCAGCTCTACACACTTGAAGCTTTCTCCTACCTGTTCCACTCAAACTCTGCCCTCACAAACCCCTCCTATCAGCCACAGAAGGTAAATGGAAGGCAGCTGGGCAGAAGTATTTATCCTTAGAGTTCATTTCATTTCATTATGAAATGAAAAACAGTATTACTTAAATCTGCCATCATGAACTTGCTTCTGGAGAGCAAAAAGCCTAATGTCCTCAAGCACAAGAAGAATGCTCGGCTCACCTAATGAATATGCAGGTTCTCATATGTTATGTAGCTGTGCATTCTGCTCCCTATAGCCCACTATCGAGCCACAAGCAGTAAGCCAAGAACAAATGTGGACTATCGCTTGTGATTGGTTAAGACGGGAAACACACCACAAGTCCACGTTCAGATGGCATGAAAAACAGCCCTACGCAAAAGTGCGTTCACAGTACACAGTCTGCTCAGGCATATAGCAAGAGCATCTGTTCCAAATGAAATGGGTGCAACATATACAAAACTGCAGGTTTAAGGTCTATTTCAGCTTAGCGAACTATGTTTAGCATGAATTGTGGCTTTGATTTCTTTAGTCTGCAATGTGTTTACATTAACCTTTAAAATCAGATACAAACTCAAAATTATATCTGGGTGTTCTTAAACCATGACTTTACTATGAAAGCCTCTGCCACAAAAAAAGATCTTAAAATTCATTTCACTACCACCACATGAGTTTCAAACTTTCCCAAGTGAATAAAACTGGAACTGGAACTTTAGAATACTGCTTCTCACAGTGCAATGAATTTTTATAAGTAAAGCAAGAGAAAAAAGTTGTAGGTGAGAGATTCATCAGTTTTAAAAACAGAAGTGGTAAATCAAATCATTCCATTAGAACAAGTGTTCAGTCCTTGCAGAAGTTTTATCTTTATATATTCAAGGTACAAAGGCCAATCATATTTATCCAGGAGAAACGGAACTGGAGCAGTGTGTGTGGTTGGTGTAAAGTTTTACCTGTCCTTTGAATACATGTTTTTATCTGCTGCAGGCAGCTTGGCAAGTAAGTACAAAGTTCTTTTGTGGACTGGTAATCGTTAGCAACCAATCCACCTATGGGGTGTAGCTTGGACAGAGGACTTGACAACTTAGATTCTTGGAACAATTGCTACTTGCCTCAAATCAGTGTTCGGAATTAGGTGTCAGGCACGTTTTGCGGCTGGCACGTGTCCAACTCTGACCATGCAGAGATTCCGGATGCCAGGTTGGTGTCTGACATCTCTATCTGGCTGGCCCCTCCAGCTTCCTTGCAGGGACTTTAAAAGTATTTAAGAGCTTTGAATTCAGAAGTCAGGATCCTAGAAAATGCTCAGCTAGTATCCATGCCATGAAGTTCCGTTCCAGAACAATTGAACTCTTGGTTTCTCAGCTAGCAGGAACCTTAGATATGATTGGATAAAAACACATTACTGTAAAACAGCCTAAAAAGTGGAGCCCAACATTCTATTCTTAGATCTCTCTTGAAGCAAGGGGACTTAAGGGTGACGATTACTGCTCGAGTACAGAAATCACTTCAGGGGAGTTCAACGGAACCAGGAATTACCTAACAACATGCATGAGAAGGAAACCAAGAGGGTCGCAATTGGAAAAGTGAATGGCACATGAGTATTAGGAGTAAAAAGCATCTCAAACTGTGCTTTTAAAAAAAGAAAGGGGGGGAGGTGCCGTTACTCACCATGAAGTTGCTACAGTAAATGCCACTCTGTTAACATTGGCTGGGTTTGTGGGTGCCAGTATTGTGTACCCTTGAGTACCCCAGAAAAAAGCACTGGTGTCAGACATGTGTACTAAGAAACACTTCAATCATCCCTTCAGCCAAAAGGTTGGAACTAAGCCACTCTACCACATGACGAGGAAAGCTGTCTGTGGACAAATGGCGGCTCCCTCAGCTGAACTGTCCAGGGGTCCTTACCTTTTACCACTCAATTCCTATGAGACTTCTGCACTGTTCTGACAAATGGTCTTGTGCCTGGCATTTGACTAGAGCTTAGGTGTGGCATTTAAGTCAGTCGGAATGATCATTTTGGCGGAGTTTTTGATACACATCCCAAGACTTCTTTCCTTGGAGATGGCACAGAACTTCACATCTGCCAAGCAAACCCTGATTTGCTTCCCAATTTTACAGGCACAACTGACCCCACATGTGCTGTACTGGATTTCATTCAGGTAACCTGAACAATATACATCTAAAATATTAACAGGAGGAAAAACTTGACTGTATTAACCTCTCCCCAGCAACCTTGATACTAGGAATAGTCAGTTTTACTGATTAATCTGCAGGTTTTAGCAGGTATAACTGGCTCCATCTTAGGTTGTCGTCATTTGTTTTGCAGGTCATTTTTGGTGTGGGGATGGGCAAATGAATCAGCTTCCTAGAAGTTGATATGGAGTGCTCCAAAAATCTACCTTGCCCCATTGAACATCTCTATGAAATTGCTCAATGGCATTATTCATAGGTCTGTTATGGGGGTTGTTGTTATCATCATCACCCTGCCAATGAGACAATTCCATTTTTATCAAATCTATGAGTGTCAGTTTTAGTTCTTATCTCAGGTCTGATAGCTGTACTTTGGCTAAAGCTGGAATACAGAAAAAAATGCATTTTAGTCCTCAGATTGCAGGGGACGTGAGCTGTATTTGATTACTCTGCTGTCATTTGTCAATTATGTTGCAGTCCAGGAGATATTTTGGCTCTGGCCTCTGATATTAGTTAAATGAGTGAGAGATATAGCCAACACAAGTCTTTTACTATCTGCATTCAGTCTGCTATATCTAGACAGAAGGAATCTTTACACAACATACATCTGATTGCCTTTAAGCATTTGGAAAATTTAAGCTTCCTGCCTGATACAGGATAGCAGGGTCACATAACAGTACCTGCAGCAACTGCAATGTTGCTGGCTTCTAGATGCCAATTAAAGCTTTAAAGCTCTATTATCGGTCTCAGTATATATTAGGAATATCTCTCCCCCCCCCCCATGTATCTCCTGGATATTAGGAAGCCACCCACTTTTAAAATTATTTGTACTGCAATGTCTGTCAAAACTATGCATGATGGTGGTGAACAAGTGGTTAATATATATAATATTTCTACTGAATATTAGCCACATACTGCTCCTAACAGCTAAGGCATTATAAAAGTATTCAGGAACTGCCCCTGACAACACAGTATGACACTATATCCCTTTTTCAGTGAAGAGATCAGAAAGGTCATAAAGTCTCTGCTAGTAGGACAACATTTCAGAAAGAATGGTTATGAAACAAGCATGCCCTCGGAAGTTAAACTAGTATTAGATTTGGAGTCAGCAAAATGAAACACTTTATAATGTCTTTGTATAGGTTTATACAGAAATGTAGTAAAACATACTACTCAACACTAAAAGTGTTTTACTCACAGATGGTACAATTGTAAGGGGACACATGGCATGCAGGACTTAAATCTTGATTTAAAATGGACTGCTTTACTATTTCCACCAAATAAACTCACTGCAGTATTCTCTTCCAAAAGGGTTAACTGACAAATGGTTAGCCCAAGCAACTGCACTTTAGGGTGAGACTTTTGATTTATCAGAGTTATCCAAACAGTGTTTAGGATATAAGCCCAAGAAAAGCTGAATTGCTAGCCTCAGTACAAAGCAATCATTCTGGTCTAAAATCTAAGCTGGAGAGGAACCTAAGTCCTCCCTTTGTCCCTGCCTCCAACTTATTCACCCCCCACTGGTTCTAAGATCCCTCTTACATTTTTGTTGCTCCAGCAGTGAAGCAAGACTACTCTCCCAGCTCTCTCCCCAAATGTCTGGCATGCTGCTAGAGCTGCAAGGAATGGAGAAAAGTAGGCTTTCCCCACACTACTGACCCATGTCAGTAACTACATTTTCCAACACCAACATTTGGACTCGTGTGGAAGAGTGACTGGACCTGATCATTTTCTGGTGATATCACGGGCAGGGGGTGTGATAATCTGAAATGAGCACCAGGCAGAGATTGAAAAAACAAGCTATTTTCCAAGACTGTTCAATTTTCAAGCCCAGTTTTGAGCCTGACTGGGACAAGTTCACCCATCACTTAAGACTATTAATCCAGCAAGAACTATCCATTTGGTATGTTTTATTATTGATAGCTTTTGTTATACAGTACAAGTCCTCTTAGCAATGATAGCTACTGCCAACTTGCTATTACACTTTCCCAGATATAGTGCCCAAGTTAAAATGTTTTATTCCAAAACTAACAGCAATCCAAACTACAAGGAGCCAGCATTAGCCAGTGTAATTTACCCTAATTCCAAACTCCATTCTGCTAGATTAGTCAGACCAATCCTGGCAAAGGGAAACAAGCTTTAAAATACAGTTTGACATACACCACCCGCTTCTGCTGGATGGCTAAGTTGGTCATGTGACTGAGCTGAATAGCATTGGAGTGAGGTAAGCCTCCCCCTGCCCTTTCCCCAGCCCAGAAGATTCCTTTACAGTGGGGGGACTTACCCCACCTCAACCTTGGGCTCAGCCAACTTTGGCTCAGCCAGTTGAGCCGCAGTTCAGTCAGGATGGAGGGCTTATGTTGGCATCTCTCTGGATCAGCCATAATCAGGGCTTCAAACAGCTGAGCACCACCTGAGCCAGAGATCTGCCTATTTCAAACTCTGCTCAACACAGTGGATCTTGGGTTTGGACTGCTCCCTAAAAGTTTATACATTCACATATGATTCATTCAGAAACCTTATGTTGTCTTTATGCCTAACATTACCAAATACACCATAGGAATGCATAGGAATTTAATTCCCATAGGAATGCATTGAAATTTCGTCTTGCGAAGCACGACCATAGAAAATTCGTCTTGCGAGTCACCTAAAAATCGCAAAACCCTTTCGTCTAGCAAGTTTTTCGTTGTGCGAGGCATTCGTCTTGCGAGGTACCACTGTATTTACAT
This sequence comes from Lacerta agilis, assembly GCF_009819535.1. Taxonomy (NCBI): domain Eukaryota; kingdom Metazoa; phylum Chordata; class Lepidosauria; order Squamata; family Lacertidae; genus Lacerta; species Lacerta agilis. The sequence continues at coordinate 43,539,620 of NC_046312.1, read as the reverse complement.
AATTTTATATCCTGCATCTTCAACGTAATTTTATATTCCCGGGCAGAGTAGTACAAAACAAAAATATATAATGTGATTAAGTAAAGTAAAGTAATGCCACAGCAGACAATTTAAATAGAGCAGTTTGATTTTACTATACAAGGTTTTTTTTTGGGGGGGGGAGCTTACTTGCAATTCTTAAAAGCCTGGGGAAACAAATTTGATTTTGTTTGGTGCATAAATAGATCTATAGGTACTTTATTGATGTGTAGGGTCCAAGTGATTACACCAATAAAATGTATCGCTTAACGGTGCATTACAAAGTGAATATATACATTCTGTTACACTGTATGCCATCAAAGGCTACCGGTACTTACTTGCATGCTATTCTTGTATTGATATTTCTTTGTATTGATACAATGCCTCTGCATGCAGAAACTCCAGAAAAGATTTTCCTTACTAAAGTTCAAGGTAGAAGAGAAGTGTAAGGTTCGCGTGATGGTGCCTCACGAGTAACGGAGCAGGAGCCCAGTCTTCTGCAGTTTTGTTGTGCAAACTATTTAAAGTGCAGAGCTACAAAAAGCATGTCTGTCTCAGTCGCTGGCAGAATCCGGGAGGGGCCCCTTCCGGCTTCTCCCCCAGCATAATAACTTTGGCACCCCAAGTCTCCTCCTACCCTCCTTGTGTTTCACCCCTCTGCACAACTGGGGTGCCGGAAATGGTGTGCCTCCCTCCTGACCAGCCGGGCGAGGTGAGCGCAGGGTCTTAGCAGCATCCCCAAGCCCTCTCCCCGCCAGGCTCCCTGTTTATGGCTCCTGGCTAGAAGAGGCGCTGGGGCTCTCAGTGGCATCCCTAAGCCCTCTCCCCACCAGGCTGGTTCCTTCCCTCTCCTCCCCACTGGAGGTGTGGCAGCTTTCCCTGCTGGAATGCTAACAGACCCACCCACCGTTCCCCTCAGCGGGCCAGGTGGCAGTTCCCTGACAGGAAGCTATTGGGTTTTGGAGATGAAAAGAAGCTAGCATAAAGCCTGAATATCTGGAATGAGACCTTGCCAAGAAATTTTGAAAGCCCTACTCTAGATAAATATTTAAGATTCTAAAACAAATGAATTCTATGTTGTCATTTCCTGACCACTGAGATACTTCCCCAAGATGGCATTTAACTCTTCTGATCACTCATTAACTACCACAGAACCCTGAGCACAACTAACAATTACATGTAAAATCTGCTTCACAGGTTGGAAAGGGGAAATATATTCTTACCACAAATAGCTTGCAGTGAAAATGAGGCTGTCAGCTATAATCACCTCTGTAATAATGACTGAGAAATTCAGCAAGTCTCATACTCAGCTCCCTTTTCTCCTAGACTTCTAGGAAATTGGGGCTACTCCATAGATTCAAGCCTGCCATGAAGCAGGTTCCATGCCACTTAACACCAGAACTCCAATGCTGCCTGCTGGTCAGAGAATATAGCCAAGGCAAGTTTCCTTTAGGTAACTCTCTCTTGTGTATCCTGTCTTGCTTAGAGCATTTCCTTTTCTCAATCAGACAGCTGAGATTTGCTAAAGACTCTAATCTGCTCCCAGAAAATCAGTCTTGATTGCTTTCAAGGAACTAGGTGCTATAGCAGCTCCCCAAGATAAGGATGTATGAGTGTGTAACAGTGGCTCCTCCTCCTTCCCCCTCCCCTTCCACTCAAGGTAGCAAGTAGTAAAGAAATGTATTCACCCACTTTGAATCTGCCCCCACTTTCAAAGGATTCCAAAGGATAGGCATAGGGCAGTGGTAGTCATGCATGCACACAATCTGATATATAAATTACAAACCGAGGTACAGGGCAAAATAAGCCCAGTTACATCCAAACAGATTGAATCTTAATTTTTAAAATTTAAATAAAGGTAAAGGGACCCCTGACCATTAGCTCCAGTCGTGTCCGACTCTGAGGTTGTGGCACTCATCTCGCATTACTGCGAGGGAGCCGGCGTACAGCTTCCGGGTCACATGGCCAGCATGACAAAGCCGCTTCTGGGGAACCAGAGCAGTGCACAGAAACGCCGTTTACCTTCCCGCCAGAGACGGTACCTATTTATCTACTTGCACTTTGACGTGCTTTCGAACTGCTAGGTTGGCAGGAGCTGGGACCAAGCAACGGGAGCTCACCCCGTCGCGGGGATTCGAACCGCCAACCTTCTGATCAGGAAGCCCTAGGCTCTGTGGTTTAACCCACACCTCACGTGTCAGACTGTATAAACTACTTTTCAAGTGTTCTGCTGCAAGCAACAGTTTTCAACGTTCACTTAGAACTTAAAACTATTAAGACTTATTTCCAAACCTCAAGTATCATAGAATCATGCCAGCACTTAACAAATTCAAAGTTCTATGCCAACAGTTAAGTGGGTCAGTTTTCTGCTTCACTGGGTGTTTTGTCACAGAGGTTCCACTATGCTTTAATGGACAGTTTGTGTCTTCTGCAGCAGACGTACCCCCCCCCCTTTTGTCTCCATTATTTCACTGCCTATTCTATCAGGACACCTCTCCATCATGAAACATACAATAATTAATGACACAGGTCAGTGTTATCAGGAGCGTGCTTGTTCTGAGAGTTACACAGCTATAACTGCAACTGAAAATCAGATCCAATGGGGCTCTCCAAAAACCATAACAGTTATTTTCAGTATTGACATTTACCAGCTAATTTAGCAGGTAATACAAAAATATGAGCTTGCCTGACTTCAAGAATAATCCTACTCACATGTCAACATGGCTATTTTAACTCATTTGTAAAAATATCTCAAGAAGCAATTAAATTTCAAATGGAGAATGACTCATTCACTCATGCTAAGCTACAGGCTAAAAAGTGCAAAATAGAATAGGATTAATGTCTTAAAGTGTGAGATTTTGTAATTAGGATAATTCCCCTCAAACAGAAGATATTTTCAATAATGGTTGGCTCAACTGTGACCACCTTCACCCATACCAATTTGCCTAGTCACTGGGCTCATCAGAGACTATTCTCTGGGTATCATCTTCTGAGGTTCAAGCACATTGGTGACCAGATATAGTATATGAAATCCGATTAGGAAAGGGATCTCATTTTTATTCACATCAGTCTTGACACTGAAACACTACTGTATTACTGACTTGTTCTTTTGTCAAGAAAGCATGATACTAGCATACTTTTTACATTCAGGAGAACTGCTGTCCTGATCTTCTGCATCCAGAAACAAAGTTGTCTCATCCTTCACAAATATCTCTAGTCCAGCAATTAAATTACACCACACACTACAAGCCTTTCCAATTCACCAAACCAGATTTTCCCAGCAAGCAATAGTTTAGCATTCAAAATTATGCTGTCCGCCTTATATAAGTAGCAAACTTAATTAGTTTAGAGCAGGGGTGTCTAACTCCCTAGAGACTTTTAAAAAAACCACAAAACTGGCAGTGATCTACTCATTGTATTCACCAAAGTTGTTGAGCTTTTTGGGGGGAGCATTGATCAGAGTTCTTGAGCTGTGTGTGTGTTCCCCAGCATTTTCATTTGAAGGGTATTCACAGAAGTGACACGAAATTGAGGCAAACAAACCACAATTTGGATCAACATATGTGAGCCAGCTTAGTAAACCATGGTTAAAGCCACCTGTTACTTTTTAACATTATGCATGAAGCAGATTTGTAATCAGTGTTAAAAACTCAGATATATAAGCTAGGCGTCAAATGGCTCCTTAAACCAGTTTAAGCAAATCTCCTTTAGTTCTTCCCATTGAAAAATCAACTTTAAAAAGATGCCTAGTGGAAAAGCCTCATGACATATTTGTCAGCAATTTGGCAGATTTCTTACCCAGGGACATCTCTTTCATGTTGGCAGTTTTCAGACCTATTACAAAGTTTTCAGACCCACAAAGTACTAGAGGAGAGTAAGTGATTCCATTTTTAGACATTCTTAAACTGTAATGACAGTCTAGGAGGAAAACCACTGAAGCTATCACTTCTGAAGTTTGGCAGGATTCATCCCCTTAGAAGGAGTGACCTTTGCCACCAAATTCTTTCCAATTCTACCCATAAATAAAAGTTAACCTTTAAAGGTGTCCAGCGAAAAAGACCCCACCCAGACTAAGTGGCTTGTAATTTAGCAGGTTTTATCCAGTATAGAGGACTTATTATGCCTGCAGGTTTCTGCAGAAAAGTGAAGAAGTATCACTGTTTTTTTCATTTCCCAATAGTGGAAGTGTCATATTGGAGTTTAAACCAAATTTTGTGGTCCATGCACATCCTTATTAGTTTCTTCTATTGCTTGCCTACATTGGCCGATTTCCGTGAAGCAAGGCAAAGCTTACAGGCACCTGATCTTCCCTATCCATACAAAAAACCTCTAAGAATGAGTGCAAGTATGCTTAGCACATTGTTTTGCCATAAAAAACTTACATGACAAACAGAATGCTTAAAAGTTTCGAAGACAGCAATTTATGTTTCTAGTTATATTATATGCTAATCACTGCACAGCCTGCCGGCGCCTCAGTTAAAGTTCTGGGGAAATGCTTTTTAAGTAATTGAATCAATCGTCTGACAAGCACAAAACAATTTAAGCTTCAAATACTTTTTATCAAGTTCAGGAGAACTGACTGGGGGCTGTTAAGATCTAATGGTCTTTTGGTCTTTGTTGCTGTTGTTATGTTTGAAAACTGATGTAGGAGATGACAAGAAAATCCTGCCCACTAGACACCAATACCCATTAGGGAAATGTACACTACAGCAGAGCTCAGTTTACAAGTAAATTGTTTTAGGTCTACAAACTGCTTGAAAGTTAAGTTCCAAGCCTTTATATATTGATGTGGAGATTTGCTACAATTAAAGGTAAAGGGACCCCAGACCATTAGGTCCAGTCGCAAACGACTCTGGGGTTGCGGCGCTCATCTCGCTTTACTGGCTGAGGGAGCTGGTGTACAGCTTCCGGGTCATGTGGCCAGCATGACTAAGCCACTTCTGGTGAACCAGAGCAGCGCACAGAAATGCAGTTTACCTTCCCGCCTGAGCAGTACCTATCTACTTGCACTTTGACGTGCTTTCGAACTGCTAGGTTGGCAGGAGCAGGGACCGAGTAACGGGAGCTCACCCCATCACAGGGATTCAAACTGCCAACCTTCTGATCGGCAAGCCCTAGGCTCTATGGTTTAACCCACAGTGCCACCCTTGCTACAATTACTCAAAGTTAAAAAAAGGCACCAAGTATGTTCCCAGGGACACTGTTTTTCAACCATCCAGAAGGTGTACATGGACACCAAAGCAATAGCTATGACCTGAACCCAAATTAATCCAAGGTGTAAACTAGGGTTAGAGAACCTCAGGTCTAGGGGCCAAATGTGGCTATCCAGGCCTCTGTAAGCCATGCCCCTGCCCAGGCCACCTTCCAAACATCTCTGGCTCCACTCTGTCCTCAAGTGTTTTTCTCCTGTCTTTGAACTGTAATAATGCCTCCGGCTTGCCTAAAGTGAGCAATGTTTGTGTGGGTTGGTGGAAAACACCTGCTAGTGTGGCTAGAATGTAGTCTACTGTACAAAGGTTAAGAGCACATCCACTGATTGGCTGACTTTTGCTTCTCGCCATAATCACCACTGCCATGGTGGCTTCCAGAAAATTCCCCACAAAAGAATTCAGTCCTGATGTTGATAAAGGTTCACCAACCCTCCGCTAAAACAACAATTCCCACCACCACCCCAAGTCCAGGAAATGTGCAATTTAAGACCTGATTGCATAAAGTTCTTCAGTGAACACAGCTGATTTAGTCGGACGTTTTCTTGCAGTTTGGTGACTATGCGCAAATGCTGTTCCTGTGTGGTTTTGGAGACTTGGAGTCATCACTACAAGTTGCAGTATAGTAGTTGTGAAATGAACATTGCTCACGATGCAACTGAAAGCATTATTTAAGGCAGGTAAATGTTGCCTCCCAGAAAACTAAGCAAGCAAATTTTAAGTACCAGAAAACAGACCCATGCAGAGCTTGTCTTGTGCCCAGCTGCCCCCCACCTGCCAGGAAGTCTCCTGGTGCACTGCAATGAAAGTATCAAATATTCCTGCAACAACTAGAATCAAGTGCAAATACTGAAACTAAAGAAGCTAGTTTTCCTACTTGGCATAAACACACCATTGCAAGGGGGTTGCTCAGGCAGCCATTGCAGTTTAGCAGTAAAACACAGAAGAGCTGCACGTGGCATATACTGAGAAGAGGTTTAAATGCTTTTGCATAGACATGCAATAAGCTCCTATGCACGATAGAAGCTTTTGATAGTTAGGGTTCAGTTTTTTCATCAGATTGCCTTGCAGAGTTGAACATTATGGAATCATAACCTAGCTTGGAATAGACGGACACGTTGTGGATTTATATTAGACACGTGTTATTTACTTCAAATGAGAGAGAAGAAAGCCCTCAGAAAGTTTATTGGTTTTGTGAACTGCACATTTCCATTTGGTAAGAATGTAGGTTTTTTCAGCACCATTGTCTACAATTTAGCCTCTACAACTGCTGAGGTGTCTAGCTGAATCTAAATGCAAGTCCCACCTTTGCCAAAGTGACAGTCTAAGTTTGAAAAAAGTGTATACCCACTTAATACAGTCCATCAGTATAAATAGACAAAAAATTCTGAACAAACACACATGTTCAAGAGTAAGAACATAAGAAGAGTTCTTATGGATCAGGCCAACCTGATCTGTTCTCAGTGGCTAACTAGATGCCCATGGGAAGCTCTCAAATAGGACACAAGCTGAACAGTGTCTCTCCACCTGTGATTCCCAGCAATTACTATTCAGAGGCATACTAGATAGCTGTTGTGGCTAGTAGCCACTGATAGCTTTATCCTCCAAGAATTTGTTTAATCCTCTTTTAAAACCATCCAAGTTCATCACTATCATTGCCTTTTTGTGGGAGAAAATTCCATCGTTTAATTATACATTATGTGAAGTATTTTCTATTGTCTGTCCTGAATCTTTCAACATTCAGCTTCATTGGATTCCCTGAAGTTCTAGTATTATGAGAGAGAGAGAAACTTCTCCCTATTCACTTTCTCCACACCATGCACAATTTTATATCCCTCTATCATATCCCCCGTTACTCATATTTTCTCTAAATTATGAAGTTTCAAACGCTGCAGCCTTTCCCTGTATCAGAATTGTTCACTCTTAAACATATCACCTCCTCTAAAGTAAACAATGAAATAGATATAAGCAGGTTCAACATGGGCAACGTTTTCAAGCCATCATTGTTCATATTCTTTGCACAGCAACTACTGGTTTAAAAAGGAATGAGGCCTTTTAAACTTAGTGCCACAGTGAACTTAAAAGGTGGGGGAGGTAACCTTCACCAACAGACATTTGTTATCTCTAAAATTATCTATAAACACATCTCAACTTATGTTATACGTAGCATGCAAAGGTTAGGCTGATCTGTAGGTGACCGAGGGCTGTAACTTTGTGCCTTCAAACCCCTGAAGTTCCCAAATTTGCTCCTAGTTGCTACAGACATCAGGATTTTGCTGCATATGCCTCTTGTTTACTTTGGATGTGTGCCTGCACTGCTGCAAGGAGAGAAAGTATACAGCAGCCTTCCAGATGCTGTTGGGACTCTCAGCCACCATCAACTCCAGACAGCATGGCCACTGTTCAGGATAATGAGAATTGTAGTCCAGAACATCTGGAGAGCACCAGGTTGGGAAAGACTGGTGTACAGCATAGTGTTCAAATAAATCAGGAAACCGTTCTTAAACCAGGGAGTAGAAAGTCAAATAAGACCTCTCCTCACCCCAGAGGGGAGAATTTGCAAGCGGGGGCCATTTCCCATGCTGGCAGGGGGCGTGTTCCGACCCCCGCCTTTGCCCCTCCTTCCTGCTGCACAAGCCCCATAGCCAGCCAATAGGACTGCCTGGGGGCGGCGCCAGGCTGCAGTCACCAGCCTGGGCACTGCCATCTTCCTCAATCTGCCCCTGCTCGCCATTAACCAAAAATCATGTGTCCGTGTGTTTTATTTACTCCATGCGGGGGTGGGTCATCGACTCGCAATTGTCCTTTTCACAAGGCATTTCAAAGGATAGCAATTTTACTTTGAATTCAACCAAGGCATGAATCTCCGATAGCCAAAATCACAATATTCATTTAATCTGTCCCACATTTCCCTCTTCAACACACTATATTCACTGGCTATCAGTAGCATGCAACTGCAATAATTTACTGTTGCACTGTTTTGAATGTCACCATTCCTTTTTCCTCTTCCGCCCACTCCACCCACTCCACTTGTGCGAACTTTGGAAGCTAAGGATTAGTCAAAGAATGAACGAACAATGTGAAAGATAGAAGGTCCAAAGGGCAAAAGTTCCAGCTATTTCTGGTTAACTGCTATCAGCATGATTTTATGATCTATCTCTACCAGGAAGAGTATCAGACAAAGTTTACCAATCTAGTCATTTAGATTCCTGGATTTTTAGTATTCTGTAGTGTTTTTGCAGCACATTTATTTATTTGTTTACTGAATATCTATACCACCCTTCATCTGAGGATCACGGGGGGGGGGGTAAAATAAAGAAAACATCTCCCCGTCTCTCTCTCTCTCTCTCTCACTCACACACACACACACACACATATAACAGAATTTAACAAGTACTGTATAATGTCCTACATTGATGAAACTGTAATTTCCTACATCTTTAAAAAAAACCTGTAATGCATGCAAAAAAAAATGTATAGAACTACCAAGAAAAGAAGTACAGGTGTTGTGGGACTGAACAGTTTAAAAATCAAAAACATCCCTGACAAAAGATAAAGTAAACAGCTCTACCTACCTTTCTGCAAGAGCTCTTCCCCACCCAGGCTATCTTCTATTCACCTCATCTACAGCAACATGGTGCTTATCTCTTTCCCGAAAACCATGTGCTTGTGTGGCTGATGCCAAATGTTATGTCAATTACTCTATTTCTAAGTGGCATGATCAAAAGATTTGGTATACACAGGCACAATTTAGATGCTGAACTACCAGCTTGCTATACAACAGCTTCGTAGCTGGGAATGAGCAATAGTCCTCACTCCTTGCACACACACACACACACACACACACCCCATACGTACATACTGGTTTAATTAAAACATTGTTAGCTGTAATGCCCAAAATGGGAATAGTGGCTTAATGGTCAGCCAGGATAGCTCAGTCAGCAGAGCATGAAACTCTTAATCACAAGGTTGTAGGTTTGAGCCCCACATTGGGCAGAAGTTTTGTGGTTAAACTAGATGACCCTCGTGGTCCCTTCAAACTCAACAAATCTATGATTCTATGATGCTTTAAGATCCTGATTAGTAAACTAACTTCTAATTGTCGTTTGATAAAAGATTAAAGCAATCAACAGGCCTTATTATTGAACTCCCTGCAATCTACACATTCTTATATTTTAAAATTTTGTTTGGTTAAATTGCCCTGCTGTTCCCATATCATGAAATATTTAATACAGTTCATGATCTCAGTTTACTTTCTGTGGACCAGCACTATATTCATTAATTAGTACATTCTTTTCACAAGCTATTGCTCCAAAACACAGTTCTCCTCTACATTGCTACTGCATCAAGACTACTGTAGCACTCCAATATGACAGCAGAGGGACAGGGCATCAAATTCTACTGCTTAGTACGGTTCTCTCTAGAACTCAAATTGCATTACCCTACTTGTGTTTTAAAATGGTACTTGAAGCAGTCATCAGCTCACAGCACCACAATTCATTTTATCCAAGCCAAAGTTTCAGATTTCCTAATCTAGCAGGCGTGTTGAACAACTGCTATACCATGGTAACTATGTCAGGAACACTGCAGGTTAACTTGCTTCCTTGCATTATTCACTTGCATCACTTCCAATGTACATACCTCATTATCTGCCCCCAAATTAGGAAGTTATTCTGTCTGCATGAACTAGGCTTCATTCTGGGGCCAAGACAATATATACATTTTGTATAGATTCCATAATCTTCAAGTATTTTTGTGTTCTTGCAAAATATGCCCACCTACATAACTACTGTAACTCTTATTTTTTCAACACAATGGCTCAGGAAGTGAAATAAGATCCTACAAAAAAAAAATATTTTTCCCCTTCCAGTAGCACCTTAAAGACCAACTAAGTTTGTTCTTGGTATGAGCTTTTGTGTGCATGCACACTTCTTCAGATACCTACAGATCCTACAGATACTGTGTTCTCCCTCCTTTATTTTATTTACAACAGGAACTTAATTTGCACACAACACAGGAAGACAGACTAAAGTGTAACCACACTTCTCAATCAGTACTTTCACTTTTTACATATAGCAAGTTATTTCATCTTGCCAATGCTTTGAGCAAGGTAACTGAGCATGTTATACTTGCACCAATTCCCATCCATTGTCAGTTGTGATGCCCCAAAGAGCTGCAGTTTATAGCTAAGCTACAGTTAAAGCCATGGTTTTCCCAGTAGTAATGTATGGAAGTGAGAGCTGGACCATAAAGAAGACTGATCGCTGAAGAATTGATGCTGTTTGAATTATGGTGCCGGAGGAGACTCCCGAGATTTCCATGGACTGCAAAAAGATCAAACTTATCCATCCTTAAAGAAATCAGCCCTGAGTGCTCACTGGAAGGACAGAACCTGAAGTTGAGGCTCCAGTACTTTGACCACCTCATGAGAAGAGAAGACTCCCTAGAAAAGACCCTGATGTTGGGAAAGATGGAGGGCACAAGGAGAAGGGGACGACAGAGGATGAGATGGTTGGACAGTGTTCTTGAAGCGACTGGCATGAGTTTGGCCAAACTGTGGGAGGGAGTGGAGGATAGGGGTGCCTGGCATGCTCTGGTCCATGGGGTCACGAAGAGTCGGACACAACTGAATGACTGAACAACAACAACAGTCTAGGCACTGCAGGTCAACAAGTGCTCGACTATAACATGACACTGACCCACCCTGCTGTGTTTGGCAAAATTTAGTTTTCATTATTCATTAACTAGATATTCAAGACTTTGTATCAATACCAATGACATTTTAAAAAGTATTTAAGAATTGATCAATCTTACCAAAAACAGTCAACTGCCTTGCTAAATGACAGTCAATTCTTAAGTTTTCAACATCTGGCTAACAGAGCCTCCAGGAAGCTCATATGCAAGAAATTATGTTGATGCCCATCCAAAATTTGCCCCCAGCCCCTGATACTTAGTAGTATGTTGCCTCTGAACATGGAGGTTCTATTCCTAGTTATCAAGGCCAACAACTGTTGAAATGTCTATATAATATATATAACATGTACTTGCTTCATCCTTCTTGCAAGAAGTCATCATATGGTTATACAGTGGTACCTTGGTTTTTGAACGTAATCTGTTCTGAAGACCGTTCGAGTTCTGAAACGTTCGAAAACCAAAAACTCATATGGAAGCCTCAATACGGAAGCTGTGTGGCATGTTCGAATTCCAAGGCGTGTTCAAAAACCGAAGCATTTACTCCTGGGTTTACAGAGCTCCTGCAGCCAATCCAAAGCTCCTGCAGCCAATCCAAAGCCGCGGACGCCTCTGAGCAACGCCCCTTCCTTACCGCTGAGGTGGCCGCGTATGGCCAAGAGCTGAACAGAAGGAAGTGGCGGCGGCAGCGAGGCTGCCTCCGCGACCCAGGCCAGAGGCATGGGCTCTGCGCTCCACGGACACCTGGCCGAGGCAGAGGACATCAACACCGCCGCAGACAAGGTGGTGGCTGCGGCGTGAGTGGTGGTGGGGGTCCTTTCAGGAGAGGGTGGGTCTGGCCCCCCACAAGGTCTGAGGGGCAGTGGACTAGCCCCCTCCAGAAAATGTTTGCTGACCCCTGGCCCAAAGCCTAGAAACTAGCATTTGAGCACCCCTTGGCACACTAGCATCCTCCTATTTGCCATTTGTGACAGCTCTCTACCCTCCATCCATTTCTATTTCCTAAACAGCAATTTTAACTATTGGCACAAGAAGTGTGGATCTGAGTGATCTGTGAGCATTACTGAATGATTTATTATTTTGTTGGATAGTCTGTATTATTTTGTAACCATTTTATCATTCTGTACCATTGCAATTAGCACTTCAAGTTGCAAAATTATTTAACTGTTTGCCATTTTGCATGAACACCATTTTATCCACATTTATCTTGCAATTTACTGGTGCCCCCAAGCAAGTGTGAATGGGCATTAACATAATGTAATAACCCCTATGGCATGCAGCCATACCCAGACTGAAGATTGCCAAAAACCATGTTTCCAGGGATACATGCATAACTTGCATGTTCAAGTGCACACAAAAATAAGAACACTAGAAAGTGTGGTAACACTAGAGTACCCCATCTGAGATGTAGCTAGGACTGTATTCGGAATGTATCTGTACCAGATTTAACACCACAATTTTAATACAAAATCTTGCTGTGTCCAAACAAACAATAAATACAGTTCTAATATGCTATTACCATGGAAAAATTGTATAATATCCATATCTCATATCCATATCTCTCATATATAAATCACTGAGAGCCATTTACCGCATTTACTCAAAGCTAATGCTCACCTTTTTTGGCCAAATTACATTGTGAAAATTAAGGTACGCATTAGATTCAATGGCACATTTACATTCACCAGCTAATACTTTGCTTGGTTTCTAGGTTCTGAAAATTGAGGCATGCAATAGATTCGACGGCACATTAGATTTGAGTAAATATAGTACATCTAAAAAGTTTCCTTTGTCTTCCATCATTCTGTAAGTTTATGAATTTCCATCACTTTCCAAAGTTCAACTGGCCATTATTTAAATTGTAGGCAATAGCTTGATCAGTTTGTTCTTCTGTTTTTGGACTATTAACATAATGGCAGCACCTATTATGTTCCATATCAATCTTTTATGTTTAATGTGGTCATCTAAGCAGCCCAACAGATTTGTTAAAGGATCCAAAACCATAATGCATTACTAGTTTGATTAATATTGTAACTTATCCCCCATATTTCATTATTAAAGGACAAGACTACCATACAGGCAGTGATCATTTTGTGCAGGGGTTCCATTCCTGACCCCCGTGTGCATCAGTGGAATATACATATGCCCATTGCATTCCACCACCCTGTTCCGCCTTCTTCAGGGTCCAAAAGGACCCACGCATTGGCAATCAGGCAAATAGTGCAAAATGGTTGCCACCTATATCTGCATTTGAGGATTCATGCATCCAAACCTTTATCTTCATGACAGATATATATTACTCAAACTGTGAGGTGTCAGATACCACTGGAAAAGCAATTTGTAATAGTATTCTCTTATGTTTACAAATGTGGTTCTTGCTGGCCCCTGACGGCCAATTTGATGCCATTCTTTCTCGAAAATTCCTCTAGCCACAAAGTGATCATTTTCTTCTCGAAACTATTACCCTTGTGTAAATTCAAAGTACATAATAAGGCATATATTTGGGATAACCTTTGTTTTCTTTTCAAACATCAAATCTTCAAAAGTTGTAACTGAGAAAGCCACTTAATGAGGCATTGTTTTCTTCAAATAACTTAATTGCCAACTGTGGTGATAAGACTAGTAGTAAATTTATACATTTACAATATCCATTACTAATACTTTCTAGATACCTAGTTGTCTTATGGTTCACCCAGGTTATTTCTGTGTGAATAGTGTTTCATATTTGATGTGCTGAAATTGCAAAGAATATATTTTTTTTAACTAGCACCATTTATTCCAATCATTTCCTAAGGGTTCCTAGGCACACACTGCTATAGTTCACGCATCAAATTAAAATGTAATTAAAATTAGCTATGGTTTAATGAGAAAGTAATGTGCTCACACAACTTAAAAATTCTCATTCTGCTGGGAAACAAGCTGGACTCCACCTTGTTGTGACTTCTTAATCTAGGCTCATAGCTTGTTTCTCTCCAAAAGAACCATGCACAGGAAGCGAATAACAATCCTTGGTTATCACTCAAGGCCACTCTGGTTTGTTTCCCAGAAGTGCAGTGGCAGTGAGAGCAGAACGAGGACATTTCAGCAGCATGCACCTAGCACATTAACATTACACAATAGTTTGTTTTAACTATGGTTTAATGTGATGCACAAAGCAGACCAGAAAGCATTCTACTGTGGCCAAGATCACCCTCCTAAATACAGTAGTAGATGCCATGTATGCTAGATCCTGCACTGTCAGGCATCAATGTGCTAAATCTGAGTCCTCTGCTTCTTTATAGCAGACGTACGGAGTGAAATATTTGTGGGGGGAAATCTATCACACATTTCTCCAAAAATACATTGTTTAGAAGATTTGCAACAATCGATTTTGTCAAATTGATCAGTTCCAAATTTGCCATTAACTCCCTAGGAAGCATATCTGTATCTATTATGAACAGCTTTCTAGACTTGGTAAAGCTATATATTATGCCCGGGATCCCCAAACTAAGGCCCGAGGGACTTGCTTATCTGGCCCACAGCGCCCCCCACCGCCTGCTCTTACCGGTGCTGTGCGGCTGCCCACTTCCGGATCAGAGGAGCACCGGAAATAGCTTGTGCGCATGCGTTATTTCCGGTGCACATCCGGGTCAGAGGAGGCCCGTGCACATGCACACAAGATATTTCACGGTAAGTTCGCTGACCCCTGTATTATGCAGACACTGTTCATGAATTTTATTTTGTATGACTATGTTAGTTTTGTTATGGCTTATGCTTATAGTCAAACAAGATTCCTACCATATTAACAGCGGGTGGCGCTGTGGTCTAAACCACAGAGCCTAGGGCTTGCCGATCAGAAGGTCAGCGGTTCGAATCCCCGCGACGGGGTGAGCTCCCATTGTTCGGTCCCTGGTCCTACTAACCTAGCAGTTCAAAAGCACGTCAAGTACAAGTAGGTAAATAGGTACCGCTCTGGCGGGAATGTAAACGGTGTTTCCATGCGCTGCTCTGTTCTCCAGAAGCAACTTAGTCATGTTGGCCACATGACCTGGAAGCTGTCTGTGGACAAACACTGGCTCCCTTGACCTATAGAGCGAGATGAGCACCGCAACCCCAGAGCCGTCCACGAATGGACCTAAAGGTCAGGGATACCTTTACCTATCCCTAGGAAGCATACCTGTATCTATTATGAACAGCTTTCTAGACTTGCTAAAGCTATATATATGCAGACACTGTTCATGAATTTTATTTTGTATGACTATGTTAGTTTTGTCATGGCTTATGCTTATGGTCAAACAAGATGTATTCCTACCATACTAACAGCTGACAGTGCCCAAATTATTTGCTTAACATTTGAACAATGTTAAGTATATGCTACTGAGTTGTTTTGTTTTTGAGAAAAGTACAATACATTTCCAAGAACAGATGTGAATTTCTATGAACATTTAAACCACATTAAGTGTGCATTTTTAATTTGGTCTTTATAAAATATTTCAGCTAAACTACTTTTGTGTAATGAAAAGCGTGGGATAGTTAAACAAAAAAACAGTATTTACTTTTTGCTTTTAAGACAATGCTAAATCAAATCCCAATTAATTAAAGGTACTGGAAAAGTTTCTGAAAACTCTGCACTGCCACTATCAATTGACTTTACCTAGTCTACCACTAGTTCCTGCTTCTTCAGTGGCAGAACCAAGAATGCAGCTATACCCAACACATTTTTTCTTGGGTTAAACTTAAGATCTTCTACACTACACAAAGCAAGGCTGCATTTCTATACACACTTACTTGGTAGTAGTCCCTTTGTATGAATGTAGTGTGTTATGGTCAAATAAGATGTATTACTCGGTGGAAAATACTTCTGAGCAATATGCACAGAATCACGCTATAAGCCTCACCACATTTCAAGATTAACCAAAACAGATATCAATATATGTTTAGTAGCAGAACTGCCTTAAAAGGCAGGTAATTTCATTTAAAAAGTGCAAGATATTAAATATACAGATGTCCATCAATAAAGCTTCCCACCTGAGAACTCTGTAAAGGTAATAGTTCTAAGCTTTTCAAAACTAGCAGAACAAAGTACTCAGAACCATTCCTTCTGTTGCAATTTGAAGATGCAGAATTACAAAAAGTCAGTACAACTCAGAAGCATACCAGGTTTGCATGAGGGGGGAAATGTTGATTTAGTGATTTTCCACAGAACTGTCTCAGCTCTTTCCAATAAAAAAAGAAAGAACGACATAAGCCAGCCAAGGTTTCTCAGAATTTTATAGTTGGCAAAACTAGATGGCTTTAAAATTCTAAATAAGAGTTTAAAGTTATAAAACATATAAGTACTGTGTAATGACTTACTGACTATCCTCCATCCATAACTGTAATTTGCTATAATAAAGAACTACAGAAAATAACATTTCCAGCTTTTGTAAGTCAATATATATCACAAAAATTGTAATAATATTATTCTTGCATGAGAAGCAAAATATAATTTCAGAAGACAGTGTTCAAAACGTTGAAACCTATTTGCTGAAACTTCATTATGTACTCAGCTGTACTCAAACAACACAGTTAGAAGTAACACTGTATTGGTAAGTGTACAATTCCCTGGACCTGCCTCAATCAGGGTAGACGAAAGGTAGAGATTGGGATCAACAGCCAGATCTTTGGTTTTTTCTGCAGTAGATCAGCAAAGATTTCAGATTCCCAATTGTTTAATAGTAGCAACTACAGAAAGGCAGGGTTTGACTAGGCAGGGAAACACCAGATCTGTACCAGTATCCCAGACACAAGATAATCTGCAGATAGGATGCTCCCTGTAGATCTCACCAATGCCAACAATTTGGTATGATGGTTGCATGGTCCTGTCATGCTTGAAACAGGAGTCTGTGATTACAGTGGGCAAAGACTGATATAAAGATAACCACCACCACCCTTAACCATTACTAACTTGAAGAGGCAATATAAGTATATACTGAGTCCACGTTTCGCTCCGCCCGCAAGTACACACAAATCTCTTAGTCTCTTTCATAACGAAAGTAAACCTTTGATTCTGTGGAGGCCCCTCCACAGATTGAGAATCTTGGAAGTTCATTATTTTCCCTTACACAGGGCAATTCCACAGATAAAAAAAGGTTCTTCACTACAGAACTTATCCTCATAAGACAGACTGGGGAGCTGCATGGTTAGGGGAGGGAAGAGGCAACTAAAGATGAACTTTCACGGTAAAGAACATAAGAGACTTCTGGATTGGGACAAAGGCCCATTTAGTCCAACGTTCTGTTCTCACAGTGCCAACCAGATGCCAGTGAGAAGTCTGCAAACAGACCAAAGAAAAAAAGCATTCTGCTGTCTTGCAGTTTCCAGAAACTGGTATTCACCAGTATGTTGTCTCTTCAAGCCAGTTAATGCCAGAAGAGAGCTACAGAGTACAGAATATTTGAAGTACAGTTTACCTATATTCATCACTATGTTTAGACAGCAGACAATAAGGGAATTCTGGCACAGCGTGCAATCTACTTTCACTACCATAGCACATTAGTTACAGCACTTGTTCCTATATAAGGCACATTTTTAGGCATTGCAAGTGTGGAACAAGAGAGGTCATCAACAGACTAAACTTGCAATATATTTTCTTAGAGTCATGAAATTGTTCTCCCAATGTAATATTTTGTCCAGTATTTTATTTCTCTAATAAAATATATTAGCCAATAAACATTTGTATTGCTGATATCTGTTTTATTGGTCTGGGTATTGACAATACCTATTCCAGAGTACTCTAGAGCCTATAAAATCTTCAAAATGGCTCAGGATTAAAGACGTTATCTGATAAGAGTCATTCTCCTAAAACAGTGTAGTAAAGTTACTTAATATTGTATCTTCTGCAAGCAAGACTTTAGACAGAACACTTCAAATGGATTGTTAGTACCAGCCCCCAATTGTGCTGCTTTAAACAGAGTGCAAGATAATATCAGTAAGTATTTTCCCACCAATACTTCCACAACATAAAATCTCCTAAATTTAGAGATTGCAAAATATTCCACTTACATCATCCATTCCCTTCATGGACTAACTGAGGCTTGATACAGCCTCTTGCTCACTCTTTTTTTCTTAAAACTATGTGTGGGCAAGTTGACAGGCGAGATAAATTTATGTGGGCTAGTAACTTTTGTGAGTTTTTGCAAGGTTGAAAACACTAAGTCTTTAAAAACAATGCAAAAAAAACAAAAACAAAACCCTTGCTAGACTACAGCTTGAATTTAATTAAACCGGTATTACATTGTTGCAATAAAGTACCTAGAGTGTTTGCACAAATGATGCTCCAGGCAACACAGGGTATATATATTATACACACTACTGAATTAAGAACTTAAATCTGATTAGGCAAATAAAACTTTGGAAGATGCATCACATTGCTGCGGAAATTATTCTCGTTGTCTCTATGTATTTTCTACTAAAGAGTGCAAATGTCTGAGCCAAGGGGGCTTCAGTGACAGAAAGTATTCATTATGCATCTTGGCTTTGCCACTCTTTGTACAGAACTTGTGTAACAGCAACTTTCCCCACCCCACTGTCTATTTATCTGTACATTAAAGAAGTAATATGATAAAGGACAAGGATTGAACTGAGGAGGAACAGACAATTTATGGTTTTATTTTGCTCACATGACTGATGTCACTGATTTGTTTCCATAAAGAATGGCCAAGAAGGAAAGAATGGAAAAACATTGCAACAATCCGCGGAAAAACTGTACAGATCAGCACTCTTTTACTATGTCAAACATTAAATAGCAGTTGGCCTTAAGAGACCTATCATGATTTTAACTACAGAACAAGTCCAAGGATTGGAGAAGTGAAATATGCGTAACATGCACACTTTGCAGCAGAGAATAACCAGATACAAATGCCATTATGGTTCAACTGTACAGTATTGCTAAACATAATCTTTGCTAAAGATGCCACACACACATTTGAGGACCACAAAAGGTTTTAAGAGTGGCTGGGGAAACCCAGCCAGATGGGCGGGGTATAAATATTATTATTATGACAAATAACTGATTACAACCAAATAAATCATTATAAGTGCTTTATAAGGGTCTTGGAAAACACAACAACCTACACATTAAACAGAATAAATTCTACCAGAAACTTTTAGAGCTTTATGAAAAATTAATGAGCAGGTTACATAAATCTTGTGGATGAAGGAGTTCCAGATGAGAGCTGCTGCAAGACATTACAAGCCAAATAGACACATTTCACAATAAGTACTCAAAGGAAGGATAAAAAAAAATCTCGAGTATTTTGTTATTTAGAAACATGACACACAAAACCTAGTATTTTATGATTCAGTAACTGTTGCACTTTGTATTAATATTAATCCTCTTTAAATATGATATACACTTGCTTTGCGCCCAACATCCTGACAGAAAGATATAAAAAGGAAATGAAGCTCTCCTTTAAAGACCAAAGTAATCATATTGCCAGTGCCAACACCCAATCTTTCAAAGTTTAACCTCGTTGTTTTAATGCTATCACACATCAATTCTGCTTCGCACAAAGCCAAGAAAGATTAGGTGGGACGGCGCTTCGCTCAATTAGCTTATCAGCTCTTTCCCGCCGCCGCCCCCTTTTCCAGGGGTTGCAAAGCCAGGATTCTCCAAAAAGGGTTCATTTACAAACAAGTAGTCCCGAAGACAAAATGAAATATAGGGCAGATATATTCCAAGGAGAGGAAGCCAGTTGGCCACATTCCTTCACGAATCCCACCCTAACTCCCCAGACCGAGCGGGGCCTGGAAGGGAGGCCAGTCCCAGGCAGGCACCCCTGAAGCCGGGAAGGGGCGGCAGGGGCGCCGAGGTCCCTCCGCTCCCGGGGAAGCGAGAGCGGCGCTTCTGCCTCTCCCTCCCTCCTCGCCGCTTCCTGCACTATCCGCCTCTCCCTCTCTCCTTCCTTCCTTCCTTCCGCAGGGCTCCTCATCCGCCCGCATTCCTGGGCCACTCGCCGCAGATCCAGGTTCAGCCTCCAGCCCAGCCGACCATTATATATACTGTAGATATACCCTGTATATATGTATGGAGCCGAGAGACGCCCACCCGGTCCCTTCCTTTCCCGGGCACCTGGAGCGCCCCACCTCCCTCCGGCACCCCGACCTCGCCCGACCTCCCCTTTCGCTCTCCTCCGAGCCGACCCCGCACTCGCACCTACCCGTGCACGCCACTGCACTCATTCACACGTACTCAGCGAGCCTGCTTCTCCCCATCCCCGGATTCCCCGCCGCCGCCGCCGCCTTCCCCACCGACTCCTCTTGAGCGCAGCAGCCCCGCACCTCCTTCCTTCCTTCCTCCTTCCCTTCCTTCCTTCCCCTTTCGAGGCTCACCCACACGGCTTCGGAGTCGACCAGCCCGCACCCAGGGAGCTCGGGCCTTTCCGCCACAGGTCGCCCCGCTGCTCTCCCCGCCGAGCAAGGAGGGAGGAACCTCGCCTCGTCGTCCACGGAAGCCCCTTTCCTCGGCCAAGCACCTACCGGGCCTGGCCGCGCTCGCTCTCACCTGCTACCCGCGGCCGCCTCCCTTTCAGCTCCTCCTCAGCCGCCAAGCAGAGCTGCCTCCTACTCCCTGACAACAACCCACCTCCTTCGCTATCCTCTCTCCTTCCCTACTTGAAGCCTCGCGGGCGCATTGGCTGCTTCGGCCAGAGTCGCTCGTAGGTATTGGTGGGAATTTGAGCCCGTCAAGCCCTCGCTCCGCCTTGTCGTTTCGCAGTATTTGATTCACACCGAAGCATTGATGCCCCCACTTCTTTCCTTGTGTGTGTGTGGTTTTTTTTCTGTCCAAACCGCAAGAAGCGGCAGCTGCGATAGGTCAGAAGAGATGCGATCATTCAGTCTCCGCCTTCCTGATAAAGTACCCGATGCAAAAGTCCCTAGCCCTGCTTGGTTTGGTTGCACAGTAGGGAGGGACACAGTTCGAAAGAGCGGGGCAGGACACACCTGACC
Organism: Lacerta agilis; assembly: GCF_009819535.1. Lineage (NCBI taxonomy): Eukaryota > Metazoa > Chordata > Lepidosauria > Squamata > Lacertidae > Lacerta > Lacerta agilis. The sequence goes on along the minus strand of NC_046312.1, from coordinate 43,518,735 downwards.
TGGAATTAACCCTTCACTGACAGAAACATTGCTGGTTGGTGTCATTCAGTTGACAGGTTTGTCGCTCTCCTCTAAGAGTTGCTAATATTCCCAGGGCAATCCGCACTCTTCTAAGAAGCACTATACTGTATATTTAAAATATGCCAGATCCCATACTGGTTTCCCATATTTTCTCAGAACTAGGAGACAGGGCCAATGTTTTAACTGTTTTTAATTGTTTTAACTGATTTTAATTTGTGTGGATTTTTGTTATTGATGGAGGGAGGGTGTGCCTGGGAGGAGAGGGGGGATGCAATTACAGTGGTACATGGTAGGGCTAGGCATGATCTGATTATGGATGAGGAAGCTGCCTCACCCATTACTGAGACCTGGGTGGGTGAGCAGGGTGGAATTGGTCTCACCCAGCTGTGCCCACCTGGGTCCTCAGGGCAGACTTAAAGTTGGAGAGGGAGAATTGCTGTATTCCTCTCTGTCCCGTTGTGGGGGTCTAGAGTGTGTGTTCCTGACATTGAGCAGTCGGAACAGATTAGAGAGATTCTGCTGCTTTACTGCCTTGCTGCCAAGCAGTCTCCTTGCCTGAGCTGGCAGAGTTGGTCTCAGAGGCACAGTTGAGGACTCCCAGAGTGTTGGTTTCAGGGGAAATCCATGTTGAGGTGACTGGTTCTGGTGTGGCTCAGGACTTCATGACAACCATGGGGCTGTCCCAACATGTCATCAGCCCAATATATGCAGCAAGCAGCACTCTGGAGCTTGTTTTCTCAACTGGGCAGGAAGAGGGTCATCTGAAATTTTGCAATATTGACATCAGTCCCTAGTCATAGTCAGATCATTTCCTGTTGAGATTTAGGCTTTCAACGCCTTTCTTCTTTGCAGAGGCCAGGGAACTATTAGGGTAGTGTACCCTCAGAGGCTGATTGATCCAATGGGTTTCCAAACAGCTCTGGGGGATTTTCTCTGATATGACTGGCAGTCCTGTTGAAGCCCTGACCAGCCTCTGGATTCATCTGAATGGCTTGGGCCATTGATGTGATCATTCCTGAGCACCCTCTCCTGCTTTGTGGAGCCCATTTAGCTTCCTGGTATACTCCAGAGCTTAGGGCGGGGAAGCAAGCTGGGAGACGGCTCAAAGACAAGTGGAAGACTGGCCCAACTGCGCTGACTGCCAATTCGTTTCCATGCCCAAATCAAAGTGCTGTTTTTGTCCTATAAAGCCTTAAACTTCTCCTGACCACAATATTTTAAGTGCTGCCATTCCCCTTACGAACCAATCCAGACACTGAGATCTGAGGCCCTCCTCTGTGAGAGGTTTGGAGGACTGCAACATGAGAACAGGCCTTTTCTGCAGTGGCTCCCCGCTTGTGGAATGCTGTCCTCAGGGACATACTTCTGACAACTTTGCATATTTTGCACCAGGCATAAGCATTCCTCTTCTCCCATGTGTTCGGCTAATTAAACAAGCTATGGCCTTTTAAACTGCAGGGGGGACGGGGCGGTATTGTTACTATGGTGTGGGTTGTTGTGTTTTTATATTGTAAATCACCCTGTGATCCTCGGATGAAGGGTAGCATAAAAATTTGACAAATAATCATCATCTCTTCTGCTTTGAGGAGAACAACATTCTATTTTTTTAAAGCCTTTCTGACAACTAGCTGAAGTTGACATTTTAGTCGTGATAATTGGGATGAATTGTTTTCATAATTATAGCTGAGAATATAAAGAACTCACAGAGAAAAGGGTGGGAATCTCCCAACCTTTGTTCCATGACATCTTTTAAAGATATTTTAACCTGCAATACTTTTACCCATTCCCCTATATTCCTTTACCTAATCTATCCAGTTAATGGTTCCTCTTTGTTTTTTCTCCAAATTTGGAACTTCTGTGCCACTGAAAATTAAAATTCTTATATTATTGAATTTTGTCAAAGTACAGTTTGTGTATCAGGCCATTAAAACAATATACTGTACATTTGTATTTTGAAATTCACAAAAGGGAAAGATCAGTTTTAACTGTATAAAATAACACTTTCCCTCAATAACTGGAATGTGAAATTTGTCAGTTTGGTAGTGCAAGGGCATCTGGCACAAAAGAGAACAAGGTTGCCTTCAACTTTTCAATAAAATAGTGTTAATTTGTTAATTAATAAACGTTAGTGATTTACAAGTACATTTACTCATATTTAATATGGAGACACGTTGGCCCATAAGAAAAATGCTCCAATCTTTATTATTTTATTAAGCCAACCAAAATTACAGAAAATGCTGTGCAAGCTTTTGAGTTCTTCAGAACTCTTGAAATAAAGCAATGGACTGGGCGACAGGGTGGCAGTTAGGAGAGAAAACGACTGCTGTTGAAGCCATGGAGCCTACATCTCTGCACAATCTTAAAACTGAATGAGGGAGGAGGTAGCAGACATTTGGATTACGCTCTTGAAGTCCTGTAGAGGTATTAGGTTGCACTAAAGTCTGCTGGGAACAAGAAGCATAACAATGGCTGATTCCCTATCTCTGAAAGCACAAGACCAGGTCTGTCTCTATCCTCAATAGGTGAAACACACAGGTTTCTTTGAAATATGTTTCATTAATTCCAGTGTGACTTATTTTCAGCCCTACTTTAGATTGCTGCCTAAAGCACAGTATTGCATACCTGTTGTGTTATAGAAGGATGGATTTTGGGAGGTTCTTTGTGGACAGGATAAGTTTAAATGGAAAGAAGGAAGTGGGGGAGAGAGGATTTTTTTCATATAGGTAGGTAAGAGGGGGTGACTATCTGTTACATACCCAGCTATGGGTTTTTCCTCCATGCATCTGGGTGGCATCTGCTGGAAACAGAATTCTGTCCTGCATAGATCAATTTTTATATTACGTTCATGGGAAGATGAAGACTTCCTCTGTATATCCCCTCCTGAATTGCTTCTCTTTGGTTAAACAGCTTCTTGCCTTCCTTTTCATTAATATTTTGCAGAAAGCTTATGACTACAGCAGCTATTTGTGAATGGAAAACCATAAGGTAGGCTAGTCTGATTGGATTTAAAACCACTAAAATTGCTTATGCAAGTCACTCGTTGAAAACCCGTTGTTGGAATTCTTGATACACATTACTAGCCCCAGGTCAGGCATGAATTGCAAGTGTTCAAAATGTTTCCACAATACAGAGTTTGACTTAGGGCTATTTAAGTGTCAAGCATTCCATCCAGAACCATTTGCAGAAAACAAGGGGTGTCTGAATGTCATGTAGGCACTTGCTTTCTACAGCCACCAACAAGTATTATGCAACATGGCCTCAGTAATGTACAAAACAATTATGTTCCAGTATCCAAGGATATACATTTAGTACTTAAATAAATAGTAAAAAAAATATTGAAAGGAAAGTGAAATACAGTAAAGGATGAGCAGCTGTTATGGTGGACAAAGAGGATATGAACCAGAGTGCTAATCATTTTTATTCAGAAGTAAGCCCCAGTGAGTTATTTAGAGTTTATTCTTAGTGTATGTAATCTTAAACCACTGTTTATTAAAGTCTTGTTTATTTAATTATTTGAACACTACCTAGTGGCACAACTGTAGCCTGTTATCTTCCTACAAACTGTGATCAGACACCATGGTTTATTGTTTGCTTACAAACTTTGGTTTGTTTTAACTATAGTTGACATTAGAATAATAGAATCTTAGAATTGGAAGGGACCTCACGGGTCATCTAGTCCAACCTCCTGCAATGCAGGAATCTAAGCTAAAGCATCCATGACAGATGGCCATCCAACCTCTGTTTAAAAACCTCCAAGGTAGGCAAGTCCACCACCTCTCATGGGAGTCTGTTCCACTGCTGAACAGCTACTGTCAGAAAGTTTTTTCAAATGTTTAATCGGAATCTCCTTTCCTGCAGCTTGAAGACATTGGTTTGAGTCCTACCTTCCAGAGCAGGAGAAAACAAGCATGTTCCCTCCTCCATGTGACAGCCCTTCAGATATTTGAAGATGGCTATCGTATCTTCTCTCAGTCTCCTCTTTTCCAGGCTAAACATACCCAGCTCCTTCAAGCACTCCTCATAAGGCTTAGTTTCCAGACTCTTGATCATCTTGGTTGCCCTCGTCTGCACACGTTCCAGCTTCTCAACATCCTTCTTAAATTGTGGTGCCTAGAATTGGACACAGTATTCCAAGTGTGGTCTGACCAAGGCAGAATAGAGTGAAATTCATTTTGTTAACTTGCTTGTTATTCCTCTTCCTTTGGACATAGCCGCAGAAACCTTTTAAAATGATTTTTAACCTCTCTTGCAAGCCTGAGCTCATTCTGAGCTTTAGCCAGCCTGACTTTCCTCCTGCAACTGTTGGCTACTCATGTATACTCCTCTTTTGTGATTTCCCCTTTCTTCCATTTCTTATACATGCCCTTCTTTACTCTCAGCTCATCTGTGATCTCCTTATGCAGCCACACTGGTTTCCTTAACTGCCTCCCACTTTTCTTTCTTGTTGGTATTGTCTGCATTTGGGCCTTCAATATTTCTCCTTTTAGAAACTCCCATCCTTATTGGACTCCCTTCTCTGTATCCTGAAACCCATGTGAACACGGGTCTCCATCCTTGAACCTGGTTTGTTTCACCACCCTGCAGAAGTCACTCGCCAAACTACAAGGTGTGAGGCAAAAGGGGCTGGGAAACAAACTGTTTCCAGGCTAAGCTGTTTGCTTTTGAACTTTTCCTGAAGAAGACCTCACTCTAAACGCTGCCTGGCAACAGGCTCTTTTCCTTGACCCCCTCCTCAAGGAGAAGCCCTCCCTAGCCAGGCAGACAGGTCTGCTTTGTGGCTGCTGGACTATGAGGTGAAGAAAGTTTAAATCAGGGGTCAGCAACCTTTTTCAGCCGTGGGCCGATCCACTGTCTCTTAGACTATGTGGTGGGCTGGACTGTATTTTTTTTTTGGGGGGGGGATAATGAACGAATTCCTATGCCCCACAAATAACCCAGAGATGCACTTTAAATAAAAGCACACATTATACTCTTGTAAAAACACCAGGCAGGCCCCACAAATAACCCAGAGATGCATTTTAAATAAAAGGACACATTCTACTCATGTAAAAACACGCTGATTCCTGAACCATCCATAGGCCAGATTGAGAAGGCAATTGGGCCGGATCCAGCCCACAGGCCTTAGGTTGCCTACCCCTGGTTCAAAGATACCGCTGTCCACTCTTCCCAGCTTCTATCTCTAAAGGAATAAATAGGAAAGCAGGAACGGAATAAATAGGAAAGCAGGAACAAACCACAGAAAAGGACACAATGATAGTCAAAATGCCTTTCTTAAAATTGTTTATGTAATGGGATAGCTTCTCAGAGGGACAGGATTAAGACTGCCATAGTTTATACATTTAAAGCTGCTAAGGTTTCCAAAGTTCACACTTCTGTGGGAAACACTGTGAAATCCTAGAGGGGTAAGAAACGGCTCAATCAACAGTAAAGCCTGACCAATAAAAACAAAGCCTGTTGCTTCAGTTTGCAACTTTAGGGTAATAAGTTTTGTTCAGTTACCTAGAGAACAATTAATGCAGTGCCTGGAAGTCTCACTCCCTTGGCTGACCTTGGTAACCTGGAGTGAATATGTGCATTAAGTAGTTGTTTAAGATGTGGTCTTTCAGTACTAGCAGTTCAGAGGTATACCTTTAAAAAGTCACCATTCTAGCGCACTTCCACAAAGCTATGGCATGCATCATGGTGCGCAGTTAACACCCTCCATCAATGACCATAATACCCAAACCAAAATGATCAAGGCGATGCAGCAACTCCCGGCTAGGAGGAAAGCTGGTACCTTTGGGGGCATGCGATTTTTAAAAGGCACCTGAAGGCAGCCCTGTTCAGGGAAGTTTTTAGTGTTTGATGTTGCATTGTTTTTTACTATTTTTGTTGGGAGCTGCCCAGAGTGGCTGGGGCAACCCAGTCAGATGAGCAGCATATAAATAAATAATATTTATTATTATTAAGTTTAGAGAAAAAGTGAGTAAGCTGTGAACACGTGTTTGAGTCCATGGCAGCAGCTATGAGCCACCTTTGAGAGGCATGTGGCACAGAGAGCTTCCTTAATTGAAAAGCAAACCACATTCTGGAATGCTTTGTGGAGGCAATATGCAGCGAGGAGGATGTGGCATGCTCCTGAGGGGAGCGTGGCGCAGAGGGTGCCCTCCCAGGCACGGGATAGCCACTCAGGTGCCTGGAGTGGCGCGCACACCCTGCAGCCGGGGGCGGAGCGAGCTGCCCACGGGGGCGGAGTAAGCAGCCAATGACGGACATTCGGCATACCGCCCGCCCACGACTCCCAAGCCTCCCCCAAGCTGTCAAAACAAAGGGGGAAGGGGGGAATGCCGCTGGCAAAGCGGCGCAGCCCCCCCCCTTACCCCGACGGCTCGGGGTAGGCTTGGGAGTAGTGGGTGCACGGCGTGCTGAATGTCACCCCCTCAGTGAGGGCACCCGGGGCGGTCTGCCCCCGCCGCCCCCCTTCCTATGCCCCTGGAAATATGTGCACGTCTCCTACAACAATTGTGTCAGCACAGCAATATATGCAAGACAGATCAGTGCTTTCATCCACAACCACCTCCACCTCTTCTACAAAGCTCTATTCCTGAATTACAGTGGGATCCTCCCACTGCTATTAATCTGCTTGAAAACTCTGAAGAGGAGCAAATGGGGCAAGGGGGAAATGCCCCACAGGCATAGGAATAAGATATGAATTATTGGAGCTAGCTTTGTTGCTGTTCAGAATTACAAGTTGATATTAAAACACATTGCTTGGTATAGTTTAAAACAGAGAAACGTTTCTGTCTGGCCAGCCCAGGACTGTTTGAAAGGTACCGGTATGTTAAAGGATCTGATCTACCAGAAATGGTAGCCCCTGTTCTCTGATGCTTGTTATGTATGTATGTATGTGTGCTTATTTTATTTGGAGCATTTATTCCCCCCACCCCAGAAAAATCTGTGGATGCCCATGAAACAAATCATGGCTTGCTTGCCCATGGAATAATCTGTAGTTAGTTCATGGTTTGTTATGTGTGAACCAGACTACCAAGTATGTATAAGGCTTGTATAAAATTGCCTTTATATAAAGTCAATAACAGACATGAGAACAGAATGTGTTATTTTTAATGATAATGCATTAAACAGAAATATTATTTTGAAGTGTTAAAAATGGGAAGAGAAGGAAAAACATAATTAGTTTTATCTTTTACATGCAGCTCCACGTTCTTTTGCATTTAGACTGCACACATGACCCCAATCCAAAAGCCCCTTTAAAATCAGTTGGCATAAGCATATTTAACTCTGTAGTGGACTGTGACCATTATATTAAGACAACCGGAGTATGCTCTTAGAATAATTTTACAATTACAAATTAAAGGATAGCTCCAACACAATATTCTTTTGTTAAGGATTTGGTTCAGTTTTATCCAATTTACTGAAGGGCATTTCCGATCTCAGTATTGCTGACAAAGAACTTAAGATAAGGCACTGAGCTTTAAACCTTCATTCCAACAGAACAGACATCATCTTGCGTCATGAAATGACCTCAGACTTTCACAGTAGCTGTAGCTATGAGTTGGAGTTATCATTACAAATTCATTTGTGATTGCTAGGCCAGCTAATTGCTACATAGAATGAAGTTAGTCAAGCAATATACCTGTAGATTGCAGTTATTCTCACATTTTTGAAATGTGTTCCTCGGCTATTTAAATCCATTCACACAGTAATTTATAATTCTCTTTTCAAGTGTCACAGTTTCCTAGGCTAATTTGCTTTTATTGGGGACAAATAGGAGGAAATAATAGAACCAGTGTTCCTGTTGGGATACAAAGGAAATTAACTTCAACTCTGACTTCCAATTTGTGTGACAGCCAAAGAGTGCTAATAAATACTTACTTAGAAGATTTCTACCTTATGGAAAAGCCAAGGCATCATAGCAGAAATAAAAACTCTTTTAACAGTGGCAGAGATTATGACACAGTGGTTTCGTCCTGGCCTCTTGTTAGGTTTATCCACAAACGTGTTATGAATTCAACACTCATAAGAGCTATTGTCAGGTTTTCTCAGAGTTGGTATGGCAGTGCAGAAGAAATTCTCCTCCACCCTTGGATCCTCACAGTGTCACCCAATATTTTCTTGGTGGTCTGTGGTCTCCTATAGATCTCAGTGAGCACTCTGTGAAATGTTTGCAAGACATTTTTAAGGATGAAATCTGCCATAATTTGGATGCCCTTTCTGGGTCAGGTCAGTCTGTTGAGTACCACTAAACCCAAATATCATGAAATGGGGCTTTAAAAGCAGCAAGATGTGAGCACATGGGGAAACTGCACATGTCATGCGAATGAAGATCGCACCCCGGCTGCACAGTTCTTTTTTTCTGTAGGGAAGTTCCTGACACACATTCAGCTACTACCAAGGCCCTTGTTCACAGTGCAGGCTGGATCCGAGTGAATTCATTTGTGCATACTGCCTCTGTTGTGCTTCCTCATGGTAATTCTATAGTGCAGTGACTTCATCCAGTTTCTCTCCTTGTTCGTTTTATTATCTGAATTTCCCCCCTTGCACATGCTTCCCTCTCTCCCCTCCCTCTCCCCTGAAAAGTAAGACGCTTGGAGTCTTGGAGTCTGAAGCTTTGTTGTGTAGTCACTGGCTATTGAGACACTACAGATAGCATCTTTTCAATATCACCAAGCGAGCGATCCTTGGATGCCGTGTTTTGTGAGCATCAAATGAGCCTTAATAAATCTAACGATTAATACGGGGGGTGGGGAGCCTACAGGAGTCCCCTGCGAACAGGGTGCAGCAGCTTAGCTGGGGATCACTATATGTGTCCAATTTTTTTCTGTATCTGAACAGCACAGTGAGTCTTTTTCAGCCTGTTTCTCAGTTTCCACTGAGTCTATTTCACAGTGGCTTTTGGTTTTTTGGGTTGTTGTTTTTTAACATACTGATGTTATTAATCTATTTCAATTAGACTGGCCAAATTTAGATAAAGCTCATTTTCTCAGTGGAACCCTGTGTGCACGAAAACCGGGATTAAGGATCACAAACCAACAGAGAATGGGAAAATCCTGGGGAGAGAGAGAGCTGGCAAGCTGCAGTTGGAGGGAAGCCAAGATCTCAGATAAGAGATGCTTCATTGATTGAGTGAGTGCATTCATACTGATGGAGGAAGGGGGGGGGAGCAGGGGAGCAGCGAGCTCTTGAGAAACAGCATTTTGAACAAGCTCTTAGTCTTGCTATCTAGTTGTGGATGTTACAGCAACCACAATGGAGAACAGATTTCACAGTCCTGCCCAGTGTCTTTACACTAGTGATATACTGAATGCAACCGGGCCAAACGGAGAGGCTTTGTCAAAGCCTTCTTTTTTGGGAAGTCTGCAAGAACAAGCCTGGAAATGTTCTTCTCTCATATTAGGATGTTGCTGTTGGCAGCACAGCAAAAGTGACAAGGCAGGACTCAGAGTTGCTAATAAAGTGGGGGGAAGTTAAAAAGAAGTGACAAATCAGGATTGGATTGTGGCAGCTCTTAAGCAAACATGGGGTTTTTTTTAGGTACTGTTTTCACACATCCAGATCTCTAACCCATTTACTGGTATATATATATACACACACTCACATGTACGATGATGATAATGATAATAATAATGTCCAATAATCGGAGGTTGTGCTGGATACTTTTATTCCATTGTATGATTTTTTTTTGCTGCTTTAACCTGCATTTTTCTACACAGTTTAATTATATTGTACTGTTTTATTGTTGTAATTTTATTTTACTGCTATAATTTGATTATTTTTTTACTTTGGGTTGTAAGCTGCTTTTGTTTTGTTTTGTTTTGTTTTGTTTTTGTTTTAGCAAAAGAGGGTGGTATACAATCATTCAGTAAGAAATTCCATCCACCAGCTCCTATGGTAGCTTCGGCTTGCCATTTGCATTCTGCCTTGCTATGGAAGTCTACTCTTTTTCAAAATGTAAAAACAGATTTGCAGTACTTAATTTCATTTGACAGATATTGGAAGATGTGCCAGGTTCTATTGGAGATGGCTAACTACTACTGATAGTGCTGACTTCTTTTTGCTTCTTTTAAGAACAAGGTTCATCCAAGTACCTGAAACTTGCTCAGCCTCAGCTTTTGGGGTGGGAACTGTCCTGCGCTGGAGAAAACTTTTAACCAGTTTTGAAGCATAACTTCTTACCATTTTCAGAAAGAACTTACAACTTTTTAAGAATAACTTTCTCAATGTACTTTTAAATCCCCTTTTGAATACAATGTTTGTGGCTTTTGGCAAGGCTGCTCACTAGTGCTTTTTTCCTTTAAAAAATGTTTAGGGGTACTCTGATTTTGACTCAAGAAAATCACCATTTTATAGTTCAAATCGGGGGGAAATAAATACAGTAAATGGACAAAAGTACAAAGATTCGCAAAATTTTAGGGGTATGTGTACCCCTGCGTACTCCCCCCCCCCAGGAAAAAAAAAAAAAAACACTGCTGGCTTACATACTTGTAAAGATCTGAGCAGAGTTGCTCTTTGCTCTCACTAGGCAGTTTCTAAAATAGGCATGTGCAACCAGTGCCAGAAAAAAGGAACAACTGCAACAATTATGTACTGTTTCAATTGATGGATTATTAAAACAATTGAAGCTACATTACTCTGTTCGGCGTCTTATTTTATTTATGAGTTTTATAGACTTTTAAAAGGCGAAGGAAAGCTTCTAGATGAATCATAACTGACACTCTGAATATGTTTTTTTCTATTTATTTTACACTGCAATCTAACATCCTTCTACCAAGGCGATTTGTAGCTTTCCTAAGCAGAGAATCTCCTCTTATGGACACAATAGGACATATTACTTCCCACAGGCATCTGGTTGGCCACTGTGAGAACAGGATGCTAGATTAGATAGGCCATTGGCCTGATCCAACAGGCTCCTCTTACGTTCTTACTTTTGTCCCAGACTTCAAAGAATGTGATGTAGATTAATCTGTTCTCTGCTCTAGGACTCAGTTCTGTACAGTAGAAAAATCGTCATGGTCTCCATACATTTCACCACATGAACCGCTATGACATGGGTGAAGAACCTATAGGCCTCTAGATGTGATTGGACTCCACAGGCCCCAGCCAACACGGCCTGTGGTTAGGGATAATGGTAGATTAGCTTTTTTAGTTGAGCCCTTGCATCTACTGTTATAGAAGGGCGCAGAAGGTATGATTTGGCCTACAATGACCTCCTCTGGATTTCTCCACTGTGTGTCTCTGCGCTGGACTGAGGAGAGCAGTCTGGTCTTCTGCATCACTATCCCAGCCCACCTATGTGATGTCCCCTAGGCTGACCTTTAAAGCCTCGGCCCAGTATACCTGAAGCAGCATCTCCACCCTCTTTGTTCAGCCTGGACTCTGAGGTCCAGCTACAAGGGCCTTCTGGCAGTTCCCTTACTGCAAGAAGTGCAGTTACAGGGAACCAGGCAGAGGGCCTTCTTGGTAGTAGCACCCGCCCTGTGGAATGCCCTCCCATCAGATGTCAAAGAAATAAGCAACTATATTACTTTTAAAAGACATCTGAAGGCAGCCCTGTTTAGGGAAGTTTTTAATGTTTGATGTTTTATCGTGTTTTTAATACAGCATTCTGTTGGGAGCTGCCCAGATTAGCTGGGGAAACCCAGCCAGGTGGGCAGGGTATAATTTATTATATTATTATTATTATTATTATTATTAGGCTGCCTGTCCCTCTCTTCCCTGTCCCACCCTATGTACTTGGTTTACTCAGCTCCTCCCTCTTGTCAGTCAGAGTGTCTTGATACTCACCTACACTTTGCAAGGATCCCAGCTGTCTTAAATTCTGTTTACGCTGGCTGACTTTTTTCTAGCCAAAGTGGAAAAGCCTCCCTGCTTTAAAACATGCCATATTTGGACAGAGGCAAAGCTGCTGCCATAGAAGTCCTGGCTGACCTCCTTGCTTTGGGGTGATTGCCTCATGTGCTTCCAGACCACCATATAATAGTAAGTACAAGACCCAGGGCCAGAGAGCTCCCAAGCTGCAAAAGTCCCCATGTTATGTACTGAGCTGAATAGGATCCAAACTGCAGCAGTCTGATTGGTCCTAGAACAATAGGATTGAGATTGCAGCAGTCTGACTGGTCCCAGAACAATAGGATTGAGATTGCAGCAGTCTGATTGGTCTGCAGGAGCCACCCAATCCAGCTCCAGGTGGAAGTGAATCCACACTCTGATTGGCATACAGGAGTATCCCGGAATTAGCCAATCACATGGGGCCCATTGTGTAAATAGTGTATATAAAGCAAACGTTTTGGGGGAACTGCATTCCTCACTACTATGAGCTGAATAAAGAGCATGAAAATCACACTGGACTCCGAGTATCTTTCACTGGCGACGAGGATGGGATCCCGCTGAGCTGACTGCCACACACAGCACCGCAGCAACGCCACCTGCCGCACAGCTGCCTCGCACCGTGTATCCAGGCTTCAGCTCCGGGTCCCAAGGAACTCAAGATGGCAACGGACAGCAGCTTCTCGCCGTTCAACCCAGCATCAGGAGACTGGGAAGGATACGCCACCCGTTTCACCTTTCTTCTAGAAGCTAAAGGGGTCACCAACGATGCCAAGAAGAGGGCGATATTCTTCAGCGTCTGCGGAGAGGAGACATTCGAAATTGCCCGGGCTCTCCTTGTGCCTGATGATGTCGCTACCGTTCCTTACAAAACAATAGTGGAACGGGCTGAAGGGGCACTTCTCGCCACAGCCCTCGGTGGTGGCTCGTCGAAATGCCTTCTATGCAAAGCGGCAAGCCCCGGGGGAAACCATAACGGGGTTTGTGACCTCCCTCCGCCAAGCCGCTCGGTTCTGCAACTTCTCAGAGTTGGAGAACATGCTGCGTGACCGCCTCGTCGGTGGCCTGAGGGACGAGAAGCTGCAACGACGCCTCTATGCCAAGAAGGACCTAACGTTCCAGGTCGCTCTGGAGGAGGCCCTGGCAACAGAAGCCGCCGAGAGGTCGATGCAAGAGGCACGGCCGAGCGTGCCGTCCCAACCAAGGGTCCACCAGGAGGACCTCATCGACGATTCAGGATCAGACAGGGAGGAGGTGCACAGAGTACAGCAGCGCACTCAAGCCGTGCACACACCACAGCTGCCTCGACCAGAAGGAGGGAACTGCGCAAGCTGCGGGGAGAATCACGAGAGGGGGACCTGCCGTTTCCGCAATGCTAAGTGCAGGCAGTGCAGAAAATCAGGCCACATCGCCCGGGTGTGTCGGGCTCGGCCCATCCGACGCCAGGCATCAGATGACCGCCTCAAGAGCCCCAGGTCCCGGGGCCCAACGCACCAAGGCAACTCGACGGAGACCACGGACTACCAGGTATACCAGTTGCCCCACCCCAACATAGAGAAAATTTATGTAGAGGTACAGATAGAGGGGGCCCCATGCCGCATGGAGCTGGACACAGGTTCAACCCTATCCATAATCTCGGCACGGACTTTAAGGAAACTGTGCCCTAGTGGGGGTCCCAAACTCAGGCCGGCCCCATTCACCCTCCGGGACTTCCAGAAACGTAAGGTCCCCACAATGGGGGTGGGGACCTTCAGGGTGCAATATCGAGGGCGGACACGGCAACTGGACTTGCTCGTGGTCAAGGGCTCCTACGTTAGCTTACTGGGATTGGCATGGTTTGGACCACTGGGGCTAGCCATCACCGGGGTGAACCGCACTAGCTTACAAGTGGATGTGGACGCCATATGCAAGGAGTTTCCGGCAGTTTTCGATGGGAAATTGGGACAGTATACGGGCCCCCCCATTGCCCTACAGCTGGACCCCGCAGTACGACCTGTCAGGCTCAAGGCCCGCCGGGTCCCGTTCGCCCTGAAACCCCGTATAGACGAGGAATTGGACCGGCTTGTGGAGCAAGGAGTGCTGGAGCCTGTGCCTAATGCCACCTGGGAAACCCCGATCGTCACACCCGTCAAGCCTAATGGTTCGGTCCGCATCTGCGCAGACTACAAATGTACCATAAACAAGGCCCTCATGGCCCATGCATACCCAGTGCCAGTGGTCAGCCATGTCCTCGCCACCCTGGCTGGGTCAAAAAATTTTGGCAAGCTGGACTTGGCCCAAGCCTATCAACAGCTGCCAGTAGATGAAGCCACAGCAGAGGCACAGACGATTGTGACGCACAGGGGAGCATTCAAGGTAAAGCGGCTGCAATTCGGTGTCAGCGTGGCACCAGGCATATTCCAGAATCTAATGGACTCGCTGCTTAAAGGGATTCCTGGCGTCACCCCCTTCTTCGATGATGTTGATTGCCGGGCCCACGGCAGAGGAGTTTGAGGACCGCCTTCGCACCGTTCTGCACCGTTTCCAGACGGCGGGTCTCAAGGTGAAGCGGGAAAGTGTCTACTAGGAGTGCCTCAGGTGGACTTTCTGGGATTTATGGTGGATGCAGAAGGGGTCCACCCGACTGGGGACAAGGTACGGGCCATTTGTGATGCCCCAGCGCCCAAGGGCAAGACTGAACTTCAGGCCTTCTTGGGGCTATTGAACTTTTACCATGCCTTCCTTCCCCATAAGGCAGCAGTAGCAGAGCCCCTACACAGACTCCTGGACAAGCGGGCCCCTTGGGTGTGGGGCCAGCGCCAGGAGGCCGCATTCCAGGCAGTCAAGGACTTGCTCGTCTCAAACTCGGTCTTGGCACACTTCGACGAGAGGCTGCCGGTGGTGCTAGCATGCGACGCCTCACCCTATGGCATCGGCGCTGTCCTTGGACACCAACTCCCAGATGGAAGAGAGGTGCCAGTGGCATACTTTTCCCAGACACTCACCGCAGCCGAGCGGAACTACTCGCAAATCGACAAGGAAGGTCTGGCAATCGTGAAGGGAGTAAAAAAATTCCATGATTTCTTGTACGGGCGGCCCTTTACCGTGGTGACTGATCACAAGCCGTTGCTTGGTTTGTTTGCCCCCGAAAAGCAGCCCCCCAAGTGCTGTCTCCTCGCGTCCTCAGGTGGTCAATTTTCCTTGCCGGCTACCAGTATGCACTGATTCATCGCCCGGGGAAAGCGATGGGCCACGCAGACGCCCTCAGCAGGCTACCACTACCAGAAACAGGCCCCGACCCAGCACCCGCACAAGAGGTTATGAGCCTGGAGCTGCTTCCCGACCGCCCTATTCAGGCACAAGAAGTTGCACACCATTCCAAGAAAGATAGGGTCATCTCCCGGGTCCTGGACTGGGTGTGGAGGGGATGGCCCAGCAGCAGCCCCGGGCCAGAATTCGCTGGCTACACAACCCGTAAACATGAACTGTCGGCCCACAAGGGGTGCCTGTTATGGGGAAGCAGGGTCGTTGTTCCTGAGCCCCTTCGCAAAAGGGTCCTTGCAGCCCTACACGAGACACACCCAGGGGTAGTGAGAATGAAGGCCCTCGCCAGGAGTTATGTATGGTGGCCAGGGATTGATGGAGAGATAGAGACCTGGGTCAAACACTGCCAGGCCTGCCAAGAATCCCGCCCAGATCCCCAAGGTCCCCAGTGCAGTCCTGGGAGTCCGCCTGAGCACCATGGTCACGCCTGCACATGGACTTTGCTGGCCCCTTCCAGGGGAAAACATTCTTCATAGTGGTGGACTCCTACACCAAATGGCTGGAGGTCGCACTGGTACCATCCACTTCTACGTCCGCAGCCATCCGGGTACTACGCAGGCTGTTTGCAACCCATGGACTCCCTGACACTCTCGTCTCAGACAACGGAACCGCATTTACGTCAGAAGAATTCCAGACCTTCACAGCGCAGAATGCCATCCGCCACATCCGCTCAGCACCATTCCACCCTGCCACCAATGGCCAAGCAGAGCGCATGGTGCGGACCACCAAGGACACCCTACGCCGCATGACGCAAGGGGACTGGGAGTACCGCCTTGCCACTTCCTTCTAGCACAGCACAGCACCCCCAGCTCAACGACTGGCCGGAGCCCCGCTGAACTACTAATGGGCCGGCGCCTCGCAATCAGACTGGACCGCCTCCACCCCGACAGAGCTCAGGATGAGGTAGTGGTGGGTGAAGGCAGGAACCCCCGGACCTTTGTGGCCCAGGATCCAGTGTACGCAAAGAATTTTGGGGCAGGCCCAGCATGGGTACCCGCCACAGTCACCAGGGTGACGGGCCCCGTGTCATACGAGGTGCTAACAGAGGGGGGGCAATGCTGGCGCCGCCACTGCGACCAGCTACGGCGACGATTCCCAGGAGAAAACCAGGAGGAGGACAGGTCAGAGGAGTCCCAAGGGAACAGTGAGGCATTGAGACCTGTAGAGCAGGAGGGGCCGGCAGGGGAGGCAGAATCAGTAAATACTGAGAGGACCCGTGAGGCCGAAAGGGCACCGGAACCAGAGCCACGACAGAGCGAGCTGGTTGCGCCAGACCAAACAGCCCCATCACAACCAGCAGCCTCGGAACACGAGCCAGAACCAGAACCCCTGACCAGGGAGCAGCCCAGGCCGCAACGCCCACGTAGGCGGCCAGCGTACCTTGAGGACTATGGATGCAACCTCCCAGGCAGGACTGGAACTTAGAGGGGAGGGGTGTTATGTACTGAGCTGAATAGGATCCAAACTGCAGCAGTCTGATTGGTCCTAGAACAATAGGATTGAGATTGCAGCAGTCTGACTGGTCCCAGAACAATAGGATTGAGATTGCAGCAGTCTGACTGGTCCCAGAACAATAGGATTGAGATTGCAGCAGTCTGATTGGTCTGCAGGAGCCACCCAATCCAGCTCCAGGTGGAAGTGAATCCACACTCTGATTGGCATACAGGAGTATCCCGGAATTAGCCAATCACATGGGGCCCATTGTGTAAATAGTGTATATAAAGCAAACGTTTTGGGGGAACTGCATTCCTCACTACTATGAGCTGAATAAAGAGCATGAAAATCACACTGGACTCCGAGTATCTTTCACCCCAGTGAATGATTTCCCTTCCCTGCTGAATGTTGTGTAGAATAAGAGAAAGTATCATTTCTCTACCTTTTATAATGGTAAGTGGATACACTGGAAAGGAAGAGGAAGGCTGTAGGCCTGAGAGAGTTCCTCCTCGCAAGAGACTCACTGGGGGTAGGCATCTGCTTTAAATGAAGGCTGATTCACAAACTGCTTCTGGCAACACAATATTCTGAATAGATAGGAAGCTCTTGTTTCCCCTCCTGATAACAGCAAGCTGAAACTAATTTCCCCAGAAAGAGAAATGCTAAGCTTGGATATCAGAGAGCCTGTGCACAACAAAATCCTCACCACTGCAGCAGAGATATGTGGAGCTCAATTATCGCAACTTCTGGATGGGATTTATAGAGGGGCAAAGGTGCATCTCTTACATGACATTGAGAGGCTGATAGACAGATGGAGTTCTAGAACGAAGGAATAGAAGCCTTTCTGGCTACTAGAGAGACCTCAATCCTTCACTGCTAGGAAGGGCTTTCTGTGTATACAAGAGCACAGAGTGTGGGCACCTCAGGAACAGACCCAAGTGCTGCATCCAGCTGAATGACTAGCCCCTGGGGAAAAAACCAAATACAGAAGAACTAGATATACATGATGCACATGTATTGATGCATGCATTCACATGTGCAAAAATATGTATTTGAAAAGACACATTTTTCAAAGAAGTCTTCTTTCTCAAATATTTTGAAATAGCTTTCCGCTAAGCTCTTAGTTGTTTATCCCTGAGGTGCAGGTATAAGACTTCTCTCTCTCTCTCTCTCTCTCACACACACACACACAATGTTTGTGTTGGTTTGGGGATAGAGTGCTTACATTTATCATCATTTATATCCAGCTCCCCATTACTGCATGTTGGAAAAGTTTCTCAAGTAAAATGTTATTCTGTACCATACTACCACCTACTGGAACAAGCCATTTCTACAGTAGTGTCTGTCACAATTGTGCTGAGCAATGAAACAACTTGTTCACGTATGCCCCTACGCTTATCATCTTTGTCTGCTTTCAACTCACTTGGCACAACAACTGGCATAATGGCTGTGGTGTCCCTACATGGAATTCATGTTTTTGTTTAGATAACTCCAGCACGTGTTTTGACAGCAACAATGCTTCCAGGAAAGTGATATGGTAGCAGATGCCCATTGTACAAATAAAGCACAAATCAGCTAAGCACAAGTACATAGATTTAAGCCAATATACAGCCTGATCCTATGCAGAATTAGATGCCCCCAAGCCAATTAAAATCAATGGGCTTAGGCACTCCTAACCCCACATGAGTCTGGTCTGAGTGACTTATATTGACTCAAATCCAAATACCCTATTTAAGTAGTTCTGTGGAGCAGATTAACCAAGGGGAGCCTCCTGGTGAATGATGTGCTGTCAGAAAGTTCCCCATCATTTTTGTTTTGTTTAATGTGTTTGTCTATTGCCTAAAATATTGTAAGTTGCTTTTAGTTGCTGTGGCAAAAAAGTGACTAATAATTTATATAAATAGTAACAATTCTGCTTCTACCTTCCTGAAGATTAACCATCTTGCATTACTTTTTATGTTGTTCCAGGACTATATAGTAGCAAAATTTCCTGGATGCTCAGGATTCCTACTGAACAATTCCTGCATGCTGTTGCAGGTTCTGGTTGCATGACTCTATGCAGAGCATGCTACTTATATATGTATATTGCTTCTATATTAAGTGCTGAGCAATGTTTAATATATCGCTGTGAGTTTGGGGATTCCATTGAAGGAGCCAAGCAAGTTTCTTGGTGAGTTAATGTGCCCTAAGTATTAGTATAAGAAAGGAAGCTGCTCTGTTTCAGAGGGCAAATGGTTGGGCTCCCTTCATCACCTGGCTGGTAGTGAGAAGGACAAAGGCAGATTGGTTGTGTGCAAGAGCTGGGCTAGAAGCAGGTAGCAGGAAGAAGCCTGAGAGTGGGAGCTAGGTCTGATTTCTGCTTGAATCCAATGCTGTGACTTTGGGAGAAGCAAGACTTTCTGGGTTGTTAATGCTGTGAGCCCCTCAATCATAGGCTCAGGTTGTATGTATGTGTAAATAAACCATATATCATAAAGATACCACAGCCCCTCATTTCAAGGAAAGCGAATCCTGGGCAAGCACCTGGAACCCCTGGAATCTTGAACTGCTTGGAGACTGGGGTGGCATGCAACAATATTATTACCTAACCGCTGTGTTCATCTGATGTTGTTCTGATAATCCCATTCAGTAACACTCACACTTGTGCAGATTATTCATTCAAGAAGGGAAGTAATGGAAGGGTGAAGGCAGGGAACCGTGTTACACAAAAAATCTTTGCTTTCATTTTAACTTTTAATTTAAGTGAAGAATACTGTTGCACAGGTGTAAAAAATCAAAGCAAGTAAATTTCTACAATTTAAAAAAGCATAGAAGTCCATTGACGAATATATATTGTTGTAACTTTGTCTAGCCATCCCTCTGATCCATTAATTTTCTTTAAGAGTGCACTTCTGCTAGTCAATCAGATGAAGGTCCCAAAGCATTTGAGAATGACAGAGATGTACAGCAATGTCCCTCTGCATCTGGAGACAAAATAAACACTGTGATGCTTAGGATATATGAACAGAGCTATAGCGAGGTTTCTAGAGACTTAGGGCAAAACACTTGTGCCAGACCTTATTGTTGGCATTGAATAATACCCACTGAACACTGCAGACACTTTCTCTAAAACTGCCAAGTCTCCTATATGATGCTAACAGTATATTACTGATGCTTCGTTTTCTTAGGCTTAATAGTGTTATTTAGCTGAGCTTATTCAGCTGTACCCAGTGATGCCAAAACTGGTTTCATACTACAGTTTGTTTGTTTTTCATATTAGGTAGTTCTGTGCAGATCTCACTATAAAGTCTCTTTGCAAGAAAAAAGAAACAGGGAAAAATCACTTCACTGCAGGAAAATTGATAATATGAATCCACTGTTTTTATTTTATTTATGGGATTTCTACCACTTGATAGTATCTATCAAGAGCCATAAAACCACACTGTGTGATGTAAAACAATAAATCCAGCTTGACAACAGGACCATACTCTAGAAATCATGTTCTTAATACCCATGACTAATGTGAAAAGAAGTCGCATGAAAAGACAGGAAGAACCGAAGTGACAGTTAAGAATTTCTGCAGGAAAGGTAGAAAGGGATTTATTGATTGATTGATTGATTGATTGATTTAGTTAAAATATTTTACCATTTTTAAGCTGGAAAAGACTCCCAATGTGGTTTACAATAATATGATCCCTTGAAGTTGAATAAACAATAATGTGGGGGATATTGTTTCATTTGTTACTATGTTATGCATTTTTGTGTTTTTATATTGTAAACCACCATGTGACCCTCGGCTGAAGGGCAGTATAGAAATTTTAATAATTCCTTATTTGGGGCAGTGATGGATGGATGCTATCCACCCTGATTTTACACTGTCCAGCATGCTTAAACTTATTTTAACCAAAGGCCATACCTACTCTGCATAGGATTGACCGGTAAGCTCCTCCAAGGTCACCTTTGTTTTTGAAATGAGATGCTATGCAGAAAATATCACTCTGACTGCATGTTTGATCATCCAATAAAGTGTCCAAGGTGGACAATAAAGTTTCTATTACCCTGGTTTTTCTATTACCCTAATATCCTGTTTTTCAGGCCAAAATAGTTTTTTTAACTATATATTTAGTTCTAAAGCTGGCATAGTTGATATTTGAATCAACAATGACAACAATTTCATGGTCTTAAGTAAAGAATGGTTCAGGTTACATCACTATACAAAAAGTAAATCCGTGAAGCCCTTTTTCCAACAATACAAATGGGAATATTGTACAGAAATTTTTTTTCAGATTTATGTGTATGTATTTTAATCTAAAACTGATACCAAGAGTGATAACCAATGTTGGTCATGCTCAGATTAGACCCACTGAAATAAGCTACAGTTGTACCTCGAAAGTCAAACGGAATCCGTTCTGGAAGTCCGTTCAACTTCTAAAACGTTTGGAAACCAAGTTGCAGCTTACAGATTCAAAGGTCTGGTACATGCATTGCTCCATGCAGTTGCAAGGAGGACACAGGCAAAATATTAATGGGTAGAAAATACAGCTAGTAAGTTTCAAACACGTGCCCTAAGCTTGAGAGCAAGCTTACACACATTCTCCTTTGTTGGTTACATGGTGCAGAGAGAGAGGAAAAAAAGAAGTAGAAAGCCTCACTTCCTCCCTCTCCAGAGGAGAGGTGGAGTGACCTAGCTGAGTTTAGGAACACAGCTCTATTTTCCTAAATGCCTTCATGTAGTAAATAACCCTGTGCTTGCCACTAGCTCTATACTTGCTAGTGATGTTTGACTGCAATTTCCCATAATTCTTTAGTGTCCCATTTGTAAAAGTGTGCTTAGAATTACAGTTAAGTACAGCATCAAAAACTTGGTAATTATGCAGATAGAATTAAACTGAGGGGAAACTCAGTGGACATGTGCTATAATTCATGCAATAAATACACCATAAAACTTTAGGTTGGTTTTTTTTAACTATATTCCTTAGTGAAGAAATATATTGCTTTGCATGGCCACTATCCCATAATAGGTACCCATCTAATGCAGAAGTATTACCATGAATGTAATAGATGTGTGGCAATACCAGCAATGCTGGAAATACACCCTGAGAGAGCTGAAACTAGATGCAGAAGTAAGCTGAATGATTCAAAATCCTGCAGAGCTGGTTTGACTAGAGACCATGGTGGAACACACACACCAATTAACAACTGTATTATGATTATTCTGCTTCCAAATATCTGAAAAGCTATTTTCTGTACATGACTTTTGTACCTTGTTTCCCACAGTAGAAGAGTCAGCTGAGTGGCTGACTAGTAAATGGACTCTGAGCAGTTTTTTGTTTGTTTTTGTTTTCTTGACGCT
This sequence comes from Lacerta agilis, assembly GCF_009819535.1. NCBI lineage: Eukaryota > Metazoa > Chordata > Lepidosauria > Squamata > Lacertidae > Lacerta > Lacerta agilis. The sequence goes on along the minus strand of NC_046312.1, from coordinate 43,496,822 downwards.
GGATTTTTTTCTGCTTCTCTGTGGGTGCTTTTGGTTTCTTGGCACATTCTGCCTTCTCAGCATTGCGTATTTTCAGTGCTTCTAAGAAGGCTCTTTGTGACCATGGGGTTGGAGGGATTCCCAACCAAGGCTGAAATACAAGTAGCAAAATAAGATTTGACTTTGCAAAGCCATATACAGATTCATCTTATCTCTTTCTTTGCAAATAATAAATTAGAAAAAGGCATAACTTGTTCATTTTTAATATTTGCTGTCAGTTTTTACATATATTATGTAAAGTATACATATATAATAACATCTAATATTGCTGTTTTTAGTATCAGTAATATGCACATATTAGCAATGCAATTCACATTACATGAAAAACAAACTTTTGATTGATTTCTCCTAACCCTCTAAATGCAAAAGGCTGCGCAACATGATAATTGGCATGTCTTACTTGCCCCTAAAGGATTTACTTTAGTAAACATGTTTAGGATTCCAGTAAAAGTCACAAACTGAGCTACTTGCATTTGAATAGCTCAAACTGCACAAGGTAGCAATCCTGTGCATGCTTACAAACACAGGATTTACTTCTGAATAAGTGCACATAGCTAAAATGTGTTTACAGTGGCTTAAATTATTTGTTGGTAAGTGCCTGTCCTTCTAAGGTCTGTGTCTGCAATCTAGGGAAGCCTCAAAAACAGCTCATAGGAATTACTCTTTCATATAAGAGTGACTGTTTATTCTGCTTTTGTTGTTCAGTCGTTCAGTTGTGTCCGACTGTTCGTGACCCCATGGACCAGAGCACGCCAGGCACGCCTATCCTTCACTGCCTCTCGCAGTTTGGCCAAACTCATTTATTTATTCTGCTATTTGTTTATTCTGCTATTATCATTTGTTTATTCTGCTATTATCATATAATTAAATAATTTTGCTGTAGATATTTCACTGGATACATTTAAATAGCATTAATTTATTATTTGTTGAGCAGCTGTAGTTACTTTTATGTCATGGCCATTATCTATGTTAAATCTGGCTGTATATGAAGATTTGTTAATAGGATTTACCTCCAAGTAAATAAATATGGGTTTAGAATTCCGACCTAATGCATTAAACACAAGTTACTCAAGAGTAATGCATGCTGAGGTGAGCTCCAGCCGATGGGTGTTTGCCCGTAAGTTAGCTTGAATTCAAAATACGGTAATTACTCCCAAGACTCGGCCTGTAAAACGAGATGAGCGCCGCAATTCAGTCGTCTGCGACTGGACTTAACTGTCAGGGGTCCTTTACCTTTAAATCTGATTTACGATGCAGGAGTAGCAACCGTGGTATCTTTGCAAAAAGTTATGAGTCGCGCACAGCCTAAATTTCAAATCTGGGGTGCGTGTGTGATATATCATCGGTGCCCTGCTGCTTTATTGCGATTGTATGTTATGTTTTTGTATTGTATGTTATTGTATTGTATGTTATGTTTTTAATAGAACTTTTCGAATTCTATTAATGTTCAATTGTTTTTAACGATTGTTTTCCCCCTATGTTTTTAGGTGTTCTTAGTTTATGGGCGAGTTGCCTTGAGTCCCTGTTAGGGTTAAAGGCAGAGAATAAATATAAGAATAACAATGACAACAACACGATTTAGTTCTAAACACTAGATTAAAATGGGATCGTTCTATACCTTCGTATCTCTATGAAATCCTTGATCTTGTCATGGGACGTTAGAGAAAAAGGGCCCAACTTCCGTTTTAGACCGGAAAAGCCCAATAGGGCTAGAGCGGCGCTCTGTCTCACCGAGTCTCTGACCCGTCGCTCGTTGGCCGCGCGGGAATCCCAGGGCGGAGCTAGTTACGAAGCGGCACCGGAAGGAGAGGTAGAAAAGCCTCGCTCCTAAGCCGGAAGCCTTCGGCACGTGTTGGCCGGCGCTTCCCCATCCCGGGTCCCGGTATGGAGCTGCTTCACCCGCCACGTGTGTCCGCGCTCTCGGCCTACCGCTCCGCCGTGCAACTCGGGGACCGGGAGCCGCCGCAGCGCCCGAGGCACGGGCTGTCCGTCTCGCTGAGGCGCCGGAGGGCCAAGAAGCGGCCCTCTAAGAGGGCGGTGGCCGCCAAGGGCAGCGCGGAGGCACCAGGGGCCACGAACGGGGAGCCGCCCAGGGATGCTCGCCCCGTCCCGGATGCGGCCGTGAAACTTGCGAAGAGACGGAGATTGAATGCGAACTCCAGGGATGCGGCGGCGGCGGCCTCCAAGCGTGAAAGCCCTCCGCCAGCACCCCATAAGGAGAAGAAGGCGCCTTCCCCCCAGCGTCCTTTTATGGGCTGCCCACTCCAGCGCCTCCTCCAAGAGCTGGGGCAAGTTCAGCATAGCCGGCAGCGAGCCGCCAAACTCTTCGAGTGGCTTATCGCTCCCACTTTGCCTCGTCACTTCTTTGACTGGTACTGGGAGAAGAAACCCCTCTTGCTCCAGAGGCACAATCCAGGTTATTACAAGGACCTCTTCTCTACAGCAGAGTTTGATGCCATCTTGCGTGACAGCGATGTTCGGTTTGGTGTCAACTTGGATGTGACCAGCTACGAAGATGGGAAGAGGGAGACGCACAATCCAGAGGGCAGGGCGCTGCCGGCTGTGGTGTGGGATTTCTACAGGAATGGCTGTTCCCTCAGGATGCTAAACCCCCAGGCTTTTTCTTTCACCCTCTGGCAGTTCCTCTCCATCCTGCAAGAGCAGTTCAACAGCATGGTGGGAGCAAACACTTACTTGACCCCTGCAGGTACGCAGGCTTTGCTCCTCACTATGACGACATTGAAGCCTTTGTGATCCAGCTGGAAGGAAAGAAGCATTGGCGGGTTTACAGCCCGAGGAAAGAGGTGGAGGTGTTGCCTCAGTTTTCAAGTAGCAACTTTAGCCAGGAGGAGATTGGAGAACCCATTCTGGAGACTGTATTAGAAGCTGGAGATGCTCTATTTCCCTCGGGGGTTTATCCACCAAGGTGACTGTCTCCCAGATGCACATTCACTCCATATAACAGTATCCTCATACCAGCGAAACTCCTGGGGAGACCTGTTAGAAAAGCTCCTTCCTGCAGCATTGCAAATGGCCACTGAAGAGGATGTGGAATATCGCCGTGGGCTACCCACAGACTACCTGGAATACATGGGAGTCCTGAACTCGGATGTTGTTGATCCTCGCCGAGATGCCTTTATGCAAAAGATCAGAACACTAATAACCAAACTAATGGATTTTGCACCAGTTGATGCTGCTGTGGATCAAAAAGCCAAGGCTTTTCTTCATGACTGCCTCCCACCAGTGCTGACTGAGAGCGAAAAGGCATTGAGTGTGTATGGACATCCAGCACGGTGGGGAAATGGAAATGTCCAAAATCTTGATGTCCAATTGAAGAAAAAGACACAGGTACGACTGCTTCAGTATGGAATTGTCAGATTGTGCAATGAAGGAGATGCCACATTGCTGTATTATACTACAGAAAATTCAAGGGTGTACCACAAGGAGGAGCCCAAATACTGTGAAATAGAGCCTGAACATACAGATGGTATTGAATTTTTGCTTTCTTCCTACCCAAAGTATGTCAGTGTGGAAGACCTTCCTTGTGCTACGCTGGATGACAAAATTGCCTTGGCTACAGTCTTATTTGAGAAGGGATTGTTGATTACTAAGAACCCTCTGTTGTCTGTATAACATGTTAAATATGATCAAAATAAATGTGGAAGAATACTCTTCTATTGTACTTACTAGTATATTTAAGATAGTAATCCAAACCTCTGAGAACTTCCTGCTTGGACATTGAAAGCTTTCTGGATAGGAAAAAAAAAACCTGTTAGTCAAACTACAAACAGATTGATGCTATCTGCCTATTAAAATGCAGAATTGTGTACATAGTACATCTGGTCCAGAGTCAGCCAACATGACACCCTCCAGATGTTGCTAAGCACCATCTCCCTTCTGCCCCACCCGGCATAGCCAGTGCACAGGGATAATGGGTGTTATACTCTAGTGACATTTGGGTGCCATCAAGTTGGCTACCCAGAATGACACTGCTAATTTGTAAGCCAGCTCTTTTTTATTTGTAGATCAAATTAAGGGTGGTGAAGACCTTCATTTCAATGAAGTTTGAAGAAGTGTAAATAAATTTATTTTCCTTTGGCAAAATAAGATCATCCCATATTTAAATATAATAAATATAACATTTCTATAACAGGGATGTTTAAATTGTGTGTTTGATTAGAAATTAAAATATACAGTGACTATCTAATACAACTAGTAGCCATAGATCTCTGCACACAGAAATATGACTAGGTGACAGTTTAATTACACAACATTTCTATAAATGCATTGTAGCTAATCCTACATATTTTACAGGTAGGATCCTAAACTGTTTGAATATGGAACACTTATTTCTGTAAAGCAAAACAAAACCTACCAAGGATAATGAATGTTTTTTTTTGTTTTGGTGTTGAATTTTGGTGTAGATAAGCATTTCAACATGACACATAGAAGCTAAGCTGTAGAAGCTAAGCTGTCAATTAAAAGCAGTATTTTAACACAATGAGTACATGCGACACTGGATTTTTAAAAAAGCTGATCAAAGCAGGCTTAGCAAAATGGACAAATTTCAATTCCTCATACACTTATGTGAACATCTTCATATCTATAGGACCTATTCCTACAGCTACACTTTACTTTCTGTGCAATGTTGTTATTACCCATCCTTCATCATAAAGCCCTAGAGCAAGTTGCAGGAACAAAGAAATGTACAATTTAGTAAATTCTTCCCAAAAATGAGGTTTGCATCCAGAGCTGAATTTAAATGCATTGTGGAATACAAGCCTCACATTTGGCAGGAATATTTGTACTAAATTGAGAATGCTCCTGATTCTTCCTTTGAAGTGGAATTGTCTTACATCATATGTCACATGACTTGACAGCTGCGTGGACCCCCCCCCTCCCAGGAGTGGTCTCTGGATGGTGGACCAGTACTGGAATCAGCCTGCCAGCCAGATCCAGTTCCCCACCCCTACTTTAAAGTTTGTGCCGAGCATCCTTTCGGGGGGGGGGGAATAGATATGCGAAAGCAAATGAGCATTCCACTAAACTCCTTTTCCCACCACCCTGATTTACCAGTGAAAATATCTTGAACAACATCAAGGAAGATGTCCCTTATTGAACTGTACGCAAAGACGTCTCCCTTCTCTCGGTAGATGCGGTGGGCTTCCTGCCACGTGTTCTTTGTTATCTCCTTAATTTTGAGCAGTTTCTCAATTACCAAGTCTTTTTGGCTTAATGTGGCAACCTGCATCGGAAATAGTTATTTTTATTAAAAGCCACTTGTCATGTAAAAATTTGTCCAGGTGGCGTGCAGTAGAAACAAACCAAATCTAATGTACTAAAAACAAAAATATAACAATCAGTAGCCCAAAGATTAAAATTCTGTAGTCTTGGGGATGTAAGACTAAAGGTGAAACTAATACACCAGCCCTTGTAGTAGGGTAGATCATTTGTCACTAGGTGCTCCATTCAGCAGAACTTAATTCTAGTTGACCAGATCAAAACAATATGCTCTTACCTAAATAGGGACAGAGTGGGACAGATCTGTATTTGGAGAGCAGGACTGCTAAATGTTTTTCATTTTCATAACTGATGTCTCTGTCTGCTTTCCACCGTTCCTTCTGGTTTATAAATTGACATACATTGCCTCCACTTCTTTTTCAGAGGCTGGTAGGAGCCAGTTGTGATGTGAAAAATTAGTAATAGTATGACTGGGCTTCAGAGAGCCTAGACAGTTGCATTAAGACTGCCCAGAGCCCTGTGTGCCTAACAAGCCAGATCTTAACTCTTCAGTAAGATTCCTAGTTTCCTTAACCTCCAGGACTAGAGCTGAAACTAACACACTAGCCCTCCTAGAAGGGTAGAGGGACAAAAAGGGGCATTACAGCTAATTGCTCTATAAGCTGCTGGATCTACCGTGTTTCTCCACAAATAAGACACCGTCTTATATTTATTTTACTTAAGAAATAAGCCTATGGCTTATTTTTTGGGGTGTCTTTTTTTATTAAGTACCGTATAATTCTGGGCACCTGCCTCCTCCTGCCGCAGCCGGCGTTGCTGCTCCTTGGTCCAGCTGTCTCGGGGCACGTGGCCCTGCTTGGCGCCGACCCGGCAGGCCACCTCCTCTTCCTGCTGGCTCCCGGAGGCTCGGGGCGGTGGGCGCCGACCTGGCAAGCCTCCTCCTCTTCCTGCTGTGGCTTGGCGCCTGGAACTGGCTGTTGCTGCTGCTGCTGAAGTACTGACAAAGTGCCCAGCAGCGCCGCACAGAGCACCCCGAGCCGCGGCAGGAGGAAGAGGGAGGAGGCGGCTTGCCGGGTCAGCGCCCAGCAGCGCCGCACGGAGCGCTCCGAGTCGCAGCAGCAGGAGGAGGCTTGCCAGGTCGGCTTCCAGCAGCGCTGCGCTGAGCGCCCCGGGCCTCCGGAAGCCAACAGGAGGAGGAGGCGGCTCTTGCTGGGTCCCGCTGGCTCGTGGCTCCAGGCGGCACGCGCTGCGGCTCTTGCTGGGTTGCTGGGCATTTTGACGGGGCTGCACCAGCAACAACATCCGGGTCTGGGTGCCAACCCGACAGGCCTCTTCCTCTTCTTTGGCGCCCTCTAGAACTGCGCCCAGCACTATGGCTTATTTTGGGGGTATGTCTTATATTTTGTGAATGCTTGAAAATCCTGCCATGGCTTATTTTATAGGCACGTCTTATTTTATGAGAAACAGGGGTAAGTGCAAGAAGCCATGTGGTCCAGTTTTCACAGGACCATGCCACCTCCAGAATGAACATGAAGATTTTATGTGAAAGTAAGGGCACTTCCAGATGACCTATTTATTGAGCATTTGTCCTAACCGGTCTGCAGCAAGATTAGATGATAATGGCTATTTTAATTAATGTTTGTTATGATCTGTGTTTAGGGAGATAAGAGGATGTGACAAAGCAAGTGCTAGCTCTCCAGTTCAGACTTACTCCATCGCTTACTGCAAAAAGTCTGATTTTAGGAGGAGGGGAGCAGGTTTCCCACCTATCAGCTATGATTGTACATTCTTGGACAGGGAGAGTATTCATAACGTATTTCTGAGTTTTTTACTCCTACAAAAAAGAATCTAGTTCTTTCTGCTAATTGCAATTTTCTCCCACCTTATTCTTGATCATCTGAATCGTTTCGTGTTCCTCTTCCTGTTCAAAATTGAAAATCTTCATGGCACGGCTCACTTCCCTAAATTGGAAACAATGGCCGGTGTGTTATTTATATGCTTCAGAGATCTCAAATGAAAGCCTGTCGGAGGAAGGAGTTCTTGTCAAATCACCAACTAGCCATCTTCTATTTTCATTTTTTAATTTCACTTTTAATTTGTATACTGCCTTCTATATTACTACTCACAAGGCAGTTTACAGCAACAAAAGATACACCAAAGAACACAGACCTTACAATAATCTGATCCGATACAAAAACATCATAATAAAACATAACTTTAATATAATAAAATAACTTCTCTCAGTCTGTTTCCTTTGTGCATACAGCTAGCACCTTATTCTGTGAGATATCTACAACACTGTAAGTAGATCCTTCTGTTCCTGCAGCAGTGTATAGCTAGAGAAATCCTCCCCTACAGGTCCTTTGGGCTTATCTAAAGCTGCTTCATGCAGCTTCACTGTTTCTTAAAACTCTGTTTGCAGACTTTTGAATAGTCTAAAATATGAGTTGTGTCCAGTGCTGTCTGTGCACAAGTGAAACAGACTTCTGCAGCAGAACTTCACATCACACTCCTCCCTGAAGCCTTCCACATAGGTGGTGGTGGGAGTGCCCAGTGATAAACAGAACTGAGTTTCAGGACTTTGAACAGTTTTCTTCCCCGCCCCTCCTCCCAAGCTCAAAGCTGTAAATGTGTTCCATAGGAGCATTATCCTGAAGAAGTAAAGGTATAGTGGACGCTCGAGTTGTGAATGTGATCCGTGTGGGGAGGCACGTTCGCAACCCACAGTGTTTGCAACCCGCAGTGGCGCTTCTGAGCACATGTGGGTCGCGATTTGGTCTTCTGCGCATGCGCGAAGTGCCTAACCCGGAAGTAACCCGTTCTGGTACTTCCGGGTTTGGCGCAGAGTGCAACCCAAAAACACATGACCCACAGTAAACGTAACCCGAGGTATGACTGTATTCCACATCTGCCAAGAAGAACCCAGGAGAAGGAAGTGGTTTTCTAAATACATAAGTTTTTCTCCATTTAGGAAACAAGGGACTTACTCTTTGACCGTCTCATTTGGCTCCATAATCATTCTCTCCAGCAAAGTAGCCCGAACTGTTTCATCCTTCATCTTGAGGGTGATGAGACTACGACAGGCTTCCCTTCGCACCCCGGGATCTTCTTCATAATGAAGGGCCCAGAGGAGAAGTTCTTTCAGGTGAGGACTTGCCTCTCCTATCTGACCCAGAGCTGACAGAAAATAAAAGAGTGTTCATTTCAACATTTATGCCAGGAAGATGAGGCAATGATCCAAGTGCCACCATCACCTAAAGTTCTACATCCTACACTCTGAAACAAAATGTTACCCTTCTCCCTGAAGTGGAAGGAAGGAATTGCCTTATTGTGGGAATCACTTTTGTGCTGCAACCTTCCTTGTAGCACAAAACAGATTACCAGTATACCCAAATCATCTTTTGTAGATGCAGGTATTATTGCTGATCTTACTCATCTTTTTTTTGGAAATCAAGCCACTGTTGACTTATTAACTCAATGACAGTCCAGGATTGTGCTCCTGGACATACCGTTTTTGGCAAAGTGTTAAATTAGAAAGCAGGATACTGACTCTAATGCGGACCCTTTTAATGTGAAATTTCAGCAGCAGGAAAACACTTAAGGCATGTAAAAGTTCATTGTATCTGCTAACTAAATAAGTATGCTAGCTGGTGCAGTATCAGATAGGGTGTTAAATATGGCTAGTTATTTTTACTTGCAAACAACAATTGCCTCTGGGGCTGATAATTAAACCTTTCCTCCTTTGCTGCGGTTCTGAGGGAAATCCTTTGCCTGAATGTGTTATTTCAGAGGTGGGAAGCCATTTTTTAAACAATCTTCCATGGGGCATGTACCAGTGTTGTGCAGGACAGAGGCAGAAGTGGGTAAATAAATTAATGTAAATTGCACCTTTATATAGTACACTATTTTTTACAGACACTCTTCTCTAACCTCCATTCAGACAATCAAGAGTCACTATCAGAGGTCAAGAACACTTTACAGCTAAGTGAAAACATTCAAGGGGAGTGGGAAGGAAGCCAGTGTGGAGACTGGCCTGGGAAGAGACAGTGTGGTTGGGAGAGGTTATGCTCTGGGGAGATTCCAAAGGATTAGACAGAGAAGCCACATTTCGCTGCTGGGTCCAAGGTTCCCTATTGCTGCACTATTTGCGTCTAGAGGAAATCCCCGATTGATACTAGTAGGAGGCATTTCCTCCCAGTGCAAATACTAGCTTCAGAGGAGGGGTTTTCATCAGGATCACAACAGGGGAGGAAATGGTTAACACACGCCAACCATGACTTGTTGCGATTCTGATAACCATATCCCTCCCCCTTCCCTTGCAGCTTTTATTTGCAGTTTTTAAAGTGTACATATTCAATGCAAAGTTGCAATTAATGGCATATCCAGCTTGGCCCCAGGAGAGTGTACCAAGAAGTCTCTGGTTGAAATCACTTAGCAGTTATCCCAAGAGGCTTAGGATAGAGGCTTTGCTCTCAACATCAGACATATATCTGTAGCGTGAGAGATTAAAATATTCACTTATCCTACAGGGCTGTTACAAAGGTAACTGGTGACAAACTGGATTTTAATCCGTGGAAGCTGATACCATAATAATGTGATAGTCCATAAAAGGCCACAGAACTCTTTGCTGTTCTTGCTGCAGCAGAGACAGCTACTTCTCTGGAAACAATATGAGACAATATGAAGTGCTAAATGCTTTGAATGTTTGAAATATGCTACGTAAATGCTAACGTAGGATTATCACTAGTCTTGGGGCTGTTTCACTCCTGATGATTAAAACATCCACAAATGAGGATCAGCATTTTAGTGGAACTTGAACATCCCCATACTTTTTACAGGTTGGGTCTGCACCTGAGAAGGAAATGTCAGGGTCCTAGCCTATACAATACCTTTGATAGCTAGAGTCTTGATTTTCCAGAGAGGGTCAGTCTGCATTATCTTAAAAAGGCACCTGAGCACCTAAGAACAGCAACAAGAAAAAAGGTATTAGTTGACAGAACCTATTTGGGTATTGTTTTAAACGGTATGGTTCACACCAAATAAATAAATTACAAGACTGCCCCAATAGGGAATTCCAGACTGTAACATAAAGGCAGCAGGTAGGCACGATGTGGAAACCACCAAGCCAAACATCGCCCATCAGTTTGTATTGTAACATTTTTGCAGGGCAGACAGGTAGCTCATTCAATTCCACTGTCTTGAAAAAGCCATCTTATTATGTGCATATTTTCTTTTCCTGTCCAAGCCTCATAATAATGAAGGAGAGAAACACAATAGCACATTTCTGCTTTCATTCACTTCATCAGAAGGTGAAGTTTTAAATATTTAATAAGGAATATTTATAGGGAAGTTTTTAATATTTAATGTTTCATTGTGTTTTTTATCTGCTAGAAGCGCCCAGAGTGGCAGGGGCAACCCAGTCGGATGGGCGGTGTACAAATTATAATCATTATTAATCACATTCCTTTAACTTTCAATGGGGCTTAGAAGGTCTTGGCAAACTGTGCCTATAATATTCTTAAAAAATAAAGTATGAGAATGAATAAATAATAAACGCAGATTATAATATTTTATTTTTTTAAGCACAGAAAATACAGTCTATGGTGGGATGGACTTTCAGAGACAGCTAACAGAAAGTCCACAAACCAGATCAAAGCCCCAAAGCAACTTCAGCTGGATTCATTGGCTCTACCAAAAAATACTTTGTAGATGTAGCAGAAATGTTTCCCTGAGATGAAACGGGATTGAGCTGGGATACGGAGCCTGTGGCCCTCCAGATGTTCTTGGAGTACAACTTCCATCACCTGTGATCATTGGCCATGATGATTGGGACTGACAGGAGTTGGAGTCTAACAACATCTGGAGGGCCACAGGTTCTCTGTCTCTGGACAAGGGACTTTTAATATACCGGTAGATCTTGGTCCTAATCCAGCTCAAGTTGCATGTAATGAAGTCTACATCAAAAGGAATAAGAACAGTCCGGTTGGATCAAACCAAAGGCCCATCTAGTCTAGCTTCCTGTACTCACAGTGGTCAACTAGATGCCTATGAGAATCTTGCAAGCATTACCTGAATACATCAGCATTCTCCCCAGTTGCAATTCCCTGCAACTGGTATACAGAGGCACACTGCCTCTGACACATGTATCATAGCTAGTAGCCACTGATAGCCTTATTCTCCATTAATTTCCCTAATCCTCTTGGAAAAGCATCCAAGTTGGTGGCCACCACTACATCTTATGGGGGTGATTTCATAGTTTAACTATGTGTTGCGTGAAGAAGGATCTTGTCTGTCCTGAATCTCCCACTAATTCAGATTGTTTGGAGGGACCCAGGTTCTAGTATTATAACAAAGGGAGAATAATTTTTCTTTACCCATTTTCTCCACATCATGCATCCAGGCAGAACCCAGCCTGAAAAAGCATCACAATGTAGATGTAGCGTTATACATACAGATGTGCGCCTGCATTTATACCACATCTACTATGCGTATAGGTTGGTTTTGCACATGGTTCTCCCCAAATAATCAATGAGGAAGATGTATTGTTCCAGCCCTGGACTAGCACCTGAAGGCTGCATTCAAGAAAGGAGTTGATATTTATCTCTGCATATAGGGCTTTTGCCAGTCATTTTGAGGACTGGCCCAAGAACATTTGGCACCTGAGGCAAACCACAAAATAGCATCCCCCCAGGGAAGAAGGGGTGGGTGAAGATCTACACCAGGAATTAGCAGGAAATAAAGAACTACTTTGGGAACAAGGGTGGGAGAAGACCAGCAGTGCCTCCTATTCACCAAGAGGCTGATGCAAAGGAGGCATGGAGGGGGTACTTACAAGGAGGCAGCAGATCTGGCCTTCAAGGAGCAGCACCCCAGCTGTCGCTGCCACTGCAGCAGCATCAGAAGGCGATGCATTGTTTGGAGGCTGAATCTGCTGGATCCCGCCACCTGAGGCAGTCACCTCACCTTGCCACATGGGTGCACTACATTTTGAACACTCACCATCTCTTCTTTAATCTGAAGTTCTCCAGCTGCCCAGCAGGCTTCTTTTCGAACTGCTACAAAGTCATCAGTGAAACACTTTAGGAAGCCAGGGAGCAGCCTGGCTGTCATGAATTTCAGCCACCCAATCAATGAAAGAGCCTCCACCCTCATCCGGACATCTCCTCTTTTTAGCTTCTCCCTGAGGGCACAAGTGTGTTCTTAATGAACAATGGTTGAACTCAGTTATTAAGTCCTGGCGTAAAGACTTCTTTTGAAGTGAAGAGCCATTAATTATAACAAGTGTTAATAGAATCAGCAACAGCATAACCCCCACCCCCTGTGTTCATGAGCTAGATGTGCTTAGCACAGGCATAAGCAAACTCGGCCCTCCAGATGTTTGGGACTACAACTCCCATGATCCCTAGCTAACAGGGTCAGGGATGATGGGAACTGTAGTCCCAAAACATCTGGAGGGCCGAGTTTGCCTGTGCCTGGTTTAGCATAAAGGACTGCAAGGGTAATCACTGTGGTGCTGTCCAAATGTTGTTGGTCCCATCAGGACCAGACAGCATGGCCAATGGTTAGGGATGATGGGAGTTGTATCCCACCAACACCTGAAGGGCACCACTGTTGCCCTCCTCAAGAGAAAATGGCTACTTGTGAGTAAGATGCTCTTCATTAACAGAGGAACTCTTTAGGCAGCCTTGATGGCCTGCAGCTGCGCTCTGGGTTCCAAAGTAAACGCACCAGTGTAATTGCACCAGTTGCCTGATTTGAGTCCAGGCCCCAGTGTCTTGACCCTGGACTGATTCTGGATTTTTTCTCTCATGTTGCCCCTGTGCATTGCCGTCAGACAATCAGACCTTGGATTTTGTGCACCCCTGAGAGTAGACTTGGAACTGCTGGATTTTCAGTTTCACATGAAGCAGGGCAACCACATTTGCTACCCTTGACTACATATCTACAACAGGAAGAAATTCCTAGAGATTGTATTGGTTGGTATTGTCCAAGTGGAAGGCACTACCACTTGCACAAATGGGGTTTTCTGACATCCAGTGACTTTCCCCTTCCCTACAACACCGGTCATTCTGTTTAAGAGGTTTCTCCCAACCTTCAAGGGATTTTTAGGGGCTAAATAAGGGGAAAGGGGGGAGGCAGAGAGGCCCTGTTCACATTATGGAGCAGAGGATCAATAAAGCTTTAGTTTTGTGCATTTAAAAGCATAACAGCAATTGTTATTAACTTTATCCTATTCTTTCGTTACTAAAAGCTAAGGGTACAAATCCTGTAAATGACTTAGGCCAGCTAAGTGGCCTTAGGAAGCCGCATGTATGATGCTCTGCTTGCAGAGATGGGGCTATGCCAGCAGAATGATACTTACCCTGAAGGAACAACCTCCAGTATGTTGGCTGAAAACTCTTGACAGGATATCTGTGGCACTGGGCACAAATGTGACTATAGGATTGCCCTGCCCATCAATGAAGATGATGTTTCTAACATGCATATGGATTTCTATGCGTCTCATTTCAAATGCCATCAGACATTATTGAGGTCCTCTGTTTCCAATGCACTGCCTATCTGCATTTCAGAATCTTGCAAAGGAAATGTTTTGCTAGTTGTTGAGATGTCTTACCACGTTGCACGGCTCTCACCTGAGTTGATCATGGACTTCTTTCCCAAGCTCCAAATGCCCCAAAGCCTTGGCAGCTGCCTGGCGTACATCAAACTTCCAATCTGTCCACATGAGCTGGACAATTTTGTTTTTTAGGTCCTACATAGAAGAACTAAGAGTAACTTTAGGCAACAGATAAATTGATGCTGAAGAAGACAAAGATGAAGATGATCATTAAAAAGTATTTATATACCGCTTAATATTTTTAAAAAAGCTAAGCAGTGTACAACATAAAGACAACAAGCAATGTCACTGAAACAGAATGCAACATAAAACCAGTAAAACAGTAGTATAAGTGTGTCCAGGCACTGGTTTGAAACAGCCACAGCCTCTCCTGATTCAGAAGGAACAGAAACAGAGCCCCAAATTTCCCCATAACACAACTGACAGGAGGCCAGTCCATAGTTTTCCAATGCTGCTCTCTGAAAGCAGCCCTGTAGAAGCCGAACTGCTGCAACACAACCTTGATTCACAAGGCATCATTTTAAAAGTGTAACTGTTTCTGATGTCTGCATCTCTGCAGGGAGCCATGCAGAAAGCCTGGACACCTGGAAAAGTCTAGGAATCAAGGAAGCTGGTCCCCTTCATCGTTGGGTAGCCCTTTGGGAAGGAATGGATTTTTTTGGCAAGCCCAGCATTTCTGCCAGCAGTAGAAACCTTAACCTGTGCATCTCAACCCCAATGCTCATATACAGAGCTGTGGTCCTACATAATGCAGGCTTGGATTCTATGGTACCAGTAAGTTAATTTAAGAAGCTCATAAAAGGAAAGCCTCCCATTCCCTCTGTCTCTCTGAAGACAGCGGCCTCCTAAGCAACGTGGGTTGGGATGCAGTGGGCTGCTGGTGGACAAGGGAATCTTCCAAAATCAGACTTGGATCATAAGATAACTTAAGAAGATCCACAGAAGGAAAGTTTTGTGATTCCCTCCCTTCTCCTTTTATCGCCAGGATACACCTTGGCCCAAGCCTCTGCTGTTTGGGAGGGCCTCCTGAGTCTCTGGTGAGGCTTTTCAGGGAGCACAGGCGGCTGGGTGGCGAGGAGGCAACAGGAAACTTTCCTTCCATGAGCTTCCTTTAGCTAATTTAGTTTAGGATTCAAACCAAAGAGTTTTCTGTCTATATATTCACATCTCAGTCTTTACACATTGTTTCACCACCAGTGCCATTTAGGAGCATTTTAAAATTAATCAGATTTTGTTTTAATGCTTAACGGTGGCATCACCACTGCAACCAATTTCCCTCCCCGAATTACGGTACTATGTGTATGTTGGTGCATGTCATAAATGAGAGATCAGTGAAACAAGTTTTCCCCCTCACCCTGAACTGCCAACAATGTCAAAACAAAATAAAAAAATATTTCCGTAGCACCTTAGAGACCAACTAAGTTTGTTCTTGGTATGAGCTTTCATGTGCATGCACACTTCTTCAGATACCCTTCCATTTCATGCAGCTCAATGTGGTGGCCTTCCATAGTTCCAGTTACAGGTAGGTAGCTGTGTTGGTCTGCCATATTCAAAACAAATAAAAAATAAAAACATCCTTCCAGTAGCACCTTAGAGACCAACTAAGTTTGTTCTTGGTATGAGCTTTTGTGTGCATCTGAAGAAGTGTGCATGCACACGAAAGCTCATACCAAGAACAAACTTAGTGATCTCTAAGGTGCTACTGGAAGGATTTTTTTATTTTTTATTTTGTTTTGAATATGGCCAGACCAACACGACTACCTACCTGTGCCAAACAATGGAATCTCTAGTAAGATTGAATCATGTCAGAAGGAATATTTGAATATGCTAGTGCTTCGGTCATGAAAATTGCTCTACCAATATTCTCTCATGGATATTATAATATGTTTAGGTTCATGAGACATAACTTACTTGGCTGACACTCCCAGGAATACGTGAAATGTTTTACAGGCCAAACCCGATTCTTCCATTGGTAGCTGTTCAATTCGGATGCCAGTAAGCAATGAACCAAGCCCTGGAAGATTAAGCCAATCAGTGGAAAGCCAGAAAGCACTGAAGTATAGAAGAGGGACAGATAAGCTTGGCAATATTTTAAGGAGAGGAATTAGGACCACCGATGACCATTTTTGGAGCTGACTGCGAGATAATGATGTATGATAACTTCAAAGCATGCTGTTGCTTGAGGAACTGGTACTAATTGACTTGATTGACGCTCTACAGCTGAAACTCTTAGTGTGGCTTATGCAACAACCATAGTAACAAATACTAAGATGTATCAACAAAGCAGATTACAATTTCAGCATAGCAAAACACATGCATCCTTAAGGCCTGGGAAATAAACAGGTTTTCACCTGGCACTGAGTATAAAACAAATATGGCACCAGCAAACCTCTCTGGAGAAGGAGGCCACAACTGAAAGCCACTGTTTCTGAACATCATTTACCTTTCTTCAGATGATGTGGGAGATTCAGAACAAGGCCTCAGAGGTTGATCTTAATATCCAGATAATGACAAATAAATCACCAGTTCCTGTGCTTTCTTTCAATACAAGGAAAGAGGCTGCTGCTGTAACTTTTCCCCACTCAGGGGAAAAGGGTGAGCTATCCCTGTTTTTGATAGTATATAACAAAGAGATGTGCTGCAGGAACCGTGTGTGTGTGTGTGTGTGTGTGTGTGTGTGTGTGTGTACCAACCATACACACACAGAGAGAGAGAGAGAGAGAGAGAGAGAGAGAGAGAGAGAGATACACACACCGTGTGTGTGTGTGTGTGGTGTGTGTGTGTGTGTGTGAAATAAGGAATCCCATTCAGATTTTAAACACACACACACACACACACACACACACACACACAAGCTTTAAAAAGAAAACACAATGTGAAGCCGTTGACCATGGCATTGTGATAATATCGACTGGAATACTGCAAATAATGGATCCAGGGTCATCTGACTAATCTACTTGGAATCCGGGGAGAAGTAATGCCATCATTCACAAGTTTATCATTAATCCCCATGGAAAAATCTGTTGAGTACAGCAACTAACCTGGGCACTTATTCACAGACAGAAAGCAAAATAATTTTTGATGTGAATGTTCCCTGTAGGATTCTGTGCAAGGAAGCTGAACCTGCCCCCGGGCCCAAGCCCACCAAAGTAGAACAACAAGGCTCACGCCTGTCTTTTCTGCAATATGCATGGCTTGCACTACAAAGAGTGTCCAGTGTCTGTATTCAACGGTAGTGGGCAAGTCTGAGTCAAATAAATATCAGCAGGCCACAATGTGGTTGTGTGTTTCCAGCTTGTTCTTTCACCTGAGCCTTGGTACTTACTGTGTGTCGGCTGAGTCGAGATAATAAAATACAAGCCTGGTCTTCTGTGGCATCATCCTTCTGCTCAAAAATTTGAGTCAGGATCCTTTTCACTACATGGAAATGTGTATTGCCTTCCACTGCCAGGGCTTGAGCTGCAGTCCAACTGTCTGTACTATTACCTAATAGCAAAAGAAGAATTGCTAGTATATAATATGATGCTCCATAAAAAAAGAATCTCATTCCAGCTTGGCCTAATGCAGCAGCGGGGAGCCTGGAACATTCCAGATCTCGCTGAAACTACAGCTCCCATCATCCCTAGGGGCTGGTCATGCTGACTAGAGCCAGTGAGAGTTGGAGTCCAATAAGATCTGAAGGATTACAGGTTAGCCATCCTGGATCAGATGCAAGAACACATAAAACTTTTAGTTTAATACACACACCACTTTTAATTATTAGAGTGTTTGCAGTCTAAGAAAGTGACTGGTAAGCACAGCAGGATTGGTGAAAAAGTTACACTGAGGCAGCATGAAGATGACATTTTTGTCACATATCCTCTTTTGAGCTTAAAACATTTAGCTAACTATGATTAATAAATACTGTTGTTCTCAATGGGTCAGGGAGAGCAGCAGGGCTTAATGTAGTGCCATAGCCACTGCAGCATCTGCAGCCCAGCAACTCTGGGATAGCTCAGTTGGTAGAGCGTGAGACTCATCTTCTCAGAGTTGTGGGTTCGAGCCCCATGTTGAGCAAAATATTCCTGCACTGCAGAGGGGAGTGGACCAGGTGATCCTCGTGGTCCCTTGCAACTCTACAATTCTATGATTCTAACTTATGCCAGCCAGGATGGAAAGTAGTGGGGGAGGCGAGAATGCCCCTTTTACTGCTACAGTTCCCAGGGTGGCACAGTAAAGAAGACGGGATTGGGCCCACTGTCATCACATATGGCAGCAAGGCCAGCTCACTGTGCACTGGATCCTTTGCTAGTCCAGCTCCACACCCATCCCCACCTTTGAAAAGGCCATTTTAGGAGGAGGGAGCACTCTGCCAGGTACCACTGTGGGGGTTGGTGTACTGAGCCTGATTATTGTCTTCCAAAGCAACTACTCTATTCCAAACTTAAAAATGGTAAGCATAATGCTGGTGGTCAACAAAAGAGGTTCACAGGCTCTCTCAAAGCAAATCTTAAAAAAAAATATGTATAAATAACGACAACTGGGAAACAATGGCCTGTGAGCGCTCCAACTGAAGAACAGCCTTTACCAAAGGTGTAATGGGTTTTGAAGACGCTCAAACTCAGCAAAGGGAGAAACATGTTAAGAGGAAGGCACGTTTGGCAAACCCTCACCATTATCAACTCCCACCTGGAAACCTACGTCCCCACTGTGGAAGGATGTGTGGGTCCAGAATTGGCCTCCACAGTCACTTATGGACTCACTTTTAAAACTGTGTATATGGAAGACAATCTTACTTGGCTACGAGTGATCACCAGAGAAGAAGAAGAAGGTGTACTGAGACACTCCACAGTGGTGGAGGTCATCATAGGTCGGGGCTGTGCAGTCTGGGCTGTGCAAAGGGACCCTTCTGCCTCAAACAAACCCCTTCCCTTCCAGCCTGGCAGATCAGGGCTTTGGATTGCAGCTTTAGCTGTGACTGACAGTGCAATCTTATATGCGTATCCTCAGAAGTAAGCCCTATTGAGTCCCCGGGCACATGCATGTAGATTTACAGCCTAACTATAGCTGGATCCGGGCCCTAGTCTGGCTTCTTTTTGAATATTCTTTGTCAGAGAAAATGTTTCCATGGCTTTGGAGATGCTTGATATCCAAAAAACAGTTCCTATATGGAAGGAAGAGGAAGGTTATTTTGCTAACCATTTATCAGAGCATCCTTCATGATGGACCGTGCCACTGGATTCCACTCCCCCATGGCGTAGAAGCCCACCGCAGCAGCCATTCTCACATGAGCATCCTTATCAAACAATGTATTTCTAAGCAAAGGCTGTATTTTCTTTGGTATATCTTCAACTTCTAAATTCCTGCCACCAGTTTCTATCCCTATTACTGAAAGAAAGAGCAGAACATTCGCATGTAAACATTTTTGCCTTCCTATGCAGAAACTATGCCCGTTTTTAAAAACGAGATGTTTCTTTTATTGCTTGTCATTAAGCACTCATTTTATAAATATGCTCACTTATGAAAAGAGTATGGCACTCTCAAGACCCTGTCCTGTGATGATTTCAGAATGGTTCTCAAGTACTCATTAAAAAAAAGCCTTCCCATTCTGACAGAAGAAGGCATAACCGCCGAAAAACATAGGGAAATACAAATTCTATGATTTGGCCAAGAACCCAAAGTAAAAGACAGTGCTTTTCTCCAGATAATATGCTCCAAATATTTGGAGCAGTGTGATTACTTGGTTTCAACTGTACAATCCTAATAGTGCAATCATATACATCTTTACTGGAAAGTAAGTCTCACTGTGTTAAATTAAGCATTCTCCTTAATTTGGGTAGGATGACAACCTAGCTGTTTCGTCTATATAAACCAGAGGTACTTGGATCCATGATAGTCTGTATTCCAGTCCTAAACAGTTGTGCCACCTTACCAGCCTGCTATACCAGAAAAACCACAACAAAAGTTATTACAGTTTCCTGTAGAAGCTGCTTATACCTGACTCATCACTTGCATTGTGGACTGCATGGGGCCGCTCAAGCACAGCAGTTGCGCAGGTAAGTATAGCATTGACCCGATTTTGAATGTGCACATCTGCCAAGTCTCTGATTAATCCTTCTATAGTTGCTGAATGCCATCGCGGACCTGAGCATTGAGAAGAAAAATGTCATGCAGCAGCTGTAGCTCAGGAGAAAAAGAAACGGCCTCCCCCCAGGGGGAGCTGAGGACATTCGACAGATCATAATTGGGGGAATATGTCACATTAAAAAACTGCATTTGCTTGCATGGATTTTCTTTTTAATATATGGTGTAATGTGAAAGTGAGGGTGAATCTTTGATTTTGGCTGGCTTCCCTAGGGCCTGGGGGAGAAAGCTTGGATCTTAGAGGAGCTAAACTAAACAATCACCAAACAATTATTGAAATATACCCCATGGCATTGCTTTTTGATGGAACACTAATTTGGAACACTATGGGAGACTCATAATTGGAATACTAACTCATTAAAAGACTCAAAGATTGCTGCGCCATAAATCTTAACAAAAGAAGGAGAGTTGCCGTGTGCTGAGAGAGTTGGGAGAGAGCCCAGAGCCTGAAAGATAAAATGGTGAAATGAAAGATGGAGCCACTGAGAGGACTATGCTGAAAATCAATTGAAGGAAAACAACACAGAATAAACTGCCTCCTGCATGTTAATAGAAATATGGATTTGTTGGACATGATAGAGAGTCATACACCAGGACTGTGAAGATAAAACAATGGGTTAAGATTGGACTTATTAAACTGGGGAAAAACAAGAAAAATGAATGCAGGAATAACTGAAAGAAATTTTCTCCAAACATCCAGAACATGGGAAATCCCCTTGAAATTTTTTAATTTGGAATGTATAATTGGCCTTAATGTTTGTATTATGATGTAGCAAGATTTGATCTGATTTGTTACCAATTGGAATATTATTAATTGAAAAATATTTACAAAAAAGAGAGAAGAAAAATGTCACAATAAAACCCATAAGTGTGAATATCCATTGCAAATATGTGGGTTTGCAAGCTTTTATCAGCTGATCTAACGAAACAAGTTAGTTATGTCATCTAACCACTATTGGCCATAGCAATGATAATCAGTAGGAAAACAGTTGTTATTTTAATGGCCTATGGACAATAAAATGCTCACCATATTTCCAAGCAGCCTTCCACTGTTCCAGCATAGTCTTACGGATACAGATTTCCTCAGACACATCTAGATCAGTCTTTCCATGCAAATATCTTCTCTCTCTCATAGCTGGTTCAAGGGATTCGGCTTCGCTCACTTTGGTGAAGTGTTCAATGACAGAGGGAAGCGCTGCCCAGTGGATGGCTCCCTTCTGCACCCTATGAACTGAACCAGCAGTGTTTCAGTGGAAATTGGTTAGTAGCAATCCATACTAACCCTTGCCAAAAATGACATGAATGGACACAGAAAGAAAAACTGGAAGAGGGTTAAACACTGAGACTATTTCAACCTTGAAAATACTACCAGATCACATGTGGAGATTTGCAGCACTAGCTTATAAAATAATTGAAAAGATGGCAGTGGTGTGGCTGATGGCCCAACAATAAATTAATTCAGGTAAATCAAACCAGACCAATCAATTAAGGATTTTTATTATTAGGAAAATTCATTCGCTTTGTGAAATCAATTAAGGTTTTTTTAAAAAAAACAGCCAGGCTCTCTTTCAATCCTATTTAGTCTAGGGAAAGTAAAACAGAAGGAACAACAATTGGCTTTGTAAGGAACTAGAGCTCCCTAAAAATCCTGTTCCTGCAGAGGAGACAGGACCACAACAGGAGGCAGATTTAGGAGTGTGTGACCAGTTTGGTTGTGCTGGGCAAGGAGCCTCAGGGGCAGCACAGGAGGCTACGGAAGGTATGGGGTGGGGAGTGCCGAATTTTGCCATCACACAGGACGCACTGAAATTTGAGACCCCAAGGTCCTCCACTGCCATAACTGAGGGGAGGGGAGCTTCCCATTGAAAGGTAAATAATAATAATAATAATAATAATAATAATAATTTATTTGTACCCCACCCATCTGGCTGGGTCACCCCAGCCACTCTGGGCGGTTTCCAACAAATATTAAAATACATTAAAATATGACGCAGTATAAAGATTAACATGGCCCTCCCTGTGTAGAGAGCAGGAGCAGTGATCCATCTCAGAATACACTGAATAGGCAGAGGTGTACCTCCGCTCCCTTGTGCCCTTGGCAAGGAGCTGTATCAACACCTCCAAAGTCAGGAGAGACCACAGACCAGAAACTCAAAAAGTTTGCTTTTCATTGCCTTTCACACACCGTTGGTGACTTCCTCTGCGGCCATCAGGGTCCAGTCTGCTCTGCTCCACCTCCCTTCTTCTTCCCTTCGTCCGTTTGTCTGCCCCCCTCACTCCCCATTCTGCTTTCCTTCTTAGTCACCCTAAGACAGAGTGGAGAGCCACGGCAAGGAATTCTGTATTGCTGTATGTAAGTCTCTTGACATGTCTCTTATCCTAAAGCCCTAGAAGTGATCACTCTGGTGTTCTGTGCCTCTTTGTTTGGAATCCCTATAGCTGGATCCTTCAGTGTATGTCAATCCTTTGTCCCAGTCTGTACTTGGACCCGTAACTGCCTCTTACCTGTCTTTTTTGGTGGCATGAAGCTCCAGACCTCTGGAGGTCTTGGGTAGCATTGCTGGAGCTGTTTATGATATTCATAATGATTATCCATAACAATAAGATCCTTCTTGGTCTTTTGATGGACAATTTTGGCTGACCCTAAATACATACAGAAGACAAAAGAAACCACAACTAGATAGGGGATGGCAAGGATGATCCAGTTCCTGTTGTACAGAACTTTCTGGTGGCATATGAAAGGCAGTGTGGTGTAGGGGTTACAGCAAGAATAGTCAATGCCATGCTCTCCAGATGTTGAGGACTGCAACTCCCATCACCCTTGACCACTGGCTATGCTGACTGGACCTCATGGGAATAGTAGTCCACAATGTTTGGAGTGCATCACATTGTACGTCTAGATTAGACTTGGGGGAGTCCTGGGGAGCTCAAATCACAGCACAGACACAAAGCTTACTGGGAGGCCATAGTCTGGTCATTATAATTCAGCCTTCCCAAGGTTGCTGAGGTCTTTAAAGGTAGGTGAGAATAAAACTGAAATAACGCACAAAATAAGTGCATACAAATTTTCCTGAACTCAACTACATATAATATTTTAAAATGTGACAGGGAGCAATTTAGGATGGGATGGCAGAAAAATTACAGGATATGCACAGGCTACCAAGCATCACCAGAAATGTATTGAGCTGTGATTGTATGAATCCCATAGATGATCCAATGCAGTTGATCTTGGGGCAAGTAATCTTGGATCCAAATAATGCTTGGATCATTCATATCTATACAATGCTAAGTAAAAGGAATTATAGTTCTACCTACCAAAATAGAGGTCTTGTTCAAACACATTCTGGGTAGTGTATGAATATTTTCCAACCCGGGTGCTCAGCCGTTCTCGAAGTTTAGTACGTGCCAGATGTCTGATATCCTTCTTTGATATTTGATCCACAGTTCTGTTTATATCAACTGAATCTCCCACACCCTGCCCTCTCATGTGGAAAGATGGCCTCCTGGGAAATGAGAAGCATACTTCCAGCTGAGACATGGTGTGCAATGGAAAGAAACAAAAGCAATGCTTAGGGCACTGTACAATTTGTAATTCACTCAGAACAAGAATGCAGGTCATCACACATATATGGAAGCCTACCAGGTAGGGTTGTCAATTCTTGAAGTAAAGAATTTGGGTACCTGGGAAGGGCCCTTGGGCAAAGCCCAGAGGGGGACCACGCTGGCATAAAGGCTAGGAGGCTCAGGCAGTGCTTTGGGGGGGGGGCGCAGGGGTAAGCATACCCCTCAACATTTTGTGAATCTAAGTTTGGCCTCATTGAGGAGCAGTATTTCAATATGAGTAGGAAAATGAGAGTGTCCCTAAACATTATTATTATTTTTAGAAAAAAAGCACTGGTCTCAGGCAAGTTTGCGGACAGAACTCAGTGTGACCTGTCAGAAAACAGAGTTCTGCCCCCTCCCCAACGTGCGCAGTGCCAAGTATATGTAAAAGCTGCAAAGATTCCATCTTTAAAGGGGAGGGAATCTAGAGTGACGGTGGAGAAACAGCCTAGCCTCTTGCTTTTTTGGCACTTGCCCTAAAAACCAAACAATTATTTTTTTCTGGTTGGTTATCATCCCTGAAGCCCCAGCCTCAGTGAATCACATGCCTTTGCTGTCTGCCAGGGTCTGCAGAAACACTACTCAATACAGGCACATTTGGCTTGGGGAGCCACAAGTTGCATAGACCCAATGTATACAAAAATAACTGCTGTTGCCAAGTGCTTAAAGCATTTTACATCCATGATCTCAGCAACCTCAGCTTATACCAGCAGCATTGCTGATATTGCTGATAAAACTACAGGATAGCAAATGTAGTAAATGCTTCATTTACAAATTACCGCCCCTTTTATCTGACACTCTTCCTCCTTCAGAGTATAATTCCCCTAAGATATTTTGCAACTAGGACAGAATTTATGGAATTGTGACCTACTTTATTCTACCTTTGTTTATTAAAAGGAGAACGTGAGGCCAGCAGGTAAACACATTCTTAATCCAACAGGCTTTTGGGAACTGGTTGCTTTTAATGAAAGGGCTGGTGCTGTGCTGTATTTATTGATAGATAGATAGTTTTAATTCTATTAATGTTTAATTGTTTCTATGTTTTTGGCTGGTCTTATTTTATCTGTAAGCTGCCTTGAGCCTCTGTCAGGGAAAAAGGTGGGGTACAAATATATACAATAGTTTTCTAGTGTTATCCTGACCATTTATTTGTTTCTTTTCTGTTCCAGTTAATCCTTTTAATGCAGGGGTTCCCCAGCCTTTTTGGAATTCTGAGAAAGTGTTGTGGTACCACGAAATACCAGTTTCACAGAAGAAAAACTGGTAATGTTCAGAACCTCCACCCAAAACAAGCAATACGCTCCCCTCAACTAAAAGACTCTCCTACAAAAAAACACAGTAAAACAAGCAAGCAATGCCCACTCCCCAAAAACAGGCACCTTCCCCAACCAAGAAGCCAACCACCAATTAAAAAATGCATAAAAATATTAGGAGGCCTTGGTGGACACAAAGTAGGTATCTGAGAGCACCATGGTGGTTTCAATAAAACAGACTGTGCTCAAATAACTGATTCTGTGTTCCCTTTGAAAAAACTGATACAGGATATAATGAAGTCTCCTTCAAGCTTCAAAGATCTCAGAAAGCTGCTCCATAGTAACTCAGAGCAGGGCAACAAATATTTGCAATATCTATTAGCAATTGAAGGCATTTTTGTTCTGACCATTTTTCCCAGCTGGATGAGTAACTTTCTGCCATATGTGTTCATTTTGCATTTTTTTTAAAAAAAAATCTGTTAATTTTTAGGCTGTTTTGTAACTGTTTTTATCATACATTGTGTATTTTTACTTAGCTAATTACCCATAGAATGGCCTTCACCGGGCTGTCACAGAAACCCATGTTTTGTGCCATCATCCTTCAAATGAGGATTGGAAAATGAGGGGAAAGAGCACCTTTTATTGCAAAAAAGGTATAGGGCTAAACTTAAGATCACAACCCCATGACGCATGTTTCCAAATAATGAGATTAGCATATAAATGTAACATACCTTAATGCTCCAGTAAAGCAGGTGTTTATTTGCCTTACCTGTAATAATAAGCAGAGAGAGGTGTCTCCAGTTTCTTCTCTTCCTCAATTTGAATCTCACCTTTCACTACTGTATCCTCAGCCTGAATCTGATCCAGTAGTTCCACATCACTTTCATCAGGAAGCACGTACCTGATGCTTTCCCAGTTATATTTTTGCTTCTTGAAACCCGGTGGCTTACCCTGAACCCAGCCTCCCCAGGTGGGCTGATTATTCACAATGAATTGAGCTGTAGCCTTGTTTAACTTCATCAACATTGTTCCTTCCCACCTCAGGTCCCCATGATCTGGCTCATGGACTGTGGTGCCCTGGGGTCTTGCTTTTGACCTCTTGATTGTCAAGTCTCCTAACATCTCATGAGGTTCTGTCAGGAATGCTTTTGTGTAAGGAGGTTCACAAGAAGGAGGAGGGGGAGGAGGTGGAATAGGTACCAGCAGACTTGGCTCTGAAAGTGTGCTTTCCACCTTGGCTTTCCAGATAAGCTGTTCCATGCAGACAGGAACATCAGCAGTGGTTTCCTTGGGAGGGGGAGTGTCTGGCTTCATTACCAGGGACTGTATTTTCTTCAAAGGTCTGAGCCTACTTGGTCGCCTTTGCTTCTTAACAACAACATTTTCACTTTCTTTTTTCTGAATGACACTGGAAAAATCATACAACCCCCTGGGGTCATATTCCTTAAAGGACTGGAGTATTGCCCCTCTGTGGTAAACAGCTTCTTTAGAAAAATAAAGGTTCTTGGCTGCATTCTGGAGGCATTGTTTCCGGTATTCTGCAAAGTGCTCTTCAGCATGACAAATATCTCTCTGGTACATGAAAGGCATTTTTGCCTTCATTGCAGACAGCATTGCCTTGCGAGATGGCAAGCTCTGTCTGTCAACTCTGGCCTTCAGACTAGACTCAAGGGGGAAGGGATTTTTGCTCTTGAAAAAAGTTGGTATTTCCATCCTTTCAAGACTGGTGAGACTCCTCACTAGTGGCTAACTTTTCATAAATCTCTAAAAATTAGACTTAACGGCTGTGTAAAGAAACAGACATCCCGCTGTTTTCTGAGGGACACTTGAGCTTTTCCTAAACCACAGTGAGAAAATAAATAACCCTATCAGATTGTAAAAGACAATTCTTTTAAGATTCAAGCCAGGCTTCCTCAACCTCTGCCCTCCAGATGTTTTTGGCCTACAACTCCCATGATCCCTAGCTAGCAGAACCAGTGGTCAGGGATGATGGGAACTGTAGTCTCAAAACATCTGGAGGGCCGAGGTTGAGGAAACCTGATTCAAACAAACACCCAACACTACAATTCTTCCCCAAACAGGCTATCACTGCAGAATGCTGGTATCGCTGAATCTCCATGATTTACCTTTCATGGTGGATGCAATGTGATGTGGGAGGAGGAGATGCTATCACACATGATTTATTAGGATCTTACCCTTCCTACCAAAGAAACCTAGGGCATCAAACAACAATAAAAAACCTATTTTAACACAATTCCAATACAGATGCAGACTGGGAAAGATCTCATCTGAAAAGGCTTGTTCAAGGTGGACAATATGAAGCCCATCTGCTGTTCTCTGCTTCTGGCTCTTTATAAGCAGAAAGAGAGTAATGGGAAATTATCATTCAGTATGTTATCATATAGATCCTGAAGCTGAGGCTCCAATACAACAAATGTTATCATATTGCTTCACCAGTCTAGTGTCACCTCTTTTGTCACCAAGGCATGCTCCAGAATGGGTTAAAACTCATATCATGTCGGCACTTAGGATCCTAGGGGTACTGCTTCCTCAATAGCCTATTACTCTACAGTACAACCTACAAATCACCCTGTCTGTGTTTAAACCATTGCTCTGCTAGAGCTGCTGGAGCTACAGCAGCATTAGCTTAAAAAGAAGTCCTGATCCAAGTAAATGTCATTAGGATGCTGCTGTGAATCTGATATTAAACTAAGCATAACTTGCCCTGGCACACAAACAAAAAATATTTTTCTTTCTTCCCAGTGACTATTACACTTGTACAACATGCACTGTGCTGACAATAGTTATTCCTTTCTGCATCAATAGGTAAGATTTCTATCCTATTATTGTGCACTTGACATTGTCAGTTCTTGTCCACAAATATTGCTTTTTCTTCAGTACCCTAATCCAATCCGAAGTGGTATTAACATTTCTTATTTGCAAATGTTATTGCTGTCAGCTTTGCACCCTGCAGGACTTGTTTCTGCCTGGAATACATGAGCTGGAATAATTTAAGGATCTATGCTTCAAAGAAAACTTGCTCATGAGGAGTTATTAGGAATTTTTAACTGCATTAAATATTAATTTTATTGATTAAAACTATGCCTTTATCCTAGTTTATAACCCTGTTCTTTCCCCTTTTAGTGTTCACTTCCTCTCATAACACTTATGCCACAATGAAGCTGCATTCTATACCTGAGAAGAAACCCACCTAGCCTTAATGGGGCTTACTTTTTAATCATAGTCAGTCTGTTAATCTTTAAGTTGCCCCAAAATGTTTTGGCTGTCTTCTCTTAAAGTAACATACATGTTTCAGAACATAATTGAGTCTAATGTGCCATCGAATCTAATGCGCACCTCAATTTTCAAAACCTTGAAACCAAAAAATGTATTTGCTGGCCAATGTAAATGTGCCATCGAATCTAATGCACACCCTTAATTTTCACAGTGTAATTTGGCCAGAAAAGGTTAGCGTGAAAAAACTCGAGAAAATACAGTAATATTTATACAATATGCTACGTTAATTCCTACTACTGTATGGAAATGTTTTCAACAATCATTTTTTTAAATGTTGTGATTACAATCATTAGGAACTTAGGTCTCTACATTAAACTACTACAAGCCACTGTGGGCAGTCACCTTTTTTGTTCACTGCAATCTTTTGTTAAGTTTAAGCTGGGAAATATACATTGCAATATTGTACAAGAATATCTGTTTTTATTTGAACTACTCCCAACTTCCGCCAATTTCATATCCCTACTTCTTTGGATCCAGGGTATTTCTTTTTCTTGTTCTTTATGAAGACTGAAAAGTTTGTACTAACCTTTCAGAATGGCTCTTTCACAGATCTGCTCTTGTTGGAGCAGGAGCAAATTGGAAATACATACACATTAGAAATCAGATTCTTGTCTCTTCAGACCTCCCTTCTACTTGTGTACAGTTGTTGCCTGGCTACAAATGATGTACTCACATTCTGTCAGATTTGATTTGTTGATTTTAAATAGAGCTCCCAAGCTAAGTTCCCTTTGGCTGTTTGGTATTAAACCTGCTGTTTCACGAGTTGTTATTGGGTTTTTTAAATCACCGAGAAAAACAAAGCTAGTGAAGTAACATTTATTGAACTACCTTAGAGTGCACAAGCTTTCAGCATTCAAGTTGGCCGAGATCTCCAGAATGCTTCAGGTTGGGCGCATCAAACTGACATTATTAAACATTACATGAAATAAATACAGAAGGCAAACTTTTGCTCACTGGCATTTGTCCTGGGACTCCTGGCAATATGTCTGGCTGTTTACAACATGAATTTCCTTTAACATGAATATTTGAAGCAGTGAAGGATAGGCGTGCCTGGCGTGCTCCGGTCCATGGGGTCACGAAGAGTCGGACACGACTGAACGACTGAACAACAACAACAACCCTTTGTCGCGTAATTTGAAACCACGAGGCGGGGCGACGCCTTTTGATTTGAGTGGGGCAGCTCATACCTCTGCCATGGCCTCATTTGTGCGCCTGTTCTGGGGACGCGGCCTGCGGCCCACACCCAGTTGCGCTTCTCTCCGCTTCGGCAGCTGCCCAAGCCGACCAGCGCAGAGCGCCGCCTACACTAACGCCTGCCTCATGGACGCCCGCATCGACTTCTCCCCCGCCGGCCGGAGCCTCTTCGACGAGCCGCTGGGCATCTCGGTGTTGGGGCTGCAGCCCCAGCAAGAGGTCACGCTCCGGGCGTCGCTGCAGGACGAGACCGGGGTGCTCTTCGAGTCTCTCGCGCTCTACCGGGCGGACAGCAGCGGGCAGCTGGACCTGAGGCGCTCGCCGGCGCTGGAGGGCGGCAGCTTCTCCGGCCTGGAGCCCATGGGGCTGCTGTGGGCGCTGAAGCCGCGCAAGCCCTTCAGGCGGCTGGTGAAGCGCGACGTGCAGCGCCCCTTCAGCCTGGAGCTGGAGGTGCTCGAAGGACACGGAGAGGGCCTCGCGGGAGGCGTCCTCGCCAAGGGCGCCCACGAGAGGTGCTTCCTGCGCGCCGGCGTCCAGAGGATCCCCGTGCGGGACGGGCGGGTCCGTGCCACCCTCTTCCTGCCCCCGGGTGAGTGGCGGGCTCTGGCCTTCTTAAGGCCTTCTAGACGTTCCTGCGCTTCGTGTCGTTGACACGGGGTCCCACACACTTTTTGCGAGCCAACGCCAGGGTGGAGGAGCTGCGGCTCCCCCACGTGTTGTTGCATTTCCAAGCACTCCTTAGTCCCAGGCAGCGGAGCCAAGTGTCAGAGAGATCATGGGAGTGGTTGTGGTGAACGACTTCTGGAAGGACACACACATCCCTAGCTTAGATTTCTCTACCCTGTAATAAACTGTTCCTCTTCTTCCTGCTCAGAAAGGGAGACAGATATGGCACCCAGCAAGCAAACAAAACAACAACAACCCACAATTAAGGAAGAGGAGGAAGAGCTGCGGAAGTGTGTTGGCAATAAAACAAGTCTGGTGGCACCTTAAAAGACTTCACAAATACAGTGAGGCGGAAGTTGTCCTGGCCAGGGCCCACGCTGCAAGGTGTGAGAGATAGAATGGATTATTTGCCCTACTGTGTCTAATGATGGTGCTGGGCTAGCCCTGTACCTTGCCTATTCCTTTGTATTGCGTAGCAAGCTTTGCTCACTGGAAACGTGGGTTTGTTTCAACAACAACAACTCATCTGGCACCTCAGACTCCAAACTTTCTCATTCTCTGCTTTTGATCTGCTAATATGAACAGGTTTGAAAAGTATATTATGAAGGACCCTGCCATCAAAGTGGGTCATCAACAAGGGTCTTTTCAACCCAGGTGGTCAAAGTTAAATTATCTCCAAGGTCCCTTCCAAAATTAAAATTATGTGATTCCATGCTTTATTTTCAATAAGGTGAATTCTAAAGAAGTCTAAATTCTTTCTGTCTTTTATAGGTGATGGTCCCTTTCCTGGAATCATTGATATTTCAGGAGCTGGAGGAGGACTTCCAGAATACCGAGCCTGTCTGATGGCCAATTATGGCTTTGTAACATTAGCATTGGCCTATTATGCTTATGAAGATCTTCCCAAAGATATGAAGGAATTTCATCTGGAGTATTTTGAAGAAGCTCTGAACTATATGCTGAAACATCCAAAGGTAGGGCCATATGTGGACAGCCTTCACAAAAATAACAAGTTTCTGAGGGTGCTACATTTGAAACTGGAGAAAGTCTTGTGTGTAGATAGATCCACACCATACATTTGAAGCACATCTAAGGCACATTGAAAACATGTGGCTTCCCCAAAAGTGTCCTGGCAACTGCAGTTGCTGGGAATTGTAACTTTGTTGGGGGGGAAACTACAGTGTTGTGTTATCACCCCAACTCGCCAAGTGCAGAGTGTTTGAGGACCAGGACATTCACAGGGAAACCAAAGCTCCTGCCAACGTAGCAGTTTGAAAGCACATTAAAGTGCAAGTAGATAAATAGGTACTGCTCCGGCGGAAAGGTAAACAGTGTTTCCATGCACTGCTCTGGTTTGCCAGAAGCGGCTTAGTCATGCTGGGCACATGACCTGGAAGCTGTCTGCGGACAAATGCCGGCTCCCTTGGCCTATAGAGCGAGATGGGCGCCACAACCCCAGAGTCGTCTGTGACTGGACCTAACGGTCAGGGGTACTTTTACCTTTACCTTTATATTAGCTTAATTGTAGCTCCAACAAGCCAGTGAGGCCAGAATATCCTGTAATGCTTTCAGAAGATGTGCCACCTCAGGCTGTGCCAATTCCTCCAGCGGAGAGGGATTTTCACAGTGGTGAAGTCACCATCAAGAATGTGTATTCCCACATGACAGGGAATGTCCAGGTGCTGTTGTGCAGATGGCACTGCAGCATCAGTCCTGGAAGTAATTGGGGAGGTTTATCCATTGGGAATATGCCTGATGTACCTCTAGTTG
The DNA here is from genome assembly GCF_009819535.1 of Lacerta agilis. Taxonomy (NCBI): domain Eukaryota; kingdom Metazoa; phylum Chordata; class Lepidosauria; order Squamata; family Lacertidae; genus Lacerta; species Lacerta agilis. Next base: position 43,465,019 of record NC_046312.1, on the reverse strand, counting down.
TGGGGGTCATGAAGCAAAAATTGTGATAGCTTGAAGGTATATGTTGTCTGCAGAAGTATATATTCCATAGTTTCTTATTCTGAGAGCTGTTGAATTGCTGATTTGAGAGTGTTCTCTGAGCTTAACTCTGATCATCACATGCTTACTTGTATTGCACTAATATTTTAAATTCATTATTTGTGCCAAGCTCCTGAAATTAAAAAAAACACTGAAAAGTTAAAGTCCACAGCAACAGTTTCCCCCATTTTTTACTGCAAAGATTAACCAAAGCAGGCAAGCCTTGGGCAGTCACTGTGATAAATTGTTCGGAAATGTTAAATGGTCCTCAGCTCAGCTCAGCTTTTTTTTTTTTGCCAAACTAAGGGTGAGCAGCATGATCTTTTGCCCACAGCTTAGTCATGTGGGGGTGGGGCACATATTTATCTTGTTTCCGTTTCACCTCTTTCTTTCTTACTCTTTAGGTTAAAGGTCCAGGAGTTGGACTCCTGGGACACTCAAAAGGTGGTGACCTGTGTATTTCTATGGCCTCTTTCTTAAAGGGTGTCACTGTTACAGTCACTATTAATAGCTCTGTGGCCAATATAGCTACGGCACTGCACTACAAGGACATCACCATTCCACCTCTTGGTTTCAATTTAGAGCGGGTCAAAATTGACAAGTCTGGTGTTGCTGACATTTTGGATGTCCTGAACAACCCACTTGAGGGCCCCGATCGCCAAAGTTTTATTCCATTGGAGAAGGCTGAAGGACGTTTCCTCTTCATCATAGGCCAGGATGACCACAACTTTAAGAGCGAATTCTTTGCTGTGGAAGCCTCCAAGCGGCTACAGGCTTATGGAAAAGAAAAACCTGAGATAATTTGCTATCCTGGAGCAGGACATTATATTGAGCCTCCATATTTTCCTATGTGTGCAGCTTCAATGCATTTCATGGTGAGCAGACCAGTGATCTGGGGAGGGGAACCCAGGGCTCATGCCGCAGCACAGGTGGATGCATGGGGACGGATTCAGACCTTCTTCCGCAAACACCTCGATGGAAAACAAGGTGAAGAACGCAGCAAGCTCTGAGAATGTTGCTCAGAAGAGGTGTTTTATCAGATAACGGGTGTGTGGCCAATTGTTTTTTGTTCCTGTTCTTATATATAACAATAAATCTATTTGATATAACAATTCTGCAGACAGGGGACTCACTATGTTGATAGTGCTTTACAAGCAACATGAGAAAGCTTTTGTATAAGGGACCAGGGGCGTTCCTAGCCCCTTGGCTGCCCGGGGCGGGAAGCCAAGAGGCACCCCTGGGGGTGGGGGCATCGCGGCGCATGCGTGCGTCATGACGTCATGACGCACGAACACGCTGCGACGCTGCAGAAACTCCCAAAGCCGCTGCCCGGGCCCCCTCGGGGGAGCGCAAGTGGGGCAGGGAGAGGGGCGGGTCAGGGAAGAGGGGTGTCACCCCTCTTCGCTGGCCCGCCCCTCTCCTTGCCCCGGCTCCGCAAGCCAGCCAGCGGCGCGAAAAGCCGCTGGAGGGCGGGGGCTATTTTCAGCGCTGCCGGGGCAGAGCCGCAGGGACGGCCAGCGAGACGGGGTGTCACCCCTCTTCCCTGACCCGCCCCTCTCCCTGCCCCACTTGCGCTCCCCCAATGGTTAAGTCTTACATTCACAGTCAGAGGCAGCATACATGCTTCTGAATGCCAGTTGCTGGAAACTGCAGCAGGAGAGTGAGCTCAGGTCCTGCTTACCGACTTCCCACGGGCATCTGGTTGGCCACTGTAAGAATAGGACACTGGGATTAGATGGGTCACTGCTTTGATCAAGCAGTTCTGTGGCGCTGTGGTCTAAACCACTGAGCTTGCCGATCAGAAGGCTGGAGGTTCAAATCCCTGCAATGGGGCGAGCTCCCGTTGCTCAGTCCCTGATCCTGCCAACCTAGCAGTTCAAAAGCATGTCAAAGTGCAAGTAGATAAATAGGTACAGCTCCGGTGGGAAGGTAAACTGCGTTTCCAAGTGCTGATCTGGTTCACCAGAAGCGGCTTAGTCATGCTGGCCAGCGAGATGAGCGCCGCAACCCCAGAGTTGTTCGCGACTGGACCTAATGGTCAGGGGTCCCTTTACCTAGGCTTTAACCATCAATTTTTTTGGGGGGGGCAGACCCCTCAAGTATTTTATTGGGGGGGACTGAAGACCCCTCGGCCCCTAGCAGTTTACTCCTATAGGTAGGGGGCGTTCTCTCGCGCGTTGCGCTGCTCTCAACTGTACTTTGGCAGCAGCGTACGCGACAGCGACTTACAACTGCTCATTATGAAGCGTGCTGTCCGGGATCGATTGATGCTGCCTTTTGTGCTCCCACGTGGACTTCCAGGCAGAGCAGAAGTTGCAGATTGTGTCTCCTCTCTGCTCCGCTCTCCGTTCGAGCAGCGCGCAGACAGCAGTAGCAAACGGATCGGATTAGCAACAGCCCATCATGTGGCGACGGGTCACAGCCAAAGCTTGGGACGTCTGCCTGGAGCACTTCGGGGGTGTGAGCCGCCCCTTCGGGAGGACCTCCCTCAAAAGCTGCGGCAGAAGAGGGGTAGCGACAGTCTCGGTTGACCCCGCTGCAGGCTTGGCAGATCAACCCGTGAATGTTGCGGTTTGGGGACTCCCGCCTCTGCAGGAAGTGACCCTAAGGGCGCTGGCGGTGAACGAGGAGGGCATCCTCTTTGATTCCTGTGCCCATTACCAGGCGGATGAGCAAGGGCAGGTAGATCTGTCCAAAGACCCCTCCAAGGGAGGAGACTACACGGGCTTGGAGCCCATGGGGCTGTTTTGGAGCCTCTCGCCGGCTGCAATGGAGAACCCCTACCAAAGGCTGGAGCCCAGAAAAGTGAAGGGTCCCATGAAACTGGAGATGTCAGTGCACCAGGGCTACAGTCAGCCCGGTGCTATCCCTGGACAGGTGCTTGCCAAAACGAACGTGGAAAGGCGGTTCATTCTTCCCGAAGTGAGAAGGATTAGGGTGAAGGACGGTGCGGTGAGAGGGAGCTTGTTCCTTCCCCCAGGTGAGTTGGGTAGTCTTGGCAGTGGGACGGGGCTCAGGCTGCTTATTTGTCCTGAGGGAACCTAGTTAACTCAAAATTTGACAGTCACCTTGCGGTCCCAGACAGGCAGCAAAAACAGGGTAATGCTCAGATCCTTAGTGGGCAGCTATGCAAGGTTGGTGGGCTGTGTTCAGCTTGGTAGGGCACAAATAGGACAGACAGGCCTTCAGTAGAGATGATAATATTCAGATGATAATATTCCAAAACAATAAGGGTTGCAACTAGCACACTTTCCCTAAAGAGTAGCCACCACTCATTTACCAGCAAGTAATTTCAGAAACAAATACTTAACAAGCCAGATTTAAACTTTGGTGATAATCATAGTGTATCTGCATTGAATTCAGCTGGAGCCACCAGTGCACAAATATGAATACTGTACATGTTTGCCATATGGGAAGATTTAATCACAAGGTGCATGAGTTTATACATTGGTTTTTAAACAAATGCAAAAACAATAACCTTTAAAGTTTAAACACTTATTCAGCATTACCTCTAATGGTATTTGTTCTATCCATTGACTTTAGACATAAGCTTACACATTCAGTGTTCAAATATATTACTTAATGTAACCTCTCCACTGAGACAATAGAGTGGTTGGTATAACAAGTTATTGATTTTGGTCATTAACATAGAAAAGGGTCCACATTTCTTGGAAGCTGCCTCTTTTTGTTATGCCTTTACTTTCTCTCCTGTGTCTAGTGAGATGCTCAGATATTGCTGTCTCCCAAATATTATTTTCCCATATGTTCAGGGGTCTTTCAGACTGGTTTTTCTCTTGTTGAGCTATCACTAATCATGTTGCGGTCAGTAAGAAGCCTACTAATTCTCCATGGTGCAGGGTGAAGCCCAAGTCTATGTCTAAAGATAGTAGGGCTAAGGCAGGATTTGGAGAAAGAGGTTGGCTTTTAACTGTGGATATAATGGAGAAGAATTTTTTCCTTCCCTCCTTGTCCGATTGTTCCTCCAGTTTCATAGATAAATCTTCAGTCATCATTTGTAAGAGTTGCATCTTAGACTGATTGGTTACAGCAAGATTGTGCGCATCGTTTGCTGTTTTAGAAATATCTGACAGTTGTTTAGATAGCATCTCTAATTTCTGCTCAAAAAGAACTAGGGCTGCTCCCCTGTCCAAGATTGGTGCCTACCTTATTTTATTAATGTACTCATCTGAGTCTCTGTCCTCTCCCACTGTGGCAGATACTTTCCCGCCTTTTGGTGCCCTCATATTGCCTTTGGTCATGCCAGTGTCTGACGCCTCCTCTGAAGCCTCGGGTTCCTGTTATTTCTTGCTGAAGATCTAACCTCACAGATTTGCTTTTGATCCCTGTAGTCCTCGGATCATTACCTCACAGGGGCTGTAAACAATTCTGTGTTTAGATATTAGTAGGATCCACTCTGCTTAGATTTTGCCCCGGGGTGATGGAGACACAGAATTACTTTGCGGTTTAGGTTTCCAGCTAGCCACACCTCCTGAATTTTACATTTAAAAATACAGTGGTACCTCGGGTTAAGTACACTTCAGGTTAAGTACGCTTCAGGTTAAGAACTCCGCTTAAGAACAAAAATCATGCTCTGGTGGCGCAGCGGCAGCAGGAGATCCCATTAGCTAAAGTGGTGCTTCAGGTTAAGTACGCTTCAGGTTAAGAACGGACCTCCGGAATGAATTAAGTGCTTAACCCAAGGTACCACTGTAATAACAATACTGACTAACATAATTTAATAATTGTTTACATTGCATGTACCTGGAGGAGTGACTGAGTGATTTGAAGGAGCTTGACTTCTTTAATTCATCTGCCTCAGTGATGTCCGAGATACTAGGTTGACTTGGCACCTCACTGCTGCATGTTAGTTCAATTATTTAAAAAATCTGGCTTGATGGGGAATACTTACTACTTGCATTTATTTAGTATCAATAATGGGTTATGTCCAACTAAATTTTCTTCATATTCCCCCATTGAACTTAATGAATAACTTGGTTCCATTAATCTCAGTATGCCTACTCTGAGGTTAGTTGGACACAACCCAGTGGGCTACCAGCCTTTGACTTAAAACTTATATTCATTTTGTTTATGTATCCCTTCAGTTACTGGGGATTTTATAAAATATAAAATAATTAAGCAAGTTATATTTAACACAGTACGTTATGTGAACCTACAAGACTGCCTTATACCACGTCATATAATTGGCCCATCTAGTAGTTTGTTGCCTATGTCAGCATTCACCAACTTGTGGCCTTCTAGATGTTTTGGACTACAACTCATTCAAAACATTTTCTCTTCTTTCTTCTTTCCTGAAAATGTGGCATCAGTGTTTTGTTGTATTTGATAATTTAATAATGTAGTTTTAATAGTGTTATTCTTGTTAGCATTTTAATGAACATTTCTTCCAATGCTCTGTGTCCCAACAACATTGCTCTCTGCTTTCATTAGGAAATGGCCCCTTTCCAGGAGTGATAGATATGTTTGGTGATGAAGGTGGGTTAATTGAATACCGATCCAGCCTTCTGGCTACTCATGGCTTTGCTGCTCTTTCCCTGCCATATTTTAATTTTGAGGATCTTCCCAAAATCATGGAGGATTTCCACCTTGAGTACTTTGAAGAGGCAGCTAGGTTTCTGCTGCGCCATCCAAAGGTGAGTATGGTAAGGATTGTTTACCTATACATACAGCTCCTTGTTCTCCTGCAGTTGAAAGAGTCTGTATGGACAACAGTTTTGAGAAAAATGGCACTTCATCCTTTGAGGAAATACCAATGTTTGTTTTTAGATCTTGTATTTGCTAGCTGAAGAAATCATGAGATCAGGTCAGATCAAATCATCTGCCTTCTGGAAGATTGGTTCTATTGGGATACGCTTTGGAGAAGGGATTTAAAAAACTGTGTGTACGAGATGGAATAGATTATTTTAAGAAGCTAACAAATAGTTTTATTGTGAATATATTGTAAACCTAGTTTTCCATACTAATAAAATAACATTTTTAAATGGGTTAGACTATTTGAATTGAAATTTTGGAATCAGCTTTTAGGTTTGATGTGTGTTGTTTTCTCAGACTAAGTTAATAATTTGACAGGTTTTTCTATATATCAGGGATACTCCACAGCACAGACTTCTAACATGTGTTCTCTCTTCTCTTCCCCTCTACAATTCACACTCGTGCTGTTTCATTCCTGAAGGTTAAAGGTCCAGGAATTGGTGTTATTGGGACTGGCAAAGGAGCAGAATTGGCATCTTCAATGATGACTTTCTTGCCAGAAGTAGTGGCTGCCGTCTGCATTTCTGGTTGCAGCTCCATCACAGCCACTGCCCTCCATTATGGCAAACTTACTTTGCCTGGGCTTTGCTTTAATATGAGCAGGGTCAGTATTTCAGAGAATGGTGTTTTCGACATTTACGAAGCCTTGGATGACCCAATGGACCCAGCTAATTCACGCAGCCGCATCCCCATAGAAAAAGCAGAAGGGCACTTCCTTTTTGTAGTGGGGGAAGAAGACCGGATTTGGAAGAGTTCTGTATATGCTGAAATAGCCACTGGGTGCCTGTGCCAACACGGGAAGGACAACTTTACACTCTTGAGTTACTCTGGAGCAGGCCATCAAATTAATCCAATATTTACCCCAGTTTGTCTGGTAGCCTTAGACCGTGTTTTAGGGGTGCCTATTCTGGGTGGTGGAGAGAGGAGAGCTCATGCCCATGCCCAAGAACATTCTTGGGGGAAGATTTTGGAGTTTCTGCAGTTCCACTTGAGATGATCACTCAAATAGCTGCACACCGACAACTAAAGTTGTGGGTAAATGTGCCAAATGGCCTGAGAAGGAAGGAAAGACATGCAACATATTGTATGGACCTAGCTGGATTAAATTCTTATCTAAACTGATGACAAGGTAATATTGGACTGATTCAGAGTGGAACAGCCAAAGGTGTATGTAATAAAATGTGTTTGGGATGAAGAACTATAATGATAAAAACATGCAGGTATATGAATTGGTTGAGGATGTAAATATGAAGCTGTAAACCCTGCCCAGCTCTTAAAAGGCAAAAGGTGGCAAACCATAATGAATTTAAAGGTAAACAAATAAACTTGCTCTTCAAAACCAGCAAAAAAAAAAAATCTGCCATTTTGCAATCAAATATCCAGAATATGACTACTTTCTGCTGTCTTGAAATTTCTGGAATAAGTCTACCTTTAGCAAACACAGCCAATGTTACTACTTGAAGACAAAGCCAGGAGCTCATTAAAACATATGGATAGAAAAAGACTCGAGTCACACATAGCCTGACCTTCTAATTTTAAAACAAAAACCATACTTGGCCATAATTTTCTTGGATGTGGTGTGGTATTACTCTCTTCCTGATATGAAGCATAAAAATGAGACTAGCATAAAGTAATGCAAATGAGGATTGCAGTGGGATTGTACACTCCTTGTCTTAAACACCACTTTTTTCTACCTAATGGATTTGTCCATTAATGTTACTGCTTCATGAACCCCCTTAGTCAATAATGTTTTTATTTTTCTGATGTATTTTTAATTTTGTCCCACTCCATCCTGTGTTGTTTTTTTACATTACACTAAACTATCAGTGAAGTCAGAAGACTAATAATTAGAATCATATAATCACAGAATTGTAGAGTTGGAAGGGATCCAACGGTCATATAGTTGAAAGTTCTGCTATGCAGGAATTACAGCTAATTAGTTTTCTATATTATTACAACAGGCAGAATTCTTTACACAAAGTATTGGAGATTGCCAACCATAACAGAAATCAAAGAATGAGTCAGAACATCATGGGCTTTAGCAATTATGGCTAAATGATTTTTTAAAAAAGAGGACAGAAACAAGATAAAGTTTTAGCAAAATGTGAGAAATTAGTTGATTATACTAAGAGATTGTTTAAAACCACTTAAGATCTATGGTTTTACAATGTATTTATATATTGGGAAGTGAAATTATGGAAAAATATGTATGTCTGTTTTATTATGAGAATATTACTCAAATTTGGAAATGTGAAGTCATAGTTTTCTTTCCTTTGATTTCTTTTTTGAGTAGGAATAGATCAACGATTTCCTTATATTAGTATTATCATTATAAGATTCATGTCTAGAGTTTTGTTGTGCACTTGGTTATGATTAATGTTACTCCTTGTGATGTCACAGATTTAATTATTTTTTTGATATTATAAATGTACGGAATGGAAGTATTGTGTTAATAAAAGGAAAAAAAACATTAAAATGTATGCTGAGTCATGCAAAAAATAGTTTTACAACTATAAAACATAAGCAAGTCACTTGAGACACTTTCTCCTAAATGCAAATAATGGTAATTATAACAACAATAATAGTAACAACAGAGAGAGATCAGACAGCCATTCGTCTGACATGTAAAGGTAAAGGGTAAAGGAACGCCTGAACATTAGGTCCAGTCGCGGACAACTCTGGGGATGCGGCACTCATCTCGTTTTATTGGCCAAGGGAGCCGGTGTACAGCTTCCGGGTCATGTGGCCAGCATGACTAAGCCGCTTCTGGCGAACCAGAGCAGCACATGGAAATGCCGTTTACCTTCCCGCCAGAGCAGTATCTATTTATCTACAGTGGTACCTCAGGTTACATACACGTCAGGTTACATACTCCGCTAACCCAGAAATAATGCTTCATGTTAAGAACTTTGCTTCAGGATAAGAACAGAAATTGTGCTCTGGTGGCGCAGCGGCAGCGGGAGGTCCCATTAGCTAAAGCGGTGCTTCACGTTAAGAACAGTTTCAGGTTAAGAACGGACCTCCAGAACAAATTAAGTTCTTAACTCGAGGTACCACTGTACTTGGACTTTGACGTGTTTTCGAACTGCTAGGTTGCCAGGAGCAGGGACCAAGCAATGGGAGCTCACCCCATTGTGGGGATTCGAACCGCTGAACTTCTGATCGACAAGCCCTAATTTGTCTTGATCTTAGTCTGTTGCCTGTAGTTCATTGTGTTTAAAAATACACAGCTTGGGTATTTTTCTTTTATAAAATATTATGTATTTATTATGTATTTAAATGTTGGATTTGTAAAATTACCATTTGTAACATAAACCCTGCATAAATGGGGAATCGCCTGTATATGTACACACATATAGGGTTGTATTCAATTAAGTTCAGTAAGTAAACTCACTAAGGGACGCGGGTGGCGCTGTGGTCTAAACCACAGAGCCTAGGGCTTGACGATCAGTAACTGCCTTCTTGACCAGTGGATTCACTATTGGTCTCATCTGCTCAATCCACTGGAGCCTGTCTTCACATGCAAGAGAAGTTCTTAACTCACTGAGGGTTTTAAACCTGTATCTTCTGCCAGAATAAGATTTTACAGATGACTTAACAATACAATCTTACATTTATGTGGTACTATAATATCTAGTAATATCTGCAGCACTTTCCAAAATATAGTAAACACTGGACAGGGGTTTTTTTTTTTTAAAAAAATAATAATCTGGAGGCTAATGACAACTTTAACCAGTTCTTTTCTTTTAGACAAAAGGGTGCCAGTACTGCGTAACCTTGGGTAACCCCAGAAAGAAAAAGCACTGGCTTTAACGTAATCCATTCTGAATACTGTAAAGACGTTTCCATTGCTGGCCAGTTAAGTTCATCTGAAGCGCAGCTCTCTTGAGCATTGATCAGGGTTGACTGGTTATGTTAACAATAACAGTTAATATGAACGGATGATGATGATCTAGCCAATATTCAATAATGGAAGAGATGGGGCCATGACACAGAAGGTGACGACTATTCAAGACAACACTGAAGATTAGTTGGAAACTAGATAGATAGAGATAGAGATAGATAGATAGATAGATAGATAGATAGATAGATAGATAGATAGATAGATATAGATTGCCACTCTTTTGTGCAAGCGACCCATGGCTGTTGAAGGGTAGTTTTAAAAATGCTGCAACGGGAGCCCCCTTTGCCTGCCTGTGGTCACTTTCTGTTGGCGACTATTGGCTGTCAGGGAAAGGATCACACTACTTGAGATACGCCCTCAGTTTTCAGAAAAGTTGAATTACAGTACTTTAAACCAGGGGTCAGCAAACTTTTTCAGCAGGGGGCCGGTCCACTGTCCCTCAGACCTTGTGGGGGGCCAGAATATATTTTGAAAAAAAATATGAACAAATTCCTATGCCGCACAAATAACCCAGAGATGCGTTTTAAATAAAAGCACACATTCTACTCATGTAAAAACACGCTGATTCCCGGACCATCCGCGGGCCAGGGACCCCTGCTTTAAACCGACCCCTCCAAACACAGCATCCAACCTCACTTGTACAAGGCATAGACACACAGCAAACAATACCGGAAACCAGGGGGCGTCTGATCTGTCTCGTAGCGACCTTTCTACCTCCTCCCCGTTTCTATGGTCATGGTAAGGAGTTCCGGAATCGAAGCCGTTCTACTTTTTTCAGGTGAGTCTCTATGATCCCAACTGTTGACTTCACCCTTCTTCCCAGAGGCGTCCGCCCCGGCCCTTTTCTCCCTCCCTCCCTGCAGGTGAGCATGCGCACGGGCTTGGCGTGCCATAGCAACCGGAGCGGCAGACGGTAGCAACCAGAATCATAATAATGGTAAGTCGGTTCGAGGGCTGCAACCGGAGTAGGAAAGGAGGCCGGCGCGGGGGGGGGGGACCGCCATGGTTTTGCGCAGGGAAGACCCCGCGGGAGACGGGCTGGAGGACAACAGGAACAGGCTCCCCCCCCCGGTCTCTGTTTGTGTATGGCGGGGAGAGAGCTGCTGGCCGCGGTTTGCGGGAGGAGGAGAAGGGATGGTGGCTGTCGAGGCAGGGGAGAGGGAGGAGGAACATGCCCGGCCTGAGGGAACAGAGTTCTTGGCTCGGGTGCTAGAGAGAGGAGCCTTTTGGGGATGCCAAAGGGACCACCTGTGCGTGGTGTGAAACGGGTCTGTGGAGCAGGGGATGCTCGAGGATGTGCCTTGAAAAGTTCAGGGGAGGGAATGGTTCTTCCAGCATTCGTGCAAATTGAAACAGGGAGGTCTGGGTTGGGGGGGGGGGTGTCACGTAGAGATGGTTTTTCCTTCAGTGTTTTCACTCCCCTAGAGCTTGCAGGGCGGTCTGCTCACATTGTGTGTCAGGCAAACCAGTTCCAAAAGCCCCTCATCTGCAGCGTGCAGTAAGGTTTCATGAGCCAGCGCTCACTTGGTTCATCTGATGCATGAAGTGGTGGTCTCGACAGAAATAAAAATATACAGTATATAGTGAGTAAAGAAAGAAAGACTGCGAGGGTCAAAAGTTTCTTTTTCATGAGTGCAAGGGATAACTGTTGCGTCACAGAGCACAGAATAAGGCGAGTTTTACTTAGAAGTAGATGAGAGACAATGTATTTGAATCGCTTTAATCACTCTAAAAAATCTATATAAATGGTAGCTATTGTTAATAAAAGAACCATAAGCCAACATAGAACCTTTTTCATTTGTCTTTCATTTGGAGATTATCCCCATGGTGATTGAAGCTCATCCTAACACTTCGGGGTTTTTTTGGTTTTTTTTTTTTGGTTTTTTTTATAGGAAGGCTGTTCATTTGAAGAGAGATCTACATAAATTGTTCTTCATCAAGGAGTTGTCTGAGCATCAGAAGTCACCTTCAGTAGAATGGTAAATAAATACTTTTGAGATTGGCACAAATTGAATCTGCATTAATTAATGAGCTAAAAGTTCACATTCACATGAATTTTTAAAAGAATTTTCAGCATGATAAATTCCATGACATAATGCATTTATTGTTTATACTTAAATTTTCTGCTTTGAGCTGTGGAGTTTTACTGTAAAGTAGTTGTGGACAAAAGGTAGATAAGGATCTACTGGAGTATCTGAGTAATTTGCAGCAAGGGTTTTTGCTTGTTTGTTTGTATCTAATTCCCAAGTATCACAACAATAGCAACAGCCAAATGACTTATCCCATCTAAATGCTGAAATGAAGGAAAGTAACTAGGTGTGGAAAGACAGTTTAGTTTGATACTGATAACAAATTCCTAGATTCAGAGGCACCCTTGATTCTTATTGTGTGTCTTTTGTACCTGGATCTTGTTGGTAGATTTTAGGATATGAGAAAGAAACAAATTAGATCTGTTAAGTCTGTGCTCTGCCTATCTCTGTAAAGCTGTAAAGTATCCCTTTTGGTCGGGTTCTCTTTCAGGCAACTAAGAGCCTGAATCTATCTTGGGTTTAAAAATAAAAGCAAAATACCTAAAACTGCATCTAAAGCAAAGCAGAGCCTTTAAAAGCCCCATAAGCCCCTTTCATGCAGCACTGCCCTGCTTAAAGCTTAAATGTAAGAAAAACAATGCTCATGTTTTATAGAGAAGACGTGACACACATAGCTGTGCTGATCCTGTCAGTTGGTAGCATTTGAATTTGCTGATTGTGTGGCAACTGGGACAGAAGGGGTTTTTTAAATTACTGAACTAATATTTGGTGTTTTGTTGCTAATGAGACATTTCATTTGCTATGGTACAGGCTGTACATTTGTACTGATACTTTCCTTCGTGTACCAAAGTTGTTGACAAATTTAAAGTAGTACTTTCCTTCCAGTTTATATCCAAATTACCAAAGTTTAAACTATTACAGTACTTCCCATCCAAATGGAACTGTCAGCTGCAATTACTGCTACTGTGTCCTTTAAAACTGGTTCTTCCCTTTTTGCTTTGATATAATGAGGAATAGCCAATATTCCCAAATATGATGGAAATTGGTGTTGTCTTAACACGTTCACTTACTTTGATTATATTTTAAATCATTCATTGAATTTCCCTCATGCCTTGACAAGGATGACTTTATAATATAATATGATCAATTATGATTTAAATATAACTGATCAAAGCAAAACAAAATTAACTAGTTGACTTCCTAAATTAATTAAAATGTATTTCCATACTCTTTTTTTGTTAGGCAAAAGCAACAACTATTAAGGAAGCTCTAGCCAGATGGGTAAGTAGATTTGTTGTGCTTATGTAGTTGTGTGGATTTCCTTTGTCAAGAATAAGTTTTTGTCATTTTTCTTGCAATGATGTAGAAATAGCTTTTTTGCAAGGAATGCATGATTGGAATACCTCTGTACAAAAAGTTGCATATTTTTAGCTCACTGGAGTTCTTTTTTCCCATTTGAGCTGCTATATATACTGCTACTACTAACGCTAATTAATATTTATATAACTTCAGCAATGTGCAGACAATGATGTGTGCACAAACTTTACATAGTCAGTGCTTGAGAGCTTAGTATCTACATTAGATGGGCAAGATGCAGAAGCAGGATAGAAATCAAGATTTCATAGAATTGTAGAGTTGGAAGGGACCCCAAGGATCATCTAGTCCAACCTTCTGCAGTGCAGGAATCTCAACTAATGCTTTCATGATGGATATCCAACCTCTGCTTCAGATACTTTTTTATTGAATAACTTTGTAAAGAAATGCCCAAAGTAACTGATATTATGGTTTGAAGTCTTGTTTATTCTGTTACATTTTACTCCAAGAAGACCCATTTATCCTAAATAGAACCCAGTAACCCATGTATGTACAAAATATTTTTTAAAAATGTAATCACATTGAGATTCCAATATAAAATTTTGCAGGAAGTTCTTAGAAATATGAAATAATAAATACAGCTTTGGGGGAATTTGTATCATATTGATTTTTTTTAAATCACTTTTAAACTTTGTAGCTTAATTTTAAATTTTAAAGTAAGTTCATAATGTGCCATGTCATATTAAAACCCATGAAGTTCTGAAGAAATTTGTATTTTTAGTTTTGAAATACTGTATCTTAATTCTGGGCTGAACTTTTAAGGTTTTGTGTAGCCAAAATTGTCTATTTTTTGAAATTTCAAGCCCTCAAACTGAAAAAACAGGATGAGATAAAAAATATATAATCTGAGATCAGGGATCTTCTTTAATACTATTTTTAGGAAACTGAAAGCAATATAAAATGGTACAGTAAAAGTCACTGGATCACATGACATGGAATGACCCAACAGAGGAAAAGCTTAAGTGTGATAGGTAGGTTTGGGAAAGGTTTTGCTGAAGAAGGAGGAAATGAAAGCTGTTTTATTAATAGGGGCATGCATATCCAAGGATAAGACACAACATGATAAAAAGCATTGAAGGAGGTCAAAGGCAGGATAGAATGAAAGTGCTTGATAGGCCTTGCTAGGTTTATTTTTAAAGGGTGGTCTCAGCCTACCTAGTTATTCTTGGGATCTCAGTATTAAACTCTTCACTTTTGGTAAGTTAGTAGAGCATAGTAGAAATGTTTATAAAATTAACCCTCAATTTATTTTTAAATATTATTTTAATCAAAAGGTTACATTATTACACAGTGCTACTACAGCATGCTTCAGAACACCTAAGGGTTATTGTCATACTGTATAGCTGTTTGATTTGTCCCTTTGCTGAAAATGATAGTCTGCAAGGAGCTGCATGAGCTGGTGAAGAATAGTGGGGGAGAAGAGAAGGGAGACAAGGAAATGAGATGAGACCTGGTCAAGGGCAGAGAGGTAGAAAGCTTTAAAAGCAGGGATTACAAGCTTGTGGTTGGTGTGGGGTGTAAAGGCTGATGTAATTAGGGAAAATATGTTTGCTTCAGCCCTCTACTTAGGTACTTGATGGATCTTCTGCCAGCTGTCTTGCCTTTCTCATACAATTAGCCTTTCAGTCTAATTACCAGGAAGTCATTCCCTTCTTCAAATAAAGAAACAGGACATGTGCAACCACACTTCATAAAGAAAATGCTCTACATTTGTAGATTTAAATTAATTTTATCAATTATTTCTCTTATTTATTTTCCCTTTTAAATTAACTACTAGAATTTTTTCCACATTTTGAAAGTATTTGCTTATTAGTACAATTTAGCATTTATTCAGTACAGACAGAATAGTAACAATCAGTATTACAGTACAACTAGATTTGGAAGGTGTTTGATACACTCATTTACCATTATGCAGGATGCCAGTTAACAATGTAAAGGTCTAGTTTTTCCTGATATTAAATGGCTGGTGAGTAGAAAGGGCTGTCAGGAAATGGAGTAGTTTGTTTGTTGTCTTCAAATTACTGTTGTAACGGAACATGACACAAATCAGACATGGGACTCTGGGTTGTATGTACCACATGCCTGACCTACCATGAGTATGATCATGTTCTTACATTAAGTGAAGTGCATATTTAAATGTCTGAGTCAATGACAAAATGATTAGAATAATGTCTTCTCTGATTGGCTAGGCAAAAAAATAGACTAGGTGGAATATAGGAGCTCCGGTATCATATTGAGAAGAAATGATTACAATTTTATATTAAGAAAATGTTGCCCCTTCTGTTAAAACTTTTTGTGATACTCCTTTGTAAACTCACAATTTAGTCAGAGGAGGTCATACAATCACTGAATGCAAGGCCAGGAAGCTTTTCATTCCTATCCGAGTGTAATTTGCTCATGGCAATCTGGTTCTGTTAGGGTTCAACCAAGGCCCTGATTGCTCTTGAGTGCAGTACCTTAAACAGTAATGAATTAGTAGTGACAATACACACAGCCATATTTTGGACCAGTGATGTCCCCAACTCAGTGCAATCAATTTGTCATAGATCGTGTAAAGAAACAGCATTCCAGACTGAGAAAAAAGCATTTTACCTTCAAGGTTGCATGAACAGTTCTCAGTCAACATTAACTATAGCTTTAGTGCAAATTATTATGCAGCTGAATAGCCACAATAGACTAAATTGAACATTCATAATTATATACTGAATAGGATGTCTTCCTGTATCTGTTTTTCTTTTTAATTAGGAAGAAAAAAATGGTCAGAAGCCATCGGAGGCCAAAGAAGTGAAACTTTATGCCCAGATTCCCCCTATAGAGAAAATGGATGCATCTCTTTCCACTCTAGTTAGCTGCGAGTACGTTCTGCATGTTGGTGGGAGCTACTTTGTTATTTCTGCTTTCTTCGCTTCTGCTTCTGCTTTTTATTTTAATTTAATGTTCATTTTCTTTAAGGAACTTTCCTGTCTCTTGACTTATTTATTGTTATGTTTGGATGTCACACAAAACTATGATCCCCTCTCCTCTTCCCAGGTTCCTCGTCCTATGTACCTGGGAAGAGGAGTTTGAAAATTTTACTTTTGCTTTTGGTTAAGCACAGCTTTTGTCATTCTAACTGTTGTGTTTGCCTAAACATTGTGGCATCTGAACTGTGATTAACATTAACAATTGTTAGTTTATACAACTCAGCTTCAGAAATCAGGATTTGATGTTGGCTTGTTTTAAATTAACTGTAATTCTTTTTTTAACCCATATTATTTTAACAAATAGTAACAAAAGCACAGTCTAAATATTGTAGTGCAGCACCCAATATTATGCAGCATTTAACGTCTTTAGCAACTCTCCCACATTCTTCTCTAATGAGATACTGACAATATTTGATGCATGACACTAGAAACTGTGGTTAAGCAGAAGTTGAAGCCAAATTTGAATATCTGGAGGACCATGAGTTCTCTATTTTTAACATAGACAGTAAAAAAGCACATATAAAAACATAGGGCAAGATTCAGCTAGTGAGTCCCATCAGTGGAAGCCCTAATCGATGACTTCTGCTTGCACAATGGTCAATGTTCCCCTTCTCTTCCCCCAGTGCCCCCAGAAATAGGCTTTGTGAGATTCAGGAGAACCCCTTGAACAGAGAATGAGGAGGGGGGTTGTTCTTCATTCTGGGAAACCAAAATGTAGTCTTCTGAGCAATTGTTACTTGTAAAAAAACACTACTTTGGTAATTTTAGTGTTGTTCTTCATGTACAATTTCTGGATTTGTCCCCCATTTTAGAAAGCTGTCCTTATCTACAAACTGCATTGAAAAAATTGCCAACTTGAATGGGTTAAGTAAGTAATACGTGAATGATCATTTGTTTTTTCAAGCTGCTTCATTATATGTACCTTCACTCATTTCACACTTTGAGTCTGTTCCGACCTTCCTCCTGCTGCAAATTTTTATGAGCACTGGAACTGGGAGCAGGACTCAGCTTTGAGTTTACCACCCACCTTCCTAGAAGGTAACAGTATATCCTATGTGTATTATATATTGTAGGATCAGGGAGATCATATTTTTTTCAAAGTAGCATTTGAGCAGACACTAACTTTACATTTACTGACTGATTTTAAACAATTGATACCAGCTTTTAAAAAGCGGCATTTGGCATTAATTTTTCTCATTGACTACAGCAGAAAACAAATAATTTGAAAATCAAGACTTCGCTTGAAAATTGATATAAGCAGTAGTGTTTTAAGAAGCATTGAATAATTATGTTTGACTACTGATTTGATGATGAAATTCTGCATGCCATGATTTGGGTTGTGAGTGACTTCTAACCCCCCTTAACATGCATGCATGTGTATGCACATGCACAACAGAGAAGGGAACCACTTCCTTGGTATAGGTCCCACTGAGGAATGTGTGTGGATATCTCAAACACATGGACAGGTATATTCTAGGTTCATGTTATACTTGTAAGCTGCTGCTTTTTTACTTCCATGAGCAAAATTCATCAACTCTGTTGCATCCATTTGTATCTGATCATGAAGCTCAGATTAAGACAGTAATATTGCCAGGAGCATTGAGGAAGGGAGACTCCATTAATCAATTGTTTCCAATATATTCAAACACCTCATTCATTACACTTTTTGCTGGGAAAGATGTCCACCTACTATGGTTACTTTGGAAAACATCTCACATAGTGATTCGAAACACATGGGTGAGATTTGTTGTTGTTGTTCAGTCGTTCAGTCGTGTCCGACTCTTCGTGACCCCATGGACCAGAGCACGCCAGGCACGCCTATCCTTCACTGCCTCTTGCAGTTTGGCCATACTCATGTTAGTAGCTTTGAGAACACTGTCCAACCATCTCATCCTCTGTCGTCCCCTTCTCCTTGTGCCCTCCATCAACATCAGGGTCTTTTCTAGGGAGTCTTCTCTTCTCATGAGGTGGCCAAAGTACTGGAGCCTCAACTTCAGGATCTGTCCTTCTAGCAAGCACTCAGGGCTGATTTCTTTAAGAATGGATAGGTTTGATCTTCTTGCAGTCCATGGGTGAGATGCTGGATGTATATAAGCTCCATCCATATGAATAACTGATTATTGTTTTCTTATGTTACTGTGCAGAAGTAGGGGAGGGGTGCAGTGAAACTCAGCTCCCTGAATTTCCAGACCTTATAGGTGACTGATGGTTAGAGCAGGATTAAGGAACTTGTGTCTCTGCAAATTCTGTTTAACTCCAGTACCCATCAGCCCCATCTAGCATGGGCAGTGGTTAGGGATGATGAGAGTTATAATCCAAAATACCTCTGGATGGCCACAGATTTCTCAGTCCTGGGTTAGAGCAACCATGCAGGATAGTTTCAAGCTGTGTCCATTCAATGAGTGACACAGATGGATCAATAAAAAAATAGCTCCTTGGCACTGGCTTGTATGAAGTTTCCACATCTATATAAATAAAAATGTAAATGTTTGTCTGTTACTAATCTAAGATCTCAGAAAGTCCTTGACCGATCGCTTTGAAATTTTGACACAACGTTGGGTTCCATTCCTGCCGTGTTTTTATGTAAAATATTACATAAATGTCACACCTGTGGCAGGTAAAAACTTGATTTTTGGCAAAAACAGTGCCATCTGCTGGACACAAAAGCAGCACATGGTAATTTTATTGGTCGTGTGCGCGGGGGGCGGAGCCAACACTTTTACATGAGTGTCCATTGTGTGTCCAGGGGTGGGGCGGAACCAGCAGTTTTGACAGAAGAATCGTTTCTCAGGGAGGAAGACCATGGAGCCTCTCTGCTGGGAGAGAAGGCAGGCGGGAATTCAACGGGAGAAGCTGTGGGGAGGCAGGCGAAAATGGGAAAGACTGAGAGGAGACAGGCGGAAGTTCAATGGGAAAAGTTGTGGGGAGGGAGGCGATATCTCCACAGAATTACAAACACGCGCTTTCTCTTTTCTATCTTCCTTTTCCATTGAACCAAATGAGCCACAGCAACATGTGGCCGGGTACAGCTAGTTACTTAAATAACTAGCTAGCACTGTAGAAAAATACCTGCTTTGTTTCCATTGCAGAAAACTTACGGATATTGTCACTGGGAAGAAACAACGTAAAGAATCTGAATGGGCTGGTAAGTAACCCTCTTAAGACGGCTGCTGCTTATACTACTGCAGAGTAGTTAGCCATATGTTACTGTGCAAGGAGATGATGCTAACACAGTTCAAAAATATAGTAGATGCAGGAACATCATCAATACTTGTAGCAACTGTGCAAATTCCCCACCAATAATGAAAACTTCCCTAGTAATTGTGCAGATAAAGCACCTTTGGCACAGACTTCTGCCAACACTCCACCCATTCCATTTCCCAGATCATGACCAGTTTTCAGTGATGATCTAGCCCAGTGGTTACATATTGCAGTAGGAATCTGGAGGTGTAAATTCAATTTGTCCTCTTGATAAATTATCCTCTTTTACTTAATGA
Source organism: Lacerta agilis (assembly GCF_009819535.1). Classification (NCBI taxonomy): domain Eukaryota; kingdom Metazoa; phylum Chordata; class Lepidosauria; order Squamata; family Lacertidae; genus Lacerta; species Lacerta agilis. The sequence continues at coordinate 43,445,425 of NC_046312.1, read as the reverse complement.
GCTGGCTAAGAAACTAGTAATCTAATGTGCAGGTATCTGCAAACAGTTCTGTGTCTTCTTTTGTGTCCAGATGTCTGGAATACAATTCTCCTCTGTCTTGATGTCAAGGCTGAAGGTCTTGGTTTCTCTCTGAATTACGATGTTGTCTTCTCATTGGCTTGTGTCAGCTTGCAGCCTGCTAGTGAAGAAGCAGGGACTCCAGGGGAAAACTTTTATTCTTTTATGTGCTCTTTAGGGGTCCAGACAACATACATGATAATAGGAAAATGCAGAGCATTCTTTTCTGAAGCAATATCATCTTTCAGGAGGCAGTTGGGGATACTTTAGAGGAGCTGTGGATCTCATACAACCTGATTGAGAAATTGAAAGGGCTACATGTGATGAAGAAGCTGAAGATTCTCTACATGTCAAATAATCTGGTAAAAGACTGGGGTAAGCTAGAGTTGTTTCTCAATAAATATATTGATAATTTATAATGAGTTCATAGCGGGTAACTTAGGTTGGTAAACAAGTTGATATAGCCTGCCCTTCAGCAATTCTATTCCCAAGGTAGTTAACAAATCATATTAAATTATATTGGAGGGTGGGGAATGAAATCATGCATTGATGAAAACAGCAGAACAGTCAAGGCATAAAATCACAATAAAATAAGTTCAAAGGTTTTAAAAGACTGGGGTTGGGGAACAAACTTTGCCTGATGCTGAAAAGACATACGACTGGGTGGCAGGTGAATTTCCCCCAAAGCAGGTGATCACAATGGGAAAGGCCCTTTCTCTGGTAGCCACCCACCTGATCTATGAAGGACTGTGTACCTGGAGAGGAGCCTTCAAGGATGGCCTTAGCTTGCAGGCAGGTTTATGTGGGACCTGGCAGTCTGGGTCCCATATCATATATAGCTTTAAAAGCAAGCATGAACACTTTGAATTGTGTTCAGAAATGTACCAGCATCCATTAAAATTGTTTTAAGGACTAGCAAGATATGCTGCTGTCAACTTGTCCCTGCTAGTAATCTAGCCAACAGTTTTATGTGCCAACTGAAGCATTTAAGCAGTCCTCAAAGGCAGCCCTGTGTACTACACATAGCAATAATCTTATCTGGTTGCCATACCATAACTGTAGCCAGGCTATCTCCATTCCTGAGGGACTACAACTGGTAAACCAACCTCAGCTAGTGAAAGGTGCCCTGAACTACAAATGCCACTTGGGTATCCAATGACAATGCTGAATTTAGTCTGAAAACTGGGTTCTTTAGTATGGAGTGCAACCTGTCCAGAACTAGTTGAATACCAACTTTCTGAACATCCAGACCACTCACCAACAGTTTCCATCAGCTTTAGCAGTAACAGCTCTAAAGTGAAAGGTTTGAAATCAATTGATTAAGCTGGTTCCAATTATTTCTATTCTGAGTATAGCTTAGATATCACTCTAAGTCTTTATTGCATAACAGAAATTTGAACACTTGTATGAGCAAAAAATTGCTCAAAACTCCAGAAGACGGTAACTTCTCAATTGTGTGGAATGTGGTGGTATCGTTCTTTTGAGTCTTTAGTGTGTGTGTGTTCCACACACATCTTATGATGTTAAGATGTTGCCCATTGAATATGTTTCACTCAACATCTGCAGTCTTCTGGTCTTGAGAGGAGTCTTCATACAAGTTTTTGTTTACTTCATAACATAGCTCTGTTTCCTTCTGTGGTTGCAGCAGAGTTTGTGAGGCTGGCAGAGTTGCCATTACTGGAGGATCTGGTGTTTGTAGGTAATCCACTGGAAGAGAAATACTCCGCTGATTCGCAAAGTGCCTGGGTTGAGGAAGCAACGAAACGAGTGCCCAAACTCAAGAAACTTGATGGTGAGAGCTGGGTAGGAGCAGGGTGGCATTTAGGAGACGAGAAAAGCAAAGTAGAAGAAAAATCCTTAGTTGCATCAGCTACTAGCCATAGCAATAAAATAAAATTCTAATTGCCCCTGCTAAAAAATTTGCAGTTTTTGCTGTCACCTGATTATCTTGATCTGCTAGAAGAAAAGACACAGTAGCAATGGTTGAGCAACCTGGTATGGGGTAATAACCTCACTCCTCAAATCTTTATAAAGAGTGCAAGCTAGAAGCACATGAGCTACTGATTCAATACTGCCAACTCCACATGGACATACCGGTAACCGTTTTTCCAGTGGAATTTTTTGAAATCAACCCTCAAGTACTGCTGAAGGCAGTATATTTAATCTTGCATAAGTGAAAGCACATCTGTATTTTGGAATTGTTAAGTTTTGCAAATAGGGTGCCTATGTGTCAAAATGACTAGGTGGAAAATAATCATACCATGGACAAAATTTCCTTATCGTGGCCAAATTATTCTGTCACTCAATATCATATAGGCACTGTCTAATTAAATTATTTGCTTTACTGAAGCTCAGTGTTAATAACATGACAATCTTGCGATACTAAGGGTAGTAGACCGGTGGGGTTTAAATTTAGCCAAAGCCAATAATTGAATGTCCTACACCAAGTCTGTAATTCAACAGAGGGGAGATTAGAATCCAAGCGCAGTGCAGCATGTGGAACACAGAATGGAACAGAAAAAAATTGCTTTAGGAGCTTAGATTGAACAGCTTCTGTAGATCCAAGGTGAGCGCCGTCCAAATCTGAGCCCCATATAACAACTGTGCTAAGGGTTTAGCTGTAAACACTTCAAGTGGTGATGGTTTGTGATTGCCACCTTTTGTATGGAAAAAGCATGTCAGAATTTTGGCACTTTGAGAAGCTTTTTCCTTTGTATATTTCTGATGTGCTTCCCATGACCCTGTTGACTGAAAAATAAGGCCAAGGTATTTAAAGACTTTTAACTTGTTCAATCAACTGATTATCCATATACCATCTATGGGTCTATAGTTTCTTGAAAACACCATGACTTTAGTTTTCTTGTAATTCACAGCCAGCTGTTCTCTTTGGCAGTATCCTGAGAATGCTCTCATCAGTCCTTTTAGGCCACTTTTATTTGAGATAGAAGTATCGCGTCATCTGCTTATAGTAATACAGTATAGAGATGGCTTTTGTGGCCAATTTAGGGGCATGATACTCTGGGGATGTTAACCTTTGGACAATATCATTTATATAGAAATTAAACAGTGCGGGAGCTAGGATACAACCATGCTTAACTCCCTTTGTGGCTGGTATGCATCCCGTGAGCTATCCATTTGTACGGCAACACACTTTCAGCACAGTGTTTTTATGTAGACATTTAATCAATAATAATAATAATCTTTTATCTGTACTTGAAGAGTTCAACTTATCCCACAATCTTACTCAAGAGATTGAATTAAATGCAGCTTTCAAATTAATGAAAGCTGCATATAGTGTAGCACACCACTTGGGTTCTTAACATACTTATCTATAAAATGGGCTAGTGCAAACCAATTGTCTATTCAGTGGTACCTTGGTTACGTACCTGATCTGTTCCAGGGTGTTGTTCGCACCCCAAAAAGTCCATAACCCGAGCAGCAATATCGCGCATGCACAGAAGCACGCTATCATGCTCATGTGCGACCTGCGCAGACTGCTTCTGCGCATGCGTAGAACGCGCAGAACACTTCTGCGCATGCGTGCGTGGTGAAACTCAGAAGCAAACACTTCTGGGTTTGCCGTGTTCGCAACCCAAAGCGAACACAACCCGAGGTACGACTGTAGTGGATCTGCCTTGTCTAAATCCTGCTTGCTCTTCGGCAAGAATAGCTCCATCAGTTAAACATCAAAGTATTAACTCATCATTTCCCCATTGACGTTATTTCGGTAAAGATTTGAATTTTTTTCTGTCCAGAATTTCTGAATATTGGGTGGTTAATGTAATGGTATCTTAATTTTTAAAGAAAACAGATCCATATATATTTTTCTGTCAGTTAGTGCTTTAAAATATCTATTTTGCTATGTAGCATTATAGTCCAAATTATCCAGTATTCCCTAGAGATTGGCAGTTAATACATCACCTTGAAAAATTATATTGTTCATATATTTCCATTTTCCAATCAGATACAAATATTAGGTTCAGGCAACAAATTGTAGGTGGACTATGGTGTATTGCTCAGACAATAGAAAATCCCTCGGAAAAGGCTTTTCTGGGCTTCTGGAACAATTTGTAGTCAGCCCAGGGAAAAAAGGGAGTTATTAAGCATGCTAGAATCATTGTGTTTTTCTTCCATTAGATGGTGATGGTGGAATTGAAGCTTTCTCATTAGACTAGGAAACTGTTTCTCACTTGTATTCTTTCCCTTCAGTCCTTTAATATCTGTGCTCCTAGAATACTGTGATATTCCACAGGTGCATTGGTCAGTCCATTTTCCTAAGTGCTTAATTAAAGTTTTAGTTAAAAATACGTTTAACTGTTCTCCGCTCTCATTTTTAGGTATTCCAGTTATTAAGCAAGAAGAAGGAGATGAAGGGGAGAACCCAGCATGACTTTTTTCTTGTTTCTTATTAAATTATTGCTGTAGCTCCAGCTCTATACAGTATGTGAAACTTTTGTATAAATATGTCTTTGAAGAAAATCTTGGGCAACATTTTTAATTGGCTTATCTCTGTGTTCTCCTTTCTCACCCAAAGACTTATTTACCAAAACTGGGGATGCCAATTATGTGAAGAATTTGTCTTTTTTTCGATTTATTTTTACTATGAGCGTTTACTGTTTTGTTTAATTTAAATGTAATTCTTGCAAGTACATATTAATGCCCCCCCCACAATTCAGACTTCCTAGTAACGGGCACATTTGTTTAATGTGTTTGTTCAGCAGAGTTTTTAATCATTTTAAAATTGGGGAGGGGAAGCAGCATTTTTTATTAGACTGTTTATACCATCTGCTTTTTTGTTTTGTTTTTAAAAAAGCAAGCACCTGAAACTTGGTATGCTCTACATGTTTGTCACGGTTACAGGTAGGTAGCCATGTTGGTTTGCCATAGTCAAAACAAAATAAAAAAATTCCTTCCAGTAGCACCTTAGAGTCCAACTTATTACAAAGGAATATCTTATTACAAAGGAATTTCTTATTACAAAGGAATTTCAGAAATAGACTGGAAAGACTGGTAATGACTGCAACTCATTACCAAACTTAAAACCATGGAGAGACCTGGTCTGAACAAAGACATTGGATTCTTATCTCATTATACATAACAAAGCTATCTTTAGCCACCTCACCCCTTGCTTTTTCCTGTAAGACCAATTGCAATCATTAACAGTCATCAACAGGTTTTCCACACCTATCAGCCAATCACCCATTCCCACCACCCTTCTGAGTAATACCCTTCCCCACCCTCACACTATATATAAGGGTCTGGTGACTTCTCTTTCAGTGTATCTGAAGAAGTGTGCATGCACATGAAGGCTCATACCAAGAACAAACTTAATTGGTCTCTAAGGTGCTACTGGAAGGATTTTTTTTATTTTTTATTTTGTTTGTCACAGTGTCTCATCTTTTTCTTCCTATTTGCTATGCTAATTATAGTCATATGCACACTAGTGACAGTGTTGGTTTTGCCTCTTACAAAATGAAACTCAAGGTGTAGATAAAAAAACCAAAATTTGTTGCTGCTAGGAACCCAGTACTTAACTATCTTTAGCTGTGTTGGTACCTTAATTGTCACTGTTTCTGGAAGCTACTTACTGTTTTTATGTACCGTTTTAGTTGGAAGAGTGAAGGCAATATATGTGGTTGCAGATGAACCACTAATTTCCTGACCATCAGTTTTGATTCATGGGTTGAATTTCGCATCCTTTGTTTTAAGGCTTGGGCTGCTGGTGTGTTACTGAATGGCAGAATCATTCATCAGTCTGGAATTTTAGTAATGTAAGGAGGGGCAGCAGCTGTTTAAAGAGGCCCAAACCTTGCAGCTTATTTGAAAATAAGCTTCAGTTTCAGGGTTCAATCAATGGTGAATGACAGCTGAATAAATTGTAGGAAGGAAAGAAGGGAAAGTGAATGAGGCTGTATGTAGTCTGTGTGCTCAAATACCCTGTATTTTTACATGAAATAAGAAAGCCCTAAACTCCTTTCTTCCCTCACCAATAGATACTTTGTTTATACCATTGGACTTTTAAAGTCAGTCCTAAAAGATTTAAAGGAGAGCAACTGGGTGTTGCGGTTTGCTGTAGGCAGTACAGTAGTTAACCTGAATGCAGAGATTAACCTGTAATGGCATGTTGCGATCAGTTCTTCCCTTGCTCCAGTTTTTCTTACTAAATGATTTTGACTCTGACAATCAATTTCATTGTTAACATGTGATATAGGGGCATAAAATGTGGTCCATATTACAACACCATTTTCCACATACTCTAATCCCCAGCCCAATAATATCTATAATTTAGCCTTTGGATATGCAAAATAAAAAATAATCTAATCTAGTCTTAACCATTAACCAAACTAGATGAACAAAGAAGTTAAGGGAGAAAGGATTTTAAAAATAATAATTTAATAAACTAAATATATATGTTAGGCTGTCATATCAGTATACAATAAATAACACTGATGAACCTGATAAGATGTATGATGCATGTATATAAGAAAATATATCAAATGCCTGAATGTGGTTCAACCTCAAAGGGTGTTCTTTGAAAGGAACCAATGATTTCAAGCAAAGCCGTACATGCAGGTTATTTAAAAAGAAGTAAACAAGTAAAAGGTCTGGTAATATTTGTAGTCCATAAATCACCAGCTGATGTTAAGGAGAAGCCATATTTATACATTCATAAGTACAGGTCCATTCAGTCTGTGTATAGAAAGAGTTAATGAAAAGAGATACGGTCCCATGTTAGATTTGTATGAATGGTAAATTCCAGACATTACTATGGGCTGCAAATTTGCCCCAGAACCAACTTGTTTGTTGGATTAGCTAGAACAGTTATATACTGTATTTTAACAGCCACTTTAGCCTTTGGATCATAACAGACTTTAGAACATGGCAGTTGTATAGCACCTGGTTAATCATATGGTACTCTATCAACTGTCCCAAATCTGTCTGTTTTTTTATTAGGCATTAACCAATTATCATACTGTCCTCTGATTTATTAGACAGGATGTCTGATTTTAACTATCCTTTTAAGTGAGAGAATGCTCCTCCAGTTTTGGGCTTGTAGAAGTAATAACATTTAGATTCTTAATTTAGAACAGAGGTGGCTAACACTCAGTTGGGGGGGGGCTGATCCACCCCAAACCAAAATTTGTCTCCTCCCCGCCCCCTCCAATGTTGATGGCAAATGCGTGTCAATGGAACCTAGTGCCCTGGTGAGGATTAAAATAGTTTCCCCCTTATTGTCAGATTGATAATTTGATGGGTGGAGAGGGGACAATAACCCCTCCTCCTCAGTTGAACCTGATGGGGTGCGTAGACTGTGTATTATTTGTGTGTATGACAAATGTTTGGCCACACTTGCTGCTGACCTGTGGCTCCTGAAGTGTTGGCAAAGAATGGATGCAGCTCTCAGTTAAAATAATAATACTAGAATAGTTAGCCTCACCAATCTAGAATTTGATTAGTGTTGTGATGGAATCATTATTTTTTACTATTGTTACATTAGTTAGTTCCCTATAAGGATATTTGGAATAATAATTTGTGGGATTAAAAGTAAATAGAAATAAAGTTGCAATATACTATGCCAATAAATAAAACCTTTCCCCCAGAAACACATTTTTCTTTTCTAAGAAGCATAGCATTTTTATTTCCATAGTGTATATGTATATTTTATGCTAATTATTTCTATAAATCTTTGTAAGCAAATAAGTTATTTTTTAAAATATGCATATTCACCAATCAGACTCAATTGGCATCGTTTTTCCCAATAGGGACCTTGTTCTAAACTTTTGACTGTACACCAGCTTAGTAACCCAGGCCAGTGGTAGACAAAGCAGTTAGTCTTCTGTGAATGGATGGGTGAAGTTGATAGCTCCCAGTCTAGCGCATGTTTCTTAAACAGCATAAAGCAGTGAAGTACTACGTGGGGATAGCATTCTCCGCCCTTGTGCTTGAAGAGCTCATTTGCCTACTTGCTCTCCTTGCCACTGTAGCAATCAAGGATTTGTTCTAACATAAGAAGAGCCCTGCTGGATTAAACTAATGTAGCAGACCAACAGTCTGTACTCACAGTGGTCAACCAGATGCCTGTGAGAAGCCCACAAACAGGTTCTGCTGGTAAGGAGGCAGAAGAAGGTGGTGGGCTAATGGGTGTTGCAGAACTGGAGTGGGAGATGCTATTTCTGCACAATGTCATGGGCGCGCTCTCAGGATTCAGGGCTGGCAATAAATGCTGCAGGCCTGTTAGAAGCCACTTGTCAAGTAGCCTGTGGCAAAGTAAGAATTTCCTCCAGGTAATCAGGCAGGCTAGTTTTTGTATATTGGAAAGGAGGCTGTTCTCTCTCTCTCTCACACACACACACCCCTTGAAATCACCAGTGTGCCCTAGAGATGACTAATACGTGAACAGGGTAGTTAGTAAGACTTGTGGACTAGTAACTTTATGGATCTATTTTCAAGGCTAGGAAACTGCAGGATGCTTAAACTTTGTCTGGTGTGGTGTTAGCTATGCAGGGAACACGCTAATCTTAGCAACCAAAATATCCCTTTTCTAAAATAAAATATTTTAGTAAGCAGTCCTCTCGGCTACAGAATTCTACATTTTCTGCCATGCTGAAGTTTCACAGTTGTTGCTTATATGCACTGTCAAATGTGCATAAATATACTCAGGAAGTGAGACGCAATACATTTTGGATAATGGGTAGTATTTAGGTCATATGCTGTTGCTAAAGCCAATAGGGTTAATAGCTGTGCTGTCCTTAGATATGATTGTTCTGAAGCCAGTGTTTTGCTTTAAGTTCCTCTGCAAATGTTATTAGAAACAAAATAGTTACAAAGGAAGTGTCTTTTGGATAAACCTTTAGGCACATCTTGTGGTGTGATGTAAGTTTTTGGTCTAGGAGCAGAACAGATGACCAACAAATAGATCTGCTCTTTAATTAGCAAAATGGGTTTCTTTTAAGTCTTGGTGCTAAGCTTTCCCAAAGTAACATGTTCTTAAACTCCTACTAGCAGCTGGTGTTGTTTCTCACTAGAGATTAGCTGGACGAATTAGTTCTCAGTCCACATATTATTATTGCTCAAGCTCAAGCTACAGTTGTTTATAGAAAAGATGTCCATAGTGCCCAGCTGTCTGCATCTGGTCTGTTAATTTAATACTGTTGCAGTGTACTTTTACATAAAGGATTTAGAAAAAAAAGCCAAGGGGGTTTAAGAGAGGAAAAATAGAAATCCAAAACTGTTTACATTATTTTTATATAACTTTTAAGAAAAACATGCCTTTTTTTTTTACTCATTTGGTCATGGTTGAAACAATGAGCAGAAAAGGTTTTTTCACTCCCATTGATCAGTTTTGTAACTCAGGTTAAAAATCATGGATTATATTGATATTTGTGAAACATTATTAATAATTCTGAAAAATTAAGTAATAATGATGCTAGGACACACAGACTGGAGCTCCCATTTTACTTGACTTTAGTTTTGTTCAAGCAGAAAATTGTAATGCATTTCTATGCACATTATTCTTCGTCCTGCATTTGCACTGCTGTGCTCATGCATGTATAAACATCACCATCAATTTGGTGCAATGCGTTGGAAAAGGTGGAATACTGGAGAACCCAAAAGCTGGTGTCACAATTAGCTGCTACTTAAAAATTGTCGGGAGAGCAAGACATTTGATGATGGCACAAGTTCAGCATGCAATAAGACAGAAAAGACGGACAATGCAAGGTGAGGGGCAGATAAGAGGTTTTTCTTCAGGTCAAGCAAGGTTTCTAAAGAGGTTCAAGCTTTTTGTGCGTGGATGTGTGGGAAGTAGTGCATGAAACTGTCTGAGAATACAGCATGTGGTGTAGATGGCAGCAGCTCTTTTAATGTAAGCAGTTATCAGTAGTATCTGTCCCTATGGAAATATATTTTCCCAAGGTTCCCAGCAAACAGTACAGTTGCCTGTCCTTCATCTTGATGTTGAAATTTCTTGTGTGCAAATGTGATGTAAATTTAATCAATGTTGAACACACCAGTTCAGCTTCCTTCAAGAGGAAGGGGTAGAGAATTTTAACAGGAGGAATTTTGGGTTTTCTAGTTTTCATTTAAAGGCTAGAAGGTCAATGAAAGGTCACTATTAAGTTACTTAGGTGCTATACTTTTCTGAAATTTGCCAAGCATTTAATATGCTTCATAAGGAAAGCTGTTAGGCATAAGCAAACTGGCAGAGAAACACAATTGTAGCCATGCCATTTAATATCAGCAGTTTTGCAGAAAAAGCTTTCCTGTGCTTCCTGGCTTCCTTAGGGCTGTTCCACAATGCATAACAAGACAGAGACCCTCATGTTTCCACAGTGTGTCACTTGTGCCTTTTTTCTACAGCACTTGAATGGGAGACATATGCATGCAAGCACCCAGAGAATGTGGCCTGGAGCCTCATTTCCCAACTGCATGCACTCATCTACTACTTAAACTTTACAAACAACATGGCCAACATGGTGTGGAAATGCAGAATGGGACCCCTATCTTGTTGAATGACTGGAGCAACCCTTACAATGAGTGTCAGTAGTGGTCTGCAATCTCATGAAGGTCACAGACCCATTAAAGCTACATCTTCCAGCAGAGGATGGTGATGGTTTTATCATCTAATAGGCAGGGTTAGGAAAGTAAGATCCCTTCTACATAGGTCCAGGCTTCAGGTTGATTTGACATTGCTATTAATTTACCGGAATATAAGAATCTTTACTGGTTGAAAGAGGTCACATGTTAGTGAGAAATAGCTGCCATTTATTGTCTTGGTGAATGGATTACTTTACTATTGTGGAATTGCCAAAATAAAAATGGGTGTTTCTGAAAAAAGAATTGCACTTTAAATTTATGCACTGGATTTTGGTGAAAAGCAAAGCAAATGGTTAGCAGGTATGTGGTTGCTCAGAGAAAAGGGCTGTGTGGTACAGCAAAGAATTAAAAGTGCTTCCTTTCTTCATTGCTTGAACTATCTTGCCTTTCCTGTGATTATTTAGCCTATGTTATTGAACATGGATGAAAGGAGCACCCATGTGAAAACCTGTAAGCTATGTTGAATCCCCCTGACTTCATTGGAAATAGGGGTGGCTTACATTAATCTTATTTAATGGGGGTTTATACAAATATAAAACAAATATAAAACATATTGGCATCAACTGGAAAGGCGTTCATTTGCTTCCCAGTCTGTCTAGCTACTGTGTACAATCATTTATGCAAACATGTCAAAGGGCATTTGAAGTTGGCAGCTCTCACTTGTTGACCATTATGGCTCCATTAGAAGACTCTGCTTCTAAAGTAAACTCTATGGAGAGCAATTTTTAAGCACCTACCATGATGATAATTGGTTTTTATACTGTACAGTATAATTATATAGCATGATCATAATATCAAACTTTTTGTCAAGTTATTTAGATCTGGTTTTAACTGTTTGTGAAACTTGTTTAAAATAGAAATAAATGTTTTATATAAAGGATGATTTTGGCTATCATTTGTACTAGTGAAATTGTTCAGTAATAACTCTATAGTCAGGGAGCCAGTATAAAGAGAGGTACATTCCAGAATATCCCTAAAACAGTTATTGAGAACTGAAAAGGGAAAACATACATTTTAGCTTCATCTCATCTTGTAGAAATGAATATAAAAATATCTTCCACATCAGGGGTTGGCAAGGTTTCTGTGGCTTGGGCTGGTTGACGGTCCTGCAGATGCCGCAGTGGGCTGGAGTACACATGTGCACATGCAAACACTATTTCCAGCGTTCCTTCCGGTGCAGAGGAGGCATGTGCAGCTTCCCATTGGCTGCAGGAGCCATGGGCCAGTTAAACAACCCCCATGGGCCGCTTGTGGCCCATGGGCCTTAGGTTGCCAACCCCTGTTCCACATCAACAATATGTCTTTAGTGCCCTGTAGGAAATTACTCAGAATATTGTTGCTCCAATACCCAGGGGAGAAACCTTGTAACATTAAAGACAGTGTCTGTGAAACCTGAAATAAGATTCACCCATAGAGCAGAATAAAGAAAAAAGCACCTGAACAAAGGTTCACATAACCTACAGGCTGCACATGTATGCTCAAAGTATGTAGTGAGCAATAATATTTGACAATGCATTATCAATTGCACAGGAAACTTGAAGAGTTTGGATTGGATTTGATATCCCGCTTTTCACTACCCGAAGGAGTCTCAAAGCGGCTAACATTCTCCTTTCCCTTCCTCCCCCACAACAAACACTCTGTGAGGTGAGTGGGGCTGAGAGACTTCAGAGAAGTGTGACTAGCCCAAGGTCACCCAGCAGCTGCGTGTGGAGGAGCGGAGACGCGAACCCGGTTCACCAGATTACGAGTCCACCGCTCTTAACCACTACATCACACTGGCTTGATTAAGGCTGGCAAAGCTGACACCCGAGTAACAGGTGTACATGTCTAAAAGATCCAGCGTGATCACTGCATACTGCCATAAATGTAGCTTATGTGGAGTTTTCAACCTTGCCCTAGACCTTTTTGTCATGCACAGCATCCAACATATAATCAGGGAGGGGATCGAAAGTCCTAAACAAGTTAGGACCCAAGCATTGAGAAAGATCGCCTTTCCCAGTAGCAGCAGACTGATCTACAGGGATTGTGCTTGTGTTTCCCTTGCTCATTATGGCCCAGGGGCTTAACTACAAGAGACAGAACATCTCAGCTACGACACTCTCCCTGTAGAGGTAAGATTGCCCCCATGCTGTTCATTCAGGCAACAGCTTCAGCCCTATTCCAGAAAGTGTTCTGTTTAGCATTGTGGTTCTACTTTTGTTTAATGCTGTACTCTTATGGAAGCTGCCCTGGGCTCTCATGGGAAGAATGGAAGAAATGAAAAATTATTATTATTGTTGTTATTATTATTCACATGAGGACAGACTGAGCCAATAATCATACACAAAAATTAAAACTGCCAGCAGGAAAGCAACACCTACTCCTTGAGGCACACAGATCATATTATGTCAAACCAAACCAAAAGCACCTTAGCAGATGGAGAGAAAAAGCTTACCACCCTTTCTCAGATCATTTAATAAAAATAAAAAAACTTGGGTTACAAAAGTTACTTTTAAACCTTATTTAATAAAAGGTTTGAAAAGATACAATGGAACATTCAGAAGTAAATAAGTTACATGAGTACATTAAATCACATCAGCAAGACTTCTTAGTGTATTAATGTTTTGTAAAAAAACACGAAAGCACAAAAATAAATTGTCTATCACATCTGTACATAAGAGGTATATAATATTTTTGTATGTACAATATTTTATTATGTAACAGTCTTTTAAAAGGTGCAGTAATACACAAAAGGCAGTTCCTGCATATTTGTTAAAATAAAAGCTCTATATTTTTGATAAAAAGCATTTATACAATAATTACACAAAGACAGACTATTTCTGTACACCACAAAAACTCTAGCATTACGAATTAAAACAGACTCAGGGAAAGCCATTTGTACCAAATCTGAGCTTCAGAACAACCATAAAACTTGGAAGATGCAAAAAAAAAAAAAAGGTGGTATTAAAAAGCCACAATTATATTTTACAAAAATATATATTCACCTCTTTCTCATGATAAGCAGCTGGGCATCTTTATAGGTTCAGCTGTTGATATAAATCCCATATTCCAGAAAGGGGGTGGGTCGGGGCCGAAGAGAAAGAAAATGTAAGCAGCTGGAGATCATGCACTACAGCCAGTCAGGCAACCTTCACTCATTTCTACGCAGCTTGGGGCAGGAATTCTGAGCAGCCCCTCTGAAATGAATGAAGTTGCACAGTCACTGTTCTGGGGGGATTTCAGCTCCAGCATAGCGGCATATAGAAGGGATTATTAAAGGGACAGCTGAACCCAGTGGATGGGTTTAAGATCTGGGGTTTGGGGTGTGTGTGTGGGGGGGGGGGGAGAGACATAGCCAAGGAAGCAGAAGCATTTGTGCCGTTTCCCTATCCTCCAGAAATACTGAATTAACTCCTATGAAAGTGCTCACTAGAAGACCATTTGTGTGAACTTGCAGTAGAGGAAGTAAGTGGATGGGCAAGTCTTGGGACACAAGGATTTACTGACAAACAGAAAAAAATACCCTTTGAGATACACTTAAGATCCCTTGCTAGCAGGTGGAAAAATGGAAGCAAAGCCAGGTGAATACAGATAAACACCCCACCACCTCTTCACTGTCTTAAATGCAAGAGATAACTGAAATATGGTTCTCCACACCAGTGATTTGCTTGGTTATGCTACCACAAAACATGGGCATGGAATTGGCAAGCTGGTGTTTTCCCAGCGACTGAAAGGACATTAATCTGAAGCTTCAACCATCTTATGTTGATTGGGATATGCAGCATGTTTTCTAAGAATGCCACTAAACCCAGTGGGTCTTACTCCCTAGTAACTGGGTTTAGACTTGCAGTCTTAAGCCTACTTATCTGCTCTTCAGTAAGGCTGGCTACTGAGTAGACATGCCTATTTTTACTAAAATTGTATTTTAGGAATGCAGTTTAGCCAGGAAGCTATTTAGCTAGCTCATCTGCCTGTCCAGTTCCTTTTCAATAAAAAAAAGGATGCACAGCAATCAGAAATTAATGTCTGCTGCAAATTCACTAACCACCTTGAAAATAACTTTTTTAAGTGCTGTGCTGAATTGTGAAACTGCATCATACTGTAGAGCTGCGTGTCTTCATAAACATCCTCTCTCACAGGATGTTGACTAGTATTCAATAGAAAGGCACCAAGTGGGGATTTTGCCAGATTCTCCACATACCATTGGCAGCTCAATAGCAGGAGTGCTTATCATCAAGAGCCATACATTTCTAAATTCTTTCCAGTAGCACCTTAGTATCTGAAGAAGTGTGAATGCACACGAAAGCTCATACCAAGAACAAACTCAGTTGGTCTCTAAGGTGCTACTGGAAAGAATTTTCTAATTTGTTTCGACTATGGCAGACCAACACGGCTACCCACCTGTAACATACATTTCTAATCCAGGTTTGTAGATAGCCATGCACTTGATTGTCTGTGATGAAAGAAAATAGCTGCAAGGTAACCAGCCAGGGAAGTACTTGGAAACAGGAAGATTTCCCATACCCCTTCAGGTCATTAAAAGGACCCACAAAATATTAACAAAGATGGCTGGATAAGTGTGCTGGTCAAAAATTGTGGGCTACTACATTTTGTGAACTTATTTATAAAGATTTTCTCATTTATTAGGAACTGACCATAAAATACTTTCATTGACCAGGCTAAGACATAAAATAGAGATATTGCTAGTTTCTAAAACAACCTCAAACTCCAAGTGAAGACCACTGGCCATAAAATAATGTCAATTAAAAGTGTAATATGGGGGAAATCAAGATAATGGAAGTAGGTATCCAAGGCGAGTAGTTGATTTAAAGATGGCGTTGTGCATTTTAGAACCAAGCACACTAAACCCAGTATTTATACCACTGATTTCCCACCCAGTGTTGAAGCAAATTCATTTTCAGACAGCAATTAGCAACTTTTTGGGATCTGGGACACACTAGATAATTTTGGGGGACCCGTATTTGGGGATCAACTGCTTAATTTTTAGTGTGTATTTTGATTTACGGAAGTGGTGCTTTTTAGACCCACCTTAGACTAGACTGTGACCCAATACTTGAAATCCGGTGTTCTAGAACACAAGAACTTTGTTCTCACCTCTGTTTCATAAAGGAAGGGACGGCATCTGCTAACTCCTCCCACAATCTGCATGTGTGGATCTCTGATCACATACATCTCCTGCATACATACATTTGTACATCCAGAGATTGTTTTCATTTTAAGATGATCACACAGGATTGAGGCAAAAGAATGCAGAGTTCAGCACCAGTAGGCACAATTGTGCTTTGCCCCTCCATGTGTTTGCTCTATGTACATAAAAAGGAACGTGAGAACGGAATTCAGTTCTGCTTTTGCTTAAAGGAGCACAGTCAATACTAATTTGTTGGATTGCATCCATAGCCTAAGGCCATCCAAAAACAATGGAATGGGAAATAAAAATCAGAACTTGCTATGAATTCCCGTTTATTACAATTGGATTTAGTCATGGCTAATCTACTGGATTATGTCCCATGCCTTTGAAGCAGACATGACACAGAATCCACTCCCATATACAGTGGTACCTCGGGTTACAAACTTATTCATTCCGGAGGTCCGTTCTTAACCTGAGGCGCGCTTTTGCTAATGGGGCTTCCCGCTGCTGCCGGCGCACAATTTCTGTTCTCATCCTGGGGCAAAATTCGTAACCTGAAGTACTACTTCCGGGCTAACGGAGTTTGTAACCCGAAGCATTTGTAACCCGAGGTACCACTGTAAAAGTGTTTCCCATTTTGTTACAATAAAAATTAAAAATTTATCTCTTGCAAAGTTTAACAGATGGGGATAATTAACTTTCTTTCAGACTGACTCGTGATCTTTATTATTCATATACTATAAATAAGATTTTGAAGTCATATCTATGGAGCCTCTTTTTTCATAGCTAAAAGATAGGACACAAGGAAGCCCGGACTGCTCTGTGCTAATTCGTGCAAATTGTATTTGGGAAGGAAGCAGATCAATCACATGGTGTTTCCTGCTTGGCAGGGGGTTAGACTAGATGGCCCTTGTGGTCTCTTCCAACTCAATGATTCTACATGTACATTCCCCACCCCAAACAAGAGATTTGCTACTTGATTCATACACACCACCTTTTTCTTTTAAGAAAATGCCCACTAACTACTTTGTTCACTTCTATAAAATATATTCTCTCAGCATAAAACATTTTTTAAATTTAGTTCCCACATTTAAAGGAGACATTTTTTAAAAAAATAATTAAAAAATATCAGTTTCTTATCTAGACCTCTTTTTCAGAGCATTAATGAACGACCAGGGGGCAGATTTCTGTCCAGTTTTCTGGTCAATATCTTAACAAAGCTTTTTGAGCCTCGGGGCAGGAATAAGTCTTAGGTTAAGTGCAGACAGAAAATAAGAGTTGAGATAAGACATTTCTAGAAGATGCAATTAAAAGCTACACATCCCAGAATGAGCCAGGTTTAAAAGGGGGGAAATATACTTACTGTGATGTATCCACAAATGATGGTGCAAATTTTTAATATCTGAATGCCAAATGTTCAAATCAAAGCAAAGGAGTGAAGAAAATAGTCTGGTTGTATTGACAAATTTCTGAAACTGCCAGAGAGAGAGAGAGAGAGAGAGAGAGAGAGAGAGAGAGAGAGAAGAAAAAACACAAAACTTGGCCCATCTCATTGAAGATTGTTTTTATGATGTGCTGGAAGGACTCCTATAAGGAATCTAGTGGAATTTGCATTATACTGCAGTTGAAAAATGTTCAGACAGTAATTTTTTATGTGCATGTGAGTTTTTCCATTATGAAGCACTAAACAACATTTTAAGTTGCCTTATACAGAATCAAGCCTATTGGTCCATCTAGCGCACTACTGTATCCTTCGACTAGCAGCAGTTCTCCAAAATCCTTAGGCAGGTGCATTTCTTAGGTCTGCCATCGTAAACTCTTAAATGGAGATACCAGGGGTTAAAGCTGGGAGCTCCTGCTTGCAAAACCATGTGCTCTGCTACCAAGGCCACCACTTGAAGTAAATGGTATTTGCTCTGGCTGTGCAAATTTTAAAAAATATGGATGACAGCATTAAAATATGCAATCACTTTTAATTCAGTGAAGACTACAATATATACGCTTCCTCTGGTCATACAGCTCAACTCTCAGAATATCAGCAGCAATCTAGCTGAGTTAGATTGAACCTTATTATGGTTTACTCAAATTAACCTATTTCTTCAGAGGGATGAAGTCTTTCAATCATCACTTGTCAATCAGATTGTCACTGGCAATGGGAAATAAGGATTTAAAGCTGAAGTTTATAGCAACCTTTTCCACCACTTCTATGTACACTTCTAGAGTGCTGTGATCTCCGCAGTTTTCAGGAGATCCAGAAAACCACAGAGACACAATCCCATTGTGACACACTTCCAATGCACAATGTTGATAATGCAGTTTACAATCTAACAGCTAATGAAGATTTACTTCCTCTTCCACAGTTATAGCCCTTTATTGTATTTTAGTTCATGGGTCCGGGAATCAGTTGTGTGCTTTTATTTAAAATGGATCTCTGGGTTATTTGCGGGGCATAGGAATTCATTCATTTCCCATTCCCTCCAAAATATAGTCCAGCCCCCCACAAGGTCTGAGGGACAGTAAACTGGGCCCCCTGCTGAAAAAGTTTGCTGACCCCTGTATTTAGATCAACATTATTTTAGGAGCAAATAAAACACAAAGTTTGACAACTGAAATTGGCAAATAAATTAATTCATATTTGCATAACTAGGTTATCTGTGAAGTCAGGAATTTTAGTGCCGAGTCCTAGACCTTCCCAAATATAATTTACAGATAAAGTCACTAAAAAGACATAATCCTCGGGCTACCTAGTGGCCACACATCATAGCTGTCCCCCAACATTATAATAAATAAACCAGCTGTGTTCTTAAACACTTTCAATTCAATACCAATTCTTAACCAGGCATCTTTTTGGGGGACAGAAATGCCTTCTGCCTTGCTTCTCCCTCCACTGCAAAATTGAAAACTAGTACTCTTTCACCTGCTGATATGTGGAGATAGCTCTCTACACAGTATAAGATGACAACTGCAAACACTGCAGTTAATGATAGCATAGATGCTATTTAAAGTACTAATATTTCTTCCAAAGAGAGAGACCCTGGGACACGATCACTGCAAGTCTAGTTCCACCCCCCCCTTCCCAATATGCTGGATATCTTGCATTTAAAAAGGGGGGTCTTGGGTCCATCGAGTGCTAGTTGTGCAAGTTCTGAATGAAGGCTCTTCTTTGGTTGGGAAATGATAAGCCCAGCAGTGTGGGTTGCAAAATGCTTAGGAATGGAAAAATATGAATATTCATAAATCAGTCAAGTGTTCTCATAAGGGTTTTTCAAAGCCTTTTTTAAAAGGAAGGAAGGAAGGAAGGAAGGAAGGAAGGAAGGAAAACATACAATGCTTAATCTTTTTCTTTTAGTAGCTTTTCTTTTGTGGAGGTATTGAAAAAGGACTGAACAGGTAAATAAACAACATGATACCCAATCTAACTGGGCAGCTTCAGGGTGAAATCCAAAGGCTTCCTCTCTGCCACTTCTAGGCATATATACCACAGTAGCTGCAATGTATGAATATTTACCTGCCTTACACCAAATCAGACCATTGGTTCATCTAACTCAATCTCATCTATTCAAATTGTCAGTGGTTCTCTAAGATTCTCTATCCCCAATCCTATTAACCTGAGCTCCTTTTATCCATAATCCCAGGGACAGATGCTGTAAGAAAAGCCTGTGTTCTGCCCTCAAAGCTATTGACCATTCCAATAGTTTAGGTGTCAGCAACAGCCCTTGCCTCCAGCCGCCAGAAGTGTGTGCAAAATATATGGTCAACGCTGTGTGGCATTTCTAAATTCAACAGCCAAGGGCGAGGCTGAATTAATGCTAGAAACATATGTGGCTTCCTCTGTTTGAAAAGACAAGTCTTTTACTCTCAAAGGTCATCCCCCAGAGGCTGCTCCCTACCTGATTTTTCTGGACATCTTTTTCCTCTGGAAAATAAATTCTCGTAATAAAGGTTGGAGGAGGTAAAACACGTATTGGCTGGAGCCCTAACCAGGTAGACTGAAAAAGTTAACGAGTGTGGAACTGCAGGTAAAACCTGGAGGTTGGAAAAGGACGAAACAATATGGGAACAACAACTGATACCCCAGCAGATTTCTCACCCTACGCCCCACCCTCACCCTGGCACTGCTCTCATGACTCCCAGAGATCCCATGGAAGGGTAATTTGAACTGAAGGAAAGCTGAATTCCATGTCATGATCATTTGTTCAAATAGGTACCGAAACAGTTAATTTATAAATAAAGTGATTCATAAAATTTTGGTTTTCTTTAAAAAGTAGAAACTTCCAAGGTGATGGTTGTCTTTTCTTTTCAAAATCCACCAGTCTGTGTTAGTGAGGAAGGAAGTGGAAGCAAGAGGGCTGGGTGTCTGTTCAGATGTGGAGCTACACAGGTGCAACAAGTGGAAAAGATCTTCCCAGGTTCAAAGGGCCAGCCCAGCTCTTGCAGCCTCCTCCCATGACCCTCTGCTACACCTCTCCATCCTCATCTGAGCTGCTGCTGCCACTGCCGCTGCTGCCACTGCTGCTGCCGCTGTCGCTACTTTCCTCCTGCTGAGCTCGGCTACGAGCCGCTGCCACTGCCTCTGCCGCCGCCGCTGCTGCTTCTGCTTCTTCCTTCTCTCGCTGCTTCTGAGCTGCCGCCTTTTTCTCCTGCTCAGCGTGGCTTTTCATGTGAGCGCTGCGGCTTTTCACCTTGTAGAAGATTCTGGAGAAAAAACACATAATAGCGCCGTTACTTACTCTAGCTCACCTTGATTTCTCTTGTGAATCGGAGAGATTCAACATCCTCCCTGAAAGACGCTAACTTCCCCAGGCAAGGTCACCAGTGAAAACTGCACTGCTGTAAACAAAACTGCTCCCATGTTATTCTTAATGTATGCTCAGTGTTGGCCACTGGGAAGGATAAGTGAACTGGGAGGCCTAGATAAAACACTTGAGTCTTCCGTGATTATGTGCTGCAATATCTGTAGCAAACCATATTGTGCTTGTAGCGCAGATTCTGTGAAGTGATTGCGGACTCAACCCTTGTGATTTCTTTTAGCTATGTGTTTGTACTTAGCCAACGTACTAACTTAATCTAAGGTACAGGCAGCTGTGGACACGGCTCCACTGCCTCACTGGATCAGATTAATGGTGAGTCTAGCCCAGCATTCTGTCTCCAGCAGGGGCTGGTTAGATGCCCCTAAAAGGATAACAAAGAACAGGGCCTGGTGGAGAGAGCTTTCCCGTTTGTCCCTGGCACCTGCTGATCAACGAACATGGTTGTTTCCAATCTTAGCTTTATGCTAATAGCCACTATTGATGTATCTTAGTTACAGTAAGCTGTCTTTAAAGAGAAAAAAGCACAACCTAAGACCTAAAACAAACCCTGAATAAGATGCACAGTTACCGAAATACAATAAGGGGAGAAATCACTCAAGGTATATCATATCCAATAATAGCACACCCAGTTGCTTCTGTGATTATCCTGGTTTGACTGACATGCCTCCTGTCATTCTGCAAAGCCCGAACGCCATTCCAAGACCAAGCAAAATAAATATATATATATGTTGCACTCCCCTTGTTTAATCCTGTCTGCTGAACAGGGCCTGTCTCTTGTCCAGGGCCTCCTAGGAAAGAGGTAAGTGTGTGTGGGGGGGTGCATATGCATGTGAGTTCTGGTCTGGATCCAAACAACCACATAATTAGCTCCATATGCCCAAGGAAACTTTGGACTTGCATTAAAAAAAAAAATCTTTTGCATAGCAAATTCCTCCTGCCCACAATACTGCATGACAAGCCTGTTCTAACACCAAATGAAGTTTCAAAAGCAATTTATGCAATGGCACGGGCATCTTGAATAATTCAACGGTGCATGTTTAAGACACTACCTATAATAGCTCTTTAACAGTCTAGTTGGCCTAACCCTACTGTCACCTGGGACCAGTATACACCATCACCCATGACTGGCCTAGGTTTAACAGACCCACAAAACAGACTATGATCTTATTTGTCTATGAAAGCATTTTCTATGCCACCATATCATAAAATAGCAAGGTGGCGTACAGTATGAAACATCATTACAGAAAGTCATAAAGGTGACTGACTGACAAATCAAAATTTAATCTTGTAAGCAAGGTGAGACTTGCCACCTCCCTCTCATAAAGCATGGCACTTAGTAAGAGCTCTGTTTTGATTTTCACACTGGTTTTACACCAAAACATTGTCTAGATTGTGTGGCTGCCTGCTTTCTAGAAATGAGTTCCCTGCCGAAAACAGCAATGGGAACCTAGCTGGGACACAGAAAGGGTCAGGTGCCTTTGTGTAGGTCTTCCCCACGGGTCAAATGTTTTTTGAAGCATCCAAATGGTCTTTAACCTGATACGAGCAGCTATTAAAAAAAGAAAGAAAATCTCTTGCTAGCAGATTAACGCACTAAATAGGTTTCAGCTAGATGCTTTACTCCTATGCAAATGTGCCTGGAAGTTTACAAGCAACAAGAAAGTGAAAGTAACACCATTACTCCAATGTAGGTAGAAATCATCTGCACCTTGTTCCCCATTATCTCCAGCAATTGTAATCTGATCTTAAAATCACTGATTTCTCTCTTCACAGTTGGTTTACGTCCTTCCATTTCTGATCTTCTAGTTACTTACTTGATGGCTCATTTTCTTAGCAGGCTTCAACAAGAGATTTGGCTAACCCTTTTCGAAAATCCAAGTATCATGACTATCTTCTATCCACATCAGGGTTGGGGAACCTGTGGCCCTCCAGGTGTTGCAGAGTCCCAGGCAGCATGGCCCATGACCAGGGATGATGGGAATTGCAGACCAACAACATCTGGAGGGTATCATCCTTAAAACAGACGCAGCTGACCCTCAATGTTATGTATACGGCACTTTCAGAAAGAAGTGCAAGAAGACAGAACTTGGAATGCTAGTGAGGCTTCACCTCTTTTGCATCTGGGGAAGTGACTGGAAAACAGTGTTGACTACCAGGCCAACACAACTGAGAATACAATGGATAGCGATCGCCAAAGGAGGATAGTGATTTCACTCTCTTAATTTCATCATTTTAAGTACTAGGTAAGGCTCACTCTTCACTGGGTTTATGCAAACCTGGCAGAGAACAACACTTTCTAGCACAATGGACCCTGCAGGCAACAAACATTCTCTTTCTTAAGTCTACCTCCAGTAGAAGCCTACATGTTGAGTCCTGAACTATTATCTGTTGCTACAGGAAAATATGACGACTTCAGTGTCTACTGAAAGACTCCTCTAAAACACTCCCTGAAGCATCTCATCTCTGCAGGAATCCTATCATTCATACTGGCAAAATGTACATAACTTCTGAAACGGACCATGGCATTTTTCTGGCAAGATGCACATGTACCCTAAGGGATCTCTACAACTGCAGGAAGCACATTTTTTAAAAGAAAATTTATTTTATTTCAAAGGTTAACAAGACTGAATGAAAAGCTACAATAACATAATTATTGGAGCTGTTAAAACACTGATTAACACTGCCTCCACCCCAGCAAAATAGGCTACCACTTCTTTAGTTCTAAATTATTATTTTTTACTTCCTCCTGTACAAAAGAAACAATGGAACCCTTGTTTTCGTTTCTGAGTTTTCCCACTCTTACCTTCCACATTTTTTACATGGAAACTCCTCCTCTTGGTTCTGGGGTTTGCTGACAGTGTCCTGTTTGGGCTTTGGTTTTCTTTTTCTCTTTTGGGCAGGTGGAGAAGTCTTCCGATATTTAATGGGCGTCTCCTTTGTCCTCCTTGAAGTTCTGCCTCTGGCTTCTGCTGCTCTTGGAGGACCAGGTTCCTGCTGTTTTTCCACAAGGAGACTACCAACCTTCAGAGGAAGGAATAATTATTGCAAGCTGGAACAACTAGGAATCCTATGGGAGTAGATGCTGGACAATGGCCAGAGATGAGGATTTTACCAATCAAATCTATATGGGGGTGGGATGAATCCAGTGACTAAAGCAAGGGGATTAAATATGTAAATATAAAATGAAATTAAATGTATTAACAGTTTTGGGTTTTAAAAAACAAATTACAAAATGGAAAGTTTGAAATACTACAGGAAAACACGTTGTAACACAGGATCCCTCTTGATGTCCTTTTTACTGAGCATTCATTGTGATTTGTGCTCACGATGTTACTGTTCAATACTGTTTGCACAAGGCTACCACCATGCCAACACTTTCAAGCTTAAGATGACATTAGGAAGAACTAAATGCACACCCGGTTTGGCAAAATCCTTCTAAACTGAATGCCACAAGTCGTTCTACACTTACCTGGTCCTCAGTGTGTAGCATCTGTGTGGGTTTGGGGAGTGCGGTGTTGCTGTTCTTGTCGTCAAACTCATATGCGTCTACTTCTTCCTCTTTTATAACCAACCGATCCTCCACTTCCTCTTCCTCTTCGTCAGTGTTTTCATAGTCTTCGTTATACGTTCTGGGAGGAAGAGTTCGCGTAAGCCTATGGGAGCTCTTCATAAAAGTAAAAAAAAAAGCGGAGAAGGGAAGCAAGTCAGTTTTTTAAAAGAAAAATCAATGCAAAGGCAGAATCCAGGAAAGTGGATCTTAACAAGTCCAATGGAGTCCAGCCAGCACCATTCCAACAGAACCTCCTCAAGTTTTAATAAATGCGTTGGGGAAACTGGAAAAGGCTCCTCCTTACACTTCATTTGTAGAAAAGTACATTAAATTTGTTGATGTATATTTTATTTGTACAACATTGTATTCTTACGTGCAATGATCATTTGAAAGTGGGGTAATACCTGAGGCAAAGGAACCTTGTGATAAAATGAATGTACAAGATAGGAGCGCTCATAAACTACATTGTTAGATACCTTCCTTGCTTCTCTACTGTGCTTTGCTATGCAGAAGATTGCGACTGACATGATTTTTGTGGTTATATTTGTTGTTTGCGAAGTTTAATGAAAATAATAAAAATTACGAACCAAAGCAACCAACGGACTACTTGTGTGCTCAGGCTGCATGGTCGTCTCGTGCAATTTTACACAAAATGTTACAGCATAATTTTGTGGCATTCCGAACATTACCTTGATATCTACTTCCACTTCATCTTTAACCGCTTTTTCACTGGCTCCATCAACATCCCCAAAGATCAAAGCCCCATTCCGGCCTATTTTTACTTGCTTTTTGTATGTATAATAGAACTCCACACACTGAGCCACAGTCTTTGTTTTAATCTGTAGAATTTATTAAGAGGAGGAGGGGAAGAGACAAGGGAGTAAATGGGAGGAAAATGCAAAAATAAAAATAAAATCAATACACACACCTGTCACTCACACTCACACTCCCCCACACCTATGTGCTTCAAAGCCACAGGCCACAATGCTAAGAGCTTGTTCATGTCTATCCTTTCTGAAGGCTGGGCATGATTTTCCTTTTCCTTTTGTTTCCTGGTTTACAGAGCTTGCTTGCAACATGGGAGATGGAATGGGGAATAGGTTGCTGCAAGTGAAGGAAGAGATTCATAAATTCTACTGGGCACATACAGTAATAGTGTTTCCTGGCTTGCAGTCAACTCTCTGGTGCTTTGCTTGATCGACATCAATCACAGACTTACAGTGCAATCCTAACCATGTCTACTGAGAGGAAAGCCCTGCCAAATAAAACAAGGCTTACTGCCAGAGGATGTGAAGATTTCAGACGTAGGTATAAAAGAAAAAAAATATATGGTTAGTATTCAGCTTAGTTGACTACCACCCTGTATCTATTGATATAGACTTTTATTCTGGCCCATTCCAAAGACTCAGAAAGCTAACAAAATGGGGGGGGGGATCTAAAGTTGGAACGTGTGAAGAGGATGGCAACCAAGATGATCTGGAGATCAAGCCTTATGAGGAACGGTTGAGGGAGTTGGGTAGGTTTAGCTTGGAAAAAAGGAGACTGAAAGGAAATACGATAACCATCTTCAAATATCCAACGGGCTGCCACAGGCAAGACGGACCAAGCTTGTTTTCTTCTGCTCCAGAGGCTAGGGCCCGAACCAATGGCTTCAAGTTACAAGAAAGGCGATTCCAACTAAGCATCAGGATTGTTGACAGTATGATCTTTTGACAGTGGAATGGACTCCCTTGGGAGGAGGTGGACTCTCCTTCCTTGGAGGTTTTTAAGTAGAGGCTGGATGGTTAGATCTGCCATGTATGATCTAGTTGAGATTCCTGCATTGCAGGGGGTTGGACTAGATGACCCCTGGGGTCCCTTCCAACTCTACAATTCTGTAATTCTATGACTACAATTCTTCCAATGTTTCAAAATTTTGGAAGGAAAAAATGCGTAAGGGGAAAGAAACACCCAAGACTTTCAAGTCTCCCCAACATGAATTCCCACAACCACTTTCCTATCACTGGTCCTTTCCATCTTTCACAAAATGGTCTAAAACACCCTGAGAATTAGATGAATGATATCAGGCAATGTAGATACTGACAAAACTACACCTTCAGCTCCCTTCCTCTTTCAATTCCCCTTAATATTTTAAGATGTGCTTTGCAGGTCTCACACTTTTTTTCTTTTTTTCTTTTGGTTCACAATTGATGCTCCTTCTGTTTCATTTGTAGTTTTTCCCCTCCACAGGTATCATCTCCAGAAAACTACGTTTTGAAGTATGTTGTGACTATATTTTGTTGTTACAGAGACTGGAGCAAAATAAAAACTTGTCACGCTGCGCTATGGATGTGAGAGCATAAAGGCTTCTACTGAGGAGAGATTATCTGTACAGTATACAGAAAAATCTCACCTCCAAAGTGGCAGTGAGATACTCCATTGAACAAACACTACAGAACACAAGTTCCCAGCTAGAGGATGAAGCAATCCCCAAGGCCAATGATCCAGTGACACTTGCATATGTCCTGCAACGGCAGATCAATTATTTTGCAATGCACTCAAGAAGCAACAAGCAACTCACAAGTTTCTGAACCAGGAAGAAGTCTTTCTTGTAGATGGCAATCCCCTTATTGAAGAGCTTTTTCTCTAGTGTGCTCCACTTATCTGATCCTGAAAAGAAAGAGTGGAACACAACTTCATTACCTTTTCAATATTATTTCCATACATTTAAACATTTTATTGTTAAGGTGTGTATCTCTTGCATATCTCTGCTACACTGTCTGGTTTGTATTGATATTATTGCTCTTATGTGAACACCTGTTTTTCTAAAAACTTTTTGTAGGAAAATGCTATGACAAGCATATTCGAAGCTATACATTGGGGGGGGGGGGAATCCTAATCTTGTGTTCTTTTTAGCTAAGGACGAGATGGTTGGACAGTGTTCTCGAAGCTACCAACATGAGTCTGACCAAACTGCGGGAGGCAGTGGAAGACAGGAGTGCCTGGCGTGTTCTGGTCCATGGGGTCATGAAGAGTCGGACACGACTAAACAACAACAACAACAACAACAACAACAACAGTCTACCTCTATTAACTAGCCTGCTCCCCATAAAATTATTGTGCATTTATACTTTTTAGATTACTTTAAACAAATTATACCACTGCATACCCAAAATACTTCAGTGAGTCTCACTACAGGTGTGTCTCAAATGACAGCATACTCCTGCAACATACAAAGCTGAACCATATACACATAGACTTGAAAGCCATCTAACCCTAAACAAACAGAAGGGCTCCTTCCATTCACTAAGGGAAATGGGATCCAGTGGGTTGGGGTGAAATTCTGCACCAATCTTCCCCATGCAGCCTCTTGCACTGCCTCCCACGTTGTTCCCCCAATAGTCTGACATAAATTTTCAAGGAGCAAAGGCACTACTGGGGAAAGTAGAAACTGGTGAAAATCACCTCCCTCTCCTTCTACTGGCAGAAGCATCCCCATGAATGGAACTATTCTCACAGGATGTTCCTACCTGTATAACCTAAGTTAGGATCAAAGCCATAGTCCAAAACACTTTGATTACTAGAGAAGTGTTTAGTGTTACTTTCTCCTCCACAGTGTTATAGGGCAAGAGTGAACGTGAACCCCAAAACACTTTCTCATTTCATGGAAGGGGAGATATCCAATATTAGTCAGAGTAAATGCACTGGAATCAATGAACTTAAGTCTACTGATTTCAGTGGATTTAGTCTAAGTATGACTTAGTTAGATGTCGCCCAAGGTTTAGAAATGAACATATTGATGATGACCTTAGAAATAACATCCATTTTCTAATTCAGGAGAAGTAAAGCTTGCAGTAGGAGTTGATTTCTGTCTATGAGTGATAGATAACTTTGACACTAATGAGGCAGACAATACCCATACAATGATTCATTTAAATTGTACCTAGGACTCTTAAGATTTTAGTTGTCCATTTCCTTTATTCCATGTCTTTAGTCATCATTTTCACAAGTTCACATGCACCACATTAGATACAAAAGGGTATTTTTAGCATCTTTTCTAAAAAGCAGCCCATATTGAAATCAGCCACGCGTTGTCATAGATACTCCAGGATCCAGATGAATGCATTTTGGTTCCACAGGAAAAAACAACAAGTACAAAGAAGCAACTGATGACCCGGAATGGTGCTTGTGGATGTTCTACACCATTTGTATCTTCACAGCGAAATGCAGAAAAATAACGTGACAAATAACATAATTCAATTTTGCTCCGTGTCTCCCTGTTGTCCAAATATCCAGCAGGGTGGGTGTTCAAAATGTTTAGCATTCTCTCTCTCTCTCTCTCTCTCTCTCTCACACACACACACACACACAGCTTGCACGCTGCACATGTCCTTGAACTGCTTCTTCCTTTAGCTTTGCAATACAGATGACTGTGCAACGAGTACAGACTCTTTGCCGGTGTACAGAGGAACACACCCTAACATATAGACTGGCTGCCCTCACTGAAAGGCAATTACATGTTCTCATGAGACTGTAATACAATACCATTGTATTTATGACATTTCAAATCATGCACTTAATCTATTGCATTGCACACATAAGCCTCTGTTTGACCTTGATTAGCCTTGGTAAGAACAAAACCTTCCTTCCAACTGGCACTGTCCAACTGATAACCTGATCAATAGCCATTTGCCACTCCAAAGGTTGATGTCAGACACAGGTAATAATTACTTAGAAGAGATAATTATAAGTGATTCATTCATTCCATTTCTGTCCTAACTCTTGCTGTCTTTTCTGCCCTTGAGTGGGTCATATTTGTGTCATTTATATTCTACTAATTCCCCTGCTATATCGAAATTTCAGTGCAGCCCACTGGATCCTCAGCGCCACTATCGCAGCAATGATAAGTGTATCTGCCATAGCAAAGATAAGTATTGTGTAGTTAATTGTAAGCTGTTAGCCCAGGGTTTGGGCAGCCTGTGTACAATTTTATTCTCTCCATTTTCACTCTTCCATAAATATCGCATTTGGTGATTACAGCTGCAAAACCAGTTTTACTCTCAAATGCCATTTTGGTACCGTTAAGGAAAGAAAACATTTTCTCCTCAAACCTGTAATAGGGATTCAGTGGTTCCTGCAAATTACCCCAACTAAATAATCCCAACTAAGTTATCCCATGGCATGCAACAACTCTGAATAAACAATCCTAAAATATCATGCCTCCATAGTTATACGGGTTTGTTTAATGTGCAGTTTGGGACATGTGAAGGTGAGCTTTGTACCAATCTCACTATGCACTGAGGCAAAAGCAGGACAGTAATATCACCACCAAATGCTGCTAATTCCCAAATAGATATTTAAGGCTCTCCCAGTATTAATTTAATTATATTCCCAGCCCTCCAAGCATTAACAGTAATTATCAGAGTAACAAAATGGAGAGTAGAGAAGCAGCTGTCCCCACTGCCTTGCTCCCAAGCATACCTGTGTAGTGATAGTCGGCCAATGTGTGGTTTGCAGGCCACAAAGACCTCCTCAGCAGCAATTTGGTCAGCGCAGCCTGAGGTGTGGGGGAGCACACACAAAAAACAAGCCTTATCAGTAACAGTAAAACGCAAACAAGTGCATTTACATCAAGAAGTCACAACCCTTATTGTTTACTGCAGTGATGCATTTAGAGACCACCTGAGGTTCAACGTGACCCATGTCTCCTTATTCATCCTTGTAATTAACCTTTTGAAGTAGGTGGCATGTTAAGTTGTTAAGTCTTTTTAGCAATAATGAGGATTGAGGCACCTTAAGGCGGCTAACAAATATAGAGTAACATAATGTTTTGTGAGCCAAAGCCTGTTTTGTCACATACATCCTTTTTTCATTGAGTTGTTTTCCTCAGCCTGGTGACCTCTAGATGTTTTGGACTACAACTCCCATCAGTCCCAGTCAGCATGACTGTTCCAGTTGAGGCTGATGGGAATTGTAGTCCCAAACCCCTGGAGGGGAAGACTGATTTGAGCAGCGTATTCTAAAAAGGACAGCCAGAATAGTTGGCCTCTCTCTCTCTCTCTAAAATAGAATTTCAAATAATCCAATCACAATCAAAGGATTACATTTTGTCTCATTTTAAAAAGATCCCTCTTCCGCATGGTTTTAGCACTTCATGCCTACCCACGAAGGTATCTGAGGCATAATTAATTACATTTCTTCGCCTACACAGCAGTGTTACCTCAACTGATAATGGTACCTGTCAGCACATGTCCAATTACAGAGGAATTCCCACCCAGGGAATGAGTCATCTCAGAGCCCATTAACGCCCATGTTTAATCAAGTAAACAATACTCCAAATCAAGGATAACTGCAGTCCAAAACCATTCTCAGCCCTCCAAGAAATCAGTTGCTATGACTAGAGCTCAGGCAAAATGTAGGGAAGAGATACTATTAAAGTAGCACCTGTACTCTGAAGAGACTTCCCAAGAACCTGTAAGCACTTGTGCTGGTTGGTATTACTGAAGCAGTTTCATTACACAGCTATAGGTGGATTTTAAAATAAAGTTTCCCTAAGGTGGCAGGAGATGCTAAAGTACTTATTTAATTCTTGAATTTATATTCAGCTTTCCACTGGTAACACTCAACAGAGCCAATTAATAAATAAGAATCTGATCCAATACTATACAGGGGAAACTTTCTTATTAGATACAGCTTCCAACTGAAGTGAAAAAGTGAAGTTTTACTTTAATAATAACAATATTAAAATAAACAAACAACAACAACAACAATTATTATTATTATTAATTTATTATTATTATTATTATTATTATTATTATTATTATTATTATTATTATTATTATTATTATTATTTTCTACCCATCTGGCTGGGTTGCCCCGGCCACTCTGTGAAGTTTCCAACACACATAAACACATTTCCTGGGATGGAATGGGAGTGAGGATGGCAGTGAGGACATAGTGGTGCAGGCCCACTGGCAGAACTAATCTGGTGCTTCCAGCTGTGCACCTGCACTTTTATTTTTGGACCCTTCTTCTCAAACAGCTAAAAAAGGTTTTCCAACAGAACCAGACATTTGCAGTTCACATGAAGCTGTCTTATACTTTGCATCTTTGGGTAAGTCTGGGAAATGCTCCTGCCTGAAACCCCAGGGAGCTGCTGCCAGACAGTGTAGACCAGGCCTAGGCAAACTTGGCCCTCCCTCCAGATGTTTTGGGACTACAACTCCCATCATCCCTAGCTAACAGAACCAGTGGTCAGGGATGATGGGAGTTGTTATCCCAAAACATCTGGAGGGCCGAATTTGGAGGTGCCTGGTGTAGACAGAAGTGAGCTAAATCAACCAGTTTAAGGAAGCTTGCTATGCTTTATATACTGAGTAAGGCCATTGCTCTCAAGCTCAGAAACATCTGCTCTGACTGGCAGTGTTTCCCAAGGTCTCAAGTAGGAGGCCTTCTCAGATAGACCCGGAGATGCCATATGTTGATCCCATCCCCTTATGCATGCAAAACAGATGCGCTACCACTTGGCTAAGGGGAAGATGCACCATTAGCAGTGAATCTGGGAGGGATGAGTGAAGAAAGGAAGACTGCCAAAAGGCACATTCTACAAAACGTAGGATTCTAACATAGACACTCCTTGTAGAAGGTGAGAGTGTGCAAAGTGCATAAGTTTGGCAAGTACTTGGCTAGTACTTCCCTCGCCGAGACCAATACAAACAGCCTTCCTGCCAAATCCAATTAGATGCACTGACGATTACTGGAGACTTACCAGAACATTTCCTTTCGTTTCATGTAAGCAGTGAAATGCCAGCTCTTGGTTGGTGCCACCTCCAGGAAATATACTTGAGCAAGCAGCAGTTAGCAGGTTCTCCACTGTCACAGAACAAAACAAGACAAGCGGTAGGTGCAGGTCGGGATGGAGGGGAGACAGAAAAACAAAAGATCAGCTTATACATCTCTTCACACCAATTTCCTACCTAGATTTCCCTTCGTATTTGGCAATCCTCAACCTTTGGAGTGCATCAGTGGTCAACAGCAATTAGTGGTTGACCACACAGCAATTTTAAAGACGTAAACCATCACAGACAGTAGTTCAGTTTCCAAGCTTCTTACCATTCTCTTGAGTAGACGCATCCGTTTCAAGCTCCTCCCATGGCTGCCACACCAGTTCTGCCTTGGCCTTGTCAGAGGCTGCCAGAGATCGATCTCTAAGAGGTGGGATTTCTGCTTGAAACCGGGAGCCCACATTGATCCGTCTATTAAAATAAATGCACATTTAAAAACGACTCCCCCTGCAAGTTCTAATATGATAGTTTGCTAACGTTAAAAGCTTGCCTCCGCAAAACAAGCTAAACTCCAACTGGTGGAATAGGCAGTACGCAATTCCATGGCTGCTGCTTCTTCCAGTTTAAACCAACACTAAGTTTCAGTTTCAAAATACAAGTTTTTTGTCTTTGTCTTTTGCCCCCCCCCCCAATAGGTTATCTAGGAGCAGGGATGCTAAAAACGGAAAAGCAAGATTCGGAAGCCACCCACAAGGAGCACAACTGTAAGTTCCTTTACTTACATGCAACAGCATGTGAGAGCCAAATATGGCGAATTTCTTCGCCTACTCTTCACACATTCCATGCATTCATCCTGCTAAATGATAGCCATGGAAGACTCAAAAGGTCCAGTTCAAATCTACAAATACAGTCATAACTTGGTTGACAAACAACTTGTGAGCCAAATGTTTTGGCTTCTGAATGCCACAAACCCAGAAGTGAGTATTCCAGTTTGCAAACGTTCTTTGGAACCCAAATGTCTGGTGTGGCTTCCAATTGGCTGCAGGAGCTTCTTGCAGCCAATTGGAAGCTGCGCCTTGGTTTCTGAACGTTTTTAAAGTCGAACAGAATTTTCATAGCAAGGGTGGGAGAATCACTACAGCATGGATGGCTAATGGATGGCCATGCAGATGTTTGTTCAACTCCAGCTCCCCTCTAGCCAGTATGACCAATAGTCAGGGATGGTGGGAGTTTTTGTCCAAGATCTGGTCAGACTAGAAGTTGCCAATGTGGCAACTTTATGTTGGACTACAACCCTCATCATCCCTGACTATGGACTACGCTGGCTTGAGGATGATAGCAACTGCACTCCACACCATCTGAAGGCAACCCCTGGTTTAGTCATCCCCAAGCCTGGAATGTGGGAATTTGAGGTTCAAAATCCTGCTAACCTGCAAAGCTTTCTTTGGAGTCTTCAGCTAATGTCAATATAAGCTACTTCACAAGATTGGTGGGAGCACAAGACAGCACGCAAAGCTCCTTGAACAAGCATCAGGATACAAATTATATAAACAGACAGAAACTTTTAAGCATACAGAAATATCATGGTAATGGGGGGAACGGGCTTTATTGTTCTGGTATTGATGTGTGTGTGTGTGTGTGTGTATGCACACACACACACACACACACACACACACACAGCAGACCTGAAGCCTGCCAGTATGGCTGAACGATATTTACTCACATGTTATGCTGGGAAAGAATGCTTTATAAGGAATGCTGTGAGATGCCAGTTTGTTTTAATTTGAAAGTGGGGCGAATAAATCTGTTAGCTTGGAGACTGGCTAAGGTTCAGATTTCAACTGCTGTTGCTGAAGAATTAAACACAAATTGTTCTCTTGCATGTCGCTTATTTAAGCCTCGAAACTATTTTCCCCCTTCTAATCAAGCACAGGATGGCCCTGAAATAATCCAAGGGAAGACACCTGGACTCAAAGACATAGGATCAAATTCCAGTGCTACCTCCCCATAGTTTTGGTGCCACATCTTGAAAAAGTCACCTACCACCTGCAGGCATGTGGAAGAGAGATCGCAGAAGCAACTTCCATTCACAGATATCCTTGCAGGTTTAGGAGCTGCACTTGCAGCTTACAGGTCCACAGCTGCACTGCGTGATATAAGCATGCTTTGCCCTTAACTTCTGGGGGAATCCCAGCTGCACTGGGCGACAGAGGTGTGAACTCCTTTCCTGGAATGATCTGGGATTGAGGGCTGTCAGTCAGCTCTCCGCCTATTTAGCACATGTGATGTCCTGCCAATCTAAGAACTGTGCTTCTCACTGAAACTACCACCGGCTAGAATGCAGCACATCCTACAGGCCAAGGGAGATCGTGTCAGTGCAACGAAAGGGAGAGCCTTGTTTCCACACTCTCTGCCTGCATGTTCCTTGGGCACCAGCACTAAGCTCTGACCATCTCTTGGAGCAGCACTTTTGAGCACAGCATTTTTATAGCCAGTCTCCTCCTATGCTTCAAGCTCTTCAAGGGGGCAAAGGAAAGAGAACTTAAGGCAACAGTCCTCTGCGCATGAAACAAGAGTAGAACCCATGGAACTGAATGGGTGTTTTGTTTGTTTTTTGAGTGAATTTGCACAGAATCAGGCTATAATCCTAAGAACATGTACTAGGTAGTAAGCCCCTGTTAAACTCAGTGGGACATAATTCTGCATAATCATGCTGCAATAACATGTAGGTAATACTTTGTAACCTCCAGGAACTAATTGCCGCTATGAAAAAAATTATCAGGTAGCAGGAGTTTGTATCCTGTCTGGTAGCTCTCAAACATCATCATTAATCAGTACCAACGTCTTCTATTCAGAGCTACAGAACCTCTGCACACAGAGGTTGGTTAAAGACAGTGCTTAAGCTCCAAATACAGTGGTACCTCGGTTTACGAACTTAATCCATTCCGGAAGTCTGTTCTTAAACTGAAACTGTTCTTAAACCAAGGCACGCTTTCCCTTATGAGGCCTCCCGCCGCTGGTGCCCTTCCACCCTTCGGCTTCCGTTCTTAGACTGAAGTAAAGTTCGCAAACCAGGACACTACTTCCGGTTTTGCAGAGTTCGTAAACCGAATAGTTCGTAAACAGGACTGTTCTTAAACTGAGGTACCACTGTACAGCAAATCCCTATATTCGTGTTCCCATTAAAACACACACATAAAATTATCAAATCATTACAAGTTTCTGAGACCAGATGGTGGAAACAAATTGCTTCTATAAAGACACAGGGTTTTGGGGGTTGTTTTTTGGCTTGAATTGTCTTGAGTCCAGTAGCTGCTGCCAGAGAGAGCAGAGTGAGAACTGAACGACTGAGGAACCACAGGGCTGTAGTAAGAACAAGACTGAAGTCTGCGCACCTTCCAAGCCAAGTATTTCAATTCATGTTGCAGTATGGATGGAAATGTGTGTCAGCAGCTACCATCTTGAAATGTGTTGCTGCATGCAACTGCATTTGGGATCTAGCTGCTTGGAGGATGAATGCAATATATATGACTGCACACTTTTGCAGAATGCTATAGATTAACAGCAAGGGAGTCATTAGAATAATGTCAAAGGAAATATACAGAAAGTGTTTATTATGTTTCAATGGGGAAAACACTGGATAAATTCATGGAGGCTATCAAAGGCTACCAGCTGTTGACCAGGACTGGTTATAGGCAGGGCTCTGTTTCAGCCAGAAATCGCTGGAACTCAGTTCTGGCACCTCTCAGGAGGGTGCCATTGCCATTCTAAGAGAACAAGGGAAGGGTTCTGGCACCTCATTTTTGGAAAAATAGCACTGGAGCTCAGTGGATGCACTGTCCTCCCCCCCCCCCAACTGAGTACTTACGGTTCAATGCTGACAGGAGTACACTCTCCCATTACTGAAAGGACAGGAGGGGTGACTTCTGCACTATCTGCAAGTCAAGATGACACAATTAATTCATGGCCCTGCTTCTACTTAAGGATGATTTGATATCAGCCTTGCATTTAACAACTCGTGAGGTAGCCACCAGTAACTCAGAACCACATACAGGTGAGTGGGGGAGCTAGTAGAGGAGGGATGGGTCACTCCATTTCTCCTTGGCTGGTCTCCTGGGTTTCCACACTTGCTGTGTGGAAGGAAAGCACAGAAACTCAACAGGCTAAAGGGCATGGAGGACTGATTGCTCTATCCCATCAGACCACTTAGCAACACCCCCCTTACTTTTTAAGGTAGTCTACTAGGAGGCAAGTAACCTGTGCTGGCAACAGAAAAAAGGGCCTTCTCCATACTTTACAGTCAGCATGGAAAAATAGCTTATTAGCAGGCTAGTAAACTTCATGGGCTTATTTACAAGGTCAACTAAAAAAAAATTGTTTGGCGAAGTTAAAGGTAAAGGGACCCCTGACCATTAGGTCCAGTCGCAGATGACTCTAGGGTTGCAGCGCTCATCTCGCTTTACTGGCCAAGGGAGCCGGCATACAGCTTCCAGGTCATGTGGCCAGCATGACTAAGCCACTTCTGGCGAAGTTACCTATGGCTATAAGAAGGGTGGGTCTTAATCTTTACCATGCAATCTTTTTGTTATCTAGCAGTTTTTCAAATGCAGCAACGATACACTATTCCAATACCATGTTCTAACTTAAGAAATCATCACGGTGCATGCAGTCCAACCTTCCGCAAACAAACAAAAACCCCAACTTGTGAGGGGCCATCTATCTACAACTGCCGAGTCATAATTTATTTCCTCCAGCCGTGATCCTCCTCCCATTCTACCCTCAAAAAGACAATACATGGGAACTTACTGGATCTGAGTAGTGTCCTGTGTGCACTTTTAGGAGTCATAGGAGGTGGAACTGAGTTACCACTAGCAGAAAGGAAGGCATTGAAATACAGTCCGGAACCCTCTCGCACTGGGCTAAGTATTGGCGGGGGAGTGTAAGGAGGTAGCTCAAAGTTCCTGTCAGAAGGGTGGTCTGCCAAGCGGACAGGCGAGCGCAAGTGGCTCTGGTAGGGTGTGATATTGGAATAGACAGGCGGAGCAATGAAGGTGCCAGCTTTTGGTGGTATGAAGAGAGGCTCTGGCCTGGGCCGCTGCTTCGGTTTCCGTGCAAAGCCTTCCACTTCTTCTTTTGGAGCAGGGCCTTCATGCTATGAAAAGGAAACAAGTTTTGGTTCACACAGTTCAAAGTACTTCAATCTAACACACACACACACACGCACCCCGACAAACATCAATATCAACCAAATGGAAATAACATGGCTGCTCCACCAGCTCATTCCAGTAACTGGTATGTGCTTGTTTTACAGTGGTACCTCCGGTTACGAAATTAATTCATTCCGGAGGTCCATTCTTAAGCCGAAACCGCTCGTAACACGAGGCGCGCTTTTGCTAATGGCGCCTCCCGTTGCTGCCGGCGTGTGACTTCCGCTCACATCGCGGGGCGAAGTTCACAACCAGGAGCATCTGCTTCCGGGTTAGCAGAGCTCATAACCCGAAGCGTTCGCAAGGAGGACGGTACCTTGGTTCTCACACTTAATCCATTCTGGGAGTCCATTCGACTCCTGAAACCGTTCAAAAACCAAGGTGAGGCTTCCGATTGGCTGCAGGAGCTT
Organism: Lacerta agilis; assembly: GCF_009819535.1. NCBI lineage: Eukaryota > Metazoa > Chordata > Lepidosauria > Squamata > Lacertidae > Lacerta > Lacerta agilis. The sequence continues at coordinate 43,407,903 of NC_046312.1, read as the reverse complement.
CCTGCACTCAAGTGGAAGCCGCATCAGACATCCGGCTTCCGAAAAATGTTTGCAAACCGGAACACTTTCTTCCAGGTTTGCAGCGTTCAGAAGCCAAAACTTAAGAGTACCAAGGTGTTCGATAACCAAGGTACAACTGTAAATTGTAGTTATATCCCCCTTTTCCTCACAAGAGCCCAAAGTGGCTCCTCCCTGCTCTTATTTTATCCTCTCAACAGACTGGAAGGAAACATGCATGTCACCTTGAGCTCCTGGCGGCGGGGCAGGGGGGAGATAAATGTAATAAATAAATTTTGTTGGAGTTGTGAGCAACACAATGTGGCCTTATAAAGTATAATGGAGCACAGATAAGCCTCTCTCAGAAAACCTTTTCTTCGTGGAAGATTGTATTCTGCCAGTCATTTATGAGGCCGACAAAACCATAATTTCCCCCATCAAGACCCAAGTAATTAAGTTGGGGAAATGCCAGCTGTGGCTACTTAGTGACCACACAATGTTTATAGGCAAAGTGCAAGTTTCATGCAAGATCACCATGCCTGACTTACATTTAGGAAAATCACTTGCGTAGGAAGAAACATAGGGGGGGGGGAAAGATGTAAAATCATCATGTGCAATTATTTACATTTGCTTTCTATGCTTTCTGCCAACACGTAAGTGCTTTCAGTCTCTCAAAAAAGATTAATTTCTATACAATTCAAAAATAGTCCACATAGTTGACATGATAAAACCTCCTTGAAATCACTCTGACTCAAATGAAAGCTAGTCATTCAACCTATTAAATTCCTACTACCAAAAATGACTTGGCTTTCATATCCTTTGCTTCTCCTTTCTATGGTCAAAGCAGCCAGAGAGGTTTCACCATTTTAATACCAGATACAGCCAGAATTGATTTATTCTTCTTCTTTTTTTAACAAGTCTGCTTCACCTATTTTCTCCAAGGAGAAAATAGCCCCTTTTCCCTGGCACGGAGGAGGGTGCCATTTTGTGGTTCACCTCAGGTGCCAAAAAGTCTTAGGGCCAGCCCAATGTGAACCAGGCCAGGGATGACCTGAACCAATAAGCTGCAGCCTGTTCTGTGGAGAAGGTGCCACAAAGAACCAACAAGAAAAGACCCAGTAAGATTCACTTTACTAGCAGAGAGGATTCATCCCACCTCCCTGCCCCATGACCACAACCAGGATCCCAAACACAAACCTACCTGAGTTGGCACGTCCATATTCAAATTGCGATTCGACCTCCTCCGGGTGACGATTACGGAAGGCTTGCTTTCAGCGAAGCTTCGGTCGTTTGCCACGAACCGCTGTGGCTTCCCTTCCTCTCCCTTCTCACTACCGATATCATGAGAGTCCAGCCTCCTCACAGGCACAGACACGGGCATGATGAGAGGCACAAGGCTGCTGTCTTCCCGGGCTCTCTTCGAGGCTGGCGAAGAACCGGCAAACTCTACGACACTCCTGGGTGCAGTGACTGCCGCCTCACTCCTGTTCCTTTCTTCTGAAGTTTCTGGCTCCTTAGAACAAAAAGATCGCGTGAGCATTAAGGTATCTGAATAAACTAACAAGAAGCTATGGTCAATGGATTTCTCTGTGGTGGTGCCCCGTATGTGGAACTCCCTGCCCCAAGAGGTTAGGTTACATAAGAAGAGCCAGCTGGATCGGGACAATGGCCTATCTGGTTCAGCATCCTGTTCTCACGGTGGCCAACCAGATGCCTGTGGGAAACTAGGGAGCAGAACATGAGCACAACAGCACTCTCCCCTCCTGTGGTTTCCAGCAACTGGTATTCAGAAGTATTGCTGCCTCCAACTATGGAGGTAGATCATAGCTATTGTGGCTAGGAGCCACGGATAGCCCTCTCCTCTTCCTCTTTTATTTGTGTTCTGCCAGTGTTGCTTTTTTAAAAAATTGATTCTATTGCTAATTTTTTTAAACAAAATAAAATAAAAAATTCTTTCCAGTAGCACCTTAGAGACCAACTAAGTTTGTTCTTGGTATGAGCTTTCGTGTGCATGCACACTTCTTCAAATTTTTTAAAATTTGGTTTATTGCTGGGGTGAGGTTTTTTTTTTTGCCTTTTTATATGTAAGCCATTTCAAGCAACTCCTTTGGTGGAGGATAAATTTTGAAAACGAACTTGCTACACTGCTAAACCCTTTGGAATTCAAATGTGATTTGCCACACATGCATCCAACTGCCCCCAGGTTAAAAGTGGTACTGCCAGTACAGACAATTATGGTAATTTTCTTGATTTGGGAGAGATGCTGCATGCAAGTTTATGAGTCTGGAACTACAGCAAGGGAAAGCAGTAAATGACAGCAGTATCTTCTACCGAGGACACCAAAGCACGCAATGAAGAAGAAGAAAAAGGAGTCAGCTGTCTCTCTCTTGTGCACACAATCCAAGAGTCCAATGCATTTATCCTCCTAGAACTTCGGGTTGATTGTTTTGCATACTCAAACAGATGTTTTTATAAGGATACTGAGCATAATCCAAATGTTGTGTGAGCAGACTTCTGGTTACACAATGGGATTCCACCTTCCTGTGTTTCCCTGTGCAGCCAAAATTTGCTCCCAAGTCACCCACCCTCCAGAGCAGATTTTGAGAGTGTGCAAGGGCCTGCAGGGAGAAGGTGAAGTTCTCTTGCATAAGCAGAAGTCTGTTTTGCTTGTGCATGGGCAGCACTGGATACTGTGCCCATTACCATCAGATCTGATTTCTGTTGACTTCTTTGGATTCAAGACCTTTTACTAGGAATTATCTCTCCTGATACAATCTTCTTGCTGAAATGGGGCCTATCAGAGGACATGACTGCTTGACTGTATTTGCTCTAGCCAGATATTTAAAACACACACAAACATACCTACATAACTATGCATAGTGAATATTCTGTGGCAAGAGGGTAGAAGGCAAGCTTGGCTGTATTACCGTACTGTTTCAGATTCCTGAGTACTACCAAGTCTCAAACTCCCATGTCCAAATCTAACACACTAGTAATTACACCACCCAGGCCAAGCATCCTATTGCTTCCTCCCAAACCCTTACTAATCTATGGGACTAATTCACAATGACTATTAGCATGGGGGAGGATGCAAGACTACTTTGAATCCACACTTCAAAGTTAACTGATTGTCATATCATATGACAGCTAAACGTCACCCTTCCAGTTACTAAAGTTATTAGCTGAAATTCCCCACAGGTTTCCAGTTTCAGCAGGCTATACACTTTATGTATTCCCATCTTTAAAAAAAAAACTTAAGTTCAGACATTACAAAAGTTTTGCTGAAAACTCCCAAGGGTTTATGTTGGAGACTTCCTTAAGTACTGTGGCAGGAGGAGGGGAAAGAGAGAGATAAGTGTTCTGTCACACAGTAGTTCCTTCTCTTCATTTTATAGCCTTATCCCATTCCACGGAAGGGAGTGGCAAAGCTAGCCTGGGTACTGGGTGACGGAGCTAGCATTTGCTCTCTCTTTATTCAGTTGTCAGAGATGTTTGCTAGAGAGGAAGAGGGAACCAAAAATAAGGCGAAACGCATAGCACAAGCACATGCAGAGACACAAACACACACACACACACACAGAGAGAGAGAGAGAGAGAGAGAGAGAGAGAGAGAAGGTGCTTTGTGTTTGTTTTCCAAATGGTGCAGTTAAGTGTAGAAAGCCTTGTACCTGGCTATGATGTTAACAATTGGTAAACTTGGTCCCAGGACATTAGAGACGTTAGCAGGCAGTATTCAGCTACATTTTACTCAGAGCAGATGTACTGAAATTAACTGTCCTAACTTAAGTCATGTTCATTGATTTCGATGGATTCACTCCAGGTAAAACATTGTTGAGTACCACCCAACATATTCAGAGCAAAATGCAACGGACAGGGTAAGAATCACCCGTTCCCCAGAAACTACACTTCTAAGTCCTATGCTCTTCAAAAAGAAGGAGAAGCTGACTATTTGCTGACTGTTATTCTTATTCTTATTCACAAGCTCTTGCTGGGATTGTGCTTTCTAAGTGGACAAACAGGGGAATAGTGGTGTCTGCTAACATTTTTAAGGTGTTCCATCCCGTGAAGTGAGGCAATAGTCACGGTGCGAGTCAGGAAATGCCACTTACTTTGAGATTCTGAAGAGAAGCCAACTCCACAGCCTTCTGAGCCAGGGTTAGCAAATTGGCTTCCTGAGAAACACGGCGTCTCCTCCGCGTGCTCTGGATGACGCCGCCTCTGACCCCACCAAAGTCGTTAGCTCTCTGGCCGAGGCCCTCCGTGGCACCCACTGGCTTTTCTGCCTGGCTGGCGTTCTCATACACACCCGCTTTCTCCGCTTCGGGCTGGGCGCCAGCTGGCATCTCCCCATGCTCCAGCTCTGTTCTGCCAGGTTGCAAATAGATCTCCTTGTTGTGACTGAACGCTTCGGGCTGGTGTCGAAACTGGACTTCTGGGTGCTGCTGCGGTTGCCAGTGGTGTGGTAACACACCGCCAGAATACTCCTCAGCTGGCTTGGATGCCAACGCTTCCTCTGCAGAAGACACTGGCAGGACACCTTCCTTGGAAAGCCTCCGTGATCTCCTTGGGAGAGGGATCTGGGCCTGGGGAAGGACAGTCTGTGGATTTGGTTCTGTCAGGGCCTTCAGCAGCTCCTGGTTCCGCTCGGGAACCGGGTGGAACTGATGGGAAACCATATGATGCTGAGGAGGCTGGGGTGGCCCTGCCCCATGAGGCTGCGTGACAGATGCAGGTTGCTGCATGCCAAAGCCTTGCACAGCCGTCTGCTGCTGCTGATGGTGCTGCTGCTGCTGCTGCTGCTGCTGCGGATAAAAGTTTTCAAACAGTTGCAACTGTGGAAGAGCTTGTTGCTTCTGCTGGGTGGTAAAGGCTGGGCTGGAAGTAGGGGGGGCTTGCTGAAAGACATGCAACAGTTCGGGGAGACCCTGCTTCTGGCCCTGGTGGCCAAAGGCAAGCTGGAAAGGTTGCAATGGGAGGGTCTGATTCTGCTGCTGCTGCTGCTGCTGCTGCTGTTGCTGCTTCTGCATTTGCTGAAAAGAATTAATCTGGGCTTGCTGCCTGGCCAGGGCTTGCTGTTCTAACTGGGCTTTATGAGACATCATCTGTTGCACAGCATCTCCATACAAGTCCAGGTGCGACACCACCACACCTTTCTCCCGGTTCCTCTTCAAGGGATCTTGGTGGCTGAAGAAACCTGGGATGTTGGCGTTGGGGTGCCCCCCTTTCTGGGCACCCCCATACACTATCCCGTGATTCCAGCCTCCAGGTTGTGGCTGCCAGCTGGCATCGCTGCGCTCTGGTAGCCGGTTCCCCAACAGAGAGTTCTGCCACTTGGCAGCAGCCAGCTGCTGGGGGATCATCCTCGCATCGCCTCTATCCTGATAAAGAGAGTTCAGCAAAGCAGCATTGCCATGGACGCCCCCGTATACACCTGGCTTGGAAAGCTCCATGCCCTGGGAAGAAGGCACATTCCCCCCATGGTTGAAGTACTGCCCTTCTTTAAGCAGCTGCTGCTGCTGCTGCTGCTGCTGCTGCTGCTGTTGTTGTTGTTGTTGTTGCTGCTGCTGCTGTTGTTGTTGCTGCTGCTGCTGCTGCTGCTGAACTTCTTCCTCATTGAAAAAGGCAATCCGCTTCCCAGTCCTCTTGCTTGAAGACTTTGGATGGGCCTGCAGACTCATGGTTCAGTCTATCCTCCCGAGGATAAGGAAGAGACAAAATATCTCAGATTAACAGCCAACCCATTGCTAGTGCTTGTGCACAAAGGAGAGGGTAGGTATAAAGACAGCCAAAAAGAAATTCTCCTCTCTTCAAGTCTAGTCCATGCAGAGATGTAAGAGGCAAGTTTCAGCCCTCTTTCTATTCGGTGGTCCTCTTAGCTTCAGCGCCTGAAAAAGAAAAGAAATAAGCAGAAAATTAAACACCTGCAACTCAGATCAGGATAACCAGTTATCTCAACACTGTTGCGTGAAGCTTTCAAAAACTCGGCCAGTCGATCTATCCCCGTCAGGGACTTGGAGCCACATTCCCTTTCTTCAAGGGGAATCCAAATCCAAAGCGGACAAGAAGATAGGACCAGATCTAGAAGCGCTTCCACAAGACATGTATAGGAGATATAGGAGGCAATGTCCCTCTGGCCCAAGGATGTGGGACTGCCAACCTCAGACTTAGAGCACTCCATTGCAGAAGCTCCAGTGAGACCAGAGGGGAATTGAGAGTGCCTGGTTTTGCTGCTCCTGCCTTTAGTTTTCATTGCAAATTAACTTGTGTATGTTGTAGTTTGTTTAGTTTTAGATTATTAATTCTTGGTTTTAAATGTATATGTGTTTTCCCCCAGGACATTTGGGTGAAGGGCAGATTGCAAATGGCCATAATAAAAGCAAACTGTGCTGCGTTATGAAAACTGCAGTCCCTGGGCTGGGGCCTTGCTTGCCTCTATAATAATCTAACCCTGGCCTCAATCCCCATTGTTGGAAAAAATAAAAATAGTGTGCAAAGCTAAGTGCAGATATATCTGGCTGTTCTGCAATTCTTTTGTAGACCAGCTGATTTGAGCTCATGGATAAGAAGTCTAGAGTTCACAATATGAACACTCTGCAGTCCTTCCACTAGCCTAAGGTGGAGGAGCATCATTTTAAAAAAAATGTTTAGAAGTCTGACAAATCAACGTACCAAATAAGTATTCCATACCGTATCTTAAGCCTGTTCCCATATACTGTAAGCCATCCACCATAAACCCTGCCCAAATGAAATTACCCTGTTTGAAACTAGAGACAAATGTTTGCTTTGTAGAAAGAAGCACTAGATGCATTCCGTGCCTCTGCTGCAAGCAGAATGTTCTCTTCTCCAGTGACTCAGTAGAGTGCATTGTCACATTACACAGATAGCCCAACTTCATTTGCTGGCTACTACTAGCAATGAACCTTTCTTGACCCGTACTTAAATAGCATGGTTCAGTTTGCCACGGCATGTCTAGGTCTGGTATGACCAGAGAACCAGAGGCGAGCCTAACAACGGATGCTTTTAAAAAGAAAATGTAATAATTGATCTAAATAATAGCTTGGGTAGAGACTAAGGTTAAGAATAAATAACTCTCCACACAGAAACACGATATAAACGCACAGTATGCAAAAATATCAGGAGGTTACCAAGGGGCCTTTCTCAGAGCCTGCACAGATGTGAGGGGTTTTTGCACCAGAATCTCCTAGCTCCCAATTAAGATCCTACTTCAGGATGTGATGGAGTGTTCTGCTCCTCCCTCCCGCAACAAACACTACTGTGCACCCACCGGCAGTTCTTCTGTTCCAAAACAGACCGCCTTGAGCATTGTGAGGCAAATGAGTTTGCAAGGTTGCTCTAGTCTTATAATCTGCAATGCTAAAGCAGCAGCAGCAGCAGAATCCCCTGAACATAAAGAATGGCACTAACAGGTTGGTTCCAGAGTGTCCCTTCAGCAAATGGAAGGTCTGCTTCGATCTGTAGAAGGGACTGAGATCGAAAAGAGGATGGGGAAGGAGGTAATTTCCACCATATTCCCCTTCCTCCTGCATGCTCACTGCCCCACCAACTGCTCTAGAGAGGGTCACCCAAGCGGCTGCAGCAACTTTTCATAGGGCAGGGTGGGAGTGGAGCTGCAGAAATCTGCAAAGATCACCTCCTCCCCTTCCTTCCAGCAGATGCCGCCCACAAAGGGGGCTCAACTCGTAGGGATTCTGAATCCAACCCAGCATGCTTTACACACAAGGGCTGATGGAAATCCAGCTGACAAGATATCCAGTGAATGATCCGCTGCTATGAACTATGTCTCTGAGAGCAGAAGATGATGCAGCCAGAAGCTCCTGCACGGCTGGTCAAACTGCACTTGGGAACAGAGCTTTCTAGAAAGCAAGGCCACATCTGTTCACTTTTTTCAAAGGGGCTTTCATAGCAATTTGATACTGTCATTTCTGCTCAGGAATTCCCCAGTTTAACTGCTTCCCATTCTATGGGGAGCTGCTTAAAAGCATCCTATATTTTCTTTAGAAACCTTTCAGCGTCAAGCAATATACACCAAATAGGAGGAAGGTGAAGGAAAGTACCTAAGTGCAGACAGGAGAAAAGGATCAGTCCCTTTATTTGCTCCCCAAAATATCACAACCAGAAATGCCGAACAGAGTTTTGTCACAGACAAACAGTTTGCCATGCCCTCAAACCACTGAAAAACTCAAGTGCCAACTGCAGCATACAAAAACTGTTGCAAAATTGGACCAAGATATAATGAAACAATATTCACAGTTTTAAACGTATAAAAGAAGCTCTCTGATGGATTGTGATGTTACAGAGTCAAGGCAATTAAAAAGAGCATGATGAATCATACCAGGAAGCTTACCAGCTAAGACACAAGAATACTAAATACCATTGCTAGATAACATAAACAAGCAGCTTGCTTCATAAAGAACGGAAAAGATAGGGTTAGAAAAATTCTTTTCTGTGGGATAGCAATACATTCTGGTGCCAGATTTGACTTCCAAAGTCTGATAATAAAGCAGAGGTAGTCAATCAGCTATTTCCCACCTTATGAATTGTCTCCACTCTCATAGCAATAACTGACAATTAGCCAAACATCTTGCACGCACATTAAGATTAATTAAGATTAAAGCCAACCCTAGTCACCAATGACTTGTCACCAATTAACAACCTGGATTTTAACATTATTTCCAACACCTGCAAGGCCACATGAGGAAACGGAAATATCACCCTTCCCTTTTCTGCAGTACAAGTGAAGTAACATATAAAAAGTATTCCTATCTGAAGGCAAATAAAATAACTGGTTACGCAGAGAAGAGACTAGATAATACTCTTGGAAAAGCTGAAATCAACATTAGCTAGGAAACCACCTGTGAACATAGTGATGATTCAGAATTCTACACCTAACACATCTCAATACAGAACTCAAACTTCACATCAGCTCCTCCAACACATCCTGAGGATTCGGAGAGACGCGGAAACTACTGTACTGGGAAACAATGCAAATGGAAGAACACAACTGCAATGTCAGTATCTGGCATTTATTACGTGGCATACTATGTGGCATAAGTTTATCATACTGCAATTTGTTTTATCTGATCAGCAGATCCCAAATGTGGACTGTTGGCTGACTTGTATTCATCTGCACTTGCAAATACGTCGGCAGAAGTTATTTGCCCATACATATTTTCAGGAGTTCACCTAGCCACACATATGTAGCCATTTGTGTGCACCAGGGAAGAGTAAGAACCATTAGCCCTTCACCCCAACTTCCCTGCCTGGTTAAATGGCTGGTGGGGAGAGTTGTTGTTGTTGTTGTTGTTCAGTCGTACCCGACTCTTCGTGACCCCATGGACCAGAGCACGCCAGGCACCCCTATCCTCCATTGCCTCCCGCAGTTCGGCCAAACTCATGTTAGTAGCTTCGAGAACACTGTCCAACCATCTTATCCTCTGTCGTCCCCTTCACCTTGTGCCCTCCATCTTTCCCAACATCCGGGTCTTTTCCAGGGAGTCTTCTCTTCTCATGAGGTGGCCAAAGTACTGGAGCCTCAACTTCAGGATCTGCCCTTCCAGTGGGGAGAGTCTTGCCCCTCAAAAGTGTATACAGTATCTGCATTCAACTCCACCAGCGCCTCTCTGCACAATTATTTTACTTTTACATATTTGAAAAATAATGTGCATTTCTGTCTTAAAACTCCTGTTGGCAGAGCCTTGTCAAAAACGTAAGACAGCTTAAAAGGTAGAGATGTGAAGAAGGGAAAGTACCATGCAAATAGGGTTATTAAAAAGAAAGGGGGGGGATGTGGCAAGCACTGGTGGGGGGGGGGGCTGTTCTGCAACTTTTACCTTCTAGGCCGACTTTGCTTCCTTGCATGTGGATCATGGGCCTGCATTTTACTGACTCATTTCCTCATCCATTCACGCTTACTGTTCTCTCTCCCTCCCTCTCCACACTGGCTGCCAGCAGTGGAATCCTGCAATCCAGCATTACAGAGCCAGGGCGTTCCTTCAACAAGTATAAAATGCTCTCAGCTCATTTTTCCACTCCCCTCCAGACAGCACAAAAATATCTCTGGGAGAGAAACGGGACCCCGAGAGATGGAAAAAATTCTGCTTTTAAAAATGCAACTGATACACAACCTACTTATGTTTATGAAACCCTAGCAGGAGAAAGCACCACAAGAGAACAATTCTTCTTTTATAGGACTTAAAACAAATGCCACTGGTACTCATGTAAGAGGCCTGTGAAAGGTTCTATCCTTCCGTACATGCCCCTTTCACTTCTTGCTTTTTGTGGCGTTGCTAAAAGCAGTAAACAAGGCTGCATGTGACGCTGTAGCAGAAAGCAACATGCTGGCAATAACTTATTGCAAAACAAAGCAGGAGTTTGATTTCTCAGAAGAGTGGCAAGTCGATCCCCCAGTATCATAGAAAAATTAGGCATAATCATTAGTGAATTAGCAAATTCATCTTCTGTTTCCTCCACCAAGCATATTGACCTCACTCTGCACTCCATCAATTCCCTCACTTAAACATTTCAATACAAAATTCATCCTACTTGCACTGACCTGAATTACTCCCCCCACCCTCTAGGGCAAGCAATGGAATATGTTTTGGTGCTTCGTGTTCTCCTCTCCTGTCCTCAGGAGACAGCTTTGTTTTTTATGATGACAGAATTCAGTGTCTAAGAATTACAGCTTTGGCCAAACCAGAAACTTTGTGGTCAATCATCTAGCCTTAATGCTTAGCTAAGTCTCCTAGAAATCAGTCTTCCATTTTCATTTAGCCTCTACTAAGGACTCAGTTATCCTCTTTGAAGTCTGGACAACTCCTGATGACATCACCGCCATCATTAGACCAAGTTATCATTATTTTTTAAAGTATTTAACACAAGAGTCATCCTGCTGTTGAAAGAGCAGGCAATCTTAGGTCAGCCAGTGATATCATATATTACTGAAAACTCACTCTCTTCCCGAGGTACTGTAAATTCCATATAAAAAAAATCTTGTTTGCAAGATTTGTGAGTGGAGTGGGGATACCAGGGGTGAAGGTTCATTTATGTACACACAATTACATTCATACGCAAGCCAGAACAACAGTTTGGGTCATATAAGAAAATGTTAATGAAATTAGTTGGGAAAATATATTCTGGGAGGGGTGGAAGCCAAGTGGATGCAAATGCTGGATCAGACAGGAAAGGTCTGGCTTCAAATAATCCACAAAGCTCACCAGGTCACCCTATACAATCATCTTCCTAACATACCTCTTAAATTTGCTGTACACTCTTCCAACTGCCTTATTCCTGACTGATGTTTTGTGGCCTGGACTGTGGTATCTCATTGCTGTGGATAGTGCTTTAATTGGCTGGCTGAATATTTTATGGACTATTCTCAGAGTGGAGGGGAGGAATCTGATGGTTGTTGCATTGTTGACATTTTTTTATTTTTGCAAACCACCCTGGACAGGCATTGCCCAGAAAGACAGTCTAGAAATATTTTAAACTGATAAAAATAAATACACCATCCTTAGCTCCTTGGAAGAAGGGCAGGATTACAACATATTAAATAAAAGAATGAGCTGTAAATCAGGAAGTTCCTGGTTCACCTCTCATCAGATATACACTGGGTGGAATTAGGCAAGCCACTGCCACCCAACCTTAATTTGTCATATCGGGAAAATCCTGACCTGCCTCAATGGGTTGCTGTTAAGGATTTATTGAGATAAATGCAGGTGAATTGCTTTCCTACAGAGTTCAATGGGCTTAGTCAAAAGAAAAACTGTAGTCCTGTGAACAAGCTAGCCAGTTTCTGCAACTGTGATCATGAACCACATGGTGAGAACCAAGTGCTCCTCACCTGACACAACTGCTATGACCTGAAGGAGCACCTTCTCTCACAAAAGTTTACTTGTTCCCTCAGGTCACCTGGACAGGCACTGCTACATGCCCTATCTACCAAAACACAAAGTGGAGTCTTTTCAGAAGTGGCCCCTATGTTGTGAAATAGTCTCTGCAATAAGCCCACCAGACACCTTCATTTCCAGTCTTCAGCTACTCTGCCTGAGTAGCTTATTTACCTGTGGCTTGCTGCTATATTATTATTATTATTATTATTATTATTATTATTATTATTATTATTTACACCCTACTTTTCCCCACACCTGGGTCTAAAAGCGGTTCACAAACAAGCAAACATGCAATATACAAAACTTTAAACATTTATTAAAATATACAAAACACACACACACACATTTACGATGTATAGGCCTCCTGAAATAAAGCCACTTTAACCTGGCATCTGAAACTTAGCAAGGATGGTGCCTGCCTGATTTCTTAATTTTTATCAGAATCTGTATAAGAAGTTGACAATTTCAACAGCATTCCCTTTACATTAATTGCCTTGTAAAATACTTCTTTAGAGATCTTTAAAAGATTGTTCTGAAAAAATAACTATTCCTCTTCCTTTCAAATAGCACTTTCTATTTAGCAGACATATCTGTTCTACTTCAAATGCCAAGTTCATGACCTCACATCTAGTAACATTAAACTCCCATTTGCCTACCCATCTGTTGAGAGCCTCGTGCACGAGTTCTGCCTTCTACTCAATTGCATCTGCTATCTCACTTATATCTGGAATCACAAGCAGGCGCATAGTTATGCAGACCTTTGCAGTGCAATTCTATGCATATTTCCACAGTGTTCAACTGAGCTAACTCACAGAAAACTGAACAGCACTGCAGCCCTTAAACTGGGTTCTTTGCTAAGGAATAGGGCCTCTTCCTTTAAGAACACTTTATCAAAAGCAGTGTGCTAGAGTAAGGCTGCAATCCTGTATCCACTTACCTGGAGCAAGACCCTTTACACTCAATGTGGCTTAATTCTGGGTAGAAGCAGACAGGAATGTGCTGCAAGTATCATGCATTGCTGCTCCATCTATCACAACACTTTGACACTGAATAAAACTCTCTAGGCAAGAACACAGGAGACTGTCTCTGTTTTCAGCTCTCCCCATCCCCAAAAGACTGCGGTAGCATCTGAAATCAGTCAAGCAGGTAAAGGGTCACTCACTTATTTGTGGCCTAGTAAGAACCACTGCCAGGCAGCATTCATGAGCTAGAAAAGAGTCTGTTTTTTATTTTCAGAGCAACAAAGTGCCCTAAACAGTATGCGTGGTTAGGGAGGATAATAAAAAGTAATCCCTGGGATAATAACCTTTGTGACTTATTTACAAGACTGTAATAAAATTCACATGCAGCTATTAGTTTTGCCGTCAATTTCCGTTTTGTTTTTGTTTGTTAGATAATCTACATCAGGATTTGGTTAAAATGCCTGCACTGCTTTAACCTGAGCAATGTGCTCTGTCAACCATTCCAATGAATGGATTCTTCCCAGGAGATTCCACTCTCTTAACTGACTTCCAGTTTTAGAGAGCACTCTCTTTTATCTGTTTCCTCTTCAACAAGCTAGTGCCTTTACATCCAATCCCTTTTCCTACACCTGCTTAGGCATTTCCAGATCACTTCCACCAACTTTTCTGGACCCTAGAAACTATTCTAAGATCTGCTTTAGTGTCAGTATGTTGTTTTAAATTCAAGGTTCACACAGCAACGCCAGCAGCACACAGTGCCACGTTCACACATTAATAGTAATCCAGACTTATTGTGAATGAGAAGCATGCTCCCCAACGATTCCTGCTTTGTTGCTTCCCTGGGGAGAGCTGGATAAACAAACCAGAAAGCTGCAATTAAGCTGGACTTCCTGTTACATGTGCAAGTTACAATCACTCGTCAGCCTTGAACCGTGTCTCATCGTTGGCTACAGAGCAACAGACTACGAACCCCAGTTCGGACAAAATGGTTGGTTTATCCCAGTTGTACTGGGGAGGAGCAAAACAAGAGTGACGGGGCAGAACATTCATAGTAAAGCACATTAAGACCAAAAACCTGGCTTCTTGTTGTATTTGACCAGCATATTGCTGGATAGGGGCCATAGTTTGTCAGGCGAGTACAGTCGTACCTTGGTTCTCAGTCAGTATAGCATGAGACTCTTAATTTCAGGGTCATGGTTTTAAGCGCCATGTTGGGCAAACCATTCCTGCATTGCAGGTGGTTGGCCTAGATGACTCTTGTGGTCCCTTCAAACTCTACAATTCTATGATAACCCTGGCATGCCTAGTTCAAATGATTTCAGAAATCAGGAATAAGCAAGATCTCTGCCTCAGGGATTCTGAAGGCCAAACTGCTGCCAACCAGTATACAGATGACTCAATAATGGCCTGATCAAGGACAAGGCAGATTCATGTACTGTACTAGCAGGTTCAAAAGTTGGAAGGAAAAACCCCCACAGTTACTAATAGTTAAAAGAATTTAGGTGCGATCCTGCTGGATGAGACCAAAAACCTAACTAGCCCAGCACCCTGGACCAACCAGAAGTCTATGGAAGATCTGCAGGCAAGGCAACAGATCAACAACCTGCCTCCACTGTTATTCCACAGAAAGTGGTATTCAAAGGTCTGGCACCTCGATCCAGGAGGTAAAACAAAGCCATCATGCCCAGTAGCCATGGATAGACACATTTATTTGGGGGTGGGGAGATAAAACTAATTCTCTTTTAAAGCCATCTAAGTAGATGGTCATCACTACATTATGTGGCATTCCATAGTTTTAACTATGCATTGTGATGAACTAGTATTTCTTTTTCTCAGTCCTGAACTTTCTACCATTTAGCTTTATTGGATGGCCCTGGGTTCCAGAATTATGAGAGCGGCAGAACAAAAAAAGCACTTTCCTGAGTCTGGGATCTGCATATAATCTGAAGGCACATGAGGCTACCACCTTCCTGAAGCTAAGCAGTTCAGGGCCTGATCAGTGTCTGGATGGGTGACTCCTTGAAAAGCACAGTATGCAGCCTTGGGTTCCATGATGTCAGAAAGGTGAGCTATAAAATATAAGAAAATGAAATAAACTGAACAAATAACAAACACACATAGTTTTGTACACCTCTTTATAGATAATTATCTCACATTTATATGCACTAACATTTCCCATAATGTAGGGTTGCCATTGGTCTGGAATTTCCTGGACATAGCCGGGAAACAGTGATCAGATTTTGCCGAATTTCCTTAAAAATAGATTTTGCAAAAAAAGCTCAGTAACTTATGTCTGGGTTTTCACTTTTTGAAATATGGCAACCCTACTATACTGTATATCTTTCTTAAAGTATCCTTATTTGATGCACAATGTGGGAGCTTGTTATGTGGAGTCAGTTTTTCTACCTGCCCTAAGGTACCACCCAAGCCTTGAAAAATAAAGAAGAAAAATGGATCCCTTGTCTTGGTTATTTATTTTTTGCCTAGATCATTCTATTATCTGCCTGAACAACCAAGATCCATAGGAGCTGAAGAGGAAATACAGCACCCTAATCTGAACTACAAGGTACCACAAGAAAAATACAGTTTAAGAAAAATATTGTGGCCTGATCTAAAAATCTGAAGAACTGAGACAGAAACCAATAAAAGATTCTTATGGAGCACCCCACAAGCTCACATTTAACCATGGAAGCATTTCTAAGGGTGGCACCATGTAAAAGGCATCTACCTGAACTTCTAAGCCAAATTGTAGGGGAAATAAACAAAGTCAAGTTCATCTACGTCTGAATATGCTGCATATTTTACCTTCTAGCTTCCTTCTTGTCTCAAACATAACTGATCTTGCAGCATAAAACCTATCGGTGTGATCTAGATTTGGTACGTGGTGTTAACAAAATGGCCTTAGGAAAGGTCAGACGCGAGGAGGTTGCCATCCTTGTCTTGCTGAGGTTCATGCACACCACAAAACTGCTATCGATAGCGACAGATACTGCTGAGAGCCAGGCAAGCCAGATAAGGTAAGCAGTGCTCACGTATGTATGGATTAATTATAACTTGGCCAAAATCAGTGCATATCCCTCTTGTCTCTAAAGCCAACCTCCAGCCACATGGTCACATCAACCCAATTAATGAAAATCACCCAATTCAAGCTTTGTGAATAGCAGGCACAATTAATATTCCTGCAGGCTGCCTTGCAAACCAGCCTTTTCCCTCCCACTCACCACCCACCGCTCCCTGAAGTGGGAAATGACAGCAGAACAGCCCTCCTACACACTGGTGGTTTGAGGAATAAAAACTGCCTTCTGTGTGGCGAGAGTCCCCCGAAGAAAAAATCCAGCATTTCTGCAGAAAAGGGGTAGGGCAGCCAAACAGGAAGACTAGGGTGAGCGAGAGGGGGAAGAAGAAGAAATATTTAATCACGAAGGAGGAAAGAAAATGGTTTCTAAAGAGAGAGTGTTAAGCAGTTCCACCATACCAACAGTGTCCCTCTATCTTCCCACAAGCATTTAGAAAGTCTTAAGATGCAAAGGGAACTGAGGAAGGAAATGCACCCACTTAGCACGTAGGAAAGTGGGTCAGAAGCCACCCCCATTGTAAGGGACTAGAGCAATCTGCAGCCCCTCCAAGCCCTGATCTGGTTTTTCCTGCCATGTACTGTGTCGGGCAGCAGCACAGGGCTGTGGAGATAGGCATCAGTACAGGCTACATGAGCCTTCATCTACCTGAGGCCTTCCAGATGTTTGGGAGATGGCCCCAGGCTGGCGAAGGTAGGGCTGCATGACATCTAGACCTACAGGCACTCCTGTCCTTATTCAGAAGTGACACAAACCCTGATGGCTTGTGCCACTTGTGGCAATGTGCCTAGGCTACCCAGTTTGTGGACAGAGAAGCTAAGGTCAAATATTCAGTGGCTTTGCACAGCAATTAATGCTTGCTTTTGGGGGGGGGATTGCTAAATATTTGGATTTAGAATTTGTGAAGGCTGGCAATTGTCAGCAAGCTTCATTACAAAACTGATGCACTACCTAAACCTTCAGGTAATCACTTCTTGAACTAATCTACTTGAGCTCTGGCTTCTGGGCCTAGGTAGGCCTTAGTTTTCACACACGCTCCCTCCAATTTCCCTTTCAGCAAGGACAGAATGAACTTGTGAGTCACTTGTTTTCCTTGCCTTGGTCACCCTGGGTGCCTTGAGTGGGATTTCCCTGTATCGAAAGCCCCCAAACAGTATTGTCACTAAACCACACCGACTTTTACAAGTATGACAAACTTGGATCAAACTATGCTGCCACAAGACTTGTTTACCCCAGTGTTACAAAACCAGATTGCTCTTTAGTTGTTTCAGCAAATGTCGCAGCTTTAGAAAAAAAGAGTGTAACTGTTCCACCCGCAGTACATGTATCATCTACTCTTCTGGTCTCTTAACACAAAACATATGGGCTTTGCCTTTATTTATTCTTCACTTCAACAGCACCGCTGCCATTCCTTTCAACTGCTTTAATATGCTCCAGCAACTGGCATGTTAAGAGACATATTACAGCGGTATTAGAGGGTCAAAGGAGCAACATATGTGACTCAGAGGGTGGCTTTCAGCCAAGTACACAGAAGGGCCCTGTGCTTTAAAAGTGACATGTCAGTGCAAACTTTGGACTCTTGCTTCCCCATTTCCTTGTAATAACTGCTTGCAAACCTTAGTGCAACTGTTGGTTGTTTATTGCAAATTTAGCCTGCAGCTCTTATTTGTTTCTACTGGAAGAACTGCTAATGGACAGTGTTCTTTAACAATAGACAATAGAAGACCCTGCACTTGGCAGTAATCCCTGCAAGAAAAACAACACTGGAGTGTGTGTGTGTGTGTTTTAAGGTGTCATTGCAGAGGGAGAGGGAGTACTTATTACAATGTCTAGGTGCTGTTTTGGAGTTTGGAAATATATTTTGGGAATGGCCATGATTAAAAAAATTAATCCTGATAAATCTCACCATAAATCCCTACTTAATAACCAAATCAAACTCTGTTTATGTTGCATGAACAGGAAGATGGAGGTGGTGAAACTTCTCAAACCAGCAGCTGCAAAGACTTTGTTAGGGTGTGTAGGAAAGAAAGCAGCATGCAGAATACAATGGGAAAGGGAAACTGCACACACCTGGAATAGGGCAGGTATGCAGGAGATGAGGCCTTCTACAGAAAGGGGAAGCAGCACCGCAGATTTTATTTCAGCAGAACTCGATTTGTGGCATTTGTTTTGTCTAACTACTTGATGGTTTAGAAATCGCTCTGACAAATGAGATAGGGCCCACTTTAGCCTAAGCATTGCTTACTGTTGTGAGAAATACTAGTAATTTGAGCTGGCTGGTGTATGGTCCAGCAGGACCTAGAGAAAGTAATCTATACAATCATGACACAAAAGTACACATTTGTTCCTTCTGGAAACAAGTTAGTTGCTAACGATTAACGGAGCTGTTAACTAGGCTATTTCTGGCTCTTCTCTTTGGAACTGCCAAGAAGGTAGTTGCTACCAACAGAAAGCCATGTTTACGCCAGCCATGCAGGAACTGCAGCCGGCCCTGGAGTTGGAACAACTAAACATGGAGTTGGCCAGAAGTTCTCCTCGTTCTTGTATTCCCAGAGCCAAGACAATGCTGTTGCTGCTTGCACCAAGAACAAAATAAACTGGCATAAACAAGCTAAACTATGGAAACTAGAGACAATTCCCAAGCTTAAATTTGCTTTGTTTCTGCATGGTGGTGGAGAGGGAGAGGCAGGGGAATGCAGCCTTTTCAGGAATGCAGTAGAGTATTTGCATGGGAAAGGTAATCTTTGCTCCCTCTTGGACTTTCCACTTCAGTACAAATCAGTATTTAGGCCAAGAGTGAGAAGCAAGGCAGCTTTAAAGCTTTTACACTGTACTGTGGATCATAATGTGAAGAATCGCTACTGACACAGGGCCCCTCAAAGTTGTAACAAAGCCGTAACAGTAGGTGAAATGGGGTTGCAGAGATCTGAATCTGGGGTTTGGGGTAGGGTTGATCAGCAGCTTTGCTCATTTGCACATGCTTTGAATGCCTAAGGTCCCAGATTCAATCTCTGGAACTTGCAGGTAGGACAAAAAACAGAAGGAAACTCTAGTTATTGCCTGTCCACACAGACAATGCTGGGCCAGATGGACCACTGCTCTGGTTCAGTATCAGACAAATTCTTATGTTTCTGTCTCCTCAAACCAGGAGCCGTGGTGAATAAAATCAGAAAGACACAAGTCAGGACTGCCATCATCTGAATCTTAACCCAGCCAACATTTTTCATGTTATTAATATTCTGAATAAGAAAAATGATATAGGATAAATGAATCTGGTCACTTTAATTAAATTAAAGAAGCAGTTTAGGGTTGATTCAGCCAAACCATCTTATAGACGTATATGTTTGTCTGTATACATCAGACACGAAATCCAAAACTGTTTTGTTTTTTAATACATGGCTACTGATTTAAATTCACAGGGAACATGAAACTGAAAGGAGGCTTGGTAATGGGAAGCTAGGAACTTATTGAAGAGATTTGACTTCCTCAGAGAAGACACAGTTCACACCATTACTTGTACCAAAGAAAGGCAAAGAATTCTTCCGATGGCTCACTGCCATCCTACATCTCATTGTCAAGCCGTATTCTCAAACGCAGAGGTTCTGCATGCTCAGCTTCTGCCCCTTATAATTCAACACAATGACAAAAGCTTACGCATTTCCAGCGCTATAACTCTGCTCCACAAGTTCTGTGTTGCAGGCTGGAGGTAGGCAGAAGATGAGGAAGAGGATGTTTCAACACTTCAGGAAGTGACAGCTACAACTGCAGCCAAGGTTCCTGTGCCATTTTTCTGGGTTGTTGTTGTAGTTTTATCCAGAGAAATAAGTTTTCAGCCTTGCTCTTGACCAAATCAAAACAAACCTACAGCATCTCACTTGAAGCCAGGAGTGATTGCCTACTGGGGGACTATTATTACCAATGGCTTAAACTCTCATCAAGATGCACAGAGGAGAAAGTCTCACAAGTGGATATATTTCAAACCCTAAAACACCTTGTAGACTGAATACCTTGGTAAAAACCCAGACATAAAGTATGTATACCAGATACAATGTATTACTGTACACCAAATAAATACAGTATTTCCTTGGTAATCCAGAGTCCAACTAGTCACATTCTGCACACACTGGCATTTTGGAAACTTTTCCAAGGATAGGAAAGCCCTATATGGATTTCACTATAGTACCGGTAGTCCAGTCAGGAGTCAAAATGACACTGTAAATGGAGCAAGTTTCACAAGGATACTGTTATCTGCCATATCAAGGTGGGGGGAAATGCTTCTGGCCACAGCTGTCACAAGGCAATCAACAGTAGCCCAAAGTCACACATCTCCAACAAATGAAGGAGCCGAAACCTTGGCTGTTAACATATTCCAGCTGCTTCTCCTATTACAGCAGCTTCTTTGGCTTCAACTCCCAGTCAGTTCACTTTCATCCAAGCACTTAATAGTCACAGGTTTAGCAAAGCGCAGTTCATAAGAACTGGCCACCTCATACAAACCAAGAGAGGTAAATTAATACAGAAGGTATCATCCACCCAAACTAAGCAGTTTTGACTTCCACCATTTTCAATGGAAAAGGTCATACACAGATCTCAGAGAAAAAAGCAGGATGCGGGTGGCGCTGTGGGTTAAACCACAGAGCCTAGGGCTTGCCGATCAGAAGGTCGGCAGTTCGAATCACCGTGACAGGGTAAGCTCCCGTTGCTCAGTCCCTGCTCCTGCCAACCTAGCAGTTTGAAAGCACGTCGTCAGAGTGCAAGTAGATAAATAGGTACCGCTCTGGCGGGAAGGTAAACGGCGTTTCCATGCGCTGCTCTGGTTCGCCAGAAGCGGCTTATTCATACTGGCCACATGACCCGGAAGCTGTACACCGGCTCCCTCGGCCAGTAAAGCGAGATGAGCACCGCAACCCCAGAGTCGTCCACGACTGGACATAATGGTCAGGGGTCCCTTTACCTTTACCTAAAAGTGGTTTGGCTGGATTGTAACTATAATATGCTTTATTAAAAATGAAGTCTTGATGCACCTTAAAGACTAATACATTTATTATGTCAAACTTCCATGGACTGGAATCCACTTTATCAGAAGCATTTAGAATCGCTCTAAATTGGCAGGTATATTAGGGGTGGAAAAAATGTGAAGAGTAGGGTCAGAGGAAAATGAAATGCCAAAAATTTAATATATGGTTTTGTGAATGGTAAAAGAACCCTGAAAGTCCAGTCGCGGACAAATCTGGGGTTGTGGTGCTCATCTCGTTTTACAGGCCGAGGGAGCTGGCGTTTGTCCGCAGACAGTTTTTCCGGATCATGTGGCCAGCATGAATAAGCCACTTCTGGCGCAACAGAACACAGAAACCAGAGCAGTGTACAGAAACGCCGTTTACCTTCCTGCCGGAGCAGTACATATTTATCTACTTGCACTTTTGGGCATGCTTTCGAACTGCTAGGTTGGCAACGGGAGCTCACCCTGTCATGGGGATTCGAACTACCGACCTTCTGATTGGCAAGCTCAAGAGGTTCAGTGGTTTAGACCACAGCGCCACCCGTGTTCCTTTTGTGAATGGTGGCAGAACATTATTTTACATATGCTTAAGCTATAATGTACCTGCTACACTCTGTATTACTGGTAGTTCTCCTCTGCAAAGTGTCAGTGTGGGGTCTTGCTGACCACTGTACCAAAAGCTCTACTGATCAGAGACAATTGTAAACCCCCCTTCAGTGCAGCCCCTAACCCACATATGGCATCAGGTGTACGACAGGTAGGCATAGCAAAGCTGAGACAACCTCAAGGGTCAAATGTTCTAATGGACATTATTAGACCACACACCAAAGCTTCCCCAGCACCGTCATAATAAATGTGTTGGTCTTTAAGGTGCCCAAGACTCTCTTGTTATTATTGAGGCAATAGACTTACACAGCTACCCCTCTGGAAAATGTTGCATTAGGAGTCAGCTGCAAAAGTGCTACATCCAAATGTTAAGTACTTCACTTTTGCAACTCACGTGTCTTAGACAAAACAAAATTATCCCCATCTTCATAAAATAAGAGGAATAAAGTGCGTTGGGAGGATAAACCCATGGTTATATAATGATGTAGTGGCAGGGATATGTTATATAATCTAGGAATAGCATTCATATGAATCCTAACTGATAAAGGTCAAAGAGAGGGTAAACACCTACTTTCTGGTTACCTATATAAATTTCCCCCTTTTACTTTAGGCATTCACTACCTGTTCTGACAGGTTGTGCAATGGCAGAACAATACAAAAGGTTTTGTACTGGTAATTTGTACTTTATAGATCTGTCCTTCAATGTTCTACTTGGTTCCATGCAAGTGACCACATTTTACAATGTTTATCTGCATGGCTGCTAGGCCAGGAATAGGGTAAATTGTATTGAAAGTTGCCAGCATCATAAAAATTAAGTTTCCATACTGAAAGCTCAATGAGTGCATTCTTGTTCAGAGACTTCATCAAAAACAGATTTTTTTTTTTGCAAAATTCTAGTCTTTGTTATTTTTAACTATCAGCACCAATTACAGCTCCTATGTGCTCAAGGACAACAGTCTTTCTGTGTATAACTGCATCAACTATGAGATGACCTGCACAGTAAGCCAGGCCACAGTGCAGGTGAGCACTCCCGCCTCTGCACCTGATTCACAGTTCTACCAATGCCCAACAATTGTGGCTACAGAAATTATTCTTATCCCGGAATGCATTTTCAGCCCTCATGAGAAACTAGGAACGTTCTTACCACATTCCTGACCATTTTGAGATTACCAGACTAAGAGCTCTCTTCATGAGATCTATTGCAGGGTATCCAAATACCTGTACGATCAAGGTTAAGAAATAATTTATTAGTTATAATAAGTATTTTTAATGGATTCAGATTCCATTTTAAACAAAGCCAACACAAATGTTAAATTCTACTCTTATCATTCAACTTATGCTTCTTTATCAAACAGATTTGCTTTTCTATGGAAAAATGTAAAAAATAATGGAGAAAAATAACTGATTCCCAAGCCAGGAATTGTAAATATAATGAAACAATTCTATCATTATATTTACAATTATATCAATTATATCAATTATTACAGCAAATTACTAGTATTTAGGACACCAAGCAATGCAGACATTTACTTTCCATCTCATGGAGAAACACTGTTTTGTCCAATCATTACTGGCCTTTCCTTGCAACATTGCCCACAATCCTGCACACTTAACTTTGCACTGGCTTGTGACTTCTCTTCAGTCTTGCATCCTTGCATGTGTACAGACACCTAAACAGAAATCTAATTATTTCAGTTATCCCTCCCCCTCATCTCTAAACAGATAAAATGGTGCAGCACAAAAGACATGTGGGCTGCATGACCAGACATTTCGGATGATGCTCCTAGAAGTATAAAGTGGAAGTATAAAACTCTTTACTAAGTTGCAAGCCAATATGCTTTCATTGTTACAGTAAACCATTAAGTATGCACTCTTGGGCAGGAAATGCACAAATTAGAAAAACCATACACTTTGATTTAAATCCACAATGAAATACAGTGGTACCTGCAAGACGAATGCCTCGCACAACGAAAAACTCGCTAGATGAAAGGGTTTTGCTATTTTTTTAGGTGACTCGCAAGACGAATTTTTCTATGGTCGTGCTTCGCAAAACGAAAATTTCAATGCATTCCTATGGGAATTAAATTTCAATGCATTCCTATGGGAAACCGTGCTTCGCAAGACAATTTTTTCGCAATACGAAACGACTCGCGGAACGAATTAATTTCGTCTTGCGAGGCACCACTGTACAAGAATAAGGCGAGAGAATACTGCAGGGCCAGACCTAAAAGTCATGCAGACATGTAGAGAGAGAGAGAGAGAGCACCTCTCACCAAAAAAAGAACCCAGGACAGCACACTCAGATAGATCCTGGAAGTGTACAGGTAGAAGAGACAGAGTGTTGTTGCACCCAAATCAATTCCACTGAGACCAAATTTATAGAGATGCAAGTCTTGTGTTAACGGCTCGCTATCCTCCTTCATCAAAAGTTACCCTAATGCAGTGTTTTTCAACCACTGTTCCGCGGCACACTAGTGTGCCGCGAGATGTTGCCTGGTGTGCCGTGGGGAAAATTGAAAAATTCAAGAGAATTACTTTATATATAGTCAATATAGGCACAGAGTTAAATTTTTTAACATTTTCTAATGGTGGTGTGCCTCGTGATTTTTTTCATGAAACAAGTGTGCCTTTGCCCCAAAAAGGTTGAAAAACACTGCCCTAATGTCTCAGCATCTGGAGACTTCTGTGCTATAGAAAGGTTTGTAGTGCCAAAGCACTCTACCAGTACATACATAGTTGCATGCCTTCTGCCATTCAGGGCTCTTGCCATCATCCACATAACAAGGCATCCTGTCATCAAGTTCATTCTTTAGTAACCCAAAGCCTCAAGCCAGCGTAGTTTGCATAATTTCTGAAGACAAAGGAACAGACTAAAGTCATTGCAATCACACCCATGGAGGGATAAAGTATCTCTTCCTCAATCCCAACAAGTTCAATATAAAGTTACTAAGTGTGCAAGAAGTAAATGGTTCACCTCAGTCTGCCCAGGACCTTCATCAACTTGCCCCCCTCCAGGTGCTACAGACTACAACTCTGTGCTGGCTGGGACCAATGGGAATTGTAGTCTAAACTATCTGGAGAGCACCATGTTGGCAAAGGTTGAATTAACTTATACTAAGCTTGGAGACACGTTTAAGATTTTAGCAAAGCCACTAGTAGTCTTTTAAATAGATTTCTGCATTTCATTACATTGCCCTGGCAGTCCCAACAAGGTGATTAAGTTCTTAAGAACACATATCTTAAGCCTAGACAAGAGTTAATGTACTTGAATTAATGTTCTTGTATTCTTCAGGCATATCCTTGGCTTCCTAGTGTTTCTATTTCTGGAAAATAAGGGGTATTGACTTATTTCTTTAGTGTAGTGTTTTTCCAAATTTCTACCTTCAAGGAACCCTTACATTTCCACTGCAACATGTGTGCAAAGGATCCTCTGCAATTTTGGCATGGAGTGTGGCCAAATCACTTGGGCTAACCCATCACAGAGGAAGTAAAACCATGTGTAGTTCCTGTATTGCTTCAGCCTAAACTGTGCTATTTACAGTGGCCTGGAAACAATAAATGAACTTATCTGTGATTCTGAAGTAGAAGCAAACATTATCAACACATCTGCACACGAGAGACATTGCACAGGAACAGGCAATACAACCACTGGGCAAGGCATGAAACGCAAAGCTTAAAAAGGAAAGGAAAGGTGCATTTAATTCTGTGTATCAGAAGACAATACCTCTCCTGTATAAATATTCTCTTCTCCGTGAGAGAAGACCATCTAAATGAACCTTTACACAAATGTCATCAAGAAACATACTTTTGCTGAAAGTTGCCCATCTCAGAGCCAAAACACAACCACTAGAACTTGTGGGCTTCCGATTAAACTGCATGTAGGAACATGAAGGACAGATTTTATTATTTTGAAGTGCTTGTTCACACAGTGCATATCAAGAACTACTAGCCAGGATAGCTATGTTCCACCTCCGCTGTCAGAGGCATTATGCCTCTGAATACCAGTTGCTGGGAATTGAAGATGGGCAGAGTTGCTTGGGGGTTTCCCATAGGCACCTGGCTGGCCACTATGAGAACAAGATGCTGCACTAAATAGGCAATTGGCCTGATCCAGCAGGCTCCTCTTATGTAGGATGCAGCACTTGTCAAGTACAAGGACCTATTATGCTCCTCTAGTTAATAGCAAAGCTCTCTCATTGATTTCTACAGGAACTAGAACAGCTTCGATGATGTCACCTGCCAGAACTATGGCCATATGCCCTGGCAAGTCACCACGACTGTGATTACACATATCTTTCAACATTACTGCCACTTTTGCTCGAGTGGCTGGTGGATTGCAGGATGAGATCACAGTTCTAGGACCTAGCAGTCACCTGGACTTTAAACCACTACCTTGACTTCCTTCACATACCTTATCTCATTCTCTTAAAATTTATGAGCACACTGGGGCTTAGCTGCCCATAGGAGCACATTCTACAGGTTTGCTAGCCATATGTTCCTATGGGCTGAAACAAGTGGGGAACTTAGGAACTAAACCACCGTGTGTTAAAAAAAAAAGAGTATCTCGTTCTGCAACCCCAATGCCTGCAAAAAGCATATGAGATGCAGGGACTACCTTACACAAGCACAACTTTTATACTTCCGGACAGGAATGAACGGCTGCTCTGAAACTCGCAGTCCCCCACCCTCCCCAAACTAGTAAATAAAGACTTGCGGCCCATCTTTGCACAAGCGGGTTGGTGCACGTTGCTCTTAACAAAATGGAAAATCTGTACGAGAGAGTTCCAAGATTTTGGCTTGTGTGTGTTTGGGGGAGGGGGTAAAGTTGGCATTGCAATTCCTCATTAAAATACTCTGGTAACGAGGGGTAAGAGAAGGCAAATCGGAGTGGAGGGAGGAAAGAGCAGATAAGGCAATCTTGCACGACTTCCACCCTCAGACACAAAGCATAGCTTAAATTCCACTTCGGGATTTACCCATTAATCAGGAGCAAAGGATTAGGGTGAATTATATGCGGCGGCGGCGACTGGGAGGGTGGGGATTGCATGGAGGCAGCGTCGTTTTGAATGCGCGGCGTCTTTGCTCAGAAAAATGTCCATCTTCATGACCAGAAGAGAGAGAGAGAGCAAAGGCCATGCGAACCACCTCTTTCCACTTCTTACTCCCGTTTAGAAGCTGCTCCCATCCGACAAAGACAACGTTTTGCAAAACACACACACACACACACACACACGAGAGAGAGAGAGAGCACTCCGCCTGCGTCTCATTTCCCGGTTCTGAAGGGAGGAAACCTCCTTTCCGCGGCCGCCCCTCAGCAGCGCCGAACTGCGTAGCTGCACAAACAAGAGTGAGGCAAAACGCAGGGCTCGCAGTATGCAGGCAGGCAGGCTTTAAAGAAAACAGGAAAGGCAACCCAAAAAAAAGTTCCCCCCGAAGCCCTCGATTCCCCCCCCCACTCTAACTCTTCCATCCACTCGTGTGTGTGTGTGTGTGTGTGTGTGTGTGTGTGTATATACACACACACACACACACACACACACAACACACACACACACACACACACACATATATATATATATATATATTGCAACAAATCTAAAAATATATTCCACGGCTGCAAGCACACACGCACCCTTTCTTCCCCACGCGCTGCGGCTTCTGGTTTCTAGCACCAGCCGCGCGCTGCAAAGAACAAGCGGAAGAAAAGCAGAGGCCCTCCTCTGGACCGTGCAGACGTCCCCACTCTCGCTTTCAAACTTACCTCCTTGTTCTCAAGCGCCAAATAAAAGCTAGGCGAGTTCCCATCGCTCTTCTTCGCTCCAGTGCTTCTCTGCTGACGGTTTAAGTGCCAAATCCAAACAGCAACAAGCGACTGAGGAGGAACAGACCTTCCCGCTACCCCCTCCCCCTCCCCCGCTAACCAAGGCTCCCTTGGAAAGAATGCAGGAAGTTTCCTTGCAAAGATCCCGTGCACAAGTTGTCAGCCTGCTCGGTTGCTCGCTCTCTGCGCACAAAGTCCTGCAGTGTTTGCTGGCTGCCGCCCGGGATGTGAAAAGCCCCGTTTGCTGTTGCTGCTGCTACTGCTGCTGCTGCTGCTGCCCTCTCCGCCGCCAACCGCACGTTGCAGTGTCAGGATTGCAAGTCTCTGAGTCACAGGATTTGAGATCACAGCTTGGGGAGCAGAGCGGTGGGGAGGGGGGAGGAGGGGGGAGGAGGGAAGAGAAACTCCTTAGCTACAGCAACTGCAGCAGCAGCAGCAGCAGCCACAGCAGAGTGCGCTGGCTTCCCACCCACCCGTCTCCCCGCCTCCTTCTGAGAACCAAGAGATTGCACAACTCTCAGGAAAGGAAATTAGGAGCAGCCACCTCCTGCAAAACACATATTGCCCTGCTGCAACAGAAGTAAAACCAGCTCTTCCACTTCATCAGCACAACTGCCTCCTGCTCAGGCTCCCCCACCCGGCAGCAGGCCTAAGCCACGCCCATTTCCTGTGGCCATATAAGGCAAATAAAGTTATATATATTGCCTTATATATATATATAAAACCACCCCATGTAACTCAACACTTTCGCTCGTGCTTGCGTGCCCGTCTGTGGCTATGAGATGGAGAGAGTGGGCCCGTCCGTCCAAAAGGTTCGGTTGCCAGGAAGATCCAGTTGCTCTGGCACGCATTGCTAGCATCTCGATGCAGCTACAAGGTCAGGGCGAAAGAGCCTGATCACGTTACTGGAAACGCTGTTTTGCCAGGAATACTGCTGACTTTTTCCCGTTTGGATAGACGTTTACTTTTGGTCTCTCCTTGCTTTTATAGGCTAAGCCCGTAAATCAGGCTTGTGCGTGATTTTTGCATGAAGGGGGAGGGGAGACACATCAAAACAAAAACCCCAATTAAAGCGCTGGAAACTCACATTTGGGCGCAGGAAATGGAACGGAAGGAAATGATTAGAAGCGCAAATTTCCCGACTGCATCCTGAAGGGGTGCAGGCCGATCCTAGGCAAGCACGCGCCACTTCGTTAACGGGGGGGGGGGTGTTGGTTAAGCCCAAGTCAATCTGCGCAGGATTCCTCCCCCCCCCCCCCCCACGTTATTACATGGGAATAAATCCCACGAATTTGGTTTGCGCCCGATCCAAATTAAAAAGGCGTATAGAATTGGGATGTCAGGACTTGCACAACGAAGCGCTCACGATTCGCGCGCGCGCCCCTACTTGAACCAGCTACTCTAGGAAGTGCCACGACATTTCCTGCCGTTTGCACAAATACAAACCAAAAACAAAATGCAGACGGGAAGCAGGGGGTGGGGTGGGGGAGGGAATTGTCACCAAAAATGTGGGAAGCAGGAAGGGTGAGCAGCCCAGAGTAAAACACATCTTTGGATTCGAGTATCGAGAGGCCTCTGAGTTGCTTTGCTGTGACTCATCGCTTGTTCTTGTGCAACAGCTCCAGCTCCTTTATGTATGTGAAAGAAGGCTATTGATAAGCCCTCCCTTGGAGAGTTGAGAGTTCCGCAACTGTGTGACCGTCTTCCTCTGGCGCCTCCCACTAAGTTATCTGAATCTCCTCCTCCACCACCACCACCACCGCATTTTCAGTTTTTATTTGCATCTTGCACAGCGCGCGGGATGTCCATGCAACAGCAGCCTCCGTTTACTACTACAGCAGGAAAGAAACGTGCATTGCAAATGAGTGCAAGAGGAAGAAACAGTGCTGTGGCAGAACAGGAAGGAATCGAAGCCCCGGTAGCGTGCTGGTTTCTGCAACCGAAAAGGAAAACGAAGAAGAAGAGGAGCAGCCTCATAACAGCTGGGCAAGAGTTCTGTCATGTACCATCTTGCAGCGGCATTCACCGCGTTCCTCTCGCCTGGAAGAGCCAAATGAGCCCAACACTTGCTAGGCAGATGCCTCTAGTCAGGAGGAGATTTGGAAAATTAAAATCATCCAGCTACAAGCAGTGGTGCAAAGTAGCAGAGTTCAGGGAGGCTCTAAGTGTGAATTTGCCATAAGGTGATATATAAGGAGATGCCAGAACACAATAAGAAGCTGCTGGATCAGGCCAAAAGGGCTATGCATTCCAGCACTCTTATGGTCAACCACAGATACCCATGCGAAGCAACGGGTATTCATAGACCTACTGTCTCTGATAGAGGAGGTAGAACAACAGCCTATCTCTAGGGTGGTCAAAAGGTAGACCACAATCCACCAGTGGATCATTGATCAATTTCTGGTGGATTGCACAGTGTCTGTTGATAAGTTGGAGTCTTGGAAAGAACTCTGATTGGATATACCTGTATAAAAATACTTTTATTATTATTTAAGCTTTAATTGAACTCATTCAAGTAATACTTTTTGCTTTCACTGACCCCCCCTTACAGATACCGGTAGATAAGCCTGCCAACTGAGGATAATCATTCATGCATCTGATACAGTGGCCTCTATTGGCCTTATGCCACAAGAAATTTGTTAGAAATTGCTTAAGTAAATAAATGACTTACACTGGCATCACAATTTCAAAACACACAAATGTAGCAGGAATAAAACACCCCACTAATTTATAAGCAGCAGCAATGAAGTTTCAAAGCACAGTTTATGATAATTAACCAAAACAGACTTTAATAAAAAATGTCTGTTAACTTCTGTTCCCTAGGAAGGGAGTTCCAAAGATTAACAGAAATCACTAAAAAGTCCCTGTCTCTTTAATATGCCACAAGACTGTTATTTCTGTATACCACACTAATGCAATTATCCATCTAGAAGTCATTTAGCACAAATGCATACTCAGGGTTGCCGAACACAGTTCAATTATGCCGTAATTGTTTAAAGATCCTGTATCTGCATCCTTGCTATGTAAATTTAAAACACCTCAGTGGACTGGGTACCGTATTCAAGTACCAAAAGAAAAGGGGAAAAGCAGGCTGCATACAAGACTGAAGTCAGCCTACTACGGTACAGGGATGAAAAATCTGTGCCCATCCAGACATTGTGGAACTCAACTCCCACTAGTCCCAGCTACCAAAGCCAATAGTCAAGGATGATGGGAGTTGTAGTCCAACATCTGGAGGGCAACCCATTCTCCAGCCCTGCTGTATAACCCAGTCCTGTCTTCTCTGACAGATGCTTCCTAGGCTAAGGAGTTTCCCAATCCTGTCATCTGAGTTCCTCTAACTTGTGATACTGGAGACTGAACATGGCACGAGGTACGACACAGAAAAAGCATGTGCTATACCCCCATCACTCTTTCCTTGTTGCACACACCATGTTCTTCATTAGTCTTGCACGTACTCTGCCTTAATGTAATCCACCGTCAAATGATGATGATGATAATAATAATAATAATAATAATACTGCATAGCTTTCAGATCTCAGAGTATGGCATTTGTATATAAAAGCATTTGATTGACTAGACTCTGGCTTCAAACACACCATACATTGAAAGCACACATCCACAAATAATCTGGGAACTGTTATTTATTAAGGGTGCTGGGAGTTGTAGCTCTGTGAAGGGTAAACAACAGTTCCCAGGATTCTTGTAGGGTGTGTGCTTTCAATGTGTGGTGTGTGTGTGTGTTATGCAGCCTCTGCAGCCACTGCTTATAACCTCCCACAAAGTGAAATCAAACAGCCTAGTGGTACACATTCCAAACCAATGGAAAAACCCCAGGTTCCTGGAAAGGATGCCAAGGGTTTTCTGCTCTGTGCACATCTGGGATCAAGTGTTCAGTGTCAAATGGAAATATGAGACCCACAGCATGATTCTACATTAATTCAAAGGGACTCTGAATGTTGTTAAAGACAATATGCATTTGGTGAAAACAGCAACATTGACAAATTACCAGCGATGGTGTTTCCAGCTCTACCATAATTCACAGTATCACTTGTGTTCCCGTGGGCTCTTTTATTCAGTATGCAAAAGTGTCAAGTTTGAACACATGCAAACAGGATCCACAGAAAAGGCCTGTGAAACCACCAGCAGCCTTCTAAAGATACAATTAAGAATAATTATAAGTCCTTTCTCTAGATAAAGCTCACATTTGCATGTAGGCTTTGTTCTTCTAATTGTTTCAATGCAGGCTTTATCATCAAAATATCCTCATGTTTTGGATAAGTGATATGTGGTAAGTGAGATATCACTGCAGTTCCCACTTAAAGCAGTGTTTCAGATAGTTTGTGGAACGCTTCATTACATCATAATCCTATTTGTATAATCAGAAGTAAGGCTTAAATGGGGCTGACTCCCAGGCATCCTCAAGAGTATATAAGCAGATTCCACATTTTTCACTGTGCAGTTTTTAAAATCTTGAAATGAAGAGAGACATACTTTTGAGAGAGCACATGGCTACAGTGGTACCTCTGGTTAAGTACTTAATTTGTTCCAGAGGTCCGTTCTTAACCTGAAACTGTTCTTAACCTGAAGCACCACTTTAGCTAATGGGGCCTCCCGCTGCTGCTGCACCGCCAGAGCACGATTTCTGTTCCTATCCTGAAGCAAAGTTCTTAACCTGAAGCGTTATTTCTGGGTTAGCGGAGTATGTAACATGAAGCATATGTAACCTGAAGCGTATGTAACCCGAGGTACCACTGTATTTCTTTAGAAGATGCACAATATATGCCTCATGCTCCTAATACCACACGCACACAGAGAGAACAAGCACACTCTCCTTATGACATCCTCTCATTTTATTTTATCAGCAATTCCATATAACACACTTTAATGCCATGCCCTCCAACATCTCTCCAAAGAAAATAGGGGCATCCAAAATGTTCCAAGGGTGATTTGGAGTTCTGAAGTGGTGGGCAGTTAAGCACATACACCTTGCCATTTCTCCACTCAAAATCGCTCAACCTACCTGTCCTGGAGAAAATGAGAAAGGGGGACTTTGTTACATGCATCTTGTGATCTCTGTACAACCCCACATACAGGCTCCATATCTGCATCTATCCATCTTCTGGGCCTGCAAAGAAATCACTAGGTGTTTGCTGTTCTGAGGGACATCTTCCAACTCAGGTCTTTTTGGACCTTTGTGATAGCAGCAGTTCAGGGGAGCAGGATATGCTTTAAACTTTCAGGATACTAGAGAGATTACTGTGTGTCTTTCCTTGCTAACCAGTTCAAGGAGAGTAGTGACAATATATGTACAATAAATCACCCTATGAGGAGGGGGAAAGAAAGGAAGAGGCACTGTAACATTTTGCTGCTCATTGCTATCACTTTCAGCTATGCCGTAATTCAAATTTTTGGCTCTAGGCAAAGAGTGCAAATCATGCAGTGAGCCAGAACATCGACATGGATATTTCTCTTTTTTTGTGGGGTGGGGTGGGGGGGTGTTATATGTCGATGATGCTTTCCAGAAAGCTCTCTCACAAATTTGTCTTCGGCTTTTCATTACAATGCAAGAAAGCATGACGATTATCAAAACTTCTCAAAACAAGAGCTCAAATGATTTAACGACCAGCAAAAGCTTGCTGCAAGTACCGGCGATAGCAGATTTGCAGCCCAATTATATATACTTTTACTCAGAATTTCCCAGCGTTAAAGCAAGATACACCCCCAAACAAGCCTGAGTAGGACTGCACCATTATCATTGGTGCCGAGAGACTACCACTCCATATTCACCAAACATTAATCAGTTTGTTTTAGTGACAACAATGTTCATTTTCTATTTCCATGCAATTAAATGTTTCAACAAACAAACCCATAGACCTCTGCAATAGTTTTCAGGAATTACCCACTTCTGCTTTGTTCACACTGTCATCCTTTAATAATTTTGTGTTTGTCACATGAAAATTTAAAGCAACTCATGGTGACTTTCCCACCCAATACTTCTTGTGCAGGGTACTCCTCATAAAGCACCATCACTGAATAGCAACACATTAAAGCTACTGCCCTGCAGGCCAAAAATTGTCTGGTTAGTTCAAATAAATTAACCACATTATGCCATACTAGCACTTTTGTCTTGGGTGTTCACTGTGGTTTGTCAGACCACAATGCTATGATGACAGGAGAAGCCACATCTGGCAGAATTGTCTTTTCTGTTAAATTCTGAAAGGTAAATAAACACTTTCCTGACAGCACAGATACAATAGCAGAGTATTCTACGTCAGTGTTTTTCAACCACTGTTCCGCGGCACACTAGTGTGCCGCGAGATGTTGCCTGGTGTGCCGTGGGAAAAATTGAAAAATTCAAGAGAATTACTTTATATATAGTCAATATAGGCACAGAGTTAAATTTTTTAACATTTTCTAATGGTGGTGTGCCTCGTGATTTTTTTCATGAAACAAGTGTGCCTTTGCCCAAAAAAGGTTGAAAAACACTGTTCTACGTTGAGGCAAAGAATATCCTGAATAGCAAAAATTTAAAGCTCCAGGATTTTGATAAAAGAGAGGCAGTGACATTTCAGTTGTCAAAGCCTTCACGCTGTGCCTGACTTGATAAAGTTTCATTGAAATATCTGCATTAAAAAGTCACTTTGGAGTAGGTCACTATGTCCTGCCAAATTATTAGTTCCCCAAAATAGACATGTTGAGTAACTAACCATGCCACTGGACTTTCAGATCCCTTCTGTTTAAGCAACAACATACGAGTGGAAAGTGACTTCAATTATACTAAGGTATCCACAACGCTCTTAGAAGTGACACATCACCCCCCCCCCAAAGTTGTGTCAGGTAATGTCCAAGTTGCTCCTATATAAAAACTTAAATCAAATATTGATTTCCCCCTCCCCGCTCTTTAAAGATTTAGAATACATCATATTCATTTGTTAAATATCACTATTAATGACCTGGCCATTAAACCTGCGGCCTAGAAAACAGGTGATCCTCTGACCGGGTTAAAGCTAAGCTGATCAGTGCCTGAATCACAGGGCCACATAAGCTGCTCAGTGGCTTCAGATGTTATAGAGAAAAGCTGCCAGCACAGTCTCCTCTCACAATTATTAAGAGGTAACATCTACATGATAAGCAAATGCTTTGTAAGTGAGTTTCACAACAGTTTACTTTTAAAAAAAATAGAGTGGAGAAGGTGGCAAGACAAAGGCAATTTTTATTTATCCTACAGTCACTTGTCTGCTCCAAATTACCCACAGTAGCTTTCCTCTCCACAGAGATCCAGCTACATGTTTGCAAGGGTAAATGTGGCACAAACCCCATAGGGAAGCTTGTGGGTAGAGTGGAGGGAATTTAGACCGGAATATGGTAGTTGGTGGAGAAAGAATTAATTGCTGCTTCTCTGCTGCTTATATTCTTCAGTTCTCTTTTTCTTTCTTTATTATTGGGGCTCTCTTACACAGATTTACATCTAATATGCATGGAGCCCTTTCACATAGCGTTGTTTGCTTAGAAAGTCCAAAGAGGCTCCTGCACAGGAAATATTATAGAATCCAGCCTATTCTCCTCTCCTACCCAAGATACATTTTGAACATTATCATCCATCGTCAGGAGACAATGGGAGCTGCAGGTCCACGTTTGTAACATTTGAAGCTGCTATGAGTTCCCGAAAGGAGGGATAGGATGCAAATGTAGAAGAACTGTGAAATCTTTCAGTTTTTATTAATGTCAAATATATATCAAGAATGAACAAGACCACCACTGAGTCTCTCTCCAAATCACATTACAATTTTGCTTTTCTGTATTTCTTGTATAAAACCTAGTTACAGTATTTTAACACTTCTTCTCAGTTGCTTTAACACCTAGGAAAAGAAACAAGTGCAACAGCTTGAGGACTTTTATACATAAGATATAATATGAATGCAAAATGCCCAGTCAATATATAATCAGCATACATTAGTCTTAAGATTTGGACATTGTGTACTTAACAACTCTAATGCACTCTGTCATACAGGAGAAGAGCTTTAGCTCAATAACAGAGTGCCTGCTTTGCACTCAGAAGCTCCCAAGATCAACCAACACCCAGCATCTTCAGGCATGGCTTTGGGAGATCCTGCCTGAAACCCTGTAGAGCTGCTGCCAGTCAGTGTAGGCAGTACCGAGCTAAATGGACAAATGGTCCAACTCAGTGAAAGGCAGCTTCCTACGGAGGGTACGCCACTAAGTTGTACTCAGCATAAACCCATTCAAACTAATAGATCTAAATTAGTTGCGTTTATTAATTTCAGTGGATCTACTCTAAGCTGAAAAATGATCTATATAACATGGGTAGGCAAACTAAGTCCCAGGAGCCGGATCCAACCCAATCACCTTCTAAATCTGGCCCGCGGACAGTCCGGGAATCAGCATGATTTTTACATGAGTAGAATGTGTCCTTTTATTTAAAATGCATCTCTGGGTTATTTGTGGGTCATAGGAATTCGTTCATTCCCCCCAAAAAAATTATAGTCCGCCCGCCCCCAAGGTCTGAGGGACAGTGGACTGGACCCCTGCTGAAAAAGTTTGCTGACCCCTGATCTATAACATAAGAAGAGCCTGCTGGATCAGGCCCAACAGGACATCTAGTCCAGCATCCTGTTCTCGCAGTGGCTGAACAGCTGCCTCTGGCAAACCCCCAGCAGAACCCAATCCTGAGAGCACTCTTCCTTCCCGTGGTTTCTAGCAACTGATATTCAGAAGCACAATGATAAGATTATTATTTTACAAGGTAGTGGTAAGATAAAAGAGACTATGGGGTTGCGGTGCTCATCTCGCTTTCAGGCCGAGGGAGCCGGCCTTTGTCCACAGACTGCTTTCTGGGTCATGTGGCCAGCATGACAAAACCGCTTCTGGTGCAACGGAACACCGTGACAGAAGCCAGAGCGCACGGAGACACCATTTACCTTCCTGCCACAATAGTACCTATTTATCTACTTGCACTGGCGTGCTTTCGAACTGCCAGGTTGGCAGGAGCTGGGACAGAACAACGGGAGCTCACTCTGTCGCGGGGGGGATTCGAACCGCTGACTTTCTGATCAACAAGCCCAAGAGGCTCAGTGCTGATAGTGGTGATCTATGACAGTGTTTTTCAACCTTTTTTGGGCAAGGGCACACTTGTTTTATGAAAAAAATCACGAGGCACACCACCATTAGAAAATGTTAAAAATTTTAACTCTGTGCCTATATTGACTATATATAAAGTAATTCTCTTGAATAGGAATCAAATAAACACAATTTTTCCCACGGCACACCAGGCAACATCTCGCGGCACACTAGTGTGACGCGGAACAGTGGTTGAAAAACACTGATCTATGATGGCACTGGAGAGACAGTGATGGAAAATGTCTTTTCCATGTTGCTGCCACCACCGGTGGGTATGTTTAAACTAAAAGGTATCATGCACACCATATAAGATAATTGCCTTCCCCCTCCCCGCATGGGTGCTATCTAGCAGTCCAGGGCCAGGCTGTACCAGATGCTTTGATTCCTAGAATTGGGCATCTCCTCATATGGGCAGCTGGACAGTCTGAAGCTCTGATGAGAGGGAATCTTAATGAGTGCTCTAGAGGGAGGGTGACGGAGAGGACCTCCTCCCCAAGCTTCGGGTGTTGCTGTTGCCGCCACTCACACAGCTGCTTCTGTGCACAATTGAAAGCCAACCATTAAAACCCTGAAAGATTTGAGACTGTGCAAGCTAATGTAAACACCTGTTTCCATATGAACCTTTCTTGCACACTTAGGTCATTGGGAGAGAGGCCTCTGCTTCAACTGCCTTAGGCAGCCAAACTCAAGAGGCTTGTTAACCTCTTTCTTCCAGGGGCAACCTGCTCTGTCCATTACTTTTTTAATTTCCTCAGCTTTTAGTTAGCGTTAATACTGCTGACTAATGGGCTACAATTCTTGGCTTCTTTTGAATAGCTGGATAGAAGCCAACTATTTTGCTATTGGCTTAACCTGTATTTTAGGTATTGTACCTGAACCATCTCAAGAGCCCATTCAAAGCACAGGTGCAGGGTATACATTGAACTAAATAAAAACGACACCCAAACATTACTTGTTCTTTCTTTTTTAAGTTTAGTTACATGGGAATTTTAATACTCAAATTAGTTAATGCCTCATAGTAGAAGTAAATGTACCAATCTGAGCTGGAGCATAGATATTTTTCCTTTTCTCTTCCAACTCTGTTTAGGCCACAGATGTTTATATTGGTTCTAGCCATGATACGGAACTAAGTCACACAAGTTGCACAAGTGGAATTATTTGAGAAACGGAACGGTATGCTCCCTGAAGGAAGTACCTGAACCTGCCAAGAAGGCAGACAGCAAGACATGCAATTCTGGGGAATATCTGACTGGAAAATAAAAGCCCAAGGGTTTCTGAAGCAATCTAGTTGCCAGAACAAATAACACATCTGTATCACTGTTGCTAAAATACCACAATTCAATTGCACTGCAGATGTTCAACCAACCTGCTTCAGTGTCTAGATTTTGTGGGTGTGGGGGGTCAACTGTGTGCTGGTTATTACATGTACTTGCACCTTGGTTCCAGGCAGTGCAAAAATGTAGCCCTATGTTCTGATGCAGAATTTACTTATTTAGGACCTATTCATGCCTCCTTTCCCAAACAGCATTAACTTACACCCACATTAAATACAGCAAGATTCACACTGCCCCCTCAGTGGGGTTTAACATTACTGTTCTTTCTCTGCGCTTCTTATGCAAAGGAAATAAAATAGTGACTATTCCATAATTTCTTGCACTGAGCAATTGGCAAACTACATGTAACATATATACACTTAATAAAACCTTGATTTCCTTTTTTTAAAAATTGAGAAGCAGCCTTGGCAGAGGTGGATTTAGGGGAGCGTAACTGATGGGCCCACACTGGGCACCGAGCCAAGAGGGTGCTGCAACAATGACTTAGGGTGGAAGGCGAGAGGCAGGGGGCCACTGAATGTTGGAGTCGCACAGGGCGCCACTGAAATTTTAAGGCCCGAATCCCACCACTGGCCTTGGGAGGCTTTGATTTTGTGCAGAAGGATGCACAACACCTGGCTGGAGTTGATGGGACTTGTAGCTGAAGACACCTTGAGGGCACCAAATTGGCCAAAGCTGCTCTAAAGAGTCCGGGGAGCCTCCCCACTCTATCCTCGAAAAAGTCCTGTGTGGTACGCCAGGCTGAGAAATAACGACTGCCCATTACATTGCCAGCCCCAGATTTCTTATTTGAATCATGCCGCCACCCCCACAAATAAAGCAACCCCCAAAGTTGCTGTAATTACAGCTCCTGGAAAGGGGGAAAAATGCAATCTATCAGGAGCAATATTTTCATGTATCTGTGGCTGCTTTCACGTTTATTCCGTTTCCCTAACTGTTTTTGCATTATATTTCAGCTTTCACATGACATAAACAGTCACTTCTGGAAAATTAGTTCAATATATTACATGTTTAGCGCTGATTTCTGTGCCATTTGATGCCGGGGGTGGGGGTGGGGAATCCGTTTGCAGCCCCCCTAACTCATAAAATTGTGGGAGTAAAGTGATTCAAATTGCGGCAGTATACCAGCATACAGTTCTTTTTTTGTTATTTTCATGGAAGAATCATGGGGTGAAAAAAGTACATATGTGAAGGGGGGGGATTAGTGATGTCGTCCAATACTGTTTGTTGTTGTGTCACACTGTGCCCACTGTTCTGGTTTAAATTAAGTTTAACATGCTGGCATATACCGATACGATAAAGGGTCTGAAAGCCACATCTTATGAGGAACAGCTGCAGGAATTGGGTATGCTTAGCCTGGAGACTGAAAAGAGATGTGATAGCCATCTCCAAATATCTTAAGGGCTGTCATGTGGAGGGTGGAGCTTGTTTTCTCCTGCTCCAGACCCAAACCAATGGATTCAAGTTACAAGAAAGGAGATTCCAGCTAAGCATCAGGAAGATCTTTCTGTCAGTAAGAGCTGTTTGACAGTGGAACAAATTCCCACGAGAGGTGGTGGACTCTCCTTCCTTGGAGGTTTTTAAAGAAGAGGTTGGATGGCCATACGTCATATACCATATCCAACTCTACCATTCTATCATTCTAATGCAGTATCTCCTACATCTGTGTAAACTATCAACTTGCATTATTTGTACAGGCCTGCAGATTGGGAGGGTTATTATGGTACTATTCCTTGGATTTGAGAGTCAAAATATATGACCAGCTTTTTAGATTTAAAGGTGCTTAAAATTCATTTTAAGCATATGACTAACTAAATACTAGCTCACCTTGATAACTGGCATCTTAAAAAACAAACAACAACAAAAGCTCATACCAAGAACAAACTTAGTTGGTCTCTAAGGTGCTACTGGAAGGAATTTTTTATTTTGTTTTGTTTTAACAACAACAACAACGTACTGCTGTTACAACTGCTGTGCAACTGAAAACCAAATAATAAGTTTAAATGCTCTCCAATTATATTGACTGGATAGCCCCGCCCCCATATAAATCAACATTATTTATTTAAGGCTGATCCAACTATACCATACTCTTTCCTAGGAATGGCAAATGTTACTAAAATTTGTAATGATTTATAAGAGTATTGACAATCTAATGGCCTGTGGACACAATTGGTTACACTAATTTTGTCAGGGATGGATGAAATGTTTTCCATTTACTTCGATCTCCGATGTGCTCCAAAAGTAAGGCTGAAGGATAAGTAAGCTGAAAGTGAGCCAGGAATCCATCAAGATGAGGAGCTCCTGACTCACCTCTTTAGCATTTTGAGAAATGTCATGATCCTGTACTTCATGTAATTGTATACGGTAGCCATAAAGCAGTACTGTAACAGGAAGCCCGTACCTGTGGACCAGGAGTGTCCTCCTCTTATACAACTACACAAATGGCCCATCAGAATCCTACGCCATGTCCTAATTACATGAGGGGAAGCCAACGTTTTTGGGCCACATTTGCAAACCCAAGCAACTGTCATGGACATCGTTTCACACCACAACTATCTTGGCGACCGCTGAGTTACATCTTTACAGCTGGATTCAGTGGAAACAAAGAGAAACAAGGCCTGACCCATCACAATTCACCATAATTTAGCAGCCTAAAAATGGCTCCCTCTCCTCCAACATCACACCAGCCATGTACATTTGGTGACGGTTCCCCACCAGGCAGTTGCTCCCAAGCAGTATCACAATGCATGTGTGTGGTGTGTGAGCAAGAAAGAGGGAGAAGGAGAAGGAGAGGGAGAGGGAGAAGGAAGGAAGGAAGGAAGGAAGGAAGGAAGGAAGGAAGGAAGGAAGGAAGGAAGGGTACTTGGGAAGCAGGCTTAGCAGGCCTCCCTACTTAAAAGTTTCTCACAGTTCATCCCCAAGGAAAAGCAACCCACTTGTCTACAGCTTTCAGCATGTTGGCAGCGGCAATTGAGTAAGGGTTGGCATCAACCCTTTCGAGCTCAGCCCTGGAGCAGTGGGGGCGCCAGCATTTTTGTTAAGCACTGCCTCACACCAGTAACTTGTGGATGAGCCAAAACAGGCAGTCAGCAAAAGGGTGTGTCTGAAGCTTCCTGTTACAGAATGGCAAGCTCCAAAAAAAATATGAAAACAAGCCCTAAGATGCATTTGAACACAGGTTATTATCCCATTTAACCACCACGTCCCTGCTTTTGACATGGAGAGATCTGAAGGCAAGGAGCACCAAGCAGGGAAACCTGATCTTCACAGTGCACTACAGTGGTAGTACCTCAGGTTACAAACACTTCGAGTTACAGACTCCGCTAACCCAGACATAGTACCTCGGGTTAAGAACTTTACCTCAGGATGAGAACAGAAATTGCACGCTGGTGGCACGGCGGCAGCGGGATGCCCCATTAGCTAAAGTGGTACCTCAGGTTAAGAACAGTTTCAGGTTAAGAACGGACCTCCGGAATGAATTATGTTCGTAACCAAAGGTACCACTGTACTGGTGCAAGAATGGAACAATTAATTGAAGTTTGAGCCTGGGCTCCTCTGGTTTAAACCTCCAGGAATACAGACCATTCCCCCCCACCCCCCAAAGGCAGATTGTCTATGAGTCTTGGTTTTAAAATTATTTATGTACAAATCAACCCAAAAGACACATGCAGGGGGGCTTAAAAGATTTAAGATCAGCATACAAATACCCAGTCAGACAGTTCACCTAGATGACTAATTCATTATTTTTAAAATAAAAAAATAGTTTCTAGTCCATGCTAGTGAAACCAGAGGAAATACTGGAAATATGTGGCCAGCATGTTAAGCCCTCAAATGCATCTGAAACACAGTAACTGTAACTGTATCTGACTTTCTTGGGTGGAGAGGGGGCACTCCCACAGTTATATAGCATTACTCAGCAAACACTGCACTCCCAGTCTAGTTTAGGAAGCCTGGCAAAATTTACAGCACAGGAGTCAAGCATATCTAGGGCACTGGTTAACTTCGTAACTTTTTTTTAAGGAGGTACCTTTGCACTTAAGCTTTTATGAAAACGGTACTCTCCAACCTGAGGATCTTTTCTGTAACACCCAGAGATGTTAGTGCAGGGGTCCCCAAACTAAAGCCTGGGGGCCGGATGCGGCCC
This sequence comes from Lacerta agilis, assembly GCF_009819535.1. NCBI lineage: Eukaryota > Metazoa > Chordata > Lepidosauria > Squamata > Lacertidae > Lacerta > Lacerta agilis. The sequence goes on along the minus strand of NC_046312.1, from coordinate 43,365,916 downwards.
AATCACCTTCTAAATCCGGCCCGCAGACGGTTCGGGAATCAGCATGTTTTTACATGAGTAGAATGTGTCCTTTTATTTTAAATGCATAGGAATTCGTTCATTTCCCCCCCCCCAAAAAAAAATATATTCCGGCCCCCCACAAGGTCTGAGGGACAGTGGACCGGCCCCCTGCTGAAAAAGTTTGCTGACCCCTGTGTTATTGGCTGGCAGTAATCACACAAAGTTCATGGAAACCTTCTATACTGTATTTCCAACAGCAAAGGTGTGCAGATTACTAGTTTAGTGGGTCAGCCCTGTTAGCTCCAAATATGTTACCTATAGTTTCCTAGCTGAATTGCATTAAGATGTCCAACAGTCCTGCTCCTGGAGTGAAATTTTATTCCAGCGTGTTTCACAATCCACGTGTTTTGCAACTCTTGAACACGCTTGCCCTTTCAAAGTCCCACCAGGTAAACAGTTCAGGTGTACCCCCCCTCCCCCAGTTTTCCCAATAGAAGCTTCTATTTGTTGATTTGATAGTTTCTGGGCTGGGAAAGATCCCTGAATGGGAGACTATTGTCCTCCCCACTCCCAACACAAATCAGGATACAGAGTGGGAACAGAATTAATCGCTTTCAGATCAACAATGTGACTTGAGCCATTCCTGCCTCTCTGCCTTGAAACCTTTGTCCATTCAGTGTGGTGTAGTGGTTAGAGTGTTCAACTAGGCCATGAAGCTCATTGGGTGACCTTGGGCCAGTCACTCCCTCTTAGCTAACCTACCTCACAAGGTTGTTGTGAGGATATAATGGGAATGGGGGGCAACTCTGTATGTCACTTTGAGTTCCTTAGCAAAGGTGAATCCAATACATAAATATGTATTGTTTATTATGTATTATCCAATACATAAAATACATAAATCTGTGAATCCAATACATAAAATTTCTTTAGCTCGCCTTTTAACAGCACTGTGATTCGCAGCAATTAGCAGGCAATCAACCATGCCATTAAAAACTCTTGATTATTTCTGGCAAAGAGAGAATGAAAAAGGCAATGCAAGGGGTTTTCTAGAGAGCTTGAAACCTTTATTGCAGTCAGTGCTGCCATGCTTGGCAAATATACTAAACTACATGAAGAAGCCCAAAGTGTTGCCACACCACTACAAACCCAACTGAAATGTGTGGCGGTGACATGATCCAAAGGAGGGTTCTCTGCATAGCAATTTGCTCCCTTGATTAGCAGCTCAGCACACAGAAGCAGCTGCCACATGTAGCAATGCAAAGCATGCTCCATGAAGCAGATATGTGGTGCTGGTCTGTATCCACTCTCAGGGCCCCTTTCACACTTTAGGGCTGCTGAATGCACCAAAAGTTTGTGTGGTCAAATATAAATCAGTAAAAGGATTAATCATGCATGCAGCACATTTCAAATGTTAAGAAACAAAAATCACACACGTAATTTCAACAACTTTCATAACAGTCCTCGAAGGTTAAGACCTGCATCTTGGAATAATGGCTTGCCTATGGCCAAGTAATTAGTATGTGGTGAAGACAGCATTAGAGCCCAGGATTTGCAATTTGCTGCTTAAGAGTCAAAGAATTGTAGAGTTGGAAGGGACTGCCAAGGGTCATCTAGTCCAACCCAACCTCTCTATTAGGACTCTCTAGGCCAGTGTTTTTCAACCACTGTTCCGCAGCACACTAGTGTGCCGCGAGATGTTGCCTGGTGTGCCGTGGGAAAAATTGAAAAATTACTTTATATATAGTCAATATAGGCACAGAGCTAATTTTTTTAACATTTTCTAATGGTGGTGTGCCTCGTGATTTTTTTCATGAAACAAGTGTGCCTTTGCCCAAAAAAGGTTGAAAAACACTGCTCTAGGCCACCGTCACCTACCCAGCCACCCATTATTAGCTGTTTTCCACTCTTGTTGGGTATTTTTGCCTGTCTAGAATGTGTTGTTGAACTAAAAAAAACAACAAGTCTCTTGCTTCCAATTGCTCTACTCAGTTTTGCCCGTGGGCCCTCCCAGCACTGCCATGCGGCCTCCACCAGGTTGCTTAGAAGGGAATGTGGCCCTCAGGATGAGCAAGTTTCCCTACCCCTGGCCTATGCAAACAAAAACTACAGCCACAATATAAGCACATGCTTTACTGTATTACAGTTCACCGTTCCTCCATGCACACGCACCCTGCAGCAAAGCAAGCCCTTCTCAAAGTTCCTATTTTATTTCCCAAGGCTATGCCAATTTCACAGAGGGTGGCGGTGGAGTAGAGCAGAGAATCATTTTTAATCTTCACTATGCAATCGCTTTGAGCACTGTGTTTTCAAAGCTTCCTGAAATGTTAAGATTTTCTTCCAGGACTGTGTTGTCTTTTTTCCTCTAGGGATTTTATAGGCATATAATTTTCTTGCACCATTCTTTTTCTTCTCCTTTCCTTTTTTGTAAGTGCAAGTACAACCTTAAATGCACATCTTCCACCTATTATTGGGAAGACTCCAAGGAGGATCATATACTTGAGGTCAAGCAGGAACTTGGCAGCTACCTAAGGAGCAATTTATCAGTTCTTTATTTGCAGCATGAATCTGAGCCCCCTTAGTAGAGACAGGATTTTGCCCAATCCTCTTCATGTACTCTTATGCAATCACCCCCGGAATATTAAAAGATACGTGTCAGCTATGCTTGTGAGATCCTCATAGTTTTTTTATGATGCAACCAGATAAAACTTTTGATCAGACTCCATGTAATACCCAGAAACCATATTTGCAATAAAGTGCTGAGTGCACTTTGATTGCAGGCACTCATACACCAGGAGAATTTTTTTTTCAAAAGTGAGAGGCATATGGATCAGCTGGTGCATCAGTTGATCTATAATGTAGATCCGAAACATAAAGTGACTAAGTTTCTGTTGCACATTCTGTCTTGCATTGACTGTACTGTGGAGCTCCCTGAAAGATACCCAGACGCACTGTTAAGGTAGCAGTTGCAGTAACTTAGAAGCAACTTCCCACGACACAGAGGTAAACAGTCATGTGTGTCTGAACAGCTTGTTCAGATTGCACAATTATCATTTTTGTTTTGCTTTCTTTCCTTTCCTTTCACCCACACCTCTTTGCAGAAAACACAGGAAACTGCCTTATACTGAATCAAGCCATCGGTCCACCAAGCTCTGTACTGTGTTTACACCATCAGTGGCTCATCAGTATTTCAGATCGGAGTCTCTTCTAGCTGTACCTGGAAATGCCAGGGATTGAACCTGGGGCCTTTGCATTGAAAGCATATGCCCTTCCGCTGAGAAACAGCAGCTCCCTTCATCTGCCTCAAACCTCAGTAAAACTTTTGTTTTATCCATGCTGATAATACATATCAATAATGCATATAATACAATGCAATAATACGCATATGCCTGTTGTCTTTGTCCAACATGAGTTTGGCCAAACTGCAGGAGGCAGTGAAGGATAGGCGTGCCTGGCGTGCTCTGGTCCATGGGGTCACGAAGAGTCGGACACGACTGAACGACTGAACAACAATAATACGCATACAATATCACAGCAAGCGAGAGCTCAGGGCAGAATTCAACAGAACAAAAAAAATTAATCATGTCCAATGTGCAGGCTGCAAGCCTAATACATCCAAAATAAACCTTCATCCAGGCTTATCATAAGACTTGGGTTGTGCAAGGCACAGTCACATATGCAAGTGGGTGTTTGGACAGCCATGTCGACAAACTGCCAAAATACCCGTCCTTTACAGTTACTGCATGATTAATAGCACACACATCTGCCAGAAGTGCCTTGCAACAAGCTTTTGTCCTAAATGTGTCTTTAATGTTTTGTTTTGTTATATATAATATATATAAAAACCAGGCCACGACGGGGGGGGGGGAGCTCGTTTAAATCCCAAAGAATCCTTTGCAGCCTGATGAGACGTCATCATTTGTTGCAAGAAGGCGGGCAAGGCTGCTTTCTGTTTCCTCAGCACAGGCTCGTCCCATATTTGGAAGAGCCACTTCGACTCTCTCTCTCCCCCCCCCCCCGCCCCCCCGGTGCGAAGTCAGCAGCAAGGGATCGTCCAACAGGACTCTTTTGTCTGCGGAATAAACTTGAGCCACCAGCGCGGGAGTAAACAAACGGGGGGTGGGGGTGGGAATGCAAAACGTGGATTGTTGTTGTTGTTTTTTTTAATGCACGGGCGGATTTGATCAGAGACGAAATATTACACGCTAAAAGCCTCTTTTGCAAGAGCAAAGGGAGACGCGTGCAGGTTCCGGAGAGGAGAAGCGACAGAACCGAGTTAGTCCAAAGTGGCTGAACTTCAGATGCTCCCCCCAACTCCACACACACACACAAAAGTTCAGTCGGCTGCTGCTGCAGCTGCTGCCACTTTTGCACGAGCAACGCCAAGCCGTTTTCTCCGCCGCGCCGTCCCAGAAAAAAACTCCGGAGATCCCCATTCTGTCTGCTCCACTTCACATCTACCAAGCCAAACCCAATAATCCACTTGCATCTCTCTGTCTGTCTCTCTCTCTCTCTCTTGGAAGTGGGAGGTGGAGCGGGTTGCAACTAGCAAGAAAACGAGGAGATCTCCTGCTACACTACCCAGACTATATTAATCCAGGCAGCAAAGGACAAGGAAACAAACATCCAGCGTCCAAACCGAGCGCGAAAGTTTTGCTCACCTTCAGTCGCAGAAAGTCTCTGCAATAAGTCCTGTCCTGAGGTCAAGTCCGGGACGGGGGAATCCACTGCCAACAAGAAGCCCAAGAAGAAACGGGGAGGGGGGAAATCCCGCAGGCAACCAAACCCCAACTTTTGAGTGCCTTTCGCTAGGATTCTGGGAAGGCGTCACTTCCTAGCGCGGTAAGTAGCTGAGGGGTGGATGCCAGAGCAGGCCCTTTAAAAGGCAGCTCCTCCCTCCGCTTGCTTCGCCCGCCCTGTGCAGCCTCAGCTACAGAGAGGACTGCTGCTGCTGCTGCTGCTCTCCTCCCAAGTATCATCTGAGACTCAGCCCCCCTTTAGCCTTCAGGGCGAGGTGCTTGTTTCGAACCCACGACATGTTAAAATGAAAGAAAGAGAGAACGCAGCTTCAGATTCCTATTGCACTCATTTGTAAAAAAAAAGTAAAGTGAGAGAGTGGAGAAAGCTAGATGCCCCTGAAAAGCTAGCAGGAACATGGTGGAAACAGGAATCCTGTTGATGGCTTTGGGGGGGGGGGTATCCTGGTACTATCATCACCTTCCAAGCGATGTCCCACTGTGCTTCTGTCATCCCCATCGATGACAGCCATAGCCTTTAAGAACTAGGAGGGATAGTTGGTGTGGGTTGCGGTTAATATTGTGTGTGCATTGCTTCTCAGATGTGCACTCCCTTGGCAGATCAAAGCCCTCCCCAGCCTCCACTGAGGCTCTCCACTCTGCAGGAAGGTTGGAAAGGAGAAAGTCCCCTCTCCTGCTGCAACCCAGTTTCCCCAGTTCAGCATCATGCTCATTTCTCCTTCCTCTGCCAGAGCCAGCCCCAGTCTCGACAGCACTGCAGGGCTCATGACTACTGCTTCCTATAACAGCAATTTTTTTTTAATGCAGCTGTTTTGTGCAAGGGCAGTTCTGCACAAAAGAGTTGCTGTTGCTTTTCTTTTAACCACCATGCACGATGTGCCTTTAGCAGCAACCAGTGGAAAGGGCAGGCTGCATCCTTTCCTTTGCACTGATGGAAACAAAAGTGGAAGTATAGGGATGTGGCACGTTAGTGCATCCACAGTCAAGTAATATGCAATTTTTATTGGCTCCTTCCATTTTCTGGATTATCTGTGGGATGGGAAAATCTGCATTTAGTGGGCAGAAATGTGAGGTGCCTCTTGGAAGACGATGACATTGTGTGGACACTGAAAGAAAAAGAAAGGACAGGGAGCAGCTTCAAATCCACATTAAACTTCAGTGTATGAACAACCTCCAGCTCTAAACCTGTCTTGGAAGTCCCAATTACTTAATGTACGCTTATGGTAAGGACCTTGGTGAAAATAACCTCAGCTATACTTATACTAACACATATATTTTTATTTATTATTATGAGAAACTGAATGCCTTATTTCCTACTTCAAATCATGTTACCAGCATTTATTCTTGCATAGCTCCCTTGCAGACAGTCTCTCCATGCTTTACATTTCCCCCTTTAAACCCAACATCAGATTTTTCTTTTATTTTCATCGCAGCAGCTGTTGTTGCCAGGCTGTCCTCCCTGTTGCTATGATTTGCAAGGCTTGTGTATTTTCCAGTCCATGATTGTCTCGGATGAACATTGTTCATTCCACACGTACACCCCACCTTCAAGTAATACCTTCCATTTTTGAAATAAACAAGAACGGTTTAGCAAACAAAAAGCAGTTTCTGGAAACACAGAATAGTCTGTTCTGGGAGTTACCATTTGTATCCTCATATAACCTCCTCTCTAAAATGTGGGGATGGAGCAGATTGAAAATTACAAGTGCCGTTACAATTTGATAATGTCACAGCTGTTAAAACTACTTGAGAAAGGCACAGGTGAGGCTGAGAATCCGAGAACAGGTCAGCACCACTCCTTTCTGCAACTTTATACTCTGCTGGTGGTACCAACTCCTTTGTTTTTAATTCAGGGATATAACCCTGCTGAAGGCAATGGTGCAGATGGGTAATTTTAGACTGTGACCGTAATAGTCTTACACTCTTACACACACACACACACACACACACACACACAACCCCTGCTATAATGGTAAAGTGTTTTGTGTGTGTTTTTTTAAATTATGGTTTTCATTTATATTGTTGTTGTTTAGTCGTTTAGTCGTGTCCAACTCTTCATGACCAGAGCACGCCAGGCACTCCTGTCTTCCACTGCCTCCTGCAGTTTGGTCACACTCATGTTGGTAGCTTCTATAACACTGTCCAACCATCTCGTCCTCTGTCGTCCCCTTCTCTTTGTGCCCTCAATCTTTCCCAACATCAGGGTCTTTTCCAGGGATTTCATTTATATAAATTACAACAATTATTTAACCATAATTTTAACATTTTCAACTTTGACTCCTTTCCTCCTCTTTCTGCGGTTCCTTACATTTGCTTTTGTCCTTTCCTGCATACTTCAAATTGCCTGAACTTATTAAATGTCTCGATCTATTTACAGTTTGTTTGTAAATACTCAATAAACCATTTCCATTCCTTTCTAAAAAGTTTGTCTTGATTTCTTGTTCTTCCGGTGAGTTTTGCCATTTCTGCATACACCATTAGTTTCTGTATCCATTCTTCTTTCCCTGGGATCTCTTCATCCTTTCACTTTGGGGCAAATACATAACGGGTCAAGTGCTTTAGTTGAGTTGTGAGGCACCCAATTAACATACCACTTCTCCTGCTTTCCCATGCTTTGCAACTGCTTCTGTATTCCTGATAAGTTAGAGGAGGAAAACAAACCACGATTTACCAGCTTTGATTTTTATTTAAAATTAAATCGCAGCACCATCATGATTAAAGGGATAAAGTTGATTTTGCTTCTGCTGTCCCGATACTAAACACGACCAACCTGCAGCTATGTACTGTGTCCAGCCAGTTTCTGACCAAGACCAGATTAAGGTGGTTGACAACTCTGATGCAATTCCCAAAATAAGGTCTCCTTTCCCCAAAAAAAGTATCACAAAATAAGTATTGTTATATCATGGAGCTAGAAGGGCCATGAGGATCATCTAGTCCAACCCCCTGCAATGCAGGAATATGCAGCTGTCCTATATGGGGATTGAAACTGCAACCTTGGCATTATCACACCATGCTCTAACCAACTGAGCTATCCACTGGGCATCTAAAGACTAACGAAGTTATTATCACATAAGCCCTTCCAACCCTGCAATTCAGATTCTGTGGCTGCGAGAAATATTCTGAGCTTCTAGAGTTTCACAGCCACAGCACCACCCCAAATTAATATTATGAATTATATGTTGGTAATGATACAGTGGAAGCAGAGAGAAAAATGCATGCAGCAGTTGGAGCAAAAAAAATAAAAATCCAGTGTCTAATCATACATCAAATTAATGCAGTGAAAATGGATTTTTTCAAAGTACTGTATACTAGTGTTGTTGGTCTCAATGACACCCTCCTATTACACATCCCAGAGGTCAAAGTTCCCAGGTCAGAAGACCTGTCATTCAAACAGGCTGCACCACTCCTCTTCCCGGATTATAGGCATGCCGATTTGGGAGTCAAATAATCCCACCCTGTTATGTGGAACTTACTCTCAAATAAGCTTACCTAGGACTGTACTTTTAAAAGCAGAACAACAAACACGAAAGTGCCTCCGATCCAAAGCAATGCAAGGCTGCAATTTCGACTGCTCGTTATCCATAGAGCAACCATACATACAGTAAATGGGAGGCTAAAGGGCCGAGGCCGGCGTTGCCCTTTTTAAGTGGGCCCGCGGTTCCCTGCATTACCCTTTTAAAAGGCAGGCTAGGCACATGCTGGGAAGGTTTCCTCCGGAGGGCTAGTTGCCCTTCGCGCGATTAATTGGCGATCCGGAGCGCAAAGGACTGACTCGGGCCTGCGTGCATTACACACAAGGTGATCGGTAGGTTTCTGCCTGGGGCGGGGGGAGGAGAAACAGGAGGAGGAGGAACTCAGCCGCCTGCAAAGGGCTTTTCCTTTTCTCCTCTCCAGCAAAAGCATTTGCATTGCAGGAAAGTTACTAGCTTCTTTGGGGAACGGCCATAGCTCAGCAGTAAAATGTTTGCTTTGCATGCTAAAGGTCCAAGGTTCATCGCCACGCGTCTCCAGGTAGGCGGGAGCCCCGTCTGAAATTCGCTGCTAGTCGAGGTACACAATGCTCAGCTACGATGGTGGACCAGTGTTCCGATTCGGTGTAAAGTTGCCTATGGGACAAGCGTTTAAATAAGTTTCCTTGCAAAACTATTGGGTCCCTCGCCTCGCTTTCTGTGCAGCCTGTGGACAGTCCACGCCCACCTCCTGACCACCGAAGCAGCTTTCCTGTCTCTTTTTAGCAGCTGCATGACAAGAGCTGCATGGCAGGCGGAAGTTCAGCAGGTGAAGTTTCCCCCGCCCCCCTTGCACGGTGGTGCGGTGACTGAACAGTTTCCTTGCCTAAACTTTCCTTCGTGCAGCTATTAAGTTAGCAGGAGCCAGCAAGAAATGAAATGAAAACCTAGATGTGAGCTGCCGCCTCTGGTGAGGTTGACAGTTTGGAAAGTGTTACCAATTCTTGCGTAGGTGATGATTGGCGGGAACAAGGGGAGGCATATAGAAACCAAAGGGTGACATGTTGTTTTGTCTGCAAAATAGTAGAATCATAGAATTAGAAGGGACCATCCAGCCCTCTGCAGTGCAGGAATCTTGCCCAATGCGAGGCTCAAACTCACAGTCCTGAGGTTGAGTCACTTACTCTACCAACTGATCCATGAGAGATTCTCTTGCAGGTGTTGTTCTTGCACATATAAGTCAGGAAAGTAGAATATAGGTTTTGGTGGGACCTATCCTAATATCATATCGGAACTCTGCTCAAAGATGAAAAGTGAATGCCCCTCCCTGGCCCTGCTCCATGTTTTCCTTGAATTTGTCCCCCTGGCCAGAATGTGGCCTTGATCTCTGCCTCTTGCATGGATAGAGACGGCTGTGTGGGTTGTATAGAAACTAGACTGCTGAACTAAGGGCCCACATTTGCTTCTGGCCTTGCTGTCACTGGAATGTGGCCCCTGGAAGGGTCACCAGAGGGGAATGTGGCCCTTGGGCGGAAAAAGATATTCACCCACCCAAGTAATATCTGATGGTTATATGTCAGCAGATAGCATTTTCCTGCTGTGTTATCCGCAAAGCCTGTAGAGCAAAGGGCATCCACCTACAGCTTCTCTTACTAATGATTATCATTATTATCCATTCAATTTATATCCTGCCTTTCCTCTCGTAGGAGCTCACTGTGGCAAACAGATCTGCAGTTTAAAACTGAAAGAAAACAAAAGTGCTCTAAAACAGTTTAAACATTCTAAAGACGATTACAGTTAGAAACATCTGAAAGCAGTGGCAGTTGATGAAAACATTATTCCACCCAGTGACCTCAGGGTTGCCAGGAACAGTTTACTTTCTTTTTTTCCCTTTTAATGCCTGGGTCTGCAGCAATTCAGAACGTAGTTCCAGTAACATGTCTGCAAGGTCAAGGACCAACCAGAACGTCACAGAATTGTGGCAAGCTTTGAATCCTCCAGATGTCTTCATAAGGCAGGATGGGGTGTGGGGGAGAGAACCTAAAACAAGAAGTACGAGAATTAGGCTGGATGTTGTAGCTTGTAGATTTAGATCCAAGACAGTCACTCCCTGAAGTTTAACTATCATGATGCATACCCAGGATTTGGGGATAAAAAGTAATGGCTGATTCATATCTCTGGCTTGTAAAACACATGCAAGGGTTCTCCCATAGCTTTTTTTTAAAATGGTGTGTGCATCTTGCTTTTCCTTTTTCCTTTTGCACTTTTAAAAATTGTTATAATTGAATAAAACAAAGCATGTCTAATTACAAACAACTGGACCCCCACCCCCCACCCCAAGTCAGTTTTTTAATATATACATTCAGGGGTTTGTTGGTTTTTTGCTTTAAAAAATGGGGTGCCAGTACTCAAGTGATGTGGGTGCCAGCACAAAATGGCTGCCCTATGGAGCATAACAGGAGTTTGTATACATTTGTATACATTAGTCATAACAACAAGTAATAATCCAGCATGTTTTCTGAGTTGATGCACTACAGTACTAGGATTTGGAGGCACGGATAAATAAGCTACCCTTCCCTTATGCAAGCAAAAGGATGTGCCTGAAATTACAAGCTGAAACTCTTTTCAATGGCTGCATCTCATGCCCTGGGGACTCAGGAAAAGTTCAGAAAATCACAGCGTTTTTCTCGGCATGCACATCCCTTTTGCTTATGGAAGTTTTTCATAAGCTATAGTTTTCCATTTGGTCAGAAATGGGAAACGATGATTAACAGCTTTGAAAACAACCCAGGATATTAAGTCACAATTTATTCATTTGAAGTTGGTTTAATATCATGGCTTGCTCTAGAATTGCTAACCATCGTTTCCCAGTTCAGACAAAATGGGAAAGTATAGACCTGGTTTGCTTGCTGGCTCTCGAAGGCAGGAACATGTGGGTAGTGTGTATCTCAACATTAAGCCAAGATCTGATCAAACACTGTCTCACTCTGTAGGACATGCATGAAGATGAGAGGATTTCCCCTTTGAATCCCATTCCCATGTTGCATTATAAGGTTAAAACGGACCCAATTACTTATTTTGTCCACCTCCTGCTCTGAAATAAGTGTGCATCTGCTTTAATGTGATGACTGAACGTTCAATGGAATAAAATGTCAGCTTTAAAAATGCATTCAACCACATTTCTTTCCTCCTTAACATTTTTATGAATGTGGTTTAAATTAGATTTGGAAGATGAGAGGAAAACTGGAAATTATATGTTACTTTGAAGTCAACAGGGGGGATTTGGGGAAGTCAATTTAAAAGATGAATTTATTGGATGTATGAATACAGTACCTGGCCCAGGAAAGGGGCCGGGCTTAAGCAATGATTTTAGTATAATATGAGGTTAAATGTGGAATGATTTTGTGTGCTCCTGTGGGAGGGGGGTTTGGATATTTCGCTCCCCTCGGTGGGAGAGGGGGGAGTATGAAAAGTTTAACCATGTAATGATTTGTGCTTGTAATTGGAAAATCTTATAATTTTTTAATAAAAAAATAAAAATGCATTCAAAAACATATGAAGACCTTCTCTAAATAGTTTATTTGCTAATGCTGTCCACAAAGTAAAATCTCAGTTTGCATTGATAATTCACCATTCTTCTTTCAATATAAGCAGAGATTGTCCTTTGCATTTGATTCTAAAGTGTACTGAAGTGTGATGTACATACTATCTGTTGCTCAGTCCAGCATATCTTAATGTGCAACTGTTATTAGAATTGTGAAGAGTGTTATTAGAAATGGGCAGGTGTTTCAACTTAATGTTGGGCTGCCATACATCTTGATTTTCCAGGACATGTCTAGGAATTAGCCCCCGGAAATAGCGTCCTGGATCATTTCTGAAATCGGGCCAATGTCTGGGGGTAAAATTGGGCCAAATATGCCCATAAAAGCTTGACAACTCTGTCCTGATTTTCACTTCTGGAGATATGGCAACCCTAGGTCTGGTTTTTACTTTTTGAAATATGGCAACCCTAACATAATGGGTAGTGTGTATGCCGTGGTGTTCTAATTTTAGCATTATGTATCTGCAAAAATAGAGCTTGCATAATCCAAAGGTGAGTGCCCAATCTTTACATAACAACATATTACTTTCAAAGGTTGTGTGGTCTAAATGCTTCATGACACTTAGTATCACTAATGTGATATTTGACTTCACAGTCACCTCTACTCCTCTTTCAAGCGGCTAAGGACTGCAAACGTCTGGAAGCATGTACAAGCTGTGCAGCTATATTGTACAGAGATTCCAATTTTCGTTTCTTAAAAAACTGAAGATTTCAGCAGCTGCATTGTTTCCCCAAAATGACAGGTCTTCTAATAAATATAATAAAATAGCATGAATGTCACGGGAATCAGGGTGGGTGTGATCTTTCTTCTACCTGGTACAAGATTGCTAGTTAAACCCATCCAGATCCATAATTTAACAGCAAGAAGACTTTTACCTTCTTCAAATCAGCGTAGTTCACAGGAAAGGATTGTGCTGTAAATGATGCAGTATCTCTGATGATGATAAAGCCATGCCATTGGTAAGTCTGTAGATGCAGTTCCTCAATCGTATTTATGTTGTTATGGTTAGTTATGTTAATGGTTTATTATTATTATTATTATTATTATTATTATTATTATTATTATTGATTTACTTGTAATTAAGTCTGTTTAGGATTGCGGCTTTTGTACTTGAAGATCTGCCAACCAGCGGGGGCTCTTCTCTGGTGTTGGTGCTGGAAAATACATTGTCCTTGGCAGAAGCTTTGACTTAATGCCCATTGAAATCCAGCTGCATAGAAAAGCCAGCTTGCAAATGCTTTCCAACGGCTGAGCCTTGGGTTCCTGCCCATTGCCAAAACAGTTTCTGAAGCATATTAAGACAAAGTGCTAGTGTTTACATTAATGTTATTTTTAAAATGGCTTTTGTTTGCATGGTTCTTGCATATTTTAGCAAGCCTAGCTCTTTCCCACTTTGTTCTTTACACCGTGCTTTTCCAATCTGTTCTTCACTTTCTGTGCCTGCTAACATTGTTTCCCATCAACATACTTGCAAGTCCTAGAGGCAAAGAAGAAAGTGTAGCACTTTGCTGGATTTTCCTACCTAAAACTGATAGATATTTAGTTGTTTGTATTTTCTGTGTCTGTGGGAAGCCAATTAATGTCCAGAGTGATAAATCTAATCCCTCTCTTTGACTTCTTGCATTGGCTTGGTTAGCCCACAACTCTAAGCCATGGTTTGTCTAGCCCAAGTGTGGATTGTTTGATCATCCAAACCCTGCCCAACAGACTCACCATGGCTTATTTTCTATCTGGATGATGGTTTGGTGTTTTATCTGCACTCAACAGCCTTGTTTAACTAAATGCTTGCCAAGTTACAAAAGCACAAGGCAAGGGCAGCTGGAAAACAAAACAAGCCTTGGTAGAACAAGCCATAGCTTGTTTGCTTCTTTGTGAGACAACTCATGATTTGCTGAGCAGACCATGCTTAAAAGACCATGGTCTAGTGTTATGTGTGAACACAACCAAAGTTCTCTCATTTATTACCCTAAAACAGACATCTTGTAACCTTATCTGTGTTGAATATCTTTTGCTTTGCAGTGAAACCTACTTCCACCTGTGCAGGATTTTGGCAAGAGGGCTGATGATTATACAAAGAGTGGTGTTGGGTTCACGCCCTGGTATGTTTCTACTTGTCGGAGAACGATAATGAGTTTGGTGTGCTTGCAAAATGTGGAAGCTAGGCAGGAAAAATGCAACTAGCAGCCAGATTTCTGCAGAAAGCTTTTGACAGTAGTGCTAAAAAGCCTGTGGTGAAACCTTTTAACGGCCTATGTAAAATCTTCGGCAAGGCATTCACAGCAGGCATTCTTTTTATATCAGAAGTGTTTGTGAAAATTATCTTTGCTGTTGTTGTAAGAATGCAACAGGGTAAGCAATAGGCTTACTAAGAATAGTATCATCTTACAAAGCGTGGTGTGAACTTAAGCCCGTATGTTGTAAGCAGCAAGAGCTGCACATGCATTAGTGATTCATACCAATAACAATAGGGAACAATTTAGTACCAGTAACTAGGGATGGGAAAGAAATCCAGTTCAGTACACCTTTAAAGGCAAATTGCTTAATTCACGCTTTCTGAAAGGGTATGTTAACTGAAACCACAGTTCTCCTCTGAAATCTGCAGGTCTCCAAATTTTACAATTCACGTGTACAAAAACACGTACAAAAGTGCACATACTAGGTAGGGTAAAGCATGCATAAAAATGCACATATCCATCAAAATAACATGCAAAATGCATGGTAGGAAAACTTGATTTGTAATAATATGTACAATAGGCAAAACCTAAATGTGTAAATTAGTATAAAATAGCACTAAATTGCTAATGAATTTTCATGAGGACTTTCAAAACAAAAATCACAAGCTGATTTCAAAATGTGGAGAACTGAATATTGGGAAATGGGGAGGAAGAGAATCATTGTACACCACCTTGAGATCCTTGGAAGATAAAAAGGTAAAGGTAAAGGGACCATTAGGTCCAGTCACGGACGACTGGGGTTGCAGCGCTCATCTCACTTTACTGGCCGAGGGAGCCGGTGTACAGCTTCCGGGTCATGTGGCCAGCATGACTAAGCTGTTTCTGGCGAACCAGAGCACTGCACGGAAACGCTGTTTACCTTCCCGTTGGAGCAGTACCTATTTATCTACTTGCACTTTGTGCTTTCGAACGTTTTTATAAATCAAATAAAATGAAATAAAAATTAAAAGTTAAGATTTGAAAAATGATAGAGAATCTGAAATTGGCAAATTGGCCTATCCCGACGAAGAAGTAATTTATGAATGGCATCTAAGATGGCTGCATATATCCTTCTAGCCAGTTGTTCATTTCTCTTTCCTCTCAAGTTTATTAAGCAGCTGGACATCCTTGCTCTTAAGTTTTCATTATCTTTTCCCAACTTTTTTCCATTTATGTCACTGGCATGTTGGAAAGCTACCTTTAAGTACAGTGGTACCTCAGGTTGCTTACGCTTCAGGTTACATACTCCGCTAACCCAGAAATAACGCTTCCGCTTAAGAACTTTGCTTCAGGATAAGAACAGAAATTGTGCTCTGGCGGCGCAGCGGCAGTGGGAGGCCCCATTAGCTAAAGTGGTGCTTCAGGTTAAGAACAGTTTCAGGTTAAGAACGGACCTCCAGAACAAATTAAGTTCTTAACCCGAGGTACCACTGTAGTCCCCAAGCTCCCAAAATCCTGTATCTAATTCAGTTAAGTCCCAAATTCCCTCCCCCCCCCGAGCTTGTTTCCATTTATTTATTTATTTTAAAAATTCTATAACACTGTTCATTTAAAGGGGGGAAAAACCAGAGGGCTTTACAACAATTACACATAAAACCATAAATGATTAAAAAAAAACAACCATGCACTAAAATCAGGAATTGACTAACTATTGAGGAAATAGGCATTCTTAATTGCCTGCACAACTCTGACAGAATAGAAGAGTTTGCAGCAGGCGATCTGAAAGCTGAAACTGACGGTACCTGCTGAAACTCATGTAAGCATGGTTAGAATATCATTGAGCTAAATATGCTTTGTCAGGCCTGGAGTCAGCAGACAGCAATGGCAGGCGGTTGCTGGGGGCCCAGGAGGGCCGACTATAGCTTATGCTGGTTCAGGCGGATCTTCATTGTCGTCTTTTTTTTAAAGTAGGCCTCAATGCTGAGAGGAAAACACAGCCAGCTACAGTTACCATGTTTCTTCTCCCAGTGTCTCAAGGCCCAGAGGAATTTTTTTTTTGGGGGGGGGAATGAAGTTAGCGGTGATTGCAGCTATCTGGGCTGGTTCAGTGCTTCTGCTCAGTGGATTAATGCTAAGAGGAGTATTTGGCAGCTGTGGTGCACTTTTGGGGCACCTCCTGTTCCTCTAATCCTTCTCACTGCCCACCCAGTCGGCTCTCTGGTGCTGCCAGGAGGGTGGTACTTGGGGAGGACCTGAGAGGGCTCAGGGCCCCCTCAAATCTGCTCCTGGCATATGTATCACACTCAACTCAGAAGTTTTAGAGGACTGCCTGGAGGAAGCAAGCAGGGCAGGCAGGAATAGTGGCGAGATGGAGAAATATACTAGGAGGAAGGGAAGTTGCAGAGTTGAAACATAAGGAGGCAGGGAGGAACTGATAGGGAGATGCCTGGGGGAGGAGTTCACAGGATGAGGCAATAAAGTTTACTGGAGTTCAGTTATCGGTTTGTTTTGAGTCATCTGAGCTCAGATGTAGATTTAAAACCCTGATTTAGCTGCTCTAGCAGCCCTCCTCAGCTGTTCCGACAACTGCCTAAACCCATATGTGAGGGATGGGAAACAAGCTTGCTGGGCTTGCCCCTCATTCCCATCCCGCCCCATGCATGGAAGGGTGCCTGCTTGCTGTCTGAAGTTAGAAATATAACCCTGCTTTCCCCTGGCGCTTACCCAGTTGCCGGAACGCTTGAGGAGGGTAAGCATCTGGCCAAGAGAGAAATTTTGCCATTCAACTTGTAACCTACCCATTCTAGGTGTCAATGGAGAGCCAGTTGCAGGAAACTTTCGTACGGAGGAAGCTACCCTACCGGATAAAATTGCTGAGGGTCAAGTCAAAGTTCGTACACTTTATCTGTCTGTTGACCCTTACATGGTAAGTATATGTGGCAGGTGGTATGTGATAAGCATGCAATAAAATTTGGAGCTCACAGGAGCTCAGTTTGCCAGCTGTAGCATTTAATGTGAACAGAATTATTCATATCTCGGTCCAATATTGGCTTATGTACAGTTTCGGTTTGGGGGGTCTTTTGGCCTGCGTAGATAGCTATGAACTGAGGGCATGAGCATGCATGTGCAAGATATGTATGCACATACTTGTCTTTTTTTCCTTGGTGTGGCCCATATCAATTGCCTGAGTGTTTAAAACAGTTAGGTGATCACAGTAGTCAGGACTGAAAGTAACATAACTTAGGGTTACCATATTTCTAAAAGTGAAAATCAGGACACAAAAGCTTGGCAAAGTTGTTGAGATTTTTTTTTTTGTAAAATCTAAATAATAATAAAAAATGTTTTTGAGCTATTCTTAAGGAAATTCACCAAAATCTACACTTTTGACGTGGGTTGCCATACGTCCGGACACCATATATCTGGACCCTAACATAACTGGTGTGTGTGTATGGGTGTGTGTGTGTGTGTGTGAGAGAGAGAGAGAGAGAGAGAGAGAGAGAAGAATATCAGGATCTTATTCTGCTTCTGTCATGAGAATGTGGGCATCCCATAGTGTTACATGTATGAGCCAACCATGCGCTCTCCCAAGTGTTGTTCATAGCTAGATACCGGTAGCTTTTCTTTGAAGCCTGCTTGAGTGCTTCCAGTTCTCTTAAGATTCCCTCACTGCTCTACATCACAAATATAAAATTACCGGTTTACCTCAGAACAGGGCCCAGAACAAGGGTGAGTGGGGAGGAATGGATTCAGAGAAGTAGCTGTGTTTATGCTATTGCGGGGCTGGGGAACATGCTCCCCTTCAGATGTTGTTGGACTCCAGCTCCTGTCAACCCAGGACTGTTGTCCTGGTTGGCTGGGGCTGATGGGAGCTGGAAATCTAAGCAAAACCTTAAGAGCCACAGGTTCTATACCCCTGGCTTATTGCAACAAAAAGCGGGGGAATTATTGTGGCAAAAGGGCTTCTGAGCCTGCTGTTTTCATTGGGTGGAAAGCTCCTATTGGTACCAGTGTAGCCTCTCTGCTCCTCGCCTTGAATCAGGATGTGGTGGTTGCAAAGTTCATGCCCCTCAATTGTCCCTACCCTGTGCTGCCTATTTATTTTCATTTTAAAATGGTCTATGCAAGAACTAAAGATGTGACCAATGTCATGTCTAGTTTGGCCCTTAGTAACCCTGTTCCGTAATATTATGAATAAGGGAACAGGGAATATTTCACAAGCTCACAGGTTCTAATTTGCTTACCAACAAAAGCTGGTAAAGGAAGTGCATTCATTAATCAATGCTAAGGATTGTCTGCTCTAGAACTACAGACATTCCAGTCTAGGAAGATAGGAATCTGCCTTATACAGAACCAGGCCATTGTTCTGTCTGACTCAGCAGTGTGCAGTGGCTGGCAGGAGCTCTCCAAGGTTTCGACTGGGGATGTTCCCAATCCTACCTGGAGATTCTTGAGACTTTCTCCATGGAAACTGACAGATGCTGTACCATAGAGCTATGGACCTTCCCTTATTCTGTTACAAGTTAGCCTAGAGTCTGAGCACAAGATTGCTAGATAGATAGATAGATAGATAGATAGATAGATAGATAGACAGGGTACAACAGTGCCAATTATTTTCCTGCTCATTGAATAAAACAGTTTGGTCCCATCCCCCGCCCACTGGTTTTAGCTGTTCTTACTTTATCTGGAAGTCCCTATTCGGGGGGAAAGGCAGAAAATAAATAAATAGGTTGATAATCAGTGTTAGAAACAGATATGAAAGCTAGGAGCTAAATGGCACTTTAAATCTAAGTTAGAGGTGCAACAAGGGAATGTCTAGGCACACTTTTTTATAACAAGAATACAAAGCTGAAAACGAATGAACTGCAGCTAAAATCTTATATTCATTTTTCACATGGTCTAGCCCTCATCTGAAGACTGCAAAAAACAAAGCCATGCTCCCCCTGCCCGCCCTCCTAATATTCTTAAGAGGGTCTCTTCTCCAGTCTTCAGAGAGTAGCTGCAAGTGGGGAGGCAGAAAAAGCTCCTCCTTTCCTTCCACTGTGCAGTTTTAATCTGAAATTTTAGGCACAGTACTGCACCCAGAGCTCAGAAACTGCTCGCGCTAATGAAATTCCCTGTCGCAAAACACGCCTAGAACAATGGGAGTTTTGAACGCTGATGATGATGATGATGATAATAAAATAATAATGATGATAACAACAACAACAACAACAACAACAACAACAACATAGCCCTTTAGTCAAGTGGAACTGAATAGGATTTCCTTCAGTGTTATCTGTGCATTGCCATGCTGTTAATACAGGAAAAATTATAAGATCCTGTTGTGAAGAGGAATGAAGGAAGATAGAAGCAAAAAGCTCCGAAGATAAGACAGGGCTTTAGTTGTTGTTAATGTTAAGAGATGTTCAGAATAACTATACTGTACCTGGTTGTATTTTAAAGGATTATCTCACGGCAAACATTTTGTCTTTCAGCGATGTCGTATGAATGAAGACTCTGGTTCTGAGTACCTCCAGTCCTGGAAGTTGTCTGAAGTCACTGATGGTGGGGGAATTGGTTCTGTGGAGGAAAGCAAAGATGCCCGTTTTGCTGCAGGAGACGTTGTAACTTCCTTCAACTGGCCCTGGCAGACAAAGGCCATTCTAGATGGGAAGCAGCTTGAGAAGGTAGAGTTCTTGCAGCTGATGGTTCCATTTAATTCAGGGGGTGGATGGAGGTGGTATAACACTGGGGTCTATGCCTTTTTAACACCTTGTCTCTGCTCAGATTGATCCACAGCTTGTAGACGGTCATCTTTCCCATTTTCTGGGTGCAGCTGGCTTGACTGGGCTGACATCTTTGCTAGGAATAAGAGAGAAAGGACATGTGTCTCCAGGTGCCAATCAAACTATGGTGGTCAGTGGGGCTGCTGGTGCTTGTGGTTCATTGGCTGGGCAGGTAAGCTGATTTAAGACTAGTATTTGCATCTTAAGAGGAGGCTTTTGCTTTTTTGCATGTTTTGAGGTCAGCTGTATTAGCTGCAGATGTAATTGTGTTCATGTTATCCCAGTGATGTGGGAGCCACCAGGTGAGAAACCATAGACCATGTAGGGGGATGCTGAGCCTCCTTCCATGCCAATGTCCACCCTTGGGAAATGGAGTTGGTACTGATGTGCGGAAGAGCTACAGCAGGGCTCCTCTTTGTGGTTCCAGACTTCTCACATTACCCCAGTGGTGAAGGATAGAATACAGTGGACGCTCGGGTTACGAAAGCAATCCGTGCGGGAGGCGCGTTCGCAACCCGCGCCGCTGCGTCTGCGCACGCATGTGATGCAATTCAGTGCTTCTGTGCATGCGCAAAGCACGATTGTCGGAACCCGGAAGTAACCCGTTCCGGTACTTCCGGGTTCGGCGCGTTCGTATCCCACAACGAGCGCAACCTGCAGCGAGCGCAACCCGAGGTATGACTGTAGTTCTGTAGTGACTCCAATGTCACAGGAATAGCAGCAACAACAACAAACAAGCGTAAGATTTGGAACGACCAATATATCCAAATCTCCTTCATCTCCTCAACACCCCACTGAAAACCACTTATAATTGCTCACCAGAAGCTAACTGAGCTTTCACTTTGGTGGGGATAGCAGCTGAAATTGAAAGCCTTTGATTAAATCAGTTTTGCATAGAGGGGGCCAAGGCTGAGAAACAGTGGCCCAGGAAAGATGGCCATGAATGTGTGGAAGGCCACAGGCTCATGATATAGTTGGCATTTCATAGACCTGCTGGCTGTGTGAACCAGCACCTCCAAGTGGACACATTTGGTGGTGTGATTTTTGTGATTGTAGCAGCTTTATTTCAGGCAAATCACTGTGGCTCTGAGTCTGCTGCACGAGACACGGGCCTGTCCACATTTCATAATTAGTTAGCTGTTAATCTACTCCCCCCGCTCCACATTTGAATTAGACTGAAGTAGTCTACAGCAACTTTGGTCTTTCCTATTCATACCACATGGCCCTTTCTTTTGTGCTTTTCCCTTCTTCTGATTTGTTGATTTTATTATGCTGATTAAGTACCAAGAGGGCATGCACACCGTTGTTGTTGTTGTTGTTTGTTTGTTTGTTTGTTTTTAAAAAATGTTTCCTCTCCCAAGAAGCACATAAAGGCACAAAGTCAGGCAATTGTCCATTTGCTTGTGCAGTTTTTCTGATTTTGTTGGTGCCTGAGGGATCAACAGCTGGAGGAAATCCTCTCTGCATAGGAAATAGTTACAAGCAGTGCCAGAAGAGATATGAAACCACTGAGGAAGTAGTGGACATGGTAAAATGAGTAGCAGAAAGTGACAGTTGATCCACTCATCCATCCCAAAGCACCAAAACAAATTATCTGCAATCCCAAGTGTAGTGAGTTGGAACCAATTTTGTGGATAATCTCTTATGCACTGACTTCAGACCCTCACTCTAGTGATTCCACTGTACCCCGGTTTTTTTTTGTTACAGATTTTTTTTTTTAAAGAATTGTCATGATGCATGAAAAATTGTTGCATGGTGCTAGAAGTTAATGGACTGTGGTGATTGTGGTTATGATGCTTCCAAAGATAGGTTCCCTGGAGGGCTGTTCCAGAGTGGTTGGTATCTGTGGCACCGACGAAAAATGCTCTATTCTGGTGTCAGAAATGGGGTTTGATGCAGCTATCAACTATAAGAAAGAGGATGTGGCACAACGGCTGCACGAGCTCTGCCCGGCGGGAGTGGATGTGTACTTTGACAATGTTGGTGGAGACATCAGTGATACAGTGATCAGTCAAGTGAGTGTGCATGTTACCCGTTTTGTGCCTTCCCATTAATTACTCCGGATTCCGTGCAAACTGGTAGACTTTTACTGTAAATCTGTCTGACCGATGAACCACAAGATTATCACAATAACCTTGCCCAGTTATGCTGCTAGGACCTTTGTGAGGCTTCTTATGAACCCTCTTTAAGCATTTAAAGAGGTTAAAAGTGCATAGACAGGGGCAGGTACTGCATATACAAGTCTCTGCCCACAATGTCTCGCCCGCCCCCCCCCCGCCACACACATGTGCTCATCTCACACTTTTGCATGCTGACTTAAATGGCTTAAAGGAGGTTTCTGCATCTGTTTAGCTGAATGCAGGTGGGAGCGAGCAGCTGGGTACACTTGCCCCTAGGCATTGGAGGGTTAAGTTGGTTGGGGCTCTGCACTGGGGACCGGATGCTTTTTTGTTTGTGTTTACTGTATAACTTTATTCTAGCAAGACTCCTCCCCTGGGCCTCAGACAAGCTCCGCACAGGCCTGGCTGAATGTGCCTAGAAGCCCTGCTCCATCTGGATTCCCAATCACACGAAAGCTTCTAAGGATCTTTAGTGGAGTGCAACTAGAAGTCCCTTTAGACCTTCACACTCAGCATGCAAAGGCCTGAGAGGAGCTCCCACCTGTGGGGACATTGAAGGTGGAACTTCTGTGTGCCTCCCTTTCCCTCTACACACTTTTAAGCCTCGCCCGTTCAGGCAAATGTCCAAAGACAGCTATAGGGCCACAAATTATAAAGAGTTTTTAAAAGAACAGTTGCGCTGGGAGTTTAGTGGTGCTTGGGCAGGGGCAGGGAAGGAGATATTTCCAGTTATTGGGCTGGCTTGTACTTTGGTCTCTGGAGATTACACAGTTCACCTCAACTGTGCAGTTTCCACTAGACATATTTTTAAAATGGATGCTGCGATCCTATGCATGCTTACCTGTGAGTTCCATTCAGGGCAGTGTGACTTAGGTTTAAGTAAAAAACATAGGACTGCACTGTAAAAGTGGCCAAGAGCCTTGCAGCATCACCCATAACACTTTCTCAATCTTTTGTTTTAAATTTATTTTTTTGTTTAATTAATTGGAGACTGTGTGCTGCCTTTCTGTTCAGCTGTGCACACCTGAAACTTCAGAATGAAGCAGCCAGAGATCTAGAGCACATTCCATCTTCAACAGTTAAACTAGCTCCCTGTTCTGGAGTAAATCCAAAATGCCAGTACTGACATCCACAGTTCAATCCTTTGTATGTCTACTCAGAAGTGATCCCCATTAAGTTCAATGTGATTGACTCCCATGTAGGTGCATATAGGATTGCAAACTTGAAGCTTTACAAAAGTATAGCTATCAGAAGGAGCAATTCCTCTCATATGTACCTTTTTAAATGCTCAACCCGGCTCTAGACCCCAGGTGCCACTGCCATCCAGGGTAAGACATGGAGCAAAAAGAGTGTTGCAAGAACTCTCTACCTTCGAGCCCTTGGTGTGGACTTCTAGATGAGTTATCATTTGAGACAACCTTCTCACCTGCCAGATGTGGTCTGTGGGAGGTGAGAGAGATGATAATCTGGCCTGTCATCCAGATCCAGTTTCCTGCTCCTGGTATAAAGTGTTCTTGTGGCACATTTCAGCTGGATGGGAGAAAGCTTTCTCCATTTCACTGCTATTGTTCATGTTGCTTGGCATGGTGACAAGTTAAATTTGTTCCCCTGTAATGCACCATTGACTGAGATTGAGGGTATGTTGACATATATTTACTTTTGTTTTTCTTATAAAAGAGTACATGAAAAGAATATATTTCTGGTTGTTGTGGCAGCATGTAGGCCAGATGAACTGAATGTTCTTCAGCTCTGATTCATAGTGCATAGTAAACACACACTGTTTCTTTGGGCTGTTCTCTTAATTGGCATGGGCAAACCATTTAACAACATTTTAACAGTTTAACAGTTGCCATTTAGCAAGTGTTTTCAAACTGTATACGGGGGTCCCTCAGAAGCCAGTTGGGGTCCCCCTATGAGAATATTGGTAGTGGCAAGCACATTTCTCCACCAGACAGTTGTTTGCTAGCAGGTTGCCCCACCTTTGTTGTGCAAAGTTGCCCTTCCAGATAGCAATTATTCAGTAACATTGGGGAAGCATTGCAGAACCACTATTTAAGTAGAATGGTGTGTGGACAGACCAGTATAAACTACCATCAATGCACTGCTATTGTGTCAACATGTTGCAACATACACCCACAAAAAGGCCTGCCAGTCTGAAGGCCCCCCCCAGTCTTTATTGAGCATCATTTCTTATTTGTTAATGGGACAGTTGTATGACAATAAGCATTCATACTCATTTGTATGCATGGTGTTTACAGTCATGTCGTCCCGTTAATTATTTGTTCAACCTTTACTTTTCACTTTCCTAATTGCAAACAGCTGCTGTTTTTAAAGTGGATTTGTTGTGCCACGGCAATTTAGGACTCATCTATACTGTTGTTTAATGTGAATAGTAGGCCCCCTGTACCTGAATTAATTCTCCTTAGTCCATATGATGTTCTGCTCTAAATCATGACTTTCCCACACATTCCGCTCCTTCAATCTGGATCTTCTCATACCCTCTCCTTTTCAGCATATATCTGGTATGAGAAAATCCAGATTGAGGGAGGAGAAAGTGTAGGAAGGATTTGGAGGAAAACATCGTATGGAAAAGGGAGAATTAATGGAGGTCCAGGAATCTTACTATCCACATTAAACACAGTATGGATTACCCAATTTTAATCAACTTTAATTGTGCAAATTTGGACTTCTGATATGTGCTTGAATTCCTCCCACGAAATAGTGACAGTCCATAGGAGGCACCTTTAGAGCTCCATTATGCTTCCACTTCCTTGTCCTTTTATCACAGTAGCTGAGACTTCACCCTTTTCTGTTTCCACCAACTGCTGCTCGCAGAATCTGGGGTAGATCTTATTCCTTGAAGGAAATCAAGCACTCGGCAATGCAGCCGTAGATCCCTTCTCGAGGAACAGATTAATGGAAACAGAATGTACTTTATGTATGTTTACAGCTTAGTCTTTATGGCAAGGCAGTAAAGTACTCTCTCTCATTTTGTCTCCAACAGATGAATCCAAATAGCCATATTATTTTATGCGGCCAGATCTCCCAGTACAACAAGGATGTGCCTTACCCCCCTCCTCTGCCTCCTGCAATAGAAGAAATAAGGAAAGTGCGAAATATCACAAGGTATTTCTCCTTTGTTGGCCTAGCCACCTCCTGGGCTGAACACATTATTATTAATGATCATTATTATTTATTAAATTTCTATACCTCCCTGTATCTGAGGATCACAAGGAAGTTTACAATATCAAAACACAAAAATACACAACACAGTAACAAACAAGAGCAACAACCCCACAATTTAAAAGGCCATAGGTGGTTTAATTAGCCCGATATGTTACTTCTGCTGGGACATGTTAACATTTTTTTGTCCTAAGGGCAGACTTACTAGATCTTTGCATTGCGGCACCTTTATGGAAAGTTGTCCCCTAAATGTTCATTTGAAAATAGAGATCAATCAGATATTTACTGAAACCAATACCCATGTTGCTTACCATCAGGGTGGAAGCCACTTGACAGAAAACAAGCTGGGAAGAAAAGCTTCCATTCACTATTGAGGGAAATGCGCCTAGTGCGTGAAGCACATGCACAAATGTGCAGCTAATAAACTGCTCATTGGATAAATGTATGTGAAGTAGGGAAATGTTTTCTTTTGCAATATTGCTTAATATTGTCAGATGTTTGGTACGCTGAGGATGCACACTTACTTGGGAATAATCCCCACTGAACTCAGTGGTACTTTCTTTGGAACAGGCCTGTCTAGGGTTGTTTATTGCAAAAGATGGGTATGTTGGGGTAGAAAATCTAATTACTGCTTTAGATTGGTAACTGCTGCAGTAATTCCCCTCTTGCATGCAGAATTGAACCTGAAAAGAACCTTCTGGAATGTTTTCAACTAACATCACTACCTAATGAATGAAACACCCATCATTCTCCTATTTCATAGGGAAAGATTTCTAGTTCTGAACTACGCGGAGAAATTTGCAGCTAGTACTATGCAGCTCTGCCAATGGATCAAAGAGGGAAAACTGAAGGTATGACACAAATCTGAAGGTAATTGCATATGCGCTGCAGCTCTGGCTTTTAATCATGAAAACCAGCTTTTCTCATTTGTCCTGGTCATTGTGTAGTGCCTCAAATATCCTATTTCATCCAATGAGCATAGAAGCTTTTTTAGAAAAACAAAAAATTAATAATCTAGACTGCTTTCAGCTTCCAAGATGGGAGCTCAAAAGGAACAATATGGGGTGGCTTGCAAATTGGGGTGCAAAGCTTGGGAACCCTGCACATGGGGTTTCGAAAGGTTGGTGGGGCAACCCACCTGTCAATTGTGTAACTGGCAAGCGGGTTGGCTGGCTGGGTTGGGGCTGGCTGAAGATCTGACCCCCAGAGCCAAAAGGGTTCCTCATCTTTGAATCTAGTGGATTAGATGAGGTAAAGCTAACTTTTTTATTATTATTCCCCAATGAGTTGAAAACTGTTTGCTTTTTAGGAAACAAAACCAGATTAGAAAACAAACACCTTATACTTTCTTATTTTCTGCTTTTACAGGCTAAAGAGACTGTAGTAAAAGGCTTAGAAAACATTGGAGGTAAGGTATTATTTGTTCTTCACAGTTACCTGTCCTTAAGTACAGGGCGGGGATGAACTATAGTCTAGTGGTAGAGCAGGTAGACAGCCCCAGGCTTTCCAGCTCCAGTTGAAAGGATCTGGTAACAGGTGTTGTAATACATGTTCTTCAACCTTTCCCCACCTGCAACCCTGCAGAGGATGTTGGACTACATATCCCATCATTCCTGGCCATTGGGTAAGCTGGCAAGTGATGAATGGCGTTGGCCCCTGTCAGCAGTCCTATTTTTCTAGAAATCAAAGTGCTGGAACTCGCCATGAACATCTCCCTCGCTCTCTTAGAATGTGCTGGAACTGAGTTCCTGTGATTTCCCCCGGGGGTAAAACAGCCCTGAGTGTAGGCATTATAAATATGGCTTCCTATAACATTAAAAGCTATGGAATGCTAACTTTATCCCTTACTCAGATTAGGAGTTTGATTTAAGCTGAATTTACTTCAGTTTAAAAGCATTTGACTATAAATCTATACTGGAATAAAATCTAATAACTGTGTTAAATAGTTGGGCATTAAAAAAAAAATCTCAGGTAGCCATTGCAATCAGTTTGCTTTAATGTATTTTCAGCAACCTGTTCAGCTTAACCTTACCAAAATTGTCAGAAGAAAAATCTATTTACAGGCACAAAACTGATCCTTGCATTATGATTGTTTCGGTAACAAAGAAACCAAATACATTTAAGTCCAATAAGAAATTATTCTTTTTTTAAAAAATAAGGAACAATGCACTTTTACTACTTACTTTTGTTTTGTTGTAGCTGCTTTCCAGTCTATGATGAGCGGGGGCAACATCGGGAAACAAATAGTGCTTGTTTCTGAGTAAATGAGTCATCGTACTGTTTCCTGAGTGTCAACTATGAAGAAAAAGCACCTTATATTTGCAAAAGTTTGGCACTATATTCTCCTTGGATAGGTTCTCCCGTTGCATGACCAGAAACAGATTCCTAGTTTCGTATTCTCATTTAATAGCTGGCTTCTTATCTCACTGTTGTGACACTAACAGAAGGCAAGTCCAAGTTTTGATTCCAGGTCCCCTTATCTGAAGTTCCTTGTGTATTTTTGTACACGTTGCCTTAAGACAGGAATTTTGTAAAAGTAAGAGTATTATCTATGCTGCCCTTCAATCTCAAGTTTCTGAACACTACTATTTAGCAATAATTGTGCCACACTGTTATAGTATGCCTTGGTTGCTACTAGATGTGAGGAAAAAGATAAATGCTTCTGATACTACAGCTGGTAATGCTGTTTAAAAAAAAAAGAAAAGTTCTAACTTGGCTTCTTGATTAATGCGATCAAGTGTCCTTCTAGGTACGATAACAGACAACCTGATTCTTTCAGTTCTTCATAATCCTGCCCACACTAGAGTATAAGGTAAAGGTAAAGGGACCCCTGACCATCAGGTCCAGTCGTGTCCGACTCTGGGGTTGCGGCGCTCATCTCGCTTTATAGGCCAAGGGAGCCGGCGTTTGTCCACAGACAGCTTCTGGGTCATGTGGCCAGCATGACAAAGCCGCTTCTGGCGAACCAGAGCAGCGCACGGAAACGCCGTTTACCTTCCCGCTGGAGCGGTCCCTATTTATCTACTTGCACTTTGATGTGCTTTCGAACTGCTAGGTGGGCAGGAGCTGGGACCGAGCAACGGGAGCTCACCCCGTGGCAGGGATTCGAACTGCCGACCTTCTGATCAGCAAGCCCTAGACTCTGTGGTTTAACCCACAGCGCCACCTGGGTCCCATCACTAGAGTATACATATCATTTATTGCATGCAACAAAAGAAATCAAATTTTGTAAGAACAGGCCACACCATAAATTTTATTTATCACATTGTATGTATTTGGGTTAAAGATAGGGGAAAGTGTGTTCCTACTTATGTGGCTAGGTGCCTAAGAGTTGTGTAGTGTCATAGCTAATGCAATTAATTTGGGAGGTGCCTGGTTTGAATCTTGAAGCTGTCATGATTTTGCTAGGTAAGCATAGGCAAGCTCAGCCTCACATGCCCCTGTCTACAATGTGAAGGATAATAATACTGAACTTAGCTTACAGGTTTGTTGTAAGAATAATGAGATTTTATATATGAAATGCTTTGAACACACAATGTTAATTACCAGCACTGCAATTAAGGTTATATGTTTATTTACTTGCTCAGTGATGAAATTCTGCAGGAGCTGATTAGTGGGATAGGAGAGCTTGGTGTGTGTGTGGGGGGAGTACATCTGGCAATCAGTGCGCCCCTTTGATTTCAGATAGTACATGGGTAGATGAGTCTAAAAAGTCTGGAACGCAATTTTCACAACCCTCTCGCGTCTATGGTGGCTCATTTACCAGAAGGAATGTATTTAGCATTAAGTCTGGAAGTGTATACTTGATTCCAGCAGATGTGAAATATATTGGCATTATTTTCAGCTCTCCTATCCCACTAGATCTGTTAACAGCATTATTGGAGTACACTACTACGTAACCCTAAATTCATGCATCTGAATCAATGACACTATTTCTGAACTGGAATTGGTAGCTGGTGCATAATGACTCTGTGCATGATCATACCAAAGGAAGCCCATGTTTCCCCTGTGAGATAGATCTCTCTTACATTCAAAAGAAAACTGGCAAACAGAAACCATTACTTACAACTCCAAGAATGGGTTTAATACGTCTTAGGACGCAGGTGGCCCTGTGGTCTAAACCTAGGGCTTGCCGATCAGAAGGTCGGCGGTTCGAAGCCCCGCGACAGGGTGAGCTTCCATTGTTCAGTCCCAGCTCCTGCCCACCTAGCAGTTCGAAAGCACATCAAAGTGCAAGTAGATAAATAGGTACCGCTCCGGCGGGAAGGTAAACGGCATTTCCATGCGCTGCTCTGGTTCACCAGAAGTGGCTTAGTCATACTGACCACATGACCCAGAAGCTGTCTGCGGACAAACGCCGGCTCCCTTGGCCTATAGAGTAAGATGAGCGTGCAACCCCAGAGTCATCCGCGACTGGACCCAATGGTCAGGGGTACCTTTACCTTTAGGTTCTTTCTATGGGTATTAATACTGTGCCAAAGTATATATAAATGTAACAGGAATACAGCTGTACAATTTAGTCTCTACTATGGGGCTCACATTTCGGTGGGATAGGACTTACCTTTCTTGGTGTATTCCTGGATGAGCTTGTTAGGAATTTTGTATTACGGTTTTAAATTTTCTGCTTTTCAACTTTATCTGTATTCTATCTTGCATTGCTTTGGGACATTTTTTTGGTAGAAATCAACTAATAAAATAACTATTGATATCATCTTCGAAAATAAGACAACTTTCAGAGGTTGCCCACTTGTGGGGGAGGGGGCAGTAGGCAGAGTGGGAATTTTGAGATAGTGCTGTAGGGGCATAGCACAAAATGGCTGCCACATGCAAAAAGACAAGAAAAAAAAGTCAGTGTCCCCAAATGGTGCAGGCATTCCTCCCCCACCAATGGGAAAGAGCTACTTATATCAGCTGCTACCACACCTGTGTACCTCTCCTCTGTTCAGAACATATGGTGGATGGGTGTCTCCTCTTGGCATCCAATGGAATGTGGAAACATTTAAGGGAGAGGCTGAGCCACTACAAACAAACTCAGTAAGAAGAGCAAACAGCCTTTTTGTGCATTGTGAATTTCTGAAAGGATTCTTACTCTTGAGGCCTTTTGCAGGCACACTAGTGCCCAATACTATAGCAGCACAGCCTAAACAACCATTTGAGTAATAGGGAAAGAGCTAAATGACACACACTGATATTTGCTTATAGTGAGGGTAGCCTGACTCAAACCAGCCAAGCCTCCCCTGCAACTTTATCTCCTGCTTTGATCGGGTGATAAAAACTCTGTCTGTTCTGTAGTGTGATCTTTAAAGAGCAGACAAAGTGCTTTATCTTCTGCTCAGGAGATAAAATATCCCTCTGACTTAAGAGTGGATTTTGATGGAGCAGTCAAGACTGGTATTATATTTCTAATCTCAGCACAGGTCTGAGAGATAAAAGGCAGCGTTTTCCCCCTAACCTCATTCCAGAGCTATGGGAGTGGAGCTGTCATTTACTCTTAAAGAGAAAGCAGGGGAGAGGCAGAGTGGTGGTGCTTAGCACTGTGACTGCAGGTGGAACATCTCTGAATGCTCTGTTTTATTTTGAGAAAGATGCTTTATAAAGGGCAACCAGAGAGATGTTTTGCATAGACTGATCTGTACAAAATAAAAATGTGAATTCGTTGATGTAATTAATAAAAGCAATAAAAAACACTTAAAAAAAAAAGATCTGTACAAAATAAAAGGTGCAATTTCCAGCTACTCTTACCCTACTCCTGGAGTGCTAGAAATGTGGCAAGAGAACATATGTATGAGCATTTGTATATGAATTGAGACTGCATGTCTAGTGTGCTGTATGTACATGTGTGGAGAGTAGGGGTGTATGAAGTTTGCATTTTTCCAAAATTGTGTACGAAATATCACTTAATTCACTATTTCATGTACTCCTTGAAGTGAGCATGCATTAAGATCCCGCCAGTGTTCACAGGATTAACGCCCCCCCCCCCAATATAGCAACTCCTAAGGCTTTTTAACTTCAATAGGAAGTTGTGTGAAGGGTCACCAGCATGCAGGTGACCTCTAACTCTAGTTTCCATTCTCAGCTTATTAAAGTGAGGTAGCAGAAGTGCAAAACCAGTGATGAGCTGGATCAGGGTCAACACACAAACTTAATGTTAGCAAGACGGAGGTGCTACGGATAGGTGATTCATTTGCTCAGGGAAGTGGAGTTCAGTCTATTCTAGATGGCGACATGCTGCCCTTAAAGTATCAGGTTGTGTCTAGATCTGGCTTTGTCACTAAATGTGACAGCAAGAAGAAATCTTGTTTATAGTGTTGCAGGTTCTAGGAGCTCATGATTCCTTTTGGAATGAGGCACAGCAGAGACTGTGGTGTCTTTATGATATATGGTTTATTTACAACCTGAGCCTATGATGGAGGGGTTCACAGCATGAACAACCCAACAGGGCCTTACTTCCCCCATAGCAGCAGCCTTGGATTAAAACAGAAATTAAACATCCCTCTGACTATCTGGCTTCCCAGCCTGAAGCTTTGCTTCTAGCCTCTAGCTCACATTTTCTTTAAAACAAAAACAAAAACAAAATTGAAACTTTTCAGTGGGGAAGTAAAAGTGCAGAAGGTGAAGAAAACAAAAACAAAAAAGTGCTTTAAACTGTGGTACAATACAATATATGGGTATATAAGTAGTATGATTGTTCTGTTATGGCCAAATCCATAACAGCGTGTGCTTCCAGAGCACCTTATATAAACACAGGTATCATGCGCCAGATATAAACGAAAAGTAGAAGCAATTGTATTCCATTACAATATTCCATTTGAGAACTTCATTCAACATGAAGGTGACAGCAATTCAAAACAAAATTACAAATGTAATAAGGAAGCAGCTCCTGGGAAACATTACGGATCCCTTTACAGCTTTGTGTAACTGAACACCCTATTATGCCGCAGTTCGGAAATAAATTAGAGGCAGCTCCAAGCCTCCACATTCAGTTGTTCAGGCTGCAGAGATAGCATCTACACAGACCTGCAGTTCACAGCTTCACCACTTAACAATTCAAGTGAAATGGTACTTCAGTTGCCTATTAAGAACTTTGTGCATTCTTCATTTCAACACTAAAGCTTCTCAGCACAGAAGACTGCAGTGTCCAGGTTCTGTAGACCAGAAAGAGGGTTAGGCCCACAGTCCACATTCTCAGTGGAGATAAGAAGAAAGCCACAGTTCCATATGTCTTCAACAGGAAATAGCAGGAATAGACCTGCCACAAAAACAGGAGTGCCATGCTGAGGTGGATCGGCACAGCGAACCACTGTTTGGCATGATGCAGATAGTAGCCAAAGCCATATCCTTGGCAACGCAGGAATAAACACCAACATGTATATGCCATCAATGGTAGGTTAAAGAATGCCACCTGCCAAGACAAAATAGATATAGGTCCATAGAATCATACAGCTGGAAGGGACGCCAAGGGCCGTCTAGTCCAATCCCCTGCAATGCAAGAATCTCAACACATGCCCCCCATCCCATTTGAAACCATTCTGGACTCTGCTTAGTTATCTCTAGACAATACCACCATCATTTTGCCTTGCATTTTGTGCAATTTATACCCCGCCCATCTGGCTGGGTTTTCCCAGCCACTCTGGGCGGCTTCCAACAAAATATTAAAATACAATAGTCTATTAAACATTAAAAGCTTCCCTAAACTTTGGATTCCCCAAAGGCACACACAAGACAGCTGAGTGGGTGCTTTCCTGCAGAATGTAGCAGTTCCATCAAGAAGGGATGCAAAGTTAACAAGACATTTTGAAAAACATGTTAAGAGATTATTGCCTTGTATCCTTGCAATACTCCCTTTTCCAGGAAAAGGCAGATCAGGCTACAGTTGTACATGCCTAGTTTGCATCCAGGCTGGATGATGATGATGACAATAATGGATTGCTGCAATGTGCTTTACATGAGACTGCCCTTTAAAAAAAATGTTTGGAAACTTCAGCTAGGATCCAATTCATGGAGCATGTTACTTTGATGTTTGCAGGCTACACTGGCTTCCTATTAGTTTCCAGGAACAACTCCGACTATGATAATAACACATAAAATGCCCTACACTCTATTAGATTTATTGCTTAAAACATATATTCATTTCCCCCTCAAAACAAATATTTAGGTTGACCACCCTCACTACAATTTCTTTCAAATGAGATGTTTCAAAAAACATCAAACTAGAGGCTATTTGTTAACCAGTTTATTAAGAATCCTACCTGCATAATTCCAACAAGGAAGGTTGTACTGCCTTCAAAGAAATGGCCATCAACAATTACTCCAAAGGAAAAGCAGACACCCAGATGTCCATCTATAATATCACCAATAAACCAGGGCCCTATAGAGAAGAAAAGTGCATTACACTGAATGTGATGAGAACAACTTGTAATCTAGCCTACCTAGCCCCCAAATTGCTGTCTTAAGGAAAAGGTTTTTTTGTCCAATATCAGTTAAAACAAGTCATGACAACAAAAACAACTAGCCGGGTAAGGTATTAGTATAAATGCCATTGATAAGCAGTGACATACTGTTAAAGGTTTGGGGATGGGACCGCCCTAAACCCTAGAAATCAATATTGCTAGGATTTTGATAATTTGGGAAATGAAAGGAGATTTACTGGCTGCAGAGGAATTCCTGGGCTAGCCTATGCAAAAAAAGATGACCTGACCTGGCTGAGCTAGGAAATTCTTTCCAGTAGCACCTTAGAGACCAACTGAGTTTGTTCTTGGTATGAGCTTTCGTGTGCATGCACACTTCTTCAGAAAGCTCATACCAAGAACAAACTCAGTTGGTCTCTAAGGTGCTACTGGAAAGAATTTTCTATTTTGTTTCGACTATGGCAGACCAGCACAGCTACCCACCTGTAACTGGCTGAGCTAGGGCCATTGAGAAACAATAAAAGGCCACTGGGGGCCTTTCCCAATGTAAGAAGATTTTCCTTCCCCACTCCCCTGCCCCAAGGTGTGAACAGAGTCAGGAGATTTGGAAGGTAACGGTGTGATGTCACAGGAACAGTTTGGGGCCTTTGGGCATGAGGCTTGGAATAAATAGTTGAAAAAGAACAGACCAACCTTGGGCAGGCTGGGGAAAATGCCTGACTCCAGGGCTGCACTGCTGTAGGGAACAGGCACCTTACAGCATGAGATGACCATGCTGTAAGATGTGGACTCTCTTCACCTAAATTCAGGGGTAAATATGTGAATAAATCACACTTCGTAAAGCTAAAACAGGCCTCCACTAAGTCTTTAATTCTCGAAAGGAGCACAAACACTTGGGCGAAGGCCAAGACCTCAGGAATCCTGTGCATAGCTCAGTAGGGATTGGGCTGGCCTGTAACAATATTCAATTTGTTAGATGTATAATTTAGGCAGAAAATAGAACCCTTGATTTCATTGCATTGCATGATTTTGGTTAGCTTCCTTGAACTGCACAAGGAAAGGAGGGAGTTAAGTATTTTTTCAGACATTTCCTAAGTGTGACTGTGATCAAGTAGCTAGAAAGCTGGACTTGGATCTGGGAAACCTGGGTTGTGCCCCACCTCTGTCACAGAGTGTAGGCAAGTCACTCAGAGTGGCTGAATCTCTGTAAAAATTAGAAGTGCTACATCTTAAAACAGTACACCGTAGCAATAAGGGCTGAAACGTGCACATTTTTAAAAGCATTGCTCAACTTGCAATGCATTGTTTAATTTCTAAGAACTAGCATTGTTTTGGGCAGCACTGGTGCTTACATGGTAGCACAAGGACTTGCTGGGTGCCTCTCAGCAGCATTACTCGGGTATCTTGGGATTGTTATTCAATACCTCTTACAAAAACCTGTAGCTTGCCAAATATGAAAACATTCTTACGTGGTATGTGATGTCTTAACAAATTATCTCCTGAAATTTACAAGTTATTTGTAATCACTATTCAGGCAAGCTGGGTACCCTATAGATGTTTTCTGCCCCACGTTAAGAGTTGAATTATGAATTTTACAGAATGCAAATGCATAGTTTAAAAAAAAACCAAGCCATTATTTAAACACAACATAATCGAGGAATAATAATAGGAGCTCTATTGACCATGAACTTGCTGTGCCTGTTTGCATCTTACCCAGAAGAGTATAGAAGCTCAACAGCAGAAATGAGTGATAGAAAAAGTTGATTTTGCTCAAGATGTGAAGAGAAAAAGAAGCCCGCATTGCTCTGCTCAAAGGACCTAAAAAGAAAACATACCGGTACTTTTAATTTGAAGTCCCCTACTTTTAAAAACAGAAATACAGTAACTTTTTGCAAGGGGATACATTTACAGCACCATCGAAGGACAGATTCATTCACTGAAATCAATGGGATGTGGTGCGAGAAAACTTCCCAGTGGATTGCGCCCCAAATCCATCCAAGATGCATGGACACGTACCGTATTCCTGAAGTCTTTGAGACATTTGACATTTTCAAACCAAAACCCACATCACAGATATAACATCCCCCAACATGTGAACATTAGAATTCTACTTTTTGTGATACCATATTCGAAACCAGCTTAACCCTGTTCATTGAAAGCTACCCTAACTGAAAAGGTTTTACTATATACGAGTGATCACTGAACACTATATTCCATCTATGAAGAATGCCCTATGCCCATCTCAACTACAAAGGCTACTATTAGCCTTGTCTAGATTGAGCTTCAATTTTATTAACATGCACCTAGCACAGTGCCAAATGCAGAAATGCAAGGTCCCTTAATAATCACAGGCAGCCACAACCCCTCACAGTCATGCCCCTTCAAAGATTATTATTGTATAATTATAAGATGATGATATAATCAGGGATGCACTGCAGTGATCAACGCAGATCTCAATGAACTGCCTTTCAGCTGGATATACTATTTTCTGTGAGCATACATGGACAAATGATTTGGAGAGCTCCAGGATCTTTTATCAAAGTGACTTAAGAGGCATCGCCCCTGGCAGCATTTTATGACTCAGTTTTTGAGAAATGGCAATAAACATGACTTTTAAAACCCAGATAGTAACAGGATGCATCCTTCCAGCCTTGAGAGATCACCAAACAAGTGGCAACCAACAGATATAGAATTATTTGTTGAGAAGCAAGGACAGCATTGGCACCATCAAAAACAGATAAAAGACGTAACTTACGTGTCCAAGGTGACCTGTTTGCCAATAATAATATCAATCATTACAACCTGTTTCCAGAACTTGTACATAGTTACAGAAAGGCTGGAAAAGGGATCACTGGTCAAGAAGTTTATACAACTAATCAATCTGGTGGGTCTAGGGCTGAACAAATCTAAGTCCTGATCGCTGGCATATCGACAGGCCCTGCTGATCAAAGTCCTAGCTTCTCTGTAAGGGCATGAATCCAACACGTAACCAATAATTTGTGAAAATAGCAGTAAGACACACGAATTCCATGAGAGTTATCTTCCACAACGTCTCTCCTTTTCCAAAGCTTGATTTGGATCTTCCCAAGTGATTTAAACCTTTTAACGTTTGAGAAGTATTTAGAGACAAAGGGTGATATTGAACTAAGTTTTACACAGAGTAGAATAGATGCATTGAAATTAATTAACATGAATGTTAGGGACATTAATTTCAATAGGCCTACTCTGAGTAAAAATTGAATACCAACCCAAGAGACGTGTGGAACAAAATTTAGCTGTTCATTAGTATCTATCTTTTGAAGAATAGAATACTCAGCCTACAGAGGTTATTAGATTCTTTAAAGGGGCAGGGGGGGTAGAATCAATCTGAAAATCATGCTGGTGCATTTGCTTAATTTAAAGTACTTAATGAAAAAGAAAAAAGGTAAGGAAGGATCAAAATAGTGTTCAAGAAAAATAATTTCTCTTACTTTTAAGTGTAGGCTTTCTTCGATACCGGAAAATAACCAACAAGGCAATTTGAACTACAACCATTAGTACAAACACTACTCGAACCTGAAAAAGAAAGAATACAAAAAAAAAAACATTTTATATTTAGTAAGCCCCCACAATATTGATCTCTCATAATGTGGTGGGAGAATAAAATTTATTTACCACCATTTGGGAATCATGGAAGGCAACAGACCAAAAAAATACTAAAGGATCGAGAGGGAAAGGAGATCACACCCACCCACATCAAAAGTCAAATCCAGCATGATGATGTTTTCCATGAGTTTTAATCTTTTCTTCTTTTAAAATAGTGCCACAAGGATTCTGGAAAGGATGCAAAACTTTTCTTACCCAAAACGCTTCTGGGTGCATTAAGACTCCCGTCTATTCTGTAACCTTTTATTTTCTACATTGTTTTAGCTGATCTTGTTACCTTTATTTTTTATTGCCAGCTTTTGCGAACTGCCAAAAACAGCAGTTGCTGGCGAAGTGCGTTAAAGAAACTTCTGTCCACACACATCTCACTCACTCTTACCCCCTCTGGAATACTCACCAATACATAGAGGTCAGTAAGAAGCACCCAAGATGCCAGCAGGTTAAATGTGAGGGAGAGGTTTTCCTCCATAGCAAACGTATGAAGACGAGTGGCGTTCCTATAACTGGCATCCTAAATATGGGAACACAAAGAAATAAACAAGACTTTCAAATGTGTGATAGCAAAACAACTCAGCATCTTTACTAGTGAAAAGCCCATCATTCTGTGGTGTGGTGTGGTGTAAACATGTACATGTGAGTGGGAGGGCAGGTATGCATATTGCAGGGAACCCCGGATCACAACCAGTGATGGTTTGGGCATCCCGTGTCGTGGGCAGTGGATAGATTTCACCTTCACTGCAAAGTATTCCCAAGCGCGGTTATTTTATTTTCCTCGCCAGATAAGGCGATCGTTGTGGTTTACTCTTGTAGAAGAAAGTTAAGAGGAGTATATCTGAAACAGGGATGATATCAGCGTTCTTGAGCAAGTACCAACGCCCAAGGACTCAAGAGTGCCCACCACTGGCACCTATTAATAGTATCTCATTATTTTAGCGCTGGCACTGAGAGGGGCACTGGGCCACATGGCTGAAGCGGCCACCATCTTACCTCAGCCAGAATGCCTCTGGGTCTGGCCACAAAAGCAGTATCACTCAGCAGTGCTGCGTTTGGCCCCGAGCATAGGAGCCAATTCCTAAGGGCCGGGGTTCTTTTGCCCCCTCCAATAAAATATTTGAGGGGGCCGCTCCCCCCCCCCCAGTTGATGGGCATTGCCATTTAAATGGTACACATGACTTGTGATCGATTATGGGGGGTGGGGTTTACCTGTATTTTATTGTACACTGCCTTGATATTTTATGATTCTGCATTTATTAAACAAACAAACAAACAAACAAACAAACTCAATCTCCAGATCATAAGAATTACCTCTTGGGTAAAAGGACTCTAAACAGCCCATGACCCTAACCGATAATTAGGAAGATCATTGGCCTGGGTTCAGGGGTCCTTCAAACTCAAAGGCATTATGGGGGAGGGCTAAATCCACTTCCAGCCTCTGCAACATTAGACATATCCCTGCTTCTATTTGCATAGCCTCACCTTCCATTTCTTTGGTTACGCTACCAGGGAGAGTCATAAATACTGGGAAAGCAAGCATAAAATACACAAAAGCCATTATATATTCTCTCTCTCTGTCATCCAGAACAACTCTGTGGTATTTCTACTGCTTTCATTTTAATGAGGATGAGAAATAATAATTTGCCCGCCGTCAATCAATAAGTAATCGTGGATGAACAGGGATTGACCTTGCTCTTCCAAGCAAAAACCTGCTCTTAAATACATTTTCTTTCAGTAGCTTGAATGTGATGAAATGTATGATGAATTTATAAGCATCAGCAGAGAACTCACCTGAACTGTCACTTCTATCTGATGAAACCCTTTACTGTAGTTTTGAGGGGCCCATTTCAGTACATAGAGAGGTCCAGACACATGAACAGCATTCCCCAGATGAATGCCATCAACAATGACCTTGACAAACTTGATAGGAGAAGGAGAGAATGCCAAAATTCTAAGTAAAAGAAATAAACCAGTGTATCACGGAACTTGTTAAGATATACATAGCACTTGTAAGCGTAAAATATAAATTACCACGTGCTGTATAAATCAGGCATCTCCAACCTGCGGCCCTCCAGATGTTTTGGCCTACAACTCCCATGATCTCTAGCTAACAGGACCAGTGGTCAGGGATGATGGGAATTGTAGTCCAAAACATCTGGAGGGCCGAAGGTTGGGGATGCCTGGTATAAATGACTCCTCAGTCAAGGCATACTATAGTGGGTAAGGCAGAAATTACTTTGGGGTGCACAGAATTGACTTTGCTGTTCTACTTTGTTGTAGAACTGGATGTTCCTTTTTAAAATTATTGTTAATGTAATAGATTGTTAACCCCCCATTTAACAGCACACACAATGTGGCCTGTTGAACATATTTTACAATGCATTCAAAATTGGCAGCATTTGCCATGTTAATGTCTGTGTATGTCACATTTGCACAAGAAAATGTTTTTCAAAAAGTTTAGAAGTAGCAAAGTTACATCAGATTACCGGATGTGGGTAGAGTGAAGGATTCTCTGCAATGGTTCATGAGCAGCACTACTATAAAGGAATGATTTGGGATTGGTGATGAGAACCACAGGCCATTCTTCAAACTTCAGGTCAGCAAAGCTGAAGAGATCGTGATCAAAAGCAAGGATCCTGTACCTGATGTTCAGCAATCAAACAGTACACTTTTGGTTAACAAATAACATCTTAAGGATAGAAGATTTATACTGCCTGGTGATACGTTTTACTGATTTTTCTAATTTCCTCTGCTTCCACTTAATCCATTTTTGATGAAAAGCTGATGCCTTGAGTAGATACCTTGCACCAGCCAGAATTTCTTCATCTAGAATTCTCAAACACACAACTTTTTTTAATAAAAAGGTGATAACAATATGTAGAAGTGTGACAACTCTAAACACAAAGTACTGCTTTTGTCACAGTTGCTTGGATGCAACTGTGAGATGGGTGAGGAAAAACAAACTGAGCTTGAATCCTGGCAAGATGAAGGTACTGTGGCCTTCATCTTGCTACCCTGTACCAGGTGGCGCTGTGGGTTAAACCACAAGGGCTTGCCGATCGGAAGGTCGGCGGTTCAAATCCCTGCAACGGGGTGAGCTCCCGTTGCTCGGTCCCAGCTCCTGCCCACCTAGCAGTTCAAAAGCACGTCAAAGTGCAAGTAGATAAATAGGGACTGCTGCAGCGGGAAGGTAAACCACGTTTCCGTGCACTGCTCTGGTTCGCCAGAAGCGGCTTTGTCATGCTGGCCACATGACCCGGAAGCTGTCTGCGGACAAACGCCGGCTCCCTCAGCCTATAGAGCGAGATGAGCGCTGCAACCCCAGAGTCGGACACGACTGGACCTTTACTTTACCTTTTACCCATGCACTATCAATGCCTGGTTCTCCTTCACTCACATTTGAATCGTCATCCATTTTTATCACCGTCATCCCAGTGGGGAGATTCATTCTGAACCAGCTAAAATGACATTTACATTGCTATAAGAACAGTACTATAAAAAGGCCAAAGCACAAATTTTCTTACTTCCTGTTATCTTTCCAGTCTCCCAGTTCCAGCTCTAGAGTTCCGTGACGATGGCGAGTATGTAGAGCTGGCATCAGACCACCCAGCGTATGGAAATGCCCACACAAATATGCTGTGGCAGAGCTAATAGAAACATAAATGATTATTGTTGATTTTGGAGAAGAAATACTAACCTGTAGCCAATTAACAACAACAGCTGAAAAACATTAATAAATTTGTACCAGAAAGGAAAAGAAATATTACCGCATTGCTGTTCGTATTCCTGGAGATGTAGAGATGATTGCTGAGGTGGGATAATGGCCAAACCAAATGGAATGGTTACTGTCGCGACTTTCTGCAGCCAGTGAAGACAGTTCTTGCATTTTATTCTGAAATGAAAGAGCAACTACAAGAGCTTTAGCAGCATGTAAAGAAAGAAGAAGAAGAAGAAGATGTAGTAGTAGGAAGAAGAAGAAGAAGAAGAAGAAGAAGAAGAAGAAGAAGAAGAAGAAGAAGAAGAAGAAGAAGAAGATGTAGTAGTAGTTATTATTTATACCCCGCCCATCTGGCTGGGTTTTCCCAGACACTCCGTTCGCTGCCAGGTCTTAAACACAATGCAAAGTTTAGGGGATATTAAGGCTGCAGTCCTAGGTACACACACAAGGGTGTTAAGTCTTATTTAACTCAGTGGGACCTGCTTTTGAGTGAATCATTCATCAGGCTGAGCTGCAAGAGGCATTTATCAACGGCTGCTCTAAAAAGCATGGATACTGTGAGCAGATACCGATACTTCCAAATTATTTCTCAAAGTTCTTTTTGTCATTAAAATGACAATATGCACATTTGAAGAAATAAACCTGCATATCATGTAAGCCACATTCCATATAACAATGGGGGCGGGGAAGCAGAACAGTATAGGCACTAGGGACCTGATCTTGAGGAGGACCAGAGACATTAGGGTACCAGGGATATAAATCTTTACTCCCTGCTGTGGTCCTAATCTGGCCCACCACACCTACAATTGGCATTACCAAAATATTGATCCTTTCTTGGCAATGTAAGAAAGGATCAAAGGGTCAAAGCTCCTCTACTGCCTTGCCTCATGAAAGGATCCAATCTAGATCAGGTTCCTAGTGCCCATGGGCATAGCCAGGATTCTTGTTTGGGGGGGCAGGACCTTTGTTAGGGGGGCAGAACCGATGTGATTGGTCAGTTTGTTAAGTATTTCTATTGTTTTACTTGATCGGGGTGGGGTGGGGTGGGGTGGGGAGCTGCTCCCCTGCCTATGCCCATGCTAGTCCATATTTTCATGGGGGGTGCGGAGAACTGCCACTGGAAACTCTCAGAATGCCTCCCCTAGTACCGACTTCCACCACAATATTCTTCATATAAAGCAAAACTATGATTTAAACATAACAGTTTGTGCAGGCAAATGGAAATAATTGACAATGAGCATTCCAGTCTGCAGCTGAAATGTAAAAAAAACAGAGGAAAAATATATGAAAACTATAATTACCAGATCCAATAGATTTATATGGTTATGTGTTTTGCTATCAGATTACTGCAAATCACTGTGGGTTTCAGTCTTGGCCTGCAAAGGGGCCAATTTGGTACATGATGTCATTTTCCTCAAGACACGCTGTCCATCAGCTGATATCACCAGTGAGTGGGGTGAACAGGGTTAAATCCTGCACTGGCAGCCAAAGCAGCAGGATTTAATCCAGGGGTCAGCAAGGTTTATGTTGCCTGGGCTGGATCGGTCCCGTAGAGATCCCTCCGTGGGCCAGATTGCTGGTGCGCATTAGTGCGCGTGCCTGCAATTTTCGACATCTGTGCGTGCGCAGATGCAATTTTCAGCGCCGCAGAAGCGAGTCCCCATGCCATGCTGCACTGGTTTAGCGCAGCGCACGAGCGGGCAACTCAATTTGGGGGCGGCTCATGGGCTAGTCAAATGATCTCTGCGGGCCACTTCCGGCCCATGGGCCTTAGGTTGCTGATCCCTGATTTAATCTCTACTCATCAGTGGGAGTTAAATCCTGCTCAGTTTAAGCAGCCCAGCATTCCAAAACCTGCATCGAATCCCCTGCTGAACAACAGGAAAATAACTCCTGTTGCTAGCAGCACCTTGCAAGGTGTGTGAAGCCATGACTTCTCAGCACTTTGCACAATGCCATTGCAACACCCATGCCATGGATAGGACTGATGGCCCCATCTACCTGTCACATTTTGCCTGCAAGTCTGATCTTGATAAGGATGTGGCTCATGGGACAAAAACAGTTCCCTATTCCTGCCTTAAGGCAATGCTTGTCCAGGAATGTTAATAGCCTGAGATAGCGGGTGTTTCCTTATTGGAGCCCAACTGTTAGAACAGGGGTGGGGAACTAGATCTGGCCAGTGGGTTGGATCCTTAATTCCTACATCCCCAATCTTGCAACCTTGTTTTAAATGCATGCTGATTGACGCAGGCACTGCACCTTCAAAGGGGCTTGCTGCAACTGCCAATGAAGCCTGTTTGGGAAAGGAAAGATGCTCTGTTTGGGGGAAACTGAATCTTCCTGCAAACTGAGAACAACAAGCCCCCTTGAGAGTTCTCAACAAGGAGCTTCCTAGCACGGCTGATCCCAGAGGGGAGCCCCCACCTGTAAAAAACAATCAGGAGCTAATTTTAATTTGTAGCT
This sequence comes from Lacerta agilis, assembly GCF_009819535.1. Taxonomy (NCBI): domain Eukaryota; kingdom Metazoa; phylum Chordata; class Lepidosauria; order Squamata; family Lacertidae; genus Lacerta; species Lacerta agilis. Next base: position 43,322,662 of record NC_046312.1, on the reverse strand, counting down.
GTGTCTATACCTGTGCTACCCCTCACATCATGTATGATGTCAAGGCCAGGGCTGATGGGTGTCATTTGTGGGTAGCACAGCCTTATGGGCCAGATTGGGATCCGTGCCAGGACTAATTAGGCCTGTGGGTTAGAGCTTCCTCTCCTCTGTGTTGGAAGATTGCTTTGAGAAAGGGAAAAAGGGTATTTCTTTCTTTATTTTCTACAGGTTTGCCATCAGTATATGTTCTATGAGCTAGTTGCAGAATAAAGTATAAGATATTTATATTATTTAATTTAAAAATAAAACTGGCTAAAATAAAAGGTGATATTAAAATGTTGCATATGAACTTTCCTTTTAGCAAAGAAAAAGCAACAATAAAATAATAAAAACATCTAGCAGTTCATATTATAGAATGAAACACATTTTTAAGGTGGTGTTATTCTTTTAAACACACAAACACAAGTTGAATAAAAAGATCTTCAGCTGCCACTGCAAAGTTCATAAATAAGGTACCAGGTGAGTTTGCCTCCACCTGTGCTCAATCTGCATATTTGTGAATAAATCCAAATACTGTGAAATGCTGAAAGTCACCACTGATCCCTCCTTCCAAAAGAAATGAAATCCAAGTAAGCACTGTACTCCTGGAACTTCTTGCCATATAGGGAAATAGTGCACACCTGAATAAATATTATACACATCTTGAGGGGATGAAAAGAGGAAGAAATCAAAATAGCAACAGACAGTGTTGTAATACACAATTACTCCTCTATTGCTCTAAAGCAGTGTTTCTCAAAGTGGGCAGTACCACCCCCGGGGGGAATACTTAGGGGGGCATTAAGAGGCAAGGGGGGCACAGGGGAGCACAGGAAGTGCAAATTTTGGAATGATGGTAACACTGGATCAAGTTAATCAATTTGGTTGGATTACTAAACTAAATACCGGTAGTTTTAATTGGATTTCGAATAAATGTGCAATTAATTGTTGCTGTTTTGAATTTTATTGTGTCATCTTCCTTAGTGGGTCATGCAAACTGCTATTCTGAATAATGCTTTTTATAGGGGTATGGTAGGGGGCACTGGGGATGAGTTCATGAAATCACACAGGCATGAGAAAGTTTGAGAACTACTGCTCTAAAGGCTTCCCGCAGACTTTAGACTTCAGGTGGGTGTAACACACAGGCATAGGATTTTATTAGCCAGAGAAGACAGACAAGCTAAGGCTGCAGTGCATGGTGTTTTACATTACCGCTTTCAATATCCCAAAGAAATTGTAGGGTCTCTTGGGGCCTGGACTGAGAGTCGCATCCACACAGATGAAAGAATATTTGCCAAAAGGTGTGCTGTGGATGTAATGGAAGGAACCGTCCTTTTTCCAAGCAGAATATTTCCTACCAAAATGAGATGGGAATACTGTAGTCAGAAAAATCTGGAAGAAAGAGAAATGTGAAAAGGAATAAATGCACACATTGCCTAGTGCTCAACTAAGCTTTACTCAGAGTAGATCCACTGAAATTAATGGACCTAGCTTAGTCCTATTCATTACTTTCAGTGGGTCTACTCTGAGTAAAGCTTAGTTGACTACTGTCCAGTAAGACTAAGGGAGGGAGAAACAAAACTGCATGTGACTCAGTTCATCACCTATGCCATCTTTTAACACAGAAAGGTACAAAATAGTGGCCAGGAGAGGGAGAATCTAAGGGCAAAAACAGACGAATAGAGCTGCACAGAAATCCTAACAGCGGGAGCATTGAAGGAGGAACAACACAGGCAAGCCAAAGACTGGGGCAGATGACTACTTCCTAAATAATTATTTTCTAGGCTACTTTAATGAAGTCATTCTTCCTAACACTTATATACCTTGTTTAAACATAATCTCTCTGTCCCACACACAATCGACTCTCCTCCTGGTTTCCTGAATGCAGTATGTGTCACAGCGCTGTCAGACAAGAATGTCCAGAGGGAGGAATCAACTCTTCATGGTCAAAAGCACACTTACAAGTTAGGGAAAGGTATGTCCATCAGTCCTATGTGTCTCAGCTACTTCTGAGAGTGCATCTGATGAGGCAGATACCCCCAACCTTGGCTTACGTATCTCCCCTATCCAAGCTGCGCACAAGCAGGCGCAGACTCCACCTGTGTTTCACCTTCTGCTCCTCCCTCTTTAATCCTCTTTTGGTCCTGGGAGGCAGTGGAGGTGAGGGCAGGAGGAGGAGGTGTGGAAGTCCTTGACTCTACACCGGCCTGACCTATCTCTCCCTCCTCCTGCATCCGTTCCTTCACTCTCCAATCCTGCAGCTTCTTCTGCCTCTGCCTCTGCCCTCCTGGCAGTTACAGGTTCGCTTACTTCACTGATCCCTTCTTCCAAGTCAGTCTCCAATCCCCCTTCTCCCACTCATCAGAATACAGTCACCACTCCTCAGCGTCCAGCCAGTCTCTGACATCATGGTACACTGACATACCTGTAGTAGTTCCGGACATTCTCCAGACTTGGAATGTTGAATGTATCTGCAATGAAAGTGGCAAACAATGTTTTAAAACAAATTCAGAATTGAGCAAGAGACTGCGAAAAAAATAAGTCCAGGTTAAGACAAGCCCAGTGTAGTATGAATCTGAGATTGCAGCAGGATATCCAGGGAGCTATCAAAGCTTTAATTCCAGTTTGACCAAGACAGCAAGATTTGCTCTACAATGCATATGCTGAGACAGCCTTTATTTTGGAATAATAATTATAGATAATAGGGCACTGGATAATGCCTAAACTGCTATAGAACAAAAACTAATTGATTTCATATATTTTATAATTACCGGTATATTTCATCCTGCTTTCCAGCCAAAGAGGCATGCAATTAAAGTACACATAAAGATACAAAATAAAAAATAAAAAATTCCTTCCAGTAGCACCTTAGAGACCAACTAAGTTTGTTATTGGTATGAGCACTGATAGCATATGGTTTCAGAACAGAGTCCATATAACCAGTAACATTTTTTCGGTGGTAGTTGGTGATCAATGTTCTGTTCATTAATGTGTTGGGAGGGTGGTGGTTGTTCCCCAGTAGGTTGAGAGATATTGTATTTTCTACCTAAAATACACAAACCAGGAAATCCAGGATGCCCCATCATCTCAGGTATTGGCACAATTACAGTGGGTGTTTCCAGTTATATGGACTCTGTTCTGAAACCATATGCCATCAGTGCTCCCAGCTACGTACCTGACACCAGATTTTCTGAGGAAAATACAATCTTTGAATAATCTTCCTAACAATAGTATTCTAGTCACTATGGATGTGGAATCCCTGTATACCAACATCCCACACAACGGTTTACAAGCTATAAGGAACACCATTTCAGATAAAACCACAGCGGACTTTGCTACCAAACTCTGTCATTTTGTCCTTACCCACAACAACTTCAAATTTGGTGATGATCTGTTCCTTCAGATCAGTGGCACAGCAATGGGCACCCGCATGGCCCCACAGTATGCCAACATCTTCATGGCAGATTTAGAACGTTTCCTAAACTCCTACCCACTCAAACCTCTCTTGTACCTGCGATACATTGACGATATTTTTATGATCTGGACACATGGTCAACAGACCCTGGACACCTTCCACCAGAAATTCAATGACTTTCACCCCACCATCAACCTAACAATGAACCAATCTATGTAAGAAATACATTTTTTGGACACTACTATAAAAATACAGGATGGGCGTATAGACACCACCTTATACCGTAAACCAACTGACCGACAAATATATCTACATGCTTCTAGCTACCATCCCAAACATACCAAGCAATCCATTGTATATAGCCAGGCTCTACGCACCTGTTCCAACTCTACAGACAGAGAATCTCACATAAGAAATCTTCAGCAAACCTTTTTAGAACTAAAATATCCGCCCGATGAAGTTAAACAACAGATTAACAAAGCCAGACTGATACCCAGAGAGGACTTGCTGCAAGACAGACCCAAAAAAGAAAATAACAGAACACCACTAGTAATCACATACAGCTCCCAAGTTAAAACAGTTCAACGCATCATCAGAGATCCACAACCTCTCCTAGACAATGCCAATGCCAATGCCAGTTCTCTTTCTCAAGCTCTGGGAGGAAGACCTTTCATTGCCTACAGACAGCCACCCAATCTTAAACAACTCCTCACCCACAATAATACAACAACCAGACTTAACATGGACACTGGTACCAGAGCCTGCAATAAACCCAGATGCCAACATTGCTGCCACATACACCCAGACAACACCATTACTGGCCCCAACAACATCAAACATACCATCTCAGGACTATTTAATTGCCCATCTTCTAACATTGTGTATGCCATCAAATGCCAACAGTGCCCTTCAGCTCTCTATATTGGACAAACAGGCCAAATACTACGCCAAAGGATAAATGGACATAAATCGGACATCAGGAATCACAAGACAGAGAAACCAGTAGAAGAACACTTCAATCTCGCAGGACATTCTATACAAGATCTCAAAGTAGCTGTCTTATTACAAATGAATTTCAGAAATAGACTGGAAAGAGAAGTTGCTGAATTGCAACTTATTACCAAACTTAAAACAATGGAGAGACCTGGTCTGAATAGAGACACTGGATTCTTATCTCATTATACATGATAAAGCTATTTTTAGCCATCTCACCCCTTGCTTTTTCCTGTAAGACCAATTGCGTTCGTTAACAGTCGTCAACAGGTTTTTCACACCTATCAGCCTATCACCCATTCCCACCACCCTTCTGAGTAATACCCCTCCCCACCCTCACACTATATATAAGGGTCTGGTGACTTTTGTTTCAGTGTATCTGAAGAAGTGTGCATGCACACGAAAGCTCATACCAAGAACAAACTTAGTAGGTCTCTAAGGTGTTACTGGATGGATTTTTTATTTATTTTTTATTTTGTTCTGACTACAGCAGACCAACACGGCTACCTACCTGTAACATAAAGATACAGTTATAGTAACATGACATGGGAGTTTGTATTGCCATCTCTTTGGGCCTCGGGGAGTTGCTGACACTGTCCAGGTTCCAGATTCTATTTTTTAGAAAGAACGGGCCGAAGAACTGCAGAAGAACTTGGGGGCTGGCCAATGCCAAAGATGACAGACTACAAATGGACCCACAGAAATATTCCAGAAAGACAAAGAAACAGACCTTACTGGCTATATGAGAGAGAGATTGGTAAACATGATAAACACTATTTCTAAAAAAGAATAATACTTCTATGGGAAGTTTTTGATAACTGCCACTCAAGACAATGCTTGACCATACAGGTATTCAGAAGAATTGTTCAAGGCCACTGCCAGTGGAGGAGAACAAAACTAGGGACTAAAATCGGTGGTTACTCTTCCAGTTGAGATGAGGATTCTACTGCATTAAGACTTCCTGGAGCAAAAAGAATGAGTAATCCACATCTTCCTACCATCCTTCACATAGGGAGAATAAATGGGAATCCCACCTCTAGAGTCTCACATCTTTCTTACCATGATTCCCTTTTATGTCTATCCATTTGGTTTTTTCCATGACTTTAGATCTTTTTAAGATTGTCTGGTAAGTTTGCCATTCCACCTCAAACTGATCAGACCCAAGTTTATCTTCTGTTTTGGCATCAGTCAAATCACCTGTTAATGAAAGAAAAGAGACACAGAACATTAAACATATAAAAAACATCACAGATAAATGAAAGTACTGTTATTAAATAGGTCATCTAGGCACAGATTCCGAGACTTACTGTAGCAGACTTTACTGCTATAATTAAGAGAGAAAGAGAAAGAGAAAGAGAAACAGAGAGAGAGAGAGAGAGAGAGAGAGAGAGAGAACCCCAGCAACCCAAGGTCATGATATATAGGTAAGCTGTGCTCAATTTAAAATTGCTCACATTAATTCTGTATGGCAAGTGGCGTAATTGTGTGTCTCCAGTATCCCTGGGACAAAATCTAAGCAGAGTGGATCCTATTGACATCTAAACAAAACGTTTTATATAGCAAGGTTAGTTCTTCAGGAAGAAATAGAGCTCTGTCTGAGGCTTCAGAGGATGCATGGCCAAAAGCAATATGAAGGTCCCCAAAAGCAGGAAAGTATCTACCACAATGGAGGAGGACAGAGACTCAGAGGAATACTGGCCTTGGACTGGGGAACAGCTCTAGCTCCACTTGAGCAGAACTTCGATATGCTATGTGACCAACTGTCAGATATTTCTAGAACAGCAAATGATGTGCACATCTTGCTCTAACCAACCTGTCTGAGATCCAGCTCTTACAAATGATGACTGAAGATTTAGCTATAAAGCTGGAGGAACAAACGGACAGGGATGGTGGAGGGAATTGTCTACAAGGCCTACTAGAGGACCAGGAAGTGTGGGGGGGGCATGGTTTATTTCATTATTGACTGGTTACTCTCCCTGAATTTAAACATACCACTGTCCCGCAATGACATAGTTCTGTATGGCAAAACAAGGACGCCGAAATATGGAACACAGTCAGGTGTGCATGTACTAAATTATCCAGCTTTATATTCTGGAGTTGCTAGTGTCTGCAGTAACAGGCACGCCCCCTGCATATCACAGGTCACTTTTGCGCCACTGCCAGGGAATGAAAGGTTCCATTTTACTTAAAGGACATAAAAATGAATTGGCTCGAATTAAAAAAACTGAACGTAATGGTTTACTAGGGAAACTGCCCAGAGACAGTGGGGCCAGCAGAACAGAAAGAAATCAGCTGCCATCCCAAATATACCTATGAGTGTACTTTATTTTTAACTTTCCTGGCAGCCATGGGGAAAAAGAAGGGATGCACTTGGAGACACCTTGGAAGTTGGATAAAAACTGACCATCAGCCCAAGAGCAGACAGTCAAAGTAACAATTAGGACTTTCTGGGAGGAGTGTAAGGCATCCTTCACAGACCTCCCACACATGGCCAAGGCAGTACCATCCTAATTACTGTCTTTTCACTAGTACGTAATCTTTATAATTCTGAAGTTAGCAAGGATGGTAAGAAATTAACCTTTATCTCTAGAACTCTTCCTGTAATTCCCATGCTATTTAGTAATTACAGGAAGCTACTAGCCAAGATTTCAAGGGCACTGTCATTGCTACTCATCCCTTCAGAAACAATCCATCCTGACCTTGCATTCTTATTATTCAAATGTTTGTGTATTTTTCATTATCCTGCTGTCTGGTCAAAGCAATTTTCAGGATAGGGTCATATATATATATATATATATATATATATATATATATATATATATATATATAAAATTATATGCAAACAAAACACAATATTGTTTTTAGTTTGCTCCTCTTTGTTTCCTCTTAGTATCCAGATTAAGGTTGCAACCCTAACCCCACATATCTGGGAGTAAGCCACATTTATTTTAATAGGATTTTCTTCTGAATAATCATGGTTAGGATTGCACTGGTAAAACTGTTGAGGGACAGAAATGGATACCAATGAAATTGTTCTAAACACACATGATAGGGTGAAATATAATTAGAATAACAAAGAATGAAACAACATAATGATGTAAAACAGGAAGTCCTGGGTCATACTTCTAAATATGCATAAGGAGGGAGCCACCCTTGCCTTTGTAGGGGTTCCCAAGAGGGTGTCACAACAGAGGAAGCACTGGTTTAATTATATTATTATCATTATTATTATTATTAAATTAAATTTGTACACTGTCCTTCATCTGGAGATCACAGAGTGGTTCACAAGAAAAAAATATGAACACAAAATACATAACAAAACATAAACATAAACAAGCCAATAACCCCTCTCCCACAAACACATAGAATGCTAATCAACCAAAGGCTGGGTTATACATAAATGTTTTCATCTGGTGCCTAAATATATGTAATGAAGGCGTCAGGCAAGCCTCCTTGGGAAGAGCATTCCACAAACGGGGAGCCACCACACAAAAGGCCTTCTCTTGTGTTGCCACCCTCCTGAACTCTCATGGAGGTGGCACACAAAGAAGGACCTCAGATGATGATCACAGGGTCTTGATTGTTTCATATTCCTTGAGGTATTGGAGTCCTGAGCTGTTTCAGGCTTTATAGGTCAAAACCAGCACTTTGAGTTGGACCTGGAAACTAACTGGCAGTCAGTGCAGTCGGGCCAGGATCAGTTATGTGCTCAAACTGTCTTGCCCCAGTGAGCAGCCTGGCTGCCAAACTCTGCAGCAGCTGAAGTTTCCAAACCATCATCAGAGGCAGCCCTATGTATAACACTTTGAAGTAGTCTAACCTAGCAGTTACCAGAAGTTAGGCTATCCCTGTCCAGAGGTGCAGCTGGCTCACCAACCAAAGCTGATGAAAGGCAGTCTATCCTACTGAGGCCACCTGAGCCTCAAGTGATATCAAAGGATACAGGAGTACCCCCAAGCTACGTACCTGCTCCTTCAGAGGCAGTGTAACCCCATCAAGAGCAGGCAAACTCCCAGCCATCCAGTCTAGGGAACCACGCACTAACAGTGCCTCAGTCTTATCTGGATTGAGCTTCAGTTTGTTGGCTCGGATCCAGGCAACACGTGCAGATATAAAGGAGAAGTAGAGCTGTGTGTCATCAGCGTATTCCTGACAACGTATTCCAAAACTCCCGATAATCCCACTCAGTAGTTTCATGTAGATGTTAAACAGCCTAGGGCAGGAGTAGGCAACCTAAGGCCCATGGGCCGGATGCGGCCCAATCGCCTTCTCAATCCGGCCCGCGGACGGTCTGGGAATCTGCATGTTTTTACATGAGTAGAATGTGTCCTTTTATTTAAAATGCATCTCTGGGTTATTTGTGGGGCATAGGAAATCGTTCATTTATTTTTTTCAAAATATGGTCCGGCCCACCACACGGTGTGAGGGACAGTGGACTGGCCCACGGCTGAAAAAGGTTGCTGACCCCTGGCCTAGGGGATAAAACTGAACTCTGAGGAACCCCACACTGAAGGCTCCACTGCAAAGTGGTGCCACCTACCCCTAACTCCAGAAGGATACCATGGTCAATGGTATTGAAAGCCACTGACAGGTCGAGAAGAATTAACAGGGCTACATTTCCCCTGTCTCTTTCTCTAAAGCAGCTGTACATACTATCGTACAGTACTTCCAAAGACTGCTGACTCACAAAAGAGCCTCTGGGGTAAAAAAAAGAAGTATAAGTGGGAAGACCTGGTGCTCCCAAACAAACTGAAGCTGAATTCTTACAAGATTAAAGCAATCATATGATGGAACTGGGAAAGTAATGGAGGGTGGAGGAGCACAGGAATTGTTATTCCCATATGAGGAAAGGCTACAACATTCGGGGCTTTTCAGTTTGGAGAAAATGTGAGTAACAGAATTGTATAAAATTATGAATGGTGCAAGTTTTTCTCCCTCTCATGGGCATCCAATGTTGGAAGAATCAGGACAGACAAAATAAAGTACTTCTTCACACAATGCAGAGTTATACTATGCAATCCACTCTCACAAGAGGCAGTGATGGCCACCAACCTAATGGCTTTAGAAGAGTGTTAGAAAGTAGCTATTGATAGCCTCAACATAATTTGTCTATCTCCACTTTCTGAGGCAGTTTGCTTCTGAAGAAGAGCGTTGTGGTTTTCCTGCCTATGGTTTTCTCATAGGCACCTGATTGTTCACTATAAAAACAGGATGCTGGACTAGATTAGGTTACTGATAATGGAGTTCCAACTCCCCTGCTCCACTGTTCATTCCTGTGCTTACACTTCCCTAGTCACACATCTGATGACAATGCTACCACTTTTTACTTCAGATCCAGACCAGCAACCAACATTCATGACCTCAGAAACCTAAACCTCAAGTACTATAATGCATTCTACAAAGTAATTAGAGTGGGAGGTGAGGGATGAGGAGATGATGTCTCACCTGTTGCTAAAGTAAGGACAGGTTGAATGACAGGAACCGTTTCCGCACAGAACTTTTCAAAATCAGAAGCTCGTTTGGGACTCTGAAACTTACTGATGTGTAGATCTGATACCTACAAGGAGGGGAAAAGGAGGCTGGCAAAATGCCTACAGAATAGCATATTTAGGAAACTGTGTATAGAAACAGTTCCAAATATTGCCTACACTGAACAAGAGTTAAAACATTGACAGCTTAATTTCACAATGAGCACTTTTGGATATTTTTTTATTCATATCAATTAGCTATGTAAATTATCAATAGCCTTTTACAATTTTTATTTCCAGCAAAACTGGCTCTCCTAGCACCATGTGGACATATAACAGAGGTTCACCTGACATAGGCTCACCAGAGCAAGGTCTACCCATGCAACATACTATTTCATACATATTGCAAACATAGGACTTCTCCACACTTCTGTTTGTCCTGCCGCTGTTCCCAAGGGAAACCTGCAGTTTATCACTGAATCAGAACAAATGGCAATCAGGTTTTCTACTTATTGCCATTTGTTCTGATTTAGCACTAAAGAACAGGTTTTCTGGGGGAAAGTGGTGGGGCAAAGGGAAAACTGATCAGGCCTGTGTTTTCTAAGCATGGGACAAAATGGGCGTATCCAGGGGGTGCAGGGAGGGCAGCTGCCCCCCATCAAGTAAATAAATAGAAATACTTAATTAACTGGTTAATTGCGTTGCAGATATTTCGGTTCTGCCCCCCATAAAGCCTGCCCCCCTAAAATAAATCCTGGTTCATGTCCATATGGGACAAGCAGATGTGTGGAAAACCCACAAGTCAGACCCTTCAATGCATTAATGCCAGTTTCTGATCTCAGTTATCAGAACTTGGCTGTGCCTGTTGCAAAGCATATCCAGGAGAAGACGATAACCTCTCTGTGCATTAATGTAGTTTCCTGATCTCAGTTATCAGAATAACTATTTGCCATTCATTAGCTGCCTCACAGCAACAGTCTGCATTTCCCCCCTATGCAATACACCAGTTTATTTGTGCCTTTAACCCCTCCGATTCTGAAAAGAGGAAAACAACAGGTGAAAAACACAGTGCGACCGTTGGATAGTTATAACAGGTATGATCATGATTTGCCTTAAGAATTAAACAACCCCAAGTTCTGCTGCGGTTTTCCCGCAGGGCACCCTTCTCACGGGCCGCTAGGGCCGCGTGTCTGTCTCCCCGGAGTTCATGAAAGGGTCACGAGGCGGCTGCGCCTCGGCTCGACTCGCCTGAATTATCCAGAAGAGGTTGTTGGCCTCCGCTCCGGGCGCCGGCTCAGAGGAGAAGGAGCGAGGCTGGCTCAGCAACTGCTCGGGCCCCGAAGGGCTGTACCAGCCCACCAGCACCGTAGCGAGGGCGGCCGCCAAGAGCCCGGCAGCTAAGCGCAGCATTTTCCACCAGCTCGCTGTCATGCACGCGAGCGCAAACCTCCGCCGGTCCCTGCTGAGGCGAAGCGCGGCTGGGAAAGCCGTCCGCTTCCGCCTCGATCCACTTGAAGGGTAGGGCGGCCGCCCACCCGCCCCGCCGTGGTCGGTTAGGCCCTCCCTTCCTCGGCTCCACTGGAGAACCGCCTCCGCCGTCAGAGCTCGCGAGGTGAAGCAACAAGAGCCCGGCCAGGCCGTGCAGAAGCTGCTTAGGCTGCGCTTTGCCTGCAAGCCGCGGTGGAGCGGTCCAAAGGGCTGCGAGCGGCATGGATGGAAGGGCGCGCCTCCCGCACGGGCGTCTTCTTTCCCAAGCTGCTCTCCCGTACGTGACATCAGGACTCAGCCCTCACTTGGGGGACCTCCTCCTGCTGCCGCTTTTGCAGCAACATACAGCAGGGGCGTAGGGAGGATTTGGGGAGGGGGCAGGACACGCACCTGCCATCATCCTGTGCAAATTCAGAATGAAATGCCTCAGCAACAGTTGTTTTAAATTACTTCCTTTTGACCCTAAGTGCTCAGACAAATCTGTCAAAATCTTTCTACAATTTCTTTTAGTTAAATATTTGTATATTTATTTACTTGATTTAGGGTTAGGCTTAGTCATGCTGGGCACATGACCCGGAAAGCGAGATGAGCACAGCAACCCCAGAGTCGTTTGCTACTGGACTTAACTATCAGGGGTCCTTTACCTTATTTGATTTAGTGTTAGGTAAAGGGACCCCTGACCATTAGGTCCAGTTGCGGATGACTCTGGGGTTGCGGCACTCATCTCGCTTTACTGGCCGAGGGAGCTGGCGTACAGCTTCCAGGTCATGTGGCTAGCATGACTAAGCCGCTTCTGGTGAACCAGAGCAGCACATGGAAACGTGCAGGGACCAAGCAACGGGAGCTCACCCCATCACAGGTATTCAAACCGCCAACCTGATCAGCAAGCCCTAGGCTCTGTGGCTTAACCCACATAGTAAAGGTAAAGGGACCCCTGACCATTAGGTCCAGTTGCGAACAACTCTGGGGTTGCGGCGCTCATCTTGCTTTACTGGCCGAGGGGGCCGGCGTACAGCTTCCGGATCATGTGGCCAGCATGACTAAGCCGCTTCTGGCGAACCAGAGCAGCACACGGAAACACCGTTTACCTTCCCGCCGGAGCGGTACCATTTATCTACTTGCACTTTGACATGCTTTCGAACGGCTAGGTTGGCAGGATCAGGGACCGAGCAACGGGAGCTCACCCCACTGCAGGGATTTGAACCGCCAACCTTCTGATTGGCAAGCCGTAGGCTCTGTTTTAACCCACAGCGCCACCCGCGTGCTTACTTCCCTACTAAATGGGTATAGGATGGCAGCCTCCAAGTTGAAGGCTCCAGAGAGGCGCCATTGAGGTTCCCAACCTGTGTGTGCAGGTGTTCAAATGTGCATAATAATAAAAATAATAAACAAATAAATTTATTATTATTTTTATTATTTTATTTATACCCCACTCATCTGGCTGGGTTTCCCCAGCCACTCTGGGTGGCTCCCAACAGAATATTAAAAACATGATAAAACATCAAACATTAAAAACTTCTCTAAACAGGGCTGCCTTCAGATGTCTTTTAAAAGTAAGACATGGTGGGTGGGTGGGTGGGTGCGCCAAACTGGGTCTTTGCTCCAGGTGAAAAAATAGGCTAGTTTCACTCCTGGGTTGGAGTAGATGGCCCTTGAGGTCACAATTCTACGTGAATTCTATGATTCTAACTCCTAGAGACATTGGCCGCTACCAGGACCGGATTTAGGTTTGATGAGGCCCTAAGCTACTGAAGCCCTTTATATGTCCAGCTGTCCTTTGTCAACATCAAATTGTCGCTGTTTTTGTGTTGAATATATGCTATATGGTAATTTATGGAACTAACAGGTATCTAAAGCCATTTGCACGCAACAAAATATGTATTTTATCAAAGTAATTGTTGAACTGAAATACAATTAATAGTTTTTTTCCTTTAATTTTTGGGGCCCCCAAGAGAGTGGGGCCCTAAGCTATAGCTTGTTTAGCTTATACTTAAATCTGGCACTGCCCCCTACCCTAATAAAATATTTGAGGGGGTCGGCCCTCCCAAAAAATTGAATGATGCGAGTGCGCCACGTTCTTGCGATTAATTATGGAGAAGGGGCTTTATGTGCCCCCCCATATTTTATTCAAGTTGGCTCCCTTGCCTCCAAATATGTGTGTGCCGGACGGAAACTTATGCAGGTCGTAGAAAAGCTTCCCGAGATGACTCCCTAATGCAACACAGAGGTAAAAAGCGCCGCTTCCTTGCACTCTGCATCTACCGCCCGCTTGACAAGCCGTGGTGGCACCGGCGCCCTCCTTTCCCGGCAGTGGAGGAGTGTTCTCCTGAGCATGCGTGTGCGATCTCCCGCGCATGCTCTATGTCGCCCAGGACCAAATTCGCCTCGGTTTCCAGCGCTGGGCGTCGGGTCGAGTTTTTTGGGTGAATCCCACCCTCCGCCGCTCCTCCCCCCTCCCCCCCCGCAGCTGGTTTCCGGTGGGGCCGCGGCGGGGCTCGGCTTTGGAGATTGGCAGGTCTCCTAAGATGGCGGACGCAGGCGACGGAGCCGGAGGGATGGCTGGAGCGGGAGGCGCTGCCCCCCCTGCGAAACCCTCGGAGTTGGCCAGGGTGAGATGCCGCCGCGTGGGCTTCGTTCTCGGTGCTTGGCAGCCCTCTGGGCTGGGCGCTGGGAGCTTCCCCGTCCGCCAGCTTGTGCCGTAGGAAGGGGGGAGTCTGTTCCTCGCGGGTAACAACGCCCCACGTCGCCCGCATTCATGAGGCTGCCGGCAGCTTCCTTGCATGTCTGGAAGGGGCTCTTCTCCAGTAGTGCTCGGGGTCTGCTTCCTTCCTCATAATCCCCGATTGCCCGTTGCTCTGCAAATGGTTAATCTCTGCCGCTCTGTCAGGTGTTGGAAGTGGACACCTGCACGGTGTGCCACACAACATGCATGCTCCCGAGGTCTCGTTTAAATGACCGGCAAGAATTGGGACCTTTTCTTCGCGATCCTTATGGTGTCTAAAACAGGCGATTTGCTATGAGCCGCAGCTGTTGTTTTAAATGTACGCGTTCCCTCCTCTCACCCGGTCTTGAGAAGATATTCTCTTGCGCCTCGAACAGGCAGGGCACTACCAGCTAAAATGAGGATTTTAATCTAGGGCAGTGGTTGTGATCAGGGCAGAAGATTTTGTAATTGTAAAGTTGGAGAGAGGAAAGGAAGAGGGCTGAGTCCAGAGATCTTACCTTCTTCCTCCTAATTCTGGTTGGGCTTAGTGGATTGTTTTGTTTTGTTTTGTTTTTAGGCCACAATAACACCAAGAAAAGATTAAGCCACATCAAACTCTCTGGGTCTGATATGACAAGTTATTTTAAATATGTTTATGATAGTGTGTGTTTATTTACAAATGGCTCCTGTAGGGTGACCAGCAATGCCATCCCTCCCCTCCACCAGTTCTCTATTTAACATTTTAGTAAAGCACCTAACCCTTTCCAAATATATTAATTTAATCTCATAAATACTTTCAAGGTGTAATAAACAAATGCAATGATCAGACTGCTTTTTTTTTTTAGTTAATTTTGGTTTTATTCTGTCTACTGTCATTCTAAAAGTGCATCAGTTTAATACATGTTGATACTGATGCTATTGACACGTAAACAGGCAAAATACATAGACAGTCCAAGGACTTGGAGCTTAACAGTATGAAATAACAGTTCAAGGAAGTAGTGGGTTTTCAGGAAGTGCATACGCTGTTCTGAGTAGATGGAACAGCATAGCTAGAATTTATATGTCGTGTTCCTAGGCAAGAAATTCTTGGAAACAGTGTGAAACAAATTTGACAGGATTTTTCATTAAATGATTTCTTCATGGAAAGGAGTTAATGTGTAAAAGCCAGAAATGGAAAAAGAAAGTGGACTGGTAATAACCAAATGTGCAGAATGATAGGCAGACATAAATGTGCAGAAAAAGAAGTGAAATGATAGCATGAGGAAACTGGAAAGTGTAAAATGGGAGGACTGGAAACCTGAAGTGATAAGGAATAGAGAAATGAGCAGAAGGTACCTAAAATGGATCATTATTTGAGTTAGTGCATATACTACTGTACTTGTTTAGCATTGAATTTTCATATTCAAAATTGGTTTCAGTTTCTATTTAAACAAAACAAACTGCATTCCAGTTCCAGCCATCTCTTTCTCTTTTGAGCTGTTGGAACTTCCAGACAGGGGCGTAGCAAGGGGTGGGGGTGGGGGGGGGGCGGGCCGCCCCGGTTTCCATAATGGAGGGTGTGACAAATTATCAAGGAACTTTAAAAAAATAATTGAAAATGCCTGCTCCGAAGGTCTTATCTTACTATACTAGGGATTATATAGCTATATATAAAATTTCATGCATATCGGTTAATATCTTGACCCTCCTCCACCAAAATAGCTGTTCACTTGGCTGTTTTCCTATGTCATGAAGGCTGAAATTTCAGTTCAGAGAACACTTACTGTTCCCAACCCTAACCCTGTGGAAAGCCATCTAATTAGACTTTAATTTGATTTTGAGATGTTTTTAGGAGGTAATTTAATTATTGTTTGATTTTATACCAGTGTTATGTATCTGATGTTAGCCACCCTGAGCCCGACTTTGGCCAGGGAGGGTGGGATATAAATAAAAGTTTTTTTATTATTACTTGTTATTATTCCTTTGTAAGAAAATATGAAATAACGTAAAACGATTTTTGCGGGGGGGGGGGGATCAATGGGGGGGTTGACAAGAATTTTTCTGCACCGGATATCACCTGACCTTTTTTTGCCCCCCGGTACCAATTTACCTTGCTATGTTCCTGCTTCCAGAGCAACTAAACTTAGTAAATACCATGTCAAAATGTTTTCATCTTTATCAACAGGAAAGGTGGTAGTATAATTTATTGGCATAAAGGGAGATGGGTTGCAGGCAGCCAGGGACATGTGTTGTCCAATTTACCATGTCAAATAAGAAGGGCACACACACACACACACACGCATTCTGTTTATTTCTTTAAAGTGCATGTGAGCAGGAGATGATTGGACACTGATTCATGTATTTTTGAAAGGCACTGTAACTGTTTATCAATGGACTATCATATGTTTCAGATATGGGAAAGGAAAACATCAATAGAAAGGCACTCAGAGTGGTCTGGGGTGATATTAATTATTTGAATCCATTCCTGTCTTGGTTGAGGCCTGTGTTTCGAATGGAAACAGCCTTGGTTTCCTTGGCAGATGTCTTATGCTGGAGAATGGATATGGGAAGTGCAAGCTTATTGGTTCTTTTGGACCTCTCTGTGGCCTTCAGTACCACTGACTGTGGTATCCTTCTGGACCACCTTGTTGGGTTGAGCTTGGGAAGCTCTGAGTTAGAGTAGCCCAACTCCTTCTGGAGGACTCATCCTGGCAGGTGATGCTGGAGACTTCTATAACTATGGCTCAGAAGATGCCTCAAAGTTTTCTCTTGTACCCTGTGTTATTTACATACATGTCGGAATACGTTTCACGGATCCGCCATGGATTCATAATTTATTGGTTATTTTATGGGTTTTTTAAGGTCTACTTTTGGTATAATTGCGCGCAAAAGTGAAAGTGAAAGCATGAATGAATAGTGTGATTCACTTACAAGATTAATCCGCCTTTATTTTGTAGATCCGGTCATGTTCAAAGTTGTTAATGAGCGTTAAACTTGCTTCCCGCCTTTTTGGAGGGCAGCAACAGTGATTTTATTGGTTAAAGTACTTATGATGATGTCACGTTTGTTCCCTAATAAAAGGCAGAGGCACCCCGCTTAGGTGGAGAGAGTAGCACGAGATCGCACGTTCTTCTTATGTTCTTTTTAGTTGGGTTTTAGTTGAAGTCAAGTTTAGTTTAAGGGGCTAGGAGCGGGCTGGACGGGTTGGATGGGTTTTTCTTTAGTTAGAGTTAGATCGCGGAAGATCATTCGGTTTAGCCTTAGTTAGGTTTTCTTTAGGTTAGCCTAGGGTTAGGCCCGCGGAAGATATTTCGGTTTTAGTTTATTTAGTTAGCCTCGCGGAAGATTGGGCGCGCAGGGTCTTTAAGTTTAGGAGAACTTAGCTTAGGGGACGAGCCTACGCGGGTTCTGCCGAAGCCACTAAAGATACTACCGGTGTCTGTCTTCCTTTGGGGTTAACGGGGGAGTAAAGTAAAATTTTAATTTTCTGTAAATCGGTCCGCCTATTCAGAGTCAGGGTACAAATTTTATTTCACGAGGCAACGTTTCTTTAAAGAAGGCAACTAGGAACTCACACACCATCAGAGTCTTCAATTGGCTTACTCATCATCCTTCAGACTGTGAGGCTTGGCCGGCGACCGTGCTCAAAAGCACGCGGAACGCTGGCCACTTTCCCCGCAACTGGTACCTCGTGCATAACCAATCCAAGGCCGTGCACGAGGAGCTCCAGCAACCATACCCCGACAAGTGGTGCCCCGTGTGAGGCAAAGCGTAGTCAAAAATCGCTTCCACGAAGACTCCGGTTAAAGGCAACATATCGGAAGTGGCTCGGAAACAGACATTGAGAGGTGAGGTATAACGGCCCGGTTTATCTAGGATTTCGCTGCAGTAGCGCGAATCCACCGCTTGCCCAAAGTAGTGTAAATAGAAGTCGCGCGCGTGTATTTTTGCCCCAAGGGGTCCCCGGGTAGAGCGGCAAGGAGTTTAGTGTAAGCCTACGGGCAGAGTAAGGTCTTCCCTAAAGCCTACGGGTGGGAAGGGTCTGGCTAAAGCCTACGGGTGCCAGGGTTTTCGGTCAAAGCCTACGGGTAGGGCCGGTGTCTCCCGAAAAAGCCTACGGGTGGGAGGGAAAGGTTTTCTGGCTAAAGCCTACGGGTGCCAGGGTTTTCGGTCAAAGCCTACGGGTAGGGCCGGTGTCTCCCGAAAAAGCCTACGGGTGGGAGGGAAAGGTTTTCTGGCTAAAGCCTACGGGTGCCAGGTTTTTCGGTCAAAGCCTACGGGTAGGGCCGGTAGCCCCTAGTAGAAGCCCACGGGTGGGGGCGGAGGTTTTCTGGCTAAAGCCTACGGGTGCCAGGTTTTTCGGTTAAAGCCTACGGGTAGAACCGGTGTCCCCTAGTAGAAGCCTACGGGTGGGGGAGGAAAAGTTTTGGAAAAGTGTTTAAAAAATGGGCTCCTCACTCTCAACTGCTCAAGTAAAATTTTGTGAAGACTTATTGTACCTTTTGAAAAGAAATGGTCACCCTGTCTCTGAATCAGAAGTAGAGCTTTTAGTTAAAACCATTGGGGAAATTTGTCCCTGGGTCCCTAAGGAGGGAACGAAAGATTTAGCCTCATGGGAAAGGATCGGGTTAGAATTTATGGCCAACCCGAAAATCGGAATTCCTGTACAATTAGTATGGAGCAAAGTAAGAAACTGCTTTCAACAAATCGCTCCAAGAAATGTTTTGCTTAATGGAACAGTGAATTTAGGAAATACTGCTTTTAATAGTGCCCCTGTGCTGCCGCTTGCGGTTGTGCCATTTTCGGCCCCCTCGCAGCAGCCAGTTCAGGCCCCGTTGTCGTACACGCACTCGCCCTTGTCCAATTTGTCATTGCCAGATTCATTGCCGCCTGTGCCGGTGCAGCAGACGCCGTCGGCCTTTCAAGCCCCGCCGCGAACTGCCCCACCGCCAGTCGCTCAGCAGTCATCGCAGGCCTTTTACCAGCCAGCGATTTCAAGTCAGCAGCAGCCGCGGACCTCGCTCCAAGCAACGGTCCCGCTTCCTCCATCGCAAGCCGCGCTTTTGCCAGCGATCCAGCAGCAGCAGCAGCAAGCAGCCTTTTTGCCAGCAAACCCTGCTGCCCTGCAGGCCGCGCTCAAGCCAGCAGCTCCAGTTTTGCAGCAAGCTGATTTCCAATCAACAGCAATCCAAGCTTCAATGCAAGCAGCACAACAGCAATTTACCAACCCTTCAGCACCTCCAATGCCAATGCAGATTCCAAGACAAGAGCAAAGCCAAACATTGATGATCCAGATGCCAGGACTTGCAGTACAGAGCCAACAACCTTATGCTCCAACTTCAAGTCAGCCATCTTGTCTTCATCCAACTTCAAGTCAGCCATCTTGTCTTCATCCAACTTCAAGTCAGCCATCTTGTCTTCATAGTCAGCCATCTTCAAGGCATCCAGATGTCAAAGACTCTTTAGCGCCATCTAGTGGCCCATCATTTGGAAAGCATCAAGAAGATTTAAACTCACTGATGCCACCTACAGATCCAACAGCAATGCAACCCATCTGCAGAACTCAAGCTTTAGAAGCAGCTTTGGGACAAATAGACTTTAGTGCTGATCCAATGCACATCTTTCCAGTGATTCGTGCTAATGGAGGACAACCTGCAAGATATCAAGCTATTCCTTTCGAGACACTACGTGAACTGCGAAAAGCCATACGCGAAAATGGACTTCAAGCTCCTTATACTAGAAGTTTACTTGAAGGACTGTCCACTAGTAGACTTCTGCCATCTGATTGGAAGTTGATTCTTCGCACCTTCCTGTCGCCTACAGATGCTCTTCTGTGCCTGCAAGAGTGGAAAGAAGTAGCAGCCAGACGTGCAACGCCACTTGCCACAGAAGATATGCTCACAGGATCAGGACATTACTCCAATCTCAATCAACAGCTAGCCATACCTGATGCTGCACTTGTCACCATAGCAGACATTGTAGTCAAAGCTTGGCGCAGACTACCCAATCGCACAGATGCTAGCTCAGTGTCAGGATTCGCTGCAGTTAGGCAAGGTCCAAAAGAACCTTATGGGGACTTCGTGGATCGCCTGATTGTTGCAGTGGAACGCCAGATAGAAGATCGTCATGCCAGAAACATGCTGACGAAACAACTTGCCTTTGAGAATGCCAATGATGACTGCAAGAATGCCCTAACAGCAGTTGCAGCTCGTCCAGATGCCACATTGACTGAGATGCTACGCGTCTGCCAGAATGTCGGTACCCACTCCTACAAAGCACAGCTCTTGGCAGCTGCGGTACAGATGCCACGTCAAGACAGCTCTACGCCAGTCAAGAAGTGCTATGGGTGTGGAGGCGATGGGCATTTCCGGTCGCAGTGCACAACAACGCCAAGGCCTTCTGCCAAGCCGCCAGAGAGATGTCCCATCTGTCAGAAAGGATTTCATTGGGCAAATGATTGTCGCTTGAATCCACAAAACACATCACCTACCTCATCTCCAGTTCAGGGAAACGGTTCTGCGGGCCGCGCCCCGGCCCCGGTAAAACAATAGGGTGCAAGTTCAAGAACATCATGAAGGTCAACCATCCCAGAAAGGTGAACAATGCTACTCCTTATCCAGGTCATCAGGAAAAAAGAGTGATCCAGAGAGATATCTACTCTTCAGATGTCCAGAGAAAAGATGTGACCTCATCAAGCATTCAGGTTCCAGAGGTTTCATCATCTGCCTTACCTATTCAAAGGGTTCCAGTAGAGAACACAGCATTCAGTTCACCTTCTGCTGACTGCCTTTCAGTTCCAGCTGATGTCAACCTTGCTTCACAGCAAGCAATCACAGTCAAGTCTCTGATCGCAGAATTGCCCTCTACATTGAGAAAACATCCTACTGAGGTCAACCTCGCAGCACCTGAGCTTTACTCACCATTGAGTCAAGGTCAATCTGTCATCGAAGGACATTTGCCCTTGGTGAAACAGCAGTGTTCAAGTTGCAGCCCAGCTGATGATCACTTTCCATGTGGCCAAAGAATACAAGTGAGTGAGCCAGCTCCCTCTTGTGGAAGCTTAAACATCACTCCAGTTAACAATGTCCACACCTTTGTGTCACCTCCAGCTTTTAAGCTCAGCCCGCCACAATCACTGCCTCGCGTCAAAGAGGAAGTTCCATCCTGCCAGTTTGATGCACAACTGCCTGAATGTCAACAGGTTCAACAGCATCAGCAACTCTTACCAACGGAAGAACCTCAAGTTTGCCAACTCAACGCCAAGCAGCTTCAGAGTTGCCAACTTCAGCAGTGCAAAAAACCCGAAGCCAAAAAGATGTCTTCAGACACTGCCAATGAAGAACAAGAAGAATCTTCTGTCCCAGGTATACCACTCTTCTTAACAGAGGACTGTTATTTTTCAAATCCATGGTTTGCTCAGCAATTGCCAACATCCATTCGTGGTCCATTCCCAGACACCTCAATTTGCCTTATTCTGCCTAGGATGGATCGCCTCCCTGCCACAGTCACACTGACTGCAGGCCTAGTTCGAATCACAGATTCATCGCAGTTGCTGATTCCAGGATTTTCAACTGTTCCTTGTGTCCTAACAAAAGGTTTGGAAATTGCCAGACTCTATTTGCTTACTTCTACACCTACAGCTCCTGTAGACTCTTTGCCTCCTCAGGCAGCAATGGCGCTAATCAAGATTACAGAAGAACGCCCTCATCTCGTCTTAGAAATGGGTGGACGAAAGATCAAGGGTCTTCTTGATACAGGCGCAGATGTCACAGTGATCGCCAGAAAGGATTGGCCTGACCAGTGGGCAACGACTGTCACCCAGGAAGTCTTTGGAGTCGGAGGTTTCGAACCCGCCCACCAGAGCGTGCATCCGATTACCTTCCAGTCAGACTCAGGCTCCATGGTGCAGCTCCGTCCACTCGTCATGGATGTGCCTATCACCCTCTGGGGTAGAGACTTATTGTCTAAGGCAAGAACTGTTGTCCATACACATTTTTGATGTGGGCCTTTGCATCAGCGCCAGTACATGCTCTTCCACTCACCTGGAAGGAAGGACCCCCTGTATGGGTCGACCAATGGGCGCTGACGTCAGAAAAGCTCGCTGCAGCAGAGGCCCTAATCAAAGAGCTACTACACCAGGATCGTGTGCAACCCTCTAATAGCCCTTGGAACACTCCAATCTTCGTCATCAAGAAGAAAAGTGGAAAATGGCGTTTGCTTCAAGACCTGAGAAAAATCAACGAAAGAATTGTTCCAATGGGTCCCCTTCAATGTGGACTTCCTAACCCTAACCTCATTCCTAGAAACCATCAGCTTGCAATCATCGATCTTAAAGACTGTTTCTTTACCATTCCACTGGCACCTGCAGATCAAGAAAAGTTCGCTTTCACTCTACCTGTGTTCAATAATACCAGACCAGCTTCCAGATACTCTTGGAAGGTACTCCCTCAAGGAATGGTGAATTCGCCGACTCTCTGCCAGAACTTTGTAGATAAAGCATTACAGCCTTTCAGAGCACAATATCCAGCCTTAGAAGTTTGTCATTACATGGATGACATCTTGATCCATGGAGAGAAGGTCTCAGAGCATCATGTTGAGCATCTTACACGCATCTTGAACTCTTTTGGGCTTTGTATTGCCCCAGAAAAGGTACAGCGCACTGCTCCATTTCATTACTTGGGTCACAGACTGCTTCAAGATACAGCCCTGCCAGAGATGCCAAGCATAGTCATTCCAGAATCCTTCACCTTGACACAACTGCAGCATCTCTTAGGACAGATAAACTGGGCTCGAAAGTCTCTAGCAGTTCCAACATCTGAACTCTCGCCATTGTTTTCTGCTCTTAAGGGACATACATCTCCTTCAGATGTTATTCCATGCACTTCTGAGATGCGTCTTGCTTTACAAGGGGTAAACACAAAACTGCACCAAATAGCTGTAGATCGTGTGCCAACAGCTAACTGCGCTCTTTCATGTGCTATCTTCACTACACCAAGATTGCCTACAGCAGCTTTATATGTTCCGGATACTTCCTCAAAGGTGGCAATCGTGGAGTGGATTCATCTCTCACACACGCCTCAAAGGAATGTGTACCCCAGTATGGACGCTGTTGCTGATCTCCTTGTTAAGTGCAGAGGCCGTGCAATTCGCCTGAGTGGAAATGATCTGCTTTCCATCTACCTTCCTTTCTCTCAAGAACAAGTACTAACTTTGATTCAGTTTTCAGATAGTTTCCAAATTGCTATTGCAGATTTTGTCGGTTCATTCTTGTATAATCCTCCTAAGGATAAAAGATTCACTTTGTTGCAACAAGTAAATTATCACCTTTCATCCATGTTGGTGCTTCAGCCTATTCCCACTGCAAAAACTCTGTTCACAGATGGCTCCTCTTCCTATGGTGTCCTTGCATGGAAGGAGGATGGGCAATGGAAAACTGTGTTTACGGAGAAACAACTTTCAGCACAAAGATCAGAATTGGCAGCAGTGATTCTCGCTTTTCAAACTTTCGCTACAGAAGCATTCAACCTCGTTGTAGATTCTCAGTATGTATATAGGCTGTTATCATCGCTTCCAGTTGCTTACCTGTCTCCGTCCATGGACGAAAATCTCTTTAATTTGTTCGCGCAGCTTCAAGAACTATTACAGAGACGTTCATTTCCCTTTTTTGCTGCACACTTGCGCTCTCATTCTAACCTTCCAGGATTCCTGGTGGAAGGAAATGCAGTAGCGGACGCTGCCCTCAGGACTCTAGCTTTCTCCTTGTTCGATAATCCTGTGACAAGCCATGAAACTTTCCACCAATCAGCAAAGGTTCTACACAAGACCTTCAACATTCCAATGTCACAAGCAAGGGACATTATTTCATGCTGCCCTTCGTGCTCCAAGTCTCCTATCTGCTTGCCATTTGACGCTGTAAATCCTCGAGGCACGGAGGCGAATCAGCTGTGGCAGATGGATGTGACACATGTCCCAGCCCTTGCTCCAATGTCTAAGTTGCATGTCACAGTGGACACCTTCTCAGGTTTCATTTGGGCTACAGCCCTGAAAGGAGAAACTGCGAGGCACGTCATACAGCACTGCATGAGAACCTTTTCAGTTATGGGAAAGCCTCAAGCCATTAAAACAGATAATGGCCCGGCTTATGCTTCTCAAGCCTTTAGTGACTTTTGTGTGCAATGGAATATTTCCCTATCCCACGGGATTCCGTTTAATTCGACAGGCCAAGCTCTCATTGAAAGGACACACCTCACTTTCAAAACTCTGCTCCACAAACAGACTGCAGGACGTCACCTTCCAGCCTCGGAGATCCCTTTGGCAGTTGCAAAGGTGCTGTTCACCTTAAACTTTCTTCTCTTTCCACATAACAAGCCTCATTCCCCAGTGGATCTCCACTTCAAGAAAGAAGAACAGCTTCCTCGACCTTTGGTCTCTTATCGCCTCTTGCCTGACATTGAATGGCGAGGACCAGTTCCACTCATCACTTGGGGTCGTGGGTATGCTGCCGTTGCCCTTGAAGAAAAGGCTGTCTGGGTGCCTGCCAGATGTGTGCGCCCTTGGAGAGCAAAGGAACCAAGTTGAGAATATCCACCTCGTTGTTTGGCTGCACTAGTTTCCAGTGTCAAATGCAGCAATTCTTCAAAAGTGCTCAACTAACAGCACCAGTTGAGTTCTGGGCAGTTTGCCTTACCCTCCTACTGCCTAGGCCTTTTGTTTGCCTCTGGGCAGCCCCTTGGTTCCTGGCTGCCTAGATTTGTTCCAGTTATTCCCATACCTGCACTCACTAGCAGATCACCTTGATTTGCTTAACCTCCTTTCTTCTACAGGTATCGTTGTTTCTTCAGAGCTCGATGTTTCAGTACTTTCCTGAGCTCCATGAACTTTTCCTGAGTTCCAGGACTATTTCTTCTACATGGTCATGTGTAGTCGGAGAAGAAGACGACCGGCAACTCATTCATCGTCTTCATCCTCCTCTCCAATACCATTTTGCAGTTCTAAACCTGTCTTGTACTTTATATTGTACTTGTAAAAATTGCATATTTGCCTTTGTATGCTTCTTGAAATATCCGCCTCGCATGTTACATGTGTTTTCCTTATAGCTTGATAATTAATGATATGGAAATGTTTATGTAAGGTCAAAGCATCATCTTTGTGCAGTTCTAGTCATAGATATATTTATATATATATGTTTTACTTCAATAATCCTAAATCTCCACGTTGTGCTTGCAAAAGTTGTAGTTCAAAATGTGGTAACATTTATATTTCCTTTGGTCAAAGAATTGGTCATTCTCGGATTTGTTCAAGATATATATGTCAAGTCTGGTGGCGTCCTACCCTTTTGGTACCCCTATTTATTTTAAAGATTCCCCCTCTATATGCTACCTTTGGCAGTAAACCAGGTTCCCAGCTTTTCCCTTCACTCTGTTTCCTGCTGTTAATGGGAGACCCTTATGTAGCTGGTTTAAATCTAATATCGTTTCGCTGGAAACCCTTGTGTAGATGGTTTAAATCCTCATCCTGGCTGGGACACCTTTATGTAGGTAGCTTAAATCCCCTCTTGTGGCGCAAACCACTTGTACGTAGGTGCCTTAAATCCCCTTTCTGGAATCGGACCCTAGTTCCCCGTTACCTGTGGTCGCTGTGGTAAGTCCAGAATCTGTCTTCCTGAAAGTTCCCTCGATTCTGTAGCCTCAGTGCCACACACCCTTTATGTTGCCTTATCCATTTTACTTAAGTTTTCCAAATAAAAAATTAAAAAAAATGGGGGAGGGGTCTGGGTAGGCCATGTAGCCCCAGCTCTAGTTATACTTTAATTTTGGGTCCCGGATCGGGACCTCTCTTATGTTTGGGCAGTCGTTATCCGTTATTTTTAATTTTGGACCTGCATCAGGTCCTCTCTTGTGTTTGGGGAGTAATTTGTTGTTTTACGCTGCACGCGAAAGTATATATGCTTATAAGATGATTTGTTGTGTTACACTACATATTGAAGTATTTATATATACCTAAAAAGGTTTACAGTGTATCGGATCGATCACTTTTTATGTTTGGCTAGTGGTTTGTTATTTTCACGATTTTATTGTTACATTATTGTACAAGTATTTCCTCTTATGGGGGGGATGGATGTTGATAGTGTTGCCAGTGTTTATATCACAGTTTTGATGTGGACACTGTTGGCACTGTTGACGCTCTGCCTTTTCATGTCGAGGTTTATATCAAAACAAATGGTAATGTTTGTGTTAGATAAATGCTTATGATATCTCTAACCTTCTTTTTTTTATATAACTAAATCAAAAATAATTTAATTTAAAACAAAAAAAGAAAGATGATATGTCGGAATACGTTTCACGGATCCGCCATGGATTCATAATTTATTGGTTATTTTATGGGTTTTTTAAGGTCTACTTTTGGTATAATTGCGCGCAAAAGTGAAAGTGAAAGCATGAATGAATAGTGTGATTCACTTACAAGATTAATCCGCCTTTATTTTGTAGATCCGGTCATGTTCAAAGTTGTTAATGAGCGTTAAACTTGCTTCCCGCCTTTTTGGAGGGCAGCAACAGTGATTTTATTGGTTAAAGTACTTATGATGATGTCACGTTTGTTCCCTAATAAAAGGCAGAGGCACCCCGCTTAGGTGGAGAGAGTAGCACGAGATCGCACGTTCTTCTTATGTTCTTTTTAGTTGGGTTTTAGTTGAAGTCAAGTTTAGTTTAAGGGGCTAGGAGCGGGCTGGACGGGTTGGATGGGTTTTTCTTTAGTTAGAGTTAGATCGCGGAAGATCATTCGGTTTAGCCTTAGTTAGGTTTTCTTTAGGTTAGCCTAGGGTTAGGCCCGCGGAAGATATTTCGGTTTTAGTTTATTTAGTTAGCCTCGCGGAAGATTGGGCGCGCAGGGTCTTTAAGTTTAGGAGAACTTAGCTTAGGGGACGAGCCTACGCGGGTTCTGCCGAAGCCACTAAAGATACTACCGGTGTCTGTCTTCCTTTGGGGTTAACGGGGGAGTAAAGTAAAATTTTAATTTTCTGTAAATCGGTCCGCCTATTCAGAGTCAGGGTACAAATTTTATTTCACGAGGCAACGTTTCTTTAAAGAAGGCAACTAGGAACTCACACACCATCAGAGTCTTCAATTGGCTTACTCATCATCCTTCAGACTGTGAGGCTTGGCCGGCGACCGTGCTCAAAAGCACGCGGAACGCTGGCCACTTTCCCCGCAACTGGTACCTCGTGCATAACCAATCCAAGGCCGTGCACGAGGAGCTCCAGCAACCATACCCCGACACATACATACAAAATTTTGTTTGTATGCCACCTTTCCATAGTTCAAACCATGCTCAAGGCATGAAATTGCTAAGAGAATACTGGTTGGGCTGTAGTGTCATCAGTACACAGAAGGCATTCATGTCTAATCCACGCTTCCCGCTATCCTGATGAGGCTGTGGACTTATTGAACTGGTATTTGAAGAAAGTTTTAGGGTGCATGAGAAGAGCAAGCTGAAGCTTAATTCAGACAAGATGTGGGGTGCTCTGGATAAGGAAATGGATTGATCCAGAGGGTTGTATGCAACCAGCTCTGAACTATCCCTGAAGGACAAAATTCACAACTTGGGACTTACTTATTATTTAAATAATTCTAAATAATTATAATTCACAACAGCTGCCCATAAATAAACATTCCCTAGGGGGCTTACAACAAAGTATCAAAAACAGAATATACATAATAATTTAAAACCCAACAATGTATAATTATTTTTCCATTTAGAGACGGCATAAAACAGTTTACAGTCCAGATTTAAAACAGTTTTAAAACCTGGGTGAATTAGAAGGTCTTCATCTGGTGCCGAAAAAAACACAAAGAGGTTTCCAGATAAGCTTGTCTAGAGAGTGTTCTCCTGGACTTGGCATTGTAGATGGAACCACATGTTGCAGTGATGGTGACAGTGGCCACGAGTTCAGATTACCAGTTTAGGCTTGTGTGGAACCATACCTAGAGAGGATGGACACAGTCCTGGCTTCTCATGTGGTAGTGATGGTCAATACTGTGATTCACTCTGTGGGGGGCTGCCTCTAAAATCCAGAAACTTTTGTAGTATTATTGGTATGAATCTGATGCTAAAGTGGTATTAAGTATTTTAGCTGGTTTTGATAGTTTTATGCTTCTCTGGTATTGCTATTTATACTCCTACAGTTATTTTATTGTTGGATTTTATCTTTTTGCCTATGTGTGTTGTGGTTTTGGTTTTTATGGAAGCTACTTTGTGAGAGGACTTAAAAAAAGAAAGAAAAAAGAAATCTGTTCTATTGGTTTTCCATAGTGGAACAGTAAACAGAAACAAAACCAAACTTGGAGTACAGTTTGCCAATATGTCTATTACAGTTGGTAAAATTAAGGTACATACAGTATGATGATATTTTAAGGTTAGATTAAACCTCTCCATAACAATACACGTGCCACAGGCGGTTGTAGTAGCAGTGCTGCCTTGTTAATGTGATCTGTAAACAATGACCACATACTGAAGAACTCATCCTTCTTACATTGTCCATTTATCACTCTGCCATGCTGAGGCAAGCATTCAGAAAGTGCTATTTTCTGCACATGAGTAAGCCAGGAATGTAAAGTAAGACTTCCCCATGTTTTCCACCCGACAGCTTTTCCATTCTGACAGCAGCTATTGGAAAGGAAACCAAAGCCCAATAAGTAATCTCAGAATTGATATCGCCCTCCAATACCAGTTTATGATAAATTATAATAGAAATTTCAGAAAAGACATTTTGCCAAAATTATTGTACTGGGGCGCAGTCCTACCACATATGGATCTGGGATCCCAAAGCATCACACACCCTTCAACATTTTGGGGATTGATTATGGGTGATTTGAAAAAGTTTGGGTGGGGTCCAATGCCAATTAAGTATAGTTTTCATGTGAGAGGACCTTTGTCCTAAAAGATGGCCAACCCCCTCTAACTTTAATTAACTACCGGTAAATAATCAATCCCATGTGAAGAACAATTTTGTAATAAGCAGTGGCAAGAGAGATGTTGGAACCACTAATGACCCTTACAGAGCATCCTAACCATGTCTACTTAATTAAATTGGATTTACTCCCAGGTAAGTACCGGTAGGTTTAGGATTGCAACCTTACTAATAATCTTGCAACATGGGTCTGAAGATGACAGCAGATTCTGCAATTTATAGCAGCTTTATTTTTGATGTGCACAATACTAGGAATCTAGTGTTGGAGATAATCACAAGTTAAATATGAAATTAAAATGAAATATCTTAATAAAATGTTGCCTGTATTGGTAGGATATTAAAATAAGAAGTACCGGTCCTAATGCCTTAAATTGCTTTAGTTTTTTCAAAGAAAGGCTAGTATGGGGACAGTGGTAAGAGATCAGTTCAGACTTTAGTGTCTGTACCATCCTGTTTGGTAAGGAGGATTTTCAATGCATCTGCAAATATGTAGTAGAATGTGTAGTACAATGGCAAGGGCAGATAGCTTACAATATGGCATAACAGATTAAGAAGAATACAGTATTTAAATAAAGTGCTAGCCCATTCATTGACTTTGTTTTGCATGTCCTCATAGGATTTAGTATGTTAATATTAATTCTGCTGAAGGCACATTGTAAGAGTATAGTTATTTTTAAAAGACAGAAGTTAATAACCAAGATAGTTAGTGTCTTTACTGATGGAAATCTTGAGTAAAATTGAATGGGTTCAGAGAAACTACATTGAAATTAGACTTTTTCAGTGTTTCTGCTTTGCATTTCCACATAATTCAATATTAGAAGCTTTTGTAAGAAGCAGAGAACATGTATCTACCGGTAAATGAAGAGGGGAGGACTTTGCCCTGTCTTTGCTAGTGAGCTTTTCAGTGAGTTTTTAAGATGAGAAATGTTACAAAGTGAAACTCGTGTAATTTATTTTCCTGCTGATTTTAGAATTGTGTCCTCTTCCCTTTTTCAAGTACTGGTTGTACTGTGCAGTGTGCCAGATAATGCAGTGAAGATGGCAGGGTGTTAATCAGAGATGGCTTTATGAGCTAGGATTGATTATAGGCTATTATTTAGCTATTAGGAAAAGGTGCTGCCTTTTCATTTTGGCCTTTGATGTTCCACACATGACTAATATGCCTGCAGGTGGCCTAGCAACTTTGTTGACTAATTTTCAAGGCTATTTTAAACCCTAAAAAACCAAGGGAAGACTATCGAACAGGATGCATTTGTCCAATGATGAGCCTTTCGTTTGAAATCTGATGTGGAGGCCTTGCTCCCAAGTGTTCACTCCCAAGTGTTCACTCCAGTATGTTAGCCTGGAATCATTATAAGATGTAAGGTAGAATGGTGCAGTGGTTACAGCATTGGACTTAGACTGGGAAGAGCCAGCTTTAAATCTTTGCTCAGCCACAAAGCCAACTGGGTAGCTTTGGGATGGTCAGTCTCCCTCTCAACCCAACCTTACAAGGTGGGTAAAAGGGGAATAGAACCACCATGTGTACAGGATAAAAAATTATCACAAGCAGTACTTAAAATTGTAATTTGTTGGCTGTTTTAAATGATGTAATTACAGTCGTACCTCATGTTACGAACGCTGCATGTTGCGTTTGTCATGGGTTACGAACACGCCGAACCCGGAATTACCGGAACGGGTTACTTCCGAGTTTGGCGGTTCACGCATGCGCAGATGTACAAAATGACGTCACGCAGGTTACAAACGGCTCCGGAACAGATCCCGTTCGTAACCAGAGGTACCACTGTATTATTGTTTTACTGCTGTAACATAGTACAGTACTTCAGATGTTGTTGTTGTTGTTGTTCAGTCGTTCAGTCATGTCCGACTCTTCGTGACCCCATGGACCAGAGCACGCCAGGCACCCCTATCCTCCACTGCCTCCCGCAGTTTGGCCAAACTCATGCCAGTCGCTTCGAGAACACGGTCCAACCATCTCATCCTCTATCGTCCCCTTCTCCTTGTGCCCTCCATCTTTCCCAACATCAGGGTCTTTTCCAGGGAGTCTTCTCTTCTCATGAGGTGGCCAAAGTACTGGAGCCTCAACTTCAGGATCTGCCCTTCCAGTGAGCACTCAGGGCTGATTTCTTTAAGGATGTTACAGCTTTCCAATTCTGTTAACCTCTTTATGAAAGAAAAGTTGTATAAAATATATATAAACAAATACAAACACTGTAGATTTCCACATGCGATCTCTGGGCTTGAGGAAAGTTCTGTGGACAGGAAACATATAGCACTTCTTCCATGGTAGCAGGTCGTGAGAACATAAGTGTTCTGCTGCATTACATCAGGGGTTTATTTAGCCCAGGCTTCCTCAAGCTCGGCCCTCTAGATGTTTTTGGCCTACAACTCCCATGATCCCTAGCTAGCAGGACCAGTGGTCCGGAATGATGGGAATTGTAGTCTCAAAATATCTGGAGGGCTGAGGTTGAGGAAACCTGCTCTAGCCTACTCGCAGATGCCTCAGATATACTTAACAACCAAGCATGAACAAAATAATATTTCCCTATTGCTTGCCTTCAGCAGTTGGTATTCAGAGTGGCTGAGTAGGGAATTGAACCCTTGTCTCCCCTGACCCAGTCTGGCACTCTAGACGATCCTTGGTATGGTGATGTATATATATAAACCAATACTTTATCTCTTATTCTGGTCTTTTAACAACTCATATATTGGAATCAGCCGTATTCTTTTGACTGTTGTAACCAGCTCTGGCACCTTGTAGTGAAGAGTGGGTGAGAATTGCATCATGATCATTATTGTCATCATCATAATCAGAAACTATTCCTTGGTGCCTTTGGGGGAAATGTTGGTTGAATGGCATATGGGAGTATGTTTGTAAATCATGTATACATGCTGGCATCTAATTTTATGACTTTTTGTAGCTAGAGTGATGCTCAACCTGGCTTAAGCTAACATTGTTGCAATGGTAGAGCATGAGACTCTTAATCTCAGGGTCGTGGGTTAGAGCCCCCCGTTGGGAAAAAATATCCCTGCATTGCAGGGGGTTGGACTAGATGACCCTCATGGTCTCTTTCAACTCTGCAGTTCTATGATATATAAGTGGAACATTTTCCCACTTGTTATATTGCTTGCCAGTTGTAATCCCATTATGAACAGTTATAGCCCGCTATTAGGAAAGTGTAGTTATGCTGATGAAGTTGATTGTAATGGGAGAAATGTTTCTAGAGCATTATATCATGTGAGTCATCCCAACTCTGCTCTTGTAGCTTCTCCTGATGCTTCATAGTCATAAAAATCTGAGGGTGGGGGAAGAAAAGGAGGAGCTGAGCACAGCTAACTCATGCCTGTAGCTCCTGAAAGGTTTTGGAAATGGCTACTGGAAAACGCAGCTTCAGAGCTTTTGTCCAGGACCGAAAGACGGAAACCTATATTGCCTATTCTTAAGCATCTTCATTGATTACCGGCCTCTTTCCAAGTACAATTCAAAGCAGTTATTTTTCTCTTAGCTTGAGATCATGATACATGAAAGAATGCCTGTTCATGTGCTCCGATTATCCAGGCCCCCCCTGCCATGTCTAAGTATACTTTTGTGTTTCTTGCAGTGGTGGGACGAGAAGCTTGACTTTCATACTGCCTTTCTTCAGCATCTGGCAAAAGTTGTTCCTGACATTTATTTTGATGAAATGGATCCCTTGCCAGAGAAGGAGGAAGAAATAGCTCAGATGACCATACTTTACCCTCTGGAGTGGTATCTGTTCGGTGAAGATCCAGATATCTGTCTAGAGAAGCTACGACAGAGTGGCACTCCTCAGCTCTGTGGAAAGGTGTTCAAAGGTGGAGAGACAACATATTCATGCAGGTGAGTAGTTGCTCTCTTGCTCTTCAGTAGTTCCTACTGTTATTGACGCAGCAACATGTAGATTGCAAAATAGATTTGGTGCATCACATATTTCTAATACGTTTGCACTTTCTGAGGATACTAGTATAAGGTAATACTGTAGTCATATAAGGGCAAGTGATAACAGGAATAGGGGAAGAGAGGAGTCTTGCAACTCAAAATAAAAGGGAAAACAATTGTAAAAGCAGATAAACTTCCATTTAAATGACATGGGCACAGCAGCTGGGCCTGGGACATGGGGAGTTGAGAAAACCCCTGTTACTTACATCTAGTCCCCCAGCTCCCAATATTGCTTCTGTGTGAGGTGTAGAGCTGCAGCTGTCTGTTGCTGTTGTAATGCATTTGTAGGTGGGGCTGCCCTTGAAGACAACCTGGAAACTTCAGTTAGCGCAGAATGTGGCTGCCAGACTTTTAACTAGTGTAACTAGGCTGAATCACATTATATTTATTTTGCAAAAACTGCATTGATTAGCTACTTGCTTCTAAGCCCTATTCAGGACACTGGTATTTAACTTTAAGGCTGGAGGTTCAAATACCTGAAGGAGTGCATCTCTTTATATCAACCTACTGGAGTCTTAAGATCTTCAGTTAAGGCTTTTCTCTGTGTACTCTTGCTAGGGGAAGTACACTACATAACAAAAAGGGAGAGAGCCTACTCTGTGCTGCCCTGAGTTTGAAGCACTCTCCCTATAGAGGCATGGCTAGCACTTACTTCACGATTTGTAGGCACTAGGTCGGGGGTCTGCAACCCGCGGCTCCGGAGCCGCATGCGGCTCTTTTGCACCTTTGCCGCGGCTCCGGGCAGGGCCGGTGCGTTTAGCGCCAAAATGTAGGGGGCACTGCACCGCGCTGCTGGCCCGCCTGCGCCCACCCACTTCTCTACCTTGCCGGCGGCTGTGCTGCTCATGTGTGCCTCGTTTCGTGCCAGCGCAGGCGCAGCAGCAGACCGCAGCAGCTTCCCTCCTTGGCGCCTGCCCCGGCGCTTGTGTTTGGCTGCTGCTGGTGGAGCTGCTGGCTGCTGCGATTCGACGAGGCGCGACGACTCGACGAGGTAAGGAGGCAGCTGCGTGCTGGGCCAGGGGCGGCGGGCGAGGGGGAAGCCCTCTTTTTAAAAAGTGGAAGGGCCCGGCTCCAGGACACGTGGCAGTCTGGGAAGGAAAAGGAAGCCCGGCTGTTCAGCTAAGGGCGGCCCAACGGGATGAGATGGGCGCGGGAAAAAGCTCAGGGGACGACCGGTCCCGGGCTCTGTTTCGGGGGCGTGCAAGAGACTTCCCTTAAGCAGCGTGGCGAAAGGGGCCCGAGCATGGGCGTACCAACGGGGGGCAGGAGGGGGCAGCACCCCCCAGAAGCCCCCTGCCCCCCCTAGAAGCGGGAGTCCCATGGACTGAAAGAAGGGTTTTATCCATTCTGAAGGAATGTTTTCCCGTGCCTGCAGGGGGGACGTGATCAGCCCCCTGCTTCAGCCCCTCTCAGCTGCCTTGCCCAGCCCCTCTGCTTGCCAATAGTGATTGGGGCAGTGTGCATGCTGTGTGCTTTTGCATAAGTTTGCTAAACTTTTAGGATTGCATTTGTGCTGTTCATGGGGCGGAAGTATTCTGGGGGGTTGGATTTCCCCTTCTAGATTTGCCCCTGCAGCGTCAGGCATTCGGACGGTTCCTTTAATACAGTGCTTGTTGTTGTTTGGCTGGGGGGGGGAGCGTTTCGTGATATTTTGCCTTCTTTACCTGCTCTTCATTACCTGTCTAAATTGTGCTATGAGCTTCTGGGTGTTTATATTTTTGTGGGCCGCAATTGTTTTGTGGCTCCCAGTTTTTTTTCCTCTTCGGAAACGGGTCCAAGTGGCTCTTTTTGTCTTAAAGGTTGCAGACCCCTGCACTAGGTCAAACCTTTTTGCATTTTAAGTTGCAATTTATGTAGTTCATGTTGGTTAGTCTGCTATGTTGTTTTAACTGCTTCTAAATAGTTTGTATACCACCTGGTATCTGAGGATGAAGGGTCTAAATATCTTTTTAAATAATAAATATTTTTATAATAACTGTTGACCGCTATTATAACATGGTGACTCAGTTTCGATAGAGAACTGAACTGTAATTCAGGTGTGTGGAGACAAGTCTTGGTGAGCCTTGGGATTGCACATTTCCTCTTCTTCATGAACAAGAGAGTGAAAGCTTCTGCCTTTACTTGTGAACAAACTGCAGTTTCATGTTATATAGTTGCACCTAATATTGAAGCCAAAATATTAATATTGAATTTGTAATGTTCATACTTTGAAAATGAATAGAGTGTCTAAAACTTTGCTACCAACGTTGCTGGAATATGGGAGGTTTGTGGTGTTTTGGAGTGGGTGGTTATACAGTGGTTTCTTACTTTTGTTGCAGAGACTGTGCAATTGATCCAACTTGTGTACTCTGCATGGATTGTTTCCAGAACAGCATTCACAAAAACCACCGTTACAAGGTAATGAAATGTATGCTTCACAATAATTTGCTGGAGCATTTTCTTTTCTTTTTAAAACTTGCTTTTATTATTTGATTAAATATTTTATAATCAAGACTAAGAGAGTATTTCAAGAGTTCCACAAACGGTAAAGAGGCAAAAAATATAAAGAAAAATATTTTTAAAAAACTTGTACAAAAGAAGCAGTGTGACAGTATTCCAAGATAAGATGTAAACAGCGAATCAAAAACTCATCTAATCAAAAACAGCACCAGATGAAATCAAACTTAGATGGTATTTCTCATTTGTGTGAGTGTGTTGTTAAACAAGCTACAAAAACCACCAGACAGCTGTAAAGTCCAATGAGTCCACTTCCCCTCTGAGAACCTGGAGTTGGTAGGTCAATTTCTCTGTTGTGGCTATAAGTAAAGCTTTTTATAACCAGTTTGTAATAGAGTACATAGAAGGGTCTTTCCAGCCTTGAGTCACAACTAAAGGGGCAGCTGTTAGCAAATGAGTTATCAGTATCTTGCTATGTAAATTGGAATTATCTCCCACAAACGTGGAAAGTAAGCACAACCTGGATAGACCTATAGATCTTTGGTCTGGTGATGGTGCTGAGTTCAAAAACCACTGAGCCTTTCACATTGCAACTCCACCAACAAAATGGGAAGCACCCTTTTAGTACGTGGCTTAAATGTACTGGGGTTAAAAACCATTTCTGTATTTAATGAATTTTCCCTACCAGAGCTGAAACTGAAATGAAAGGTGTAGAGTACCACATTCTAGACTACTGTGAGGGATCGATTTCTAAGGCTACATAAGCCTCCCCATGCTAATCAAAGGTTTTCAAAGGGAGAAAATTGAAAGTCTAGAAGCCAGAGTATAAAGTGTTGAAACAAGTCCCTTCTGAGAACCCTTGGATACCCTGAGATTCAAATCTCTTCAAAGATCTTTCTCCAGTCTGTAATTCCTCATCTTTAATAAAATGAGAGATATGTTTGATGCTCAAGTAATCTATTTTTTCCTATCACAACTTGTTGCATAAGGCTAGTTTGTCTACTTCCTTATATTGAGGAAGAAAAGGCGAGGGAGTCAGTGGAGATGGAGAGGAAACCAACTTCCCTCTCCATCTACACCAGACACTCAGCATACAACTAGTTTCCCAGGTTTCACCATAACAGCTATAATCCTGGTTGGCAAGGGAGACCAGCCAGCCAGGAAGTTGACTCCTGGCTCTCGATGGCAATCCAGCATTTAACATCATCAGTGGTTAACTGAGGCATAACTGCAGCGCATCAAAATGAGTTTGTAGGTTGGGGAAGCCCCATCTTCCTGCTCTTGACTTGGCAAACGAGAGACGTAGCAAGTTTTGCTTTACGGGCCTGCAAGATGAACATGTTGAGAGCTGATTGCCAGCCTTTAATAGTTTTACCTGGAATTAAAATAAGGAGCACTTGGAAAATGAACAGGAGCCTGGGCACGGCAACCATTTTAACTTTGGCTGCCCTGCCCTGGGTCAAGAGGTTTAAATTCCTTCAGGCTCCAAGGTATTGTTTAATCTGTTTAAGCATCGGTAAAAAATAAATTTAAGCAAATAATCCAAATAATCCCTTGTGCTTTCTAATAAGGGTTATACATAGTGAAATAAGGTTATGCAAAGACGACTTGAATTCATATATTTGCTTTCAGGCTCTGAATATGTTTTTAGTTACTAGTTTATGACTTGGAGAGGACTAGTTTTAATTGCTTTCCTAAATTCCAGACTTCTAATAAACTTTGACTAGGTGTCTTAGCAGTTGAATTCTTAACATATAGACTAAGATATAAAGAACTCTGCAACTTTCTCCACTATTGAGAAGGGGGCTTGTTTTTCTTGAACAGCAGGTTCCATGTCACATACCGAACCATTTTTGTAATTGAAGACTTACCAAACCAATTTGTGAGATGGCGTAGGGATTTGTTGAAAGAAAAAAAAGTAAAGTGATATACCCAAGCCTTTGTACACACCTGTAGTAGCTTTGTAGATCACAGCAGTCGAACTGCATTGAAGGTTTGCCTAGCTGCTGACATCTCAGCCTATGTCTACCACTGCCTCTCAATTCACCTAACCTCTGAACAAAAGGAATTTTGAGAGTTTGATGTAACTTTCAACTCCTATCTCCCCAGTTACTGCTGAACAAGTTCAGCCTGTTTTCTCTTGGTCAAAGCGTTTAGTTAGCATGAAAGTGTGGTGCATCATAAAAGTATGCAGTCAAACCCAAGAAGCTTTATCACAATTAAGAACGGAAATAGAAGGAATAGGAAAGAAAACAGGTAGAATACAAAAGGGTGGGGTCCTTTGTATTCCTTAGATCTGCATCATCCATGATGTTTAGTACAGGTGAAACTCGAAAAATTAGAATATCATGGAAAGGTTCGTTTCTTTCAGTAATTCAACTTAAAAGGTGAAACTACCGGTAATATATGAGATAGACTCGTGACATGCAAAGCGAGATATGTCAAGCCTTTGTTGGTTATAATTGTGATGATTATGGCATACAGCTGATGAGAACGCCAAATTAACAATTTCATCTTTGGGGTTTTCATCAGCTGCACACCATAATCATCACAATTATAACAAACTAAGGCTTGACATATCTTGCTTTGCATGTCATGAGTCTATCTCATATATTAAACTCCAGTAGCTAATGAAAACAATTGCTTACATAAATGGACTTTTCCATGATATTCTAGTTTTTCGAGTTTCACCTGTAGATGGTAGTTTTTTCATAGAGAGCAGTCCCCATTTTTAATGCTGTAGGATTGGGGAGTGGGTTGATGGGAGCAGGAGAATTGTTCAGTCAGGTATGGTCATACGGACTTGAATAAAACTCTAACGTAAGAGTATGGAATCTGCAGCCTCCACCTAATTTCACACTGGTGGGGAAAGCTAAAATGGAGGGAATGATGGAAGGAGTCATATGGGGCAAAGTTTTGGTGCTTGGAACATGGCATGTCCATCACATAGTCGGAAGAGCACCTGGGAAGATGGGATGCTGAGTTATGATTTTGGCTTCTTTTGAATAAACCATAGTTTAAACTAAGCAGAATTTCCTCATGTTTCTAAAACAAAAGTGAAAACTTGCGATCTCTTTGTAGCCCTGCCAGAGGAGGAGATAGAGCACTCAAGCCTGAGGCTCGTTATTGCTTATACACATGATGCTAATACATAGTTGAGCATAGTGTTCTAAAAGGGCTTTGGGGGTAAATTTTTATTTTTATTTATTTATTTAATATTTATTTGTTTAATAAAATTTGTTTGACGGTGTAACAAAACCAACACCCAAAACCTCAAAGAGTTTTACAAAAAGGATAAAACAATACAGTCATTAGTAAAAAACAGCTATTTAAAACATTCAGATAATAAATAAAATCAGTGATAAGCAAAAGACTGATGAAAATACATGGAAACATTCTACGTATCCCAGTAGACTTGCTTGTTTTTAGCAGGTTTGAAAAGAGTACAATGAAGAGGCCTGCCTTACATCAGTAGGCAGGGAATTCCAAATTGTGGGAACTTCATTTCTTACAAATGTGGAACGAGTATTATGTGGCACCTGTAACAGTGCCAGTTCCACAGAATGAAGTGGTTGAGTGGGAATGTATGGGGGAAGGCTACCTCTCAGGTAAACTGATTCCAAATCATGTAGGGTTTTTTGTACTAATAGTAACACCTTGTATCTGATGTCCTTAATTGTTTCAGATGCACACTTCTACTGGAGGAGGTTTTTGTGATTGTGGAGATACAGAAGCATGGAAGACTGGACCGCTGTGTACAAATCATGAGCCTGGAGCAGCAGGAAACATGGAAGAGGTAACACACCTGCCTGTAATATATTGGAAAACAGATATTGTAAGACCTCACACTTCGTGATGTACTTTTTGCTGTTATGGGAGTGTATGTTAAAATGAGAGGCAGTATAAAAATATTTTTTAATAAATAAATAACCGCTCACTTATTTTCAGAGTGCTGCATTTAGTATGTATTTTTAAGCTTTTTATTAAATCCCCATTATTCAGATTATTGTAACAACAGTTGGAGGAAGAGTGTTCTTTGTGTTCAACAGATTAATATTGCACAGCATTTCCTAATTCATGTTGGCGTTTCCCACTCTGCAGAACGTGGAATGCCAGTTGAATGAAGAGCTAATAGCGCAAGCAAGAAAAATGTTCCCTTCAGTGATAAAATATATTGTAGATATGACTGTATGGGAGGAAGAGAAGGAGCTGCCTCCAGAGCTTATAACTAGGTAAGTGATGTGCTGGAGTTGGTGGCAAGTGTTTTAGTTACTTAGTAAGGAAAGCCAAAAGGACTAGTCAAACTAGTGAGAAGCATGACTGCATTTGAAAACAACAATGATAAGGCACAGGAAGGTAGGAAAGTTGATGGTCTGCTGGCATTATCTCTGATTATCTGCTGAATTATCTCTGACACTACCAAGGACCTTCTTGAACCATAATTCAATAATGTTAACACTACATGGGGAGGTGAACTCACATTGTGGATGGAGATTGAACGAAGAACTATTAAACAATATAGAAATAAGAGAGAAAGGTAAAACAAAGAATATTTTGAAGTCAACCTCAACCAAGGGGTAGATGAGAAAGTGGTCTGGGATGCAAGTAAGGCATTTCTTACTTCTGGATTAGTAGCTATTCTAATGTAAATAAGAACATTGCAGGTATGTAAATCAGAGCTTGATCAATTCCTCCAATTCGATTGCTTGTCCCTTTTTTACTTAATGTCTTACATTTGTTTTGTTGCCCAATATGTATGTTGGAATTTATTTTAGTATTCTCTTGTTAGAATGATATTTTGGTTTCCTCCCAGTAGAGAGAAGCTGGACAAATACTACTGTGTCCTTTTCAATGATGAACATCATTCTTATGACCATGTTATCTATAGCCTACAAAGAACTCTTGGCTGTGAGCTTGCAGAAGCCCAGATATATACTGCTGCTATAGATAAAGAGGTTGGTAGTGTGCACCATTCTTGTTACGAGTGTACCATATTGTAGCCCAGTTGAGAGAGAACCAGTTGTACTGTTGTGGTCCATAATTTGCTTCCATTACTTAGCAAGGAAAGCCAAAATGCTTCATAAGCGGTAGGTGAGAAAACAATAAGAGTTTTCAGCTAATACAGTCAAACCTTGGTTGTCGAATGTAATCCATTCTTGAAGACAGTTTGACTTCCAAAACGTTTGACAGCCAAGGCGCGGCTTCCGATTGGTTGCAAGAGCTTCTTTCATTCAAGCAGAAGCTGCATCGGACGTTCAAGTTCTGAGGAACGTTCGAAAACCGGAGCATTTACTTCTGGGTTTTCGGCATTCGGGAACCGAAACATTTGAAAACAGAGCCGTTCAGCAACCAAGGTTTGACTGTACCCTGTGGTTGTGGGTTTGCCACATTCCTGCCACCGTGTTCTGTAACAATTCTGTTTTGGAGATAAGGGATTATTTCCATGGAAGAGAAGAGAAAGAGGAACAGAATGTCACCATTTCCCAACAGTATTGGCATTGCACTGCCTCTTGGTGGAGCATGACAGCATTTCTCTCTCTCTGAAGCAATATCACTTGGTGTGCGATGTTGCTTGTGGCTCTCCATATTGTGATCCTACTTTTCCAGGCAATTATATGAAATATATTTTGAAAGGAGTGTCTTTTATCAAGGGAAATCTCAGCAGGAATATGTATATGTATGGCTGTGTCAACTATATCTATCTATATGTAGATTTGGGCAATGAATTCATGAGGGAAGGATTCATTGGGATGAATTGGGCCATACAGTAACACTCTTCAGGGTTAGGGCCTGTCTTGAGAGACATGAAGCTGCCTTACACTAAGCTAAGGCATCCCATTGGTTCATCTTGCTCAGAATTGTCTGCACTGTTTGGGGACAGCTCTCCTGGGTTTAAGGCAGGCGTCTTTTTCAACCCTACCTGGAAATGCCAGGAATTGAATCTGGGACCTTCTGCAAATGCTCTGACACTGAGCTACGGCCCTTACCCATCCATGGAAATTGAGCTACACACCACAACATTACAGCTGGGTCAGTACAAACAATATTCTAAATGCCCCCACGCCATAGGGTGCATCGTGTGGTAGGAAAGACTGTCCTTCCTTACATCAGTCTAGTGAAATCTACAAAGATAAAGAGTTGAAACCATGCAATATCATTAGCTGCTTATGAAACAGTTGAACATCCTTAGTTCAGTCTTGCCTTTGTTTACATAATGTTGTAAGATCAAGTTTTGCCATTACCTGACCTAAATATGTCACTTCTTCTAATTATTCAGGGCCGGAAGGCTGTTAAGGCAGGATCATATGCTGTTTGCCAGGAAGCAAAAGAAGAGATTAAGGTAACTTCCTGAAATGTGTCAAATATACCCAGCTAATACTGAATAATTGTTCTGTTCCTTCACAGATGCAAAGACTTCGAATCATTCTTGACCTTTTCAGATTTTTCTTATCCTACATCTTTTGTAACATTTAATCAATTAAGCTTCAGACACTGTGCCCCAACTGTTCCAGCTGTCCTCTCTTTTCCTTGTTTGGAAGTACAAATGGCATGGTAGAGAAGATGACAGGAAAAAAAGTAGGCAAGATCAAAGAATCGGTTAATATCCTCTCATTCTAATGTCATTTTTTTTTTATCTTCTAGAAACATTCGAACAATGTTTCTCAAGGTCCCCTAAATGTTAAGGTTCTTCATGTTGATATTATGGCTCACCAGAAATTTGCTCTGCGTCTTGGTTCCTGGTTAAACAAACTTATGAGCTACTCAAGTAAGCGTCTTAAATTGCTCTGTATCATAATCAAATGCCAAAACATTGACAAGAGAATTTGTTCCTTAGAGTATATGTAATTGGAGGACCAGTCTTTCTTAAATGGCCAAAGCTATTATTGATACTAAATATCATTTTTCATGTGCAAACATTTTATACTAAGGATTTGTGTCTTACAAAATGTCCAGATATAAAACTCACAGATGTGTTTGGGAAATATCCCCATTCACTTGAATTCAAGCCTCAATTTCCCTGTGTTTTTCTGGGGTAGCGGAAGTAATGCTATTCTGGTCTTCTTGTCCCTGGCTGTCCCAGAAATAAATATTCAGTTATATGGTGATGGATAGCTGGGGTATATTATTGTAGGCCATGTTCCTAATTATCAATTCATGTGCTCCTCATGGCTGCTTTTAATTCAGAATAAAAGTGGCTAGCATAAATACCATGAGTTTGCTTAAACTTATTTTAATATTATATTTTAAAATTGTTGTAACCTGCTCTGGGATCTTACGATGGAGGCAGGGTTGGAAATTGAATAAGTAGTCACAAGTTACTGGTATTGTTTGTTCAAAGCTGGTCCAGAATAACATCTCAAATATGCAAGGCAATAGCAGTTGTAGAAACTTTACACTCTTATTTCAAAAGAAATAATATTGATTGAAAGATAAACATGGCAATACAGGGTCAGTGATGAGGTTGGGTCACTGCAAATGTAAGGAATTTATTTCAGAATAGAGATACTATTCTGTTACATCTGAAAATTTATTGGCAAACGTTATTTTTTTCATCAAAAGAATACAACATTTAAGCAGGCCACAATCAGTCCAATAACCTATCCAAATTATGTTATTCTATCTTAGGTGACTTTCGTCAGATCTTTTGTCAAATATGTCTAAAAGAAGAAATTGATTCAGAGAAACCTTGTCTTATAAGCACATTGATGCTTTGGGATGCAAAACTTTACAAAGGTAAGTTGAATTGATGTTAATTGAGCTTCTTCACAATTAGCTGTCATGTATTAAACCTTCAGTGTCTGCCACTCGGTTTAAGATGAGTGATACTTTGATATTTGGAAAAAGTCTGACAGCTACTTTTTAAATTAAAAAAAAAAAGATTGATGCCCAGGCTTTCAAACAAATACGGTTTCCCAACTGGACTATACTTACGTATATTTGGCAATTGTGTATAGACATGTAAGCACTTACTGTTGTTATTACTCCGTTATTGACATAAACCAGTGTTTTTCAACCACTGTTCCGCGGCACACTAGTGTGCCGCGAGATGTTGCCTGGTGTGCCATGGGAAAAATTCCAGCCAGAATATCAGCTTTGTGTTCAGCCAAACAGACCCAGGTTGTGCACTGAATAAAGTATTTTATAATTTTTCATATTTCTGTTTACTTACTATTTCATAATAAAGTAATTATAAAATACTTTCTTTGTGTTTATTTGATTCCTGTTCAAGAGAATTACTTTATATATAGTCAATATAGGCACAGAGTTAATTTTTTTAACATTTTCTAATGGTGGTGTGCCTCGTGATTTTTTTCATAAAACAAGTGTGCCCTTGCCCAAAAAAGGTTGAAAAACACTGTCATAGATCACCACTATCAGCACTGAGCCTCTTGGGCTTGCTGATCAGAAAGTCAGCGGTTCGAATCCCCCCCGCGACAGAGTGAGCTCCCGTTGTTCTGTCCCAGCTCCTGCCAACCTGGCAGTTCGAAAGCACGCCAGTGC
Source organism: Lacerta agilis (assembly GCF_009819535.1). NCBI lineage: Eukaryota > Metazoa > Chordata > Lepidosauria > Squamata > Lacertidae > Lacerta > Lacerta agilis. The sequence continues at coordinate 43,278,736 of NC_046312.1, read as the reverse complement.
AAGTAGATAAATAGGTACTATTGTGGCAGGAAGGTAAATGGTGTCTCCGTGCGCTCTGGCTTCTGTCACGGTGTTCCGTTGCACCAGAAGCGGTTTTGTCATGCTGGCCACATGACCCAGAGATGTTGAAAGGTTGAAAAACACTGACATAAACATTGTATTTTGTAAAATGGAACAATGACCGCTCCCCACATTAAATGGGGGGCGACGTTTGCATGGTTGCGCGCAGCCCCCTGAATTCCTGGGTGACACCTGGTAGTTCGGCTGCCTGCACACTCCCCCAGAAGGGATACCTGGGGTTTCCGCCTACCAACTTAACTGTCCAGTCCCGCCTGGGGGGAGGCGTTGCCAAGGGATTGGCTAGGTAAGGGGAGGGACTACCCAGCCCACACAATCCAGAGTGTAGCTTACCTGAGAAGCAGCAGTCAGCTCCAGAGCTTCTCCCACCCTCCACTCCCTCAATTAACACTTACTTTACAGGTTAACCTTTTTTCCACAGGCATGCAGGTGCTGCTATGGCAAGGCTGCTGTTGAAGGGCTGGAAAGGAATTTCCCTGCATTGGCAGGTTTCGCCTTTCCCGTAGCAATTCGTCACAACTTGGGCGGTTTCAGGCCTTGGGCGGAATCCTTTAGTCATCTTCCTAAATGGGATTGTGCAAATGGTATTGCAAAAAATAAAAAATAAAAAAATAAAAGTGGTAAATTGACTTGGTTCAAATATCAGGTTCCCCCCTTGCAGTTTAAGTTTATAAAAGCTAAAGTGGTCTTTAAATTTTGTATATATGGAGGAAATTTGTCTGAAATTGTGTATAAAACCAATGGTTTGGAAGCATTGATTCCTTTTATCTGCAGATCATACAATTTTCATTTTAGAATAAGGAGATATTATTGCCACTGGAGTAGTAATAGGTCATACGAAACAGTTAAACTTGTGCAATATTGTTATTAAGTTCAGAATTTGCAAAGTGCATTGGAAATCTCACTTGCCATCACAACATTTATGAAGTGAATTATTTATTTTATTTAAAATAATTTATAATCCCCTTAATCTTTTTTAAATCTCTTAAGTGGTGTACAGTGTAAAAACATAAACAATATGATTACAACTTCCATTCCCATTGGGCTCAGACATTAGAACGAGCTATGGTTTTGCATTCCATCTGAACCTAAACCACGCCTCCTTCAGCATTCAGAACCATTGGAAGTAACTTTGAAGCATAATGAATGTTCCCCACATTAAATGGGGAGTGGCTTTTGCGTGTTCGCGCCCAGCCCCCTTGGATTCCAGAGCAGCTCCTGCCATTTTGGGCTGGCGTTGCCTTTCCCAGGCTGGATACCTGTGGTCTCCACCTACCTCAGCCAGAGTCCAATCCCGCCTGTGGGAAGCGTTGCCAGGGGGATTGGCCAGGTAAGGGGAAGGACCACCCAGCCCACACAATAGAAGGCGTAGCTTACCTGGGAAACGGGAGTCGGGCTCCAGAGCTTCTCCCACCCTCCACTCCCTCAATTAACTCTTAATTTTGCAGGTTAACCTCTTCTCCACAGGTATGCAGGCACTGCTATGTCAAGGCCGCTGTTGAAGGGCCTGAAAGGAATTTCCCTGCATTGGCAGGTTTCGCCTTTCCCGTAGCAAAACGTCACAACTTTGGCAGTTTCAGGCCTTGGGCGGAATCCTTTAGTCATCTTCCCAAATTGGGGGGGCGGGCGTGGGACGGTGACCCCACGTCCCCAATGCGGCGGCAATAACAGGGTTCCCCATTAAAGGGGTATTGGGAGAAGAGGTTGACATCGCTATCCCCCACCAGTGGCGGCAAACGGGGGGCGGGCTATCTGCTTGAACATATGTTCTCCAGAGCTAGCCCAATCCCCACACATTCTGGATAACCCTGCAGTTTCCCAGATCCCCGGCTAGGGGGCTGGGAAGGATAAACACCCAATGCCTGAGCCAAGGTCTCCCTACATCTGAATCTTAACCATAGCACATTGCCGTTTGTCATTATTCCGCTTGGAGGGGTCGCCTACGGTTTGGGGGACTCCGCTTGTCTGCGCAAAATATTCTTATAATTAGATATTCATTCTCTTTTTCTTATCTAGTAAACATGAACTGTTGAATTTTTCAGGAGCCAGGAAGATCTTGCATGAGCTAATCTTCAGCAGTTTTTTCATGGAAATGGAGTACAAAAAAAGGTTTGCCATGGAATTTGTTAAGGTAATTTATCTCTCCTGTTACTTTTCACCCTTATAATAGCAAGGTATGTTTTGCAAAGCCTTTTAAAAAGAAAGTATTGACTGCCGCTTGCCCAGTGGGGCAGAGCCACAGCAGTATCTTCATGGCAGCAGCATCACTGCCTCTCACTAGGAGGCAGAGGTGAGAGAGGGTGAGGCAAGGTGACTGGCAAAAACATCAAAGTGACTGTGCTGATACACCATGCAGCCCCAGCTTTGCCACTCCCTTGACCTCTGGCTATCTTGGCTGGGGCTGATGGGAGTTGGGCATCCAACAACTTTGTACTGTAAACTGCCCTGTGATCTTCGGATGAAGGGCAGCATATAAATTTAATAATTAATGACAGTGATAATGTTCTTAAACCCCTTGTTTACTTATTATTTATTTTAAGCATTTGTAAGTCACTTTTTTGGCACATGTTCAAAACTGGCAATAGAATAATAAACACACAGTAGAGATTAAATTCTTCATTAAATGAGTTCATTAAAGGTCCTCCCCAAAGAGAAAATTCAATGATGCTCAACGAGTGGGTGAGGTTCAGCGATCATTAACATCACTCAAAGTTGAATGGGGGGGGGGAGACTTTTACAACAAACTTCATCAAAGTCCTGAGGTAGAAACAGTGTTCATCTAAATGACTGCCATTTAATTACTCTGCTCAAAGCATCTACAGTACAGAGAAGATTTCCCCATTCTTTGGCCGATAAGATCACTCTGTTACCTTGTGACAAAGATGACTTGCCTATGCTGTACATTGAAAGTGTGGAAGTGTCCAACCGCCTGCTGCACTCTTGGAAGACACAAGCAGAACCATGCTGCCCAGTGGTCCAAACAGAGTCCTTCTTTGTCTTAAATTTTAAAAAGGAAAGAACATTAGTCCGTCACAGTTGGGTTGTCTGGTGAAATAGTGTGTGTTCCTGCTGGAAGGCAGGGATTTCACTTGCCGTATGCTCTCCTCATGATGCCTCTAGCCTTAAGTTCCTGCCAGGCAATCACCTTTTTTTGCATATTCTTCTCTTCTTCACAGCATTACAAAAAACTACAGAGCGAATACATCAGTGATGATCATGAAAGGCAAATTTCTGTGACAGCACTTTCAGTTCAGATGTTCACCGTTCCTACATTGGTACGTACAGCCAATCATCTGAGTATATAAAGAACATTTTGTATTGTGTTAATCTCAATACTTGTAGGTAACTTGGACACTGCAAGAAATTTTCCAAAGAAAGACTTGGTTGAATTCTGCTTAAGATACATTGCTTATTTGTATTCCTATCTGACTTGGTCTGGCATCATACAGTGGAAACAATAAACAATATGTGAGAAGAAGACTTGCAAATAACCTTTATAGTAGTTATGGGTTTGTTTTTTAAATAAGCAAACATATTTAATTTTGTTTCAGTCACTATAACCAAAGGGGCAACCATATCTCTATATTTTACTTTTTTCCTTTTGCCAAGAGCCTACAGTCAGCCTTCAGTACAGCATTATTATAGTTTGGATCCTATGAATCGCAAGCAGTGTCCTACTTACAAAACAAGGCCTTATTGCCCTCTCTTCTGTACTGAAGCCCACCCCAAAAGCCAAAGTTTTGGTGGTGTTATGACAATGTGTAATTATTTATATCATAAAATTTATATGCTGCTTGATGGTAGAAAAACACACACTCAAAGCAGTTTGCCTTGCTGGCAAATTTTATTTGCAAAGACAGATGACAGTGATATGATAAAATATGCTCTGTAACCCATCATCCCTGACCAAGCTGGCTGGGACTGGTGAGAGGCAGAGTCTAACAAATCCAGAGGGCCAGTGGTTCCCTGTGCCTACACTGTACATCTGTAGTACTGCGTACATAAAGCAGCAATACATCTGAAGGTTTTACCTTTTTTGAATAAAATAGAAAATGAAATAAAAACAACAGTTGTTATTGCTTCCCTCACAGGCCCGCCATCTCATTGAAGAGCAAAATGTAATCTCTGTCATAACAGAGACGCTGCTTGAAGAGCTCCCCAAATATCTGGATAAAAACGGCAAATTCAACTTCCAGGATTACAGCCAAGAGAAAATGGGTCGAGTATATGCAGTCATATATGACCTCAAGTAAGTGTTCTTGTTTGTGGAGATGAATAAGCGCTTCATTAGGCAATAATATTTGATTTATCCTACCTAGCTCTGAAGAAGTGTGCATGCACACGAAAGCTCATACCAAGAACAAACTTAGTTGGTCTCTAAGGTGCTACTGGAAGGATTTTTTTATTTTTTATTTTTTTTTATTTTGTTCTGACTATGGCAGACCAACACGGCTACCTACCTGTAACTGTGTCTGGGATAAGCATTTGCAAAACATGCCACATTAGAACTGAATCATATTGTGGATATGCAACTACAACCTTAGGCAAATTAATATAAATGAAGCATTGCCTGGTCAGACGTAGCCCACTATCTAGTGTCTCAACCAAAATTTAGAATCATGGTCAGAAATTAGATTGGCCATTTTGTCATTCTGGAAGCAATTACTGCCACAATTCACTGGCAGTGGAGGATAATAATTTATGTGTCTGTCATTACCACCATCAGGGCATACTTCCTTACTATATGTTGCAAACTGATCAATATCTATTAAAAAGCAATCTATCTCTTGTGTTGTGTTTTATGTCACCCTTTTCTGGGTAGACCTAGTGCAGACACAGTTGTGCAAGAGGATATCAGTGATCAAGGTCAGCTTGTTCTTCCACATTTCAGCCAGGCTGTCACTATTTCCAAGAGAGAGGAATCATAGAATCATAGGTTTGTAGAGTTGGAAGGGATCCCGAGGGTCATCTAGTCCAACCCCCTGCAATGCAGGAATCTCAACGCACAGTTCCCCATCCAGTTTGAATCCATTTTGGACCCTGCTTAGCTTTGCAAATGTGGTAGCCATTTTATTGCTGCACCAGTGGGTATTTCCTCAACGGAGTTTCAAAATCTTGCCCAGCCACATATGATTCCAGCCCCATATCCCAACTTAAAGCCTGCTTTGTCTAGAAAAGACTTCTGAAATTCAACTTTTTTTGCAACAGGTATATTTTAATCAGTAAGCCTACAGTGTGGACAGACAAACTGCGAGAGCAGTTTTTGGAAGGGTTCCGTTCTTTCCTGAAGATTCTTATCTGCATGCAGGTACAGTATATAATCTATGCATCTCTAATTTGCTATTTGTATGTGTGTGTGTTTGTATGACTACTGTATTATGAACCTGCCCATATGCCCAATACAATATTAATGTGCTGTCATAATATGATTCATAAGCATTCTTCTAAGATGTTTTAAAGAAAAGCGTTTTTTTCATGTGAGCATGAATTAACTTTTTTCAGCAGAGCTCTGGATATTACAAACACAATTACATATGTATATAATTTGGGATGCTATTAAAACACACACCATAACTGCTTAGAGTTTTCCTGTTGATTAAGGAGTAAATAAACCTTATTAATTAATTATCCACACTGTAGAAATATAAATGGCCTTGTTTTAGTTGGCGCTTCCTTCTGTTTGCTTAGAATCATGGTTTGAACATCTGTCTGATATAAGCCTCAGTTTAGTCACATGCTGTTTGGGGCGGGGGTTTCATTACAGGGCATGGAGGAAATAAAAAGGCAAGTTGGTCAGCACATTGAGGTGGATCCAGATTGGGAAGCAGCCATTGTCATCCAGATGCAACTGAAGATTATTCTCCTGATGTTTCAGGAGTGGTGTGCCTGCGACGTAAGCCTGTTTTCAATAAAATTGCAGCATTATCTGTAGAAACAAATACTTGTTTATGTAGCAGCCTGAAATCTTTGGAGGTGCCTTGTGAGCACACCACTCTCCATGACCTTGACAAACCTGGTGCTTCAACTATAACCCATGGATGTTTTTTTACCTTGAACTCTTAAAAGTTCACATAGCAAAATTTTGCTATGATAATTTTAATTGATTCTTACTCGGCAGGATCTGTGGAAGTACAGTGTTTGTATTTAGCAAAAAACGAAAGAAGATTTCCCTCCTAATTGAAGCTGGATGCGATACAGTTGGTCCATCCCATACAGAAGTGTTTGGTTCTGGGGGGTCTGCAAAATCACACAGTCAGGAACCCCTGGAACTTCCCTCCTGCAAGGTGGAGGGCTGTTTACCAGGCTGTGGAAAGGTCATAGGAGGTCCGGTAAGCAAGGTGGACCTTCCATACCAACCTCTGGGACACTTCCAGAGCCCTCACATCTCATTTGCAGAGGCTTGCAAGGAAGATGCCACCTTGCTTGCCGGACATTGGGAAGGCGGCTCTGGGAGCATCCCAGAGGCTGGTAAGCATGGATAAGCCACTGGGTGTGTGCAGGGGGTGTGTGAATAATAAATGGGGGGCAGGAAATGGCGCGTTTCCCCCATTTATTTATTTACCTACCAACCACCAACCCCACCCCTTGGTGTAAGGTTGCAATTGCATATGTAAAGTGAGCGCAAGTTCTGAGCCCGCTGTATATGATAAACACTGAATAGTGAGAAGATAGAGATTTCAGATTTGGCTGATGATCTGAATCTTTGCTAAGCTTCTTGTTTCAAAATCTGTTTTGAGAGTCTGCTACCTATTTTCACAATCCTCTATATAGAAAGCTGAAAAGTGGCTTCTGGAGATGCAGATCATTCATAAAGCTATGGAGCTGAAAACATGTGGTTAAGCAGCAAAGTATCTGAAAGTCATCTGGAAAAGACATTTCTCTTTTTAGATTTACGTGTGGTTGACCAGAATTGTGACAGAAGAAATGACTAGAAAGTTGTTCCTACGAGATGCAAATGAACAATCCATATTCTCATAGGATAATTTGTAACCAATTTCCTTAGGAGTTAGGTTTATTTTAAACGTATAGCAATACACAATTCCATTGCTGCTGATCAAAAATAAAATGCGTGACCCATATTAAAACAGAAATGAGACAGTATGATTTTTTTTTAGTACACTTAAATTGAAGTAGAAAAAATAAGGCTATATATTTAAATATAATTATAAAAATATTGTCCATTCTAGGAAGCACTGTTGGTGACTGCTTACAAGGAATGCCATGCAACAGTTTTGAGATGTAGTGCAAGTAATTATTCATGGGACAAGACAGTGATTCATTTATGTGGCCATACTTTGGAAAGCAAGCGCTTCAGGGTGTCTGCAGATCCTGTCAGCATACATCTACCATTGTCCAGGATGCTTGCCGGTGAGTGTCCTGTGCTCGCAGCTTGTGAGAATTGCAGTCAGTTCCTGCTCACATTTTGAGAAGGATTCTGAACCTGGAGGTTGTATTTAACTATCATGGATAGTAATAGCTACTGTTGGATCTCGCATGCGTGAATTTTTCAGATCATCTTTACAATCTAAGCACATAACACCATTTTGAATTCCTGTTCTTGTAAAGGGGAAAAAAATATTTTGCTGTTCTGAATCTACTTGCCAATCAGTTTGATTGGGTGACTGGCTTCTAATACAGCAGAGAGCCGAAAGTATCTCTTCACAGCATGTATAAATTTATTAGGGCTTGGCTCATATGACGTAGTAAGCCAAACGTATGACTTACCTGGACTGTGAAAATGTGCAGGCTCCCAGAGAGGATCTTGCAGCTGCATAGTTCTTCCTGAGTCCATTTTCTCCCACACTGCACTGAGCTAAGCCAAAGTTGGACTTAGCATGCTCTCTGAACCCAGGCTTGTGATTACGCTCTCTGGCCAATGTTGGTTCTTGGCTACAGATCATGGTTAGTGAGAAGAGAGCTTCATTATGAGCCCGTATTCAGACAACAAGCATGCAAATGCATATTGTAGCTTACAAATTGATACAAACATTACTGTTAATGTATTTCCTAGGTCTGCACATACAGTTGAGCAAAACAAATGTAATCTCCAGACTCCAAGAATTCATAACATCTGTAAGTATCTCCACTGGATACTCAATAGTATTTGAAAGTTCAGCCAGTATGAGAGTCATTGTGGTGTAGTGGTTAACTTGTTGGGTCTCCCTGATACATTTCCAGGCTCAATTCCCTACCCATTGATGAAGATCACTAAGTGAGCTTCAGCCAGCCATTCCCTCTAAACCTAACCTGCCTCAAAAAGTTATACTGAGGATAAAATGGGAAGGGGTAGAACCAGGTATAGCGTCTTGAGTTCCATAGAAAGAAGGTGGGATATAAATGTAGCAGAGAACTAATAAAGGATACAAATAAGCTCTTAATGGCAGGAGGTCCTAAGCTGCAGTACCCTGCTGTGGGTAGTTATTGGCTGCTAAATATAAATAATTATTCTGCAAAGAAAGATTGATGCTGTTTCTCATCAATAATTGACAATCCAGAATCATTACTCATCTTCCTTAAGGAAGGATATAGGTCTGTAGTGGCTGAACACTGAATGAATACTGACTTGACTTGGCTGAAACCACACAGTACAGTGTTAGAGACTAGCATAATAATGTGCAATTAAATTCTGCCTCTAACCTTCTGTTGTATTTTTCTTTTAACGATAGCAGAGAGACACCCCCCCAACCTTTTTACTAACTTATCTGTAGTGATTGATTTCCTTATGCAAATGCCAATTGTTTTAACAAAATTACTTTAAAAAAAAAAACCTTTAGGAAGAATTCCAGGTGCAGATGCTGGTCGAATATCCTTTGCGCTGTCTTGTATTGGTTGCTCAGGTTGCTGCAGAAATGTGGAGAAGGAATGGGCTGTCTCTGATAAGCCAGGTACCAAACCAAATTTCACTACAAATATATTCTCGCATGTAGTGCTATATATCCCACAGAGGTTAAGTTGCCAATAGAAGTATTGCAAGCAAATTAGTGGACAAAAACTTACCCCAAGGCTTATTCAGTAGGTAGAAAGGGTACAGTAGGTACATTGGGCCAGTCACCAACTCTGAATAGAGTTGTTTTGAGAGTACAAGCAGGGGATTATGTGTGCTGCTTTGAGTTCCTTGGAGGAAGGACAGGATAAAAATCTGAAAGATAGTACTGTAGATCTTATATTTTTCTGTCCCTAAAGTACAAGACAGAAACTTTAAAATCAAGGTATGTAAGCCTCGAACAAGGGCTTTCCAGAGAGCTCTAATTTTGTATACATAAGATTATTTTCACTGGGTATCATGTAACAATGAAGGTTCAGATACTTGATCCTAAAATTTGTGGTACAAAGCCCATGTAATGCCCATTAGCTATAATAAAATAAAAATAAAATCTGTCTAGTACTAAGTCCAGGTAAAGTGGTTAATGGAAGAAATAGATAGAAATAATCAAACCTGATTTTGTTAGTTAGTAATGTATGAATGCAGTCTATCCTATCCTATCCTATCCTATGTTCTTAGATACAATTAATGAGTGTAAGTGTGGGAAACTATTTTGTGACAAATGCACAACTTTAAGGAAAGGCATGTGGATTGTGTCCAACAAACAAGAAGTAAATAGAAAGGCATGAGGTAGATATAAAGTTATATTCTGAAATTACAATAAATATATACGGTATGCTGATGTTTAATCCTTCTGTTGGCCATGTTTCCATGTAACGCTAACCACTAAAACTTAGTTCACAATTCTGAACTGAAAATGGAAGCAGCCTCTGTCACTAAATGTTAATGTTTCCTCAAAATGTTTTTTTAAGTTGTGATTATGAGCTTAAATAATCAAATGCTTGAATCCAAAGGAGTCCTGGTAGAAAGGGACTCAGTGAAACGAGACGTCCTGCCTGATTTTGGGTGATTCCTCTCATTCCTCTGGCAGTTTCCAGAAAATCTCTCTTGGGAGTTGAAGGGTGATCCTGAATGGTGGGGGCTGTAATTCAAGAGGAAATAAGGGATCTCCTAAAATTAAGAAAAGGCATCTTCTTTCAGTGAGGAGTTGGAGAAGGGAGTCACCTTTTGGCCACCTTCTGCTAGTCTTTCTATGGATTGAAGCAAGAGGTTTTGCCCTATGCAGTTTCAGAAATGTGCTAGCTGAAAACTTTTTATAGCAAAGTTAAGGGTAGGAAGGAGTAGTGTTTTGCTGAACTGAATGCCTTTGCCAAAGAGGACGGCTTTGTATATGAAGCTTTATATACTTTTTAAAAGGTTTTATTTTCTTTCAGATGTTTTATTATCAGGATGTTAAATGTCGAGAAGAAATGTATGATAAGGATATAATTTTCCTTCAGGTGAGTATGTTTGCAATTTCTTTTGTCTTATAGTAACAGTGTGTTGTGTGTTGCCTACATTCTCTATTCTCTAATGCAATTGAATGTGTCTATTTCTGATAGATTGGGGCATCACTTATGGATCCAAACAGTTTCCTCTTGCTTGTACTCCAACGATATGAACTGCTTGATGCCTTTAAGAGAATTGTGCCAACCAAAGACCAGGTACAGAGCTCTATGCTGTTAATTTTCACCATTGAAATCATCAGCATGTGGAAACTCACTGTTTCTATCTCCTTCAATGAAATTGCAGTATTTTGCTAAAAACAGTAATTTCCGCTGAAGAGACTTTCTTAAATCGCATAGACTTTCTATACCATTAATTGTTGCAGCTTTACAACTTAAAAATGGAACTTATCTCTTCCCTTCCCTTCTTTAGATTATTCCCATCCAGCTTGTAGGCTTAATTTTCTGACATGAGTGCTGGTGGGGGAACTTTTAAATTCTGGGTGGAATCCAGTTGCTGCCCTTCTGGTCATGGAAGGACCTTTGACCCATCCGATGTATTCACAAACAGGAGAGGGATTCTTGGCAGTTTGCCCTTTCTGCTGCTTCCCTGCTCTGTAGGTTTCCCTAACACTCTGGAGCTGATTTTTGGGTTGCAGTTGGGGCTGCAGTGGGAAGCAGGAATTGGCAAAAAATGCCTCCCTACTTTTCCTGTTTGCAGAGACATGTGCTGCATCAAAAGCCCTTCTGTGAATTCAAGGGCACCAACTAGTTTCCACCCTCTATTTTTCCAGTTATTTGTCTGTTCATAAAGCTTTGGGTCAGCTTAATATGTTTTCAAGTGCTTCAGAAAACCTCAGGCTTCAGTATTTCACATAATTATATTTTCCAAGAACTTAATTTGTGCTTTCTTGAAATATTACAGGATTTGAATAAGCAGTGTAACACATTAATAGAAGAGATGCTTCAGGTTCTTATCTACGTGGTGGGTAAGGAAATTTTTTTTTTTAAATAAAAGATGGAGGTTGTTTAGAATATGTAATAGGTTCTCCAGTAATGGAAACTTTAATATCTGAAACCATCACACTTAACACAAATGTGTTAGGTGGCATATTAATTACATATCTAATCTGGGTTAATTATGAGCCATCTTTTAATGTTGTTCCTTTTTTTCCTTCCTCCACCATCAGCTGGTTCTTTAGGCCCTTAAAAGGGTTTATTTCCTTTGCAGCCATATGTAGATTTACCTTCAGCTATTCAGTGTGGTTATGTATCTTCAAGGAATAGCCTAGCTGTGGTGTATGCACAGGCAGCTCATTGAATAGGCTGCACATGCCATTGTGAAAAGTTGGGTTTCCAGTGGCTGTTGATGGTTGTGGCAGCACTGCACTTCTTTAAACAGTACATGTGAATACTGTATACATGGGCTTCTGGAAGTGGCTGGTTGAAAACAATGGCAGACAGTGCATTTGTGTAGCGAATGAAAAGTATTTTTTTTCAATAAAACCTGAAAATCATGTGTACAGATACGATTGTGGTTAGGTGGGGTGCACTGTACTAAATGCCTCTTTGAGTAATACATTTTTTAATATTGATCAGTGCTGGGGTTTCAAAACTAGCTTGGACAGAAGGCTGTTATCCTTCTGAAAAATCAAGAAGGAATGGAAGGAAAATTAACCGTAGGACTATTAGAAGCAACAGGAAATAGAGAGAAGACTGCAAAAATGCAAAACAAAAAAACCCCACAAAAATAAAAACAGCTGGCTCATTTTCAATCTAAGGGATAGGCTGTGCTTTGAAAGGGGCTTTTGAAGACTCCTGATGTGAAAAAGGTGATTTGGCCCATGAGGGTACGTGGGGAAATGATCTGTCCTACTGGCTAGATCCAGTTCCCCACCCATGGGATAGAACGGTTGGGGAACCTCCAGCCCATGGACCAAATGCTTCCAGGCCTCTTTGTCTTATCCTCAGGCTTCTCTCCATCCCATGATCATTGGCTCTGCTTCTCTTCGCTCCTCCCAAGTGCTTTTCCTGGCTGAAATGTATTCTTGAACTGTGATGATATATTTTGCTTGCTTGGATGGAGAGAGGGTTGGGGTGTGTGTGTGTGTGTGTGCGCGCGCATATATGTATGTATGTGTAGGAGCCCCCAGATTTTGTATGACTATAACCTCACTTTAGTATTCTCGGCTTCCTTATCTAACATATAATATATTCAGCCCTGCCCATGCATCCCCTTGCAGCGCTCCATGCCACTTTCAATGAATTTTTAGTCTAGGAGTCATCATCTTTACAGTTTGATCTCTTGCATACATGAAAATGTATTCCACTGTGTATATGTGAGATTACTTTTTCCTTCTTTTTGCTTCCAGGAGAAAGATATGTGCCAGGAGTCAGTAATGTGACAAAAGATGATGTCACTATGCGAGAAATTATTCATCTGCTTTGTATTGAACCAATGGCTCACAGTGCTATTGCAAAATCTTTGCCCAAGGATGTGAGTGATTTCTTCCTTTGATTCCTATTAATCTAGAAAGGTTCACAGATTGCTTAATCACAGAGCTCCTTAGGGGTGTGTATGATAAAATTATCAATGAAACACAACTCAAGTTCCTCCTGTACTTGATGTTTCCTCTATCTTGTGTTCCTCTTTCAGCAGAAATGTTTAACATCCTTTTCTTAGACAATCCAGACTCCTTGTAGCACAAGAGTACCCTTTCTCTTTTGCTTGGGTGGGTGGGTGTGCAGGCATTTAAAACAATATACAACAATGGATTTTAAGTTTAAAAATGCGGTAGGCATATAAACACATAAAAACTTTAAAATAGACTACCATAGAGAAATGACCCAGAGTCGCCTGTGGATCCGAGTTTGGAAATTTTCTTAACAAACTAGATTGAAACGGGGGATGATCTGCGCCTACATATCTGTGCACAGAATCTGGAGACCATCCGGGTCGTCTTGTGATCTTTGCCTAACAGGAGAAGATCAAATTTTTGCTTTATGGGTAGGTCAGCAAGCCTCACTAGCAGGGGGTCAGCGTTTCTCTATGTGCCTCATCGTAAAAGGGACATCTAAAAAATATGTGTTCGGGGCTTCCCATATCCCCCAATGGACAGGCGCAAATTCTCTGGTCATATGGGACTTTTTTAAAGGATACTTCCAAGACCGGCAGGGGCAGAGCCGAGCTTCTGGCAAGTGTAAAAGCCCTTCTTGCATTTTATGATACAAGAAAAAAAGAGATGGCCTTCATAATAACATTTCAATTTTGAAAATTTTGATTGTATTTAATAACAATCTGCTTCACAGCTCCCCTTGCCCTTGCTCTCATTTGAATTTTTGCTCCATTAATAGCATGATGATAAATGCCTACATGCGGTTTTATCTGGATATCTGTAGATGTTTATCAGCTACTGATTCTTAGGCAGCTTGATTTGCTTTTAAGTTACTGTTTTTCACCACATATACTTTGTTCTTACTACTTTAGCATATCAAATGTTTTTTTTAACAGGAAAACAATGAGACTGGTTTGGAGAAGGTCATCCACAAAGTGGCCATATTCAAGTAAGTTCTTGTTCCTTTTAAATCAGTAGTTAAAGCATAGTGATAGCATATTATTATTATTATTATTATTATTACTATTATTATATAATATATAATATATAATAATATATTATTATTATTAATATATTATTATTATTATATTATTATTATTATATATTATTATATTAATTAAAATTGTATACCACCCTTCATCCGAAAATCACAGGGCAGCTCACAACAGAAAAAATACAAAATGAGAACACAAAATGCATACAGTGGTATCTTGGTTCCCGAATGGCTTAGTTGCTGAACAAATCGGCTTCCAAACGCCTCAAACCTGAAAGTAAGTGTTCCGGTTTGCGAACGTTTTTCAGAAGCTGAGCATGTGTTTTAGCTGTCAGCATTGTTTCTGGGGCCATTCAGCCAATCAGAAGCCATGCCTTGGTTTTGCGGACGTTTTGGAAGTCAAACAAACTCCCAGAATGGATTGAGTTCAAGAACCAAGGTACCACTGTACTAAAACGAAAACAAACCCAATAGTCCACTTCCCACAAACACATTTGAAAGGAATAGAATGTTAATCAGCTAAATGCCTGGTTGAAGAGGAACATTCTCATGTGTTTGCCACACGTAAAGAAGCCAGTCATTTGAAATATATATGCTTTCAGGGTTTTACAGAAAGAATTAAAAAATATGTTGAAGCAGTGATCCATTTACTCTGATTCCAAAAGCATTTGCTATGTTTCAGTAGTGGTTTTTCATGTTGGTTTACCTTGAGAGGGGAGGGTTTTACAAATCAGCTTGTCAAAGAACTGTGTGTCTGCGGAAGGAACTTGCATGTTGCAGAGGATTCTGTGGCCTGTTCCAAGGAACACCCTAGGTTAAATTGGCTAGATGCCACTGTGCTGTTCTGTACACACTCAGTGTGTCCTTCAAAATTCCTAACATGTCCTGTGGGTTTGAATTGTGAGGATATTCAGGATAGAGGCAGCATGCCTTTGAGTAATGGTTGCTATTGCCCTCATTCCTTGCTTACTCATTTCTCTTAGGCATCTAGTTAGCCACTATGGGAAGCAGGAGGCTGGACAAGATAGGCCCTTGGTTGGAGTCAGCAGGATTCTTTGTATGTTGTGTGTATGAAATCACTGTGTTCTCCTTAATGCTTTGCTGAAAATAATTGCATCATTTGTCTGCTTTTCAAATAAAGGAAACCAGGCGTATCAGGCCATGGAGTCTATGAACTGAAGGAAGAATGCCGCAGAGAGTACAATATATTCTTTTACCATTACACCAAAACACAGCGCAGCAAGGTGAGGAAAGAATGATGTGACACTCGCAACCTTCCCACCAAGTGGGGAAGTTACCATGTTGCTTGCATGCCTGTCGCAAACATATCTGTTTATGTCCCTTAAGATCAAATCGCCTAGTACTCAGAGGTCCCTGCCCCCTGGAGTATTATCCATAGTGCTGAACCCCTAGAGGACAGGAAGACAGACAAACCACTTTCCAAAATACATAGTAGATTGCAAGTGACTGTGGATAGCAGCCAATTATTAGTGTGATTATATCTTTTGAAGATATAATCAATATTAATCTAGGAACCAGGAGTTTGCATATGGGGTCTCAGACCCAGGTTTCCTTCCTTTCCCCCTATTAAAATTTTTTGTTTTTACTTTGGTTATAGGGCATCTGGGTACATTACAAACAGGCCCGTCTCATCCATTGGGGCTGGTGGCGCGGCGCACCAGGGCACAATGGCCTGGAGGGTGCCTCCGCCCTCCAGCCCCGCTGGCAGCGCCTGCCGGCAGTGCCCTCCGACTCTGGCTGCCCAGCAGAACACAGGAGCGCAAGCCGGCCGGCCGCACCGCACCCTCCGGCTGCTCGCGGAGCGCGAGCTGCCGGGCTGCGCCGCGCCATCCGGCTGCCCGGCGCAGCGCGGGAGCGCAAGCCAGCCGCCCTCTCCTCCCGTCCCGGAAGCGCTGGAAGGGTGCGCAGAGCCCCGCACCACTCCAGCGCCACACCCCTCATCCCCCGCTCGCCCACCCCCCCTCCCAAGGGGCGGCAAGCGCGGGAGGGAGGCGGCGGAGAGGCGGCATGGTGGGGGCGCCGGAGGGATAGCCGCACCAGGGCGGCCGATCTCCTTAAGACGGCCCTGATTACAAAGCACTGTGCTATGTCAATTTGCATAGAGGCACTTGTTTTAGTTTTAATGTACATATGCAGCATTTCTTGCCAGTAGATTGTGGATGGAGCAGAGGACTCAAGCCACATATAGTGTACTGGGCTCAGAAAATCCTGTTGGCTTAGAGATCCCTGATACCCAGAATTTGTTTTCCCCCCTCTGAAAGCCAGACTAAATTTGCAGCTATACATTTTTATGCATATTTATGTCATGGGCCTGTACCCTGAGTCTTTTAAGATGAGGGTATAAATTGTGGAGGATAAGAAAAATCCTGCTTGACTCACGGGTCTCTTTTACTCATTTTTGTTTATTTCCCCCCTGTATCATTCTTGTTCAAGGAATAACTAATTGCGTATATATTTCATTGTTTTAGATTAATTCATATTTATTGAGTCTAGATTGACTTTGATGCGCCACATGGTTTCTCAAGATTTCATGTTCTTCTTATGTATTTAATATCTAGAGTGCAGAGGTCTTAATGAATTCATTCATTACATAGTAGAATAAGGTATTTTTCCAAGTGAAAATTACACATTTACAGAACTTTGAAACAATGCTGCTAAAAACCTTTTGTTTCCTTTCTAGTTAAGGGTCAGATTAAATTTAGTAAAGCATCTTTTTGGAATCCTATTGGCATCCTGTAGCTCAGCATAAAGGCTGACACTCAGAATTTCCTCACCCTTGCACTATTTCACTAATTTTGTTAGCTTAAACGTGTGAGTGAGCATCTGCCTGCCTGTACTGCAAAGAAAAAGATTTAGTTTATGCTCTTAGATGGATACAAAAAGGAAAGGGGAGCAATTGCTTTATTCAAGCAATTGCTTTATTCCCAGTGCCTCTTTAGAAGAGAAGAAAAAGAAGAATTTGGATTTGATATCCTGCTTTATCACTACCCAAAGGAGTCTCAAAGCGGCTAACATTCTCCTTTCCCTTCCTCCCCCACAACAAACACTCTGTGAGGTGAGTGGGGCTGAGAGACTTCAAAGAAGTGTGACTAACCAAAGGTCACCCAGCAGCTGCATGTGGAGGAGCGGAGACGTGAACCTGGTTCTCCAGATTACAAGTCTACCGCTGTTAACCACTACACCACACTGGCTCCTTTAACAAGTGTGTCCTATTCTCTAGGTTCTCTTTTTTTGTGCCTTCAGAGAATTCCTAATACTTGGTTGTTAATTGCTTTTGATGGAATCTAATCTAAACTCTTTGTCTACACATTCAGTCAAAAAAAACCTTGTTGGTATCTTGAGAATAAACAAGTTGACTCTTCTTACAGGCTGAGCATATGGAAAAGAAAAGAAGAGTGCAAGAAAACAGAGATGAAGGTAAAAAGTTGGAACAATGAATGAAATAAGTGCAAGGAAGTAATGGTGAAGTGTTTTTTAAAAAAACAAACAGCTTTGATCCAGATATGATTCATCCTCATTCCTCGTAAAGATCAGAGAATGTAAACATATTACAGATTGCCAAGTCATTTATTTGAAAACGTACAGTATATGGTGACTTCCATTGAGAGAACAAATTGCACTTTGTGCCACTTTTGTGTGCTACTGTTTTGATGGAGAAACTAATTACATCTGCTTTAGAGGTTGGGATCATCTATCCGCTTTCGTCACAGTTAGGACTGCTTCTTAAGATTGGCTTGACTGTTGCTGCGGTATTGGCAATGCGCCCTAGGCTGTAAGATTGCATATAGATATTCTTCATCAGTACTAATGTCCCACTCTAGCATGGGGGAGGTGGAGACCCTTCCTGCACTCTTGTCCACTGCTACAAATGTGGGTCAGAGCCATTTCTGTTTACCTTATCTCACTTATTCATGCTTCAGCTCTTAAGTTATTACTTGGTCCCTGTAGTTTTTCTTTACAAATATTGTGATTTGCCTAGAGGAGCTGATGTGTAGTGCTACGTTAAACAATAACATACAGGTACAAGTTTACATGAATGCCAATCAGTTACTCTAAGGTTATACTGAAATGCCCTGTGATTTACAGTAGTACAAAACATTTTAAATCAAAAAATGGCGTTAAACGGTATCAGTGTGCTTAGGAAAATGCTGTTACTTTGTAGTTGGCATGTTCAGATGTAAACGTTTCCAACTGACCAATTACATTTGGAGAGCCCATTGCTCAGTGCTAGAACACATGCTTTGCATCCATTAGGTCCCAGATTCAGTCCCCAAGCATTGCCACTTAAAGAGTTCTCTGAGCAGTTAAGTAGGGAAATTCTGCCTCAAACATTGGAGAGAGAGGCAATACTGAACCCAAAGTATATATCTGCTGCAGTTAGTCGAGAGCTCTACCAGAGCACTTTATAGGAGGACGTATATATGGCAGGACTTTATTTCATACAAGTATGATACATCAAAGTAGCATCCACTGCTTATATATCCTTTGACAGCTCATAGCCAAATATGAACGTCTATGCTCCTTGCTTTCATAAGACTGCTGGGAACAAATGCATGAGTATTTGTTTACTTTTTTATAGCACTGCCACCGCCTCCTCCGCCTGAATTCAGTGCTGCTTTCAGAAATGTGGTGAACGTTCTGAATTCTGATGTCATGATGCATATTCTCAGAACTGTGTTGCAAAGAGCGCTAGAGCTGGAAAGCCACTTGTGGACAGAAGCCATGATCCAGATGGTATGCTTGTCGGCTGTATCTTCTGAGATATCTGCTTTGAAGTCTAGGTTGCTAGGTAGAGCAGTGTGAGGGGTTTCCCCATGTATTAAAGGTACCTTTACCCTGTTCATCACGCCATTCCCAGGACAGCTATTAGTGTAAAAAAAAATGGTGAATATTGCAGGCTGTAAGTGCTTGGATTGAGCTGTATGCGAATAGTCTAGCAAGTGACTGAGGTGTAGAGGGAGGGGGTTTTGGGTCAAGTGTGTGGGAAAGGTGGTTGGGAAAGGAGTAGGTGCGAGCAGAGCAAAGAAGGGCAGCAGCCCCTAGTAAATAAATAAAAATTAGTCTCTGCAGGACAGCTCAACAGCACCTCGATGATCAACAGTTCATTTGTCTGTTGCTGCAGCACACTGCCCTTAGGTTTACTACCACGTGCTAGACATCTAGGTGTCCAGATCATGGCCAGTGTTTTCCCCCTCCTAAATGCCAGCCTGGGGAGGAGCACTTACCTTGGTAACCCAGGGATGAGGAGCCTCAGGGCCAAATGTTTGCCGTCCTAGTCTCTGTGTGGCTCTCAGGACTCCCCAGGCAACACCCCTCTCCACCCTATTTCACACCCTCCTTTTGGGGTTTTGCCTGCTTAGAATTGGTCTTCAAGTTCATCATGCTGCTTGCTTGCCTGGATGGAGAGAGATATGTGAATAAATTAACATTTGTTGTTCCACCCAATTTTGCTTCTGGCCCTGCCCACACCTGGCAAGTGGCCCCCGGAAAGGTTGCCTAGAAGGGAATGTGGCTGAAAAATGGTCCCCAGCCCTATGCTAACCAGAGGGTATTTCATTCTAAGCAGCCTAGGTTTAGGACTTGTTTACATTTCTCTAGGTTCTTCACCTTCTTGCTTTGGGTCTACTTGAAGAAAAGCAGCAGTTAGAGAAGGTTCCAGAAGAAGAAGTGGCCTTTGACTTCTACCACAAAGCATCAAGTAAGTGTGCCATCTTGTAAAACAAGAATCTTCATTTAAAAGTTATTTCTGAAGTGCAGTGTGAACTCACCAACAGGCATTTGAAGCAGAATTGCTATCCTTGATCTTAGATATGAAAAGCCACCAAGAGTTTATTTCCAGCAGAAAAATGCTTACTTAGAGAAATACTTTGAAGTAAACACCATTTTAAAACAAGGAAAGAGAAAATTACTCAGTTTTAATTTGTCTACAGATGCTGTACTACATTAATGTAGGGAAAATATATCTTACCAGGTTTAATCTGTATCCACCACTATTCAGCTTGTGCTGAATTTCATTTGATGGTGAATACTTGTTCAAAACTACAATGTAAACCTAATCGCTTGCAGTTATTACCTACATGCTATAATGGAAAATATTATTTATTAAATTTATATACTGCCCTTCATCCGAAAATCCATAGTCAAACATTTGAATTATGTTACTTTTGGTGAGAAACAATGAAACATAGAACCAAACACAATGCATTGATTATGTTTGTAGTTTGTTACCACCATCATTTTGTAAAGTAGTGAAAAGCAATAATTGACAAAGAAGTCATGCGTCATCTGTGATATAAGGAGGTGTTGTAACAATAAAATGTCCCATGTCTAGTCTTTTAAGTCATTGTAATGATTAGTAAAAGGGGGAAATGATGATCTTTTATGAGAGAACATGTGTGGTTGTTGTTGTTGTTGTTTTAATTATTCCATCTGTTTGCAAAGGAATGGGAAGCTCTGCTTTGAATGCAATGAACATACTAATGATTTTGGAAAAACTAAAAGGAATTCAACCTCTGGAATCGCAAAAAGACATGATCAACTGGGTATTACAGGTAAAAAAGCCAAAATGTCCCGTGTTAATTTTTTTAAAAAAGAACTTGACACATTTACTCCACAGAATGTTGCTGGTGCATAAAGTAATCCCTTTAAAAGATAACATATACAGATAATGTTGTTACTATCATTGTTTGTTGCAGAAAACTCATAATGAATTAATGCTTGTTTATCCATGTGATAGAACTGGCTGGTGGGAGGGGGATTTTAACAAAAACTAGCTTAGTGGAATAAGACAGTATCTCTGTTCTGGTTCAAATGAGATATGCAACAGTTGCTACTGAAATGTTGCTCTTTATTGGCTTTTCGAAAGGCTACCTTGGGTTACGGCCGCTTCAGGTTGTGCGATTTCGGGTTGCGCACCGCGCCAAACCCGGAAGTACCGGAATGGGTTACTTCCGTGTTCGGCGCTTCGCGCATGCGCAGAACCACCGAATCGCAACTCGCGCGCCCACAGACGTGGTGCTGCGGGTTACGGACGCTGTGAGTTGCGAATGCGCCTCCTGCACAGATTGCGTTCGCAACCCGAGCATCCACTGTATGAAACTAACGATCTGTTCCTCGTGTAAAGGATTGTGTGACAAAACGTGGTCCCCTGTAAATAGAGCAGATTTGAGATGACCGGGTTCCTGCTTTGGCACAACCATTCACTACTATGAATGTTTTGTTGCTGATATTTAAAGTCCTTAATGACTTATAACCAGGGTACTGTACTCAGTAGACCGCCTCTCCCAATCTTTAGGATCTTCCGAGAAGACTCTACTGGTTGTTCCACAACCAGCGATTGTCACTTGGTAGGAATGCAGAAATGGGCCTTCTTGGTGATAGCACGCAGCCTCCAGAAGGTGCTAACTTGGATAATTTATGAAGCAGTATTCGTAATAACTTTTAAGTATCTCATAAGCTTACATATTTGTAAGCGGGTGGCGCTGTGGTCTAAACCACTGAGCCTTTTGGGCTTGCCAATCAGAAGGTTGGTGGTTCAAATCTCCGCGGCGGGGTGAACTCCCGTTGCTCTGTCCCAGCTCCTACCAATCTAGCAGTTTGAAAGCATGTCAGTGCAAGTAGATAAATAGGTACCACTGTGGTGGGAAGGTAAGTGGTGTTTCCATGCGCTCTGGCTTCTGTCACGGTGCCCCGTTGCGCCAGAAGCGATTGAGTCTTGCTGGCCACATAACCTGGAAAGCTGTCTGTGGACAAACACCGGCTCCCTCGGTCTGAAGTGAGATGAGCCCCCCAACCCCATAGTTGCCTTTGATTGAACTTAACCATCCAGGGGTCCTTTACCATTACCTTTACCTACATATTTACCAAAGCTTTCCTGGACTGTGACTCTTTTTTTTGCGTACTGCTTAGTTTTATTTGTGATATACTGTTTTTTGTTTTGTTTTCAGAAAATTTTAATGCACATTGCATTTTTATTGTTTTTATGTAAATGCTTTAGATATTTTTTATTATATAAGCAGTCTACATTTGTTAATAAATACCACAGGCAAGACATTTTTGAATAGCCTATACAAAAAAGTACATAATTGTTAAAGCCATTTTATAACTATGTATACTTTTTTGTACACTGAGCAGCTCCATTTGTACACACCATTATTACCTATAGTCTTTGTAGAGACCGAATAGAGAAAAGTGAATAAAGGTATTCTTTTCCAAACGTAAAGATGGTGACAAATGGTATTGATTATGTTGAATACTGGTGCTGCTACTAATAGGGTATATCTTGACCAGCATGCTTTATTTCATGGGGCAAACCATAAATGTGGCTTGGAAATATAGAAATATCACAGTCTATTAGTATTGTAACTATTAAATCTCTGTTCCCAGATGTTTGACACAATAAAACGGCTGAGAGAGAAGTCATCTTTTCCCACAGCAGCCATTGCATCTGGGCCAGAATCTGCAAAAGCCAATGAGGTAAACTATAAAATAGGAAATAAATAATATATTCACAAGAAGATGTGGCTGTTTCTACATTCGGAATTCTAGGCCCTGGGCTCACAGCTCCATGCATTTAAATGCAAGGTTAAATATCCCATTCTGATTAACAAAATTAAATATTTTACAAGTGGGAACTGATTTGGAATGGCGAACCTCCTAGCTCCTTGATTTTTTTTCATCCCCCGATGTTCCTTGCTGGCAGAACCCTCTGTAACCAATCTCTCTGGAAGCTATTCTCTCTAGGAAGCTGTTCCTAGATGTCCCAGCCACATCTCTGTTGTACGTGAAGTTGTAATCTCTCTTGCCCTGAGAACAATCTGTAGACACTGGAACTTTAGATTTAAGCTGAAGGGTAGCATTATGGTGCCTTTGTCTTAAACCTGTTATTAGCCCTGTACAGCATTGCACTGATAAGAAATTCTCATTACCTTTTGTGGACAGAGTCTGATCATAGGTTAGCTGTGAGAGGCTTGGGATATGGAGGTGGAGTAGTGTCGCATTGTTTTTTGTTAAGCAGAGTTTCACAAGTGCTAAGCATACTCCATTGTTATGTTATTGAAAAGTGATTATATGTTAAAGATTTATTCCAGTTACCTTTTCTGTTAATAAATAGCTTGCTTGGGTGTTTTTGTTTGTTTGTTTTGTGCTTTGCTGATAAATAAGATGCAAAGAACTCAGGACAAGGAAAAGGCTGAGAGGAAGAGAAAGGCCGAAGCAGCCAGACTTCATCGCCAGAAGATCATGGCACAGATGTCTGCTTTGCAGAAGAACTTCATTGAAACTCACAAGCTCTTATATGAAAATACTCAAGAAACACAGGGAAGGGATGTTATGGAAGAGGAGAGGTAGGAAAATAACAATTAGTAATAGATTTTGGAGTAGCTTTTGACAATATAAAATAGTACAAAATTAGAAGTCATTGGGCAGTTTTATTGGCGCTCGTGGTGTTGGGATGTAATCGACATCTATTCAGCATGTGGCTAAATATTGGTTGCAGTCCTGTTTTGCTGTGGAGGGTGAGGTAAAGCTATTCATGTATAAATTTTAAATCATATGTGATTTTATTTAAATGTAAATCGCAAATAATTGTTTGCTGACAGGAATATGTTAGTTTGACTTTTGTTGTGTCTTTATAACAGCCCACCAATTATAGATTGTACCAGAATTGCCTTGGGACCCAAGCAAGGGCCATCTGTTGCAGAAAAAGAAGTGCTGACATGTATTCTGTGTCAGGAAGAGCAGGAAGTGAGGTTAGAGTGTGCTGCCATGGTTTTATCTGCCTGTGTCCAGAGATCCACTGCCTTAACGCAACATAGAGGGAAAATGCTTGAACTTTCTGGGGGTATGTATCCTCTCTTCAAGTCACCTGCTTGCATAAGCAGTAATATTGCTTCAGGTTTCATTTTGTTAGCTCAAGTTACTGAACTGAAAGTCATGTTACGAAACATTGATGTGAATAGTTTTAGAAGCCATCTCAAATGCAGTTGAGAAATCAACCGTTTTATCCCTTCTAATCGAAAGAAAAATCCCCCAAACCTGAACTATGTTGAATGTATGAGCAAAGCTCAAAATCTCATTTGATGGTCGGTTTCTTAGTTGGTGTTAATAAAGAAGGTCAAGAATTATTTATTCAGTGAGTATAAGATGTACAAGATTTAAAAGATGCTCTTCTGGCAAAATTTTTGCTTGAATAGTCTTTGCAAAATCTTTCATTTGACACTATATGATGTAATCATCCTTCATATCATTTTTTCTTCAATAGATAGAATAGATCCTCTTTTCATGGATCCTGATTTGTCATGTGGAACTCATACAGGAAGTTGCGGTCATGTGATGCATGCTGCCTGCTGGCAGAAGTAAGTAGATACATTTAGTAAACTTTTTTTTTTTTTTTTGCTTTAGTTATAGTCAATTTTGAAACTATCTCTTCCAGCATATCTCAAGACATATTTAATGTCCAGCAGCTTTCTCAGCAAAATAAATGAAACCAGGCTAGCATAAGTGTAATCAAAAGGCAAATATGGACAAAAATATGGGCTGTTTTGCCTAGGGCTGATGAGAGTTGTGGTCCAAAATATATTGAGGGCACCAGGCTGGAGATATCACATTAACTAGGAAATTCTGCTTCCTGAACTGTCTATTGGGGCTTGATCTTGAGTTATCTCACTGCACTCACTTCTTGTTATCTCCCACAATATCCTGTAGCTCATTTACATGGTACAAAATTTTGTGTGATGGGTTCAAAGTTCTGAGCATTGTCCCTCTGTTTCTCTTGTGCACAAGAACAAAATTATAACAGTAAGCCAAGTGCGTAACAACAAAGGGTATCATAACTCTGCTTTTCCTTGTTAACACTCAACACTAAAGACTTTTGGTTGTCTCTTTCAATATTGCAGGTACTTTGAAGCCATTCAGTTAAACTCTCGGCAGCGACATCATGTCGAACAAGTTTTTGACTTGGAGAATGGAGAGTACCTCTGCCCACTTTGCAAATCTCTGTGCAACACTGTGATACCCATTCTTCCTTTGCAAGCGCACAAGATAAACAGGTAGGTTTAAACATTTAAATAGCCCATTAATTAATTTTTTAGACTGCCCTATACCCGCAGGTCTCAGGGCATTTCACAGGATAAAATCACAATATAAAAACACAAAATACATAATCAAAATTAAAAAAGGAGCCCAATAACACACACACCCCAACACATTTTTAAAGGCATGGGATGTCAATTTTAGTCTGAGTTTAGTTTTCTCGTTGCATGTATGGGGAAAATATATGATGATGATAAAGGTGATGACGAATTACATTTCTATACCACCCTTCAACTGAGGATCACAAGGAAGTTTACAATATAAAAACACAAAAATGCATAGCATAGTAACAAACAAAAACAATACCCTCCCCTGCAGTTTAAAAGGCCATAAATTGTTTAATTAGCCAAAGGCTTGCGAGAAGAGGAATATTTTTGCCTGGCATTGTAATGAAGGCACCAGGGGAGCCTCCCTGGCAGAGCATTCCGCAAGTGGGGAGCCACCACAGAAAAGGCCCATTCTATGATTTTATTTACCCATTAATTTTGGGTGTCTAGAAGAAGTTTTATAAAATGAAGTTATTCACAAATGAACCCAACAACTAAATAGCTGTTTAAATTCTCTGGTATAAGGCACGAGCATCTCAGACTGGGCTCCAGGGGTTATATTTTTTGATATACCGTATATACTCGAGTATAAGTCGACCCAAATATAAGCCGAGGCACCTAATTTCCCTACAAAAATGTGGGAAAGCTTATTGACTCAAGTATAAGCCGGTTCACCTTTGCCACTGTGGTAGAGGAGGAACGAGCAGCCCAAAGCAGCCCTTTGGGCTGCTCCTTCCTCTTCCTCCTTTGCTGCTGTGGAGCTCACCCCGTCGCAGGGTTTCGAACCGCCATTCTTCTGATCAGCAAGCCCTAGGGCTCTGTGGTTTAACTCACAGCGCAATGTTCCCTTGTGTTATACAGAGAAGGCTGGGATCCTGTCCTGTTTAAGCAGGAGCCAGGGAAAGTGAGCACCTGTGGGGTTTTAATACTTCCTTAACTGATAGGCTTTCTGCCTTCTGGGGTCTAAAGTTTGCATTTATGTGAGCAGTTCAGGAATGGAACAAGCTGCCTGGGGAGAGTAAAGAACCGCCGTTCTTGTACGCTTCTTAAGGAATGGTTGACTTGAGTATAAGCCGAGGGCAGCTTTTAAAGCACAAAAAGTGTGCTGAAAAACTAGGCTTATACTCAAGTATATATGGTGCTTGTGAAAACTGCAACTACCTTTTTGTATTGTCAGTGAGGATGCCGAAGTGGTGGTTCAGCTTCTGTCTTTGCCAAAATGGATAGAGATTGTTATGGCCAGGATATCTGGTTACAACAAGAAAAACACTGAAGGTCTGTATATGTTACACTTTACATTTTAAAAATGTTTTTAGGAGGTTGCCAAACCTTTACAAAACACTTCATTTTGCTGTTGGTTACAGGTACCATTTTGAGGATCATTGCAATCCTATTGTCTGCCTTAAAACAAATAATTGAAATATCTTCTAAAGTCGTGCATCTCTAACAGAGTGTGAAATGTTATGAATGCAAATTGAAGGACTTATAATTCCATTGTTTTGTGTTGCTCGATAACACTGAAGTCTGGTGCAGACTTTTATTGAATTTTTATTTAGGTATATACTAATCATGAAGTCGTTTAAGATATAGGCTCCATTTTTCTTATATTAGATTGGTTCCCCCAGCCCCACCTTAAAATGTGGTGACTGTTCTGTAAATGAAGCTCACAGACTTAGATTGAAAATTGATATTCCAAGATTACTCCGTTTGCATATTAAGAGAGTCAGCTGCACATAGCACTTAACACCTAATGACATTCAATAGGTTGTTATATAATAATTATTTTGTCTTTCATTCATGATCTAATAATTTTTACCATAGTAAGGACTGCTGCCCCTGCTTGCTCTGGCTGCCACCCCCTTTCGAAACCTCTCCTCCCTTTATACCTGACCAACTCCCCTTCTCTTTATACCTCATGCATCCCCTTGCCCACCTCATGAGAAGAGAAGACTCCCTGGAAAAGACCCTGATGTTGGGAAAGATGGAGGGCACAAGGAGAAGGGGACGACAGAGGATGAGATGGTTGGACAGTGTTCTCGAAGCGACTGGCATGAGTTTGGCCAAACTGCGGGAGGCAGTGGAGGATAGGGGTGCCTGGCGTGCTCTGGTCCATGGGGTCACGAAGAGTCGGACACGACTGAACGACTGAACAACAACAACATCCCCTTGCCCATCCCTGCATAGCGCACCCCATTCCTTCTTCTCACAGCTCATCCCAAGCTCCACTCACTCCAGGATTGCCCCAGGCCCCTCCCTCTCCCCTCACAGGTTGTCCCAACACCCCGCCCCTTTTAGAGGGGAGAGGCACTTCAGAGAGCACTTTGCCAGCTCTTGCCTCCCCTGTGTTAAACAGCTTGCCTCAGCTGCCTGCCACCCTGTCAGCACACAGGGTAGCCAAATGAACTGCACCGTGACAACAGCCTTATGTTTTTAGGTATATAGGAGAAAATAAATAATTTTATTTCATTTAGTTGAACTGCGGTCTGACATGAATTTATTTCTCTTTTTAAAAGAAGCAAAACAGATTGCTCCATCTTTACGTGACAGAGAAATGGAAGAGACTTCATCTGATTTCCATTCCATTCTTAGCTTTGGAGTAGATCCTTTGTAAGTGTTAAAAATCACATTTCCACTTCAGACTAACAAAAAACAAAACACATTTTAAATAAATCTGGAATCTATACAGTGGGCGTTATTTTCTGCTTAGGGGAAAATAATATTTTCATTAAAATATCTACATTCTACAACATTTATATGGGCCATTATCATTATTAACTCTGATCAAGCAAACCTCTGCCAGAATTTTATCTAATTATTGGTCACTGTTATCTCAGGATATAACTTGAAAGCTTGTGATTTTTACCTTAAGGATATAAGCACCTAAGAGAAGTCTATAATAATGAGCAAAAACTGAAAGATGATTTCCTGTTACCAGGAACAGCTGATTTAAAGATAATTATGAAATGCAAATAAATGCAACTTTGCAAATATTCTCATAATCAGTTCTTTGAACTTTATCTAGCCTCACTTATTCACAATCTGACATTCTCCTGGCTTCCTCCACAGAGTTAAGTATTCTAATAGTATCAAGGAGATGGTGGTTCTATTTGCCACTGCAATTTACAGAATTGGATTAAAAGTTGCACCCAATGAAACTGATCCACGCATTCCTATGATGACTTGGAGCACATGTGCGTTTACTATCCAGTGTTTAGGTAAATCAAAAATAGAATTATTTTCACAATTGGATTTCAGCTTTTATTATATTAGACATGAAAATAGCCAGGGTTTTAAACTTGAAAATATAAGAAAGCTACTACAACGCAGTTTCTAAAATACTGATATAGGGCAAAATCTTATATAACATGTACAAATACTGTACAAAAATCAGGCTTTTACAGTCCCCATTATCAAGCTATCCCATTTAAAATTGACAGCAAAATGCTGGGGCCCCCAAAATGGCAAAAGGTTGGAATGCTTTGTTTTAATTTGAGGAAGTGTTTTCAAGATCTGCCTCTTGTACTTATTTCACTAATGCTATGGGCGTTTGACTACTTAACAAGTCACTTCAAAATCTATTTTAGTTGGGAATGCTCAATTCCCACAGACTGCAAAATGGCACAGTAGCCTATATTTTATTTGCTCTAGAATTGATGTGAACACTGTGTTCAGACTTGGAAGGAAGCATACAGATGTGTGTGTGTGTAAAAATTAGATACTTTCATTCAAAGACATTGCTCCAGTTTGTTACCTCTTTCCATAGATCAAAATTTAATTAAAATGAACAGTAAGCTAAAAAGAGATTGAAAGCCAAAACATGCAGGTTCCTTAACTTATCTGAAAACTGAAATGCAAAACATTTTGACTGCTTGTAGAGTACATGACTCACTACCAGCTTTGCTTCTTTTTAAGAGAATCTTCTGGAAGACGAGGGCAAGCCTTTATTTGGTTCTCTGCAAAACCGACAGGTAGGAACAATCAAGGATGTAATTGTTACTGTGGGACAATTACCATAGCAATGGCAAATATTTTGACAACTATATTAGCAAGTCGCTAAGAGGACCCCCGCCTCCAGAGAGCCTTTTAATAGCCACCCTCCATATTGTGTTATGTGTGCGTTGCTGGAAAGTATTCATTCTACTTGGAAAATGGGAACATTATAATGTACAACAAACCTAGAGACAAGTGTATCAGTTACTTATTTATTTAATGGATTTATTTATTGAATTTATTTATTGAATTTATATACTGTCCCATACCCAGAGGTCTCAGCGTGGTTCACAGAAAAGATCACAATATATAAAATCAAAGCAAGAACAATAACCCAATAACACCCCCCCCAAAAAAGAGTCACATTTTAAAAAGCTATAGGATGTCAGGTCAACCAAAGGCCTGGTTAAAAAGGAACGTTTTTGCCTGGCGCCTAAATATGTACAATGCAGGCGCCAGGCAAACTTCCCTGGGGAGAGCATTCCACAGACAGGGAGCCACTGCAGAGAAGGCCCCATTCTCGTGTTGCCATGAGGAAAGGTCGCAATGTGCTGTTGTACACATTGCTGGGGAACCTATGAGTGACATCCAGCAGTATCATCCTGCTGGCACAATGGCCTTTGGCTTGTACAGTAGGATTTCCCCTTCCTCTCAAATGCTGCCTTAACCACACGGAGCAGGTTTTTTTTTTGGGGGGGGGGGTGCTCAGGGGACTTCAGGAAAAGAGAGAAAGGGGGACTCCCCAGGGGCAGAGCTACCTACCCTGGCACCCGGAGCGCTGCAGGGGCAGGGCTAGCCAGCCTGCGCAGTGAGCATCCCTAGCCGCCCATGTGGAGAACATGGGGGGGGGGGGGTTGCCGCTAGCCTCCCGCTGCAGCATCATGCCTAGTGGCCCGCTACCTGCACAGTGAGCGTCCGGGGGCGCCGCCCACGCGGCGAGCATGGGGTGGGGTGGTAATGTCACCCGCCCTCACGGCTGACACCTGGTGTGCACCGCACCCGCCTTCCTCCACCATTGGGACTACCTTACATTTGCTGGCTTGACATTGGCTATTGCCTGGTGTATTGTCTTATTCATGTGCTCAGCAAGGCTTTGGACTTTGATTATCTCAAGTCAACTGTTGGCCTAGCAACCCAATTAAACAAAACAAGTAAGTTTGAAAACTCTGGGGCAAGGATTCTGTTCCAGTGGATTGTTCGGGGGGGGGGGGGTCAGGTATATGTAACCGCTGGACCATTCCTTAAGTAGTTGCTCAGGCTATGTCATATATAATTTTCCAACTGACATTTGTTTTGACATTTGTTAATTGCTATGCAGGAGTTTGCAGTCCAAATGCCATCTTCTTTAGTTGCCTTTTTCCTTCCTTGCTACCTGTAAGGAGCCCAGGTCCTGGCTGCTATCTCCAGCCACTAGAATGCAAATATTTTTAAAGAAAAGGGATGGGGAAGCACAGCCCTCTTCTAACCAAACCTTTCTCCTATATCTCCTCACCCTCTAGCACAGCGGTCTTAAAGCATTGCTGCAGTTTGCAGTTGCTCAGAGGATTACATTGCCACAAAGCCTGATCCAGCAACATCTTGTACGTCTCCTAGGAGGTAACATGGTGTTTTTTCCCCTATTATAAGTTTTGGAAATAAGTAATGTCTTCTTGGAAATATTCCTTCCCTGAAACAGTAACACAATTCAGATAAGAAGCATAAATTTCTATGGGTTTTTATTTTTCGTCTACTAAGCTTGAAGAAACAAGAATTGACAAAAAGGGGGAGCAGGGAATCTTACATCATTGCAAACCCTTTCTTTGCAATCTGTTTTGATTGAAAGCAGACAATCAGAATTTCTATATAATATATATTTTGCTCTTGTAGTTCTTCTGCCCAGTTTAAAAGTGGAAGACACACCATCCCTTCTAGATGTGGATCTGTTTCATGTTTTGGTAAGTGTGTGTAGGCTTTTCTTGGCAATGATGCTCTTAAAGTTTGAGATTGTGTGCAGATATTAGTTCCATGGCTTGTACAGTCTGGAGTCGTGTCTGTAATAGTTGGAGGGGAGGGCAGTCCTTTGTGGGAGTTACCTTGAGAGTACCTTTGATTCATTTTGGATTTGACTTGTGTTTGTTTCCTAAGCCTTGAGTCTGTCATGTAAAAAATGCCCCTGCAAATGGACAGTTTAATTTGTGATGAGTGCCAGGCCAATCAGTGTCTTATTTCCTTTTTAGGTTGGTGCTGTGTTATCATTTCCATCTTTGTACTGGGAGGATACTGTAGACTTACAACCTTCATCGATCAGCTCTGCCTGTAACAATCTCTACCTCTTCCACTTGGTCACTATGGCACACATAACCCAAATTATTCTCACTACAACTACAGGTAATGGTATCTTTTGTGTTTAGATTTTTTTAAGATACCATAATAAAGTACTTTTAGATGTTTCGGCAGGAGGCTTTTATGCCTTCCAGTTCTCAAAAATAGTTCCACATATTTGTAAGGTAGAGTGTTCACTTGCTGACATTCAGGACCTAAGTGGCAAGGAAAAAGATCTGCCGACAGTAGAAATCTCCTTAATGGGTCTTAAAATTATCTCTTGCCTCCATCCAGCTATGGAATCCAAGCATGGTTGCACACACCTAACTCTTTCCTAATAATAATAATAATAATTTGTTATTTGTACCCCGCCCATCTGGCTGGGTCTCCAACTGTGTGGAGCATATAGGTGCTATCCCTGGACTGATGATTTGTGTCTCTCCAAACAAATCAGGCCCAGTAAGCCAAAAAGAAACCTTGGTTATAGCTTTTGGCTTGCTTGGAAAGACACAAACCATGAGCCTGGATTTGAATATAATGCTAAGCTAAGCCTAGCAGCATGGCAGGAGTGATGGAGGCTCAAACCAGCCACAGGTTTTGCTCCATGCTGTAGCATTCTGCATGTTTATCTTTAAAACATAGTTAACCTTAACCGTGTTACAAAGGGATGTGTTTACATTGGTCCCTGGTTTACAATGTATCTGTTTAGAGCAGTTACTGTGTTCATTGACTAGGGCAGCTGTACAGTGGTACCTCGGATTAAGTACCTAATTCGTTCTGGAGGTCCGTTCTTAACCTGAAACTGTTCTTAACCTGAAGCACCACTTTAGCTAATGGGGCCTCCCGCTGCCACTGCACCACCAGACTACAATTTCTGTTCTTATCCTGAAGCAAAGTTCTTAACCTGAAGCATTATTTCTGGGTTAGTGGAGTCTGTAACCCTGAAGCATATGTAACCTGAAGCATATGTAACCCGTATAAGAGTGTCAACAACTTGCTGGAAATTCCCATACTGGTGAACATCACGCTGAAAAGATATGTGCCTAAATAAGGGAAACAGAATACAGCTTTTGATTTCCTATCTGTCATTGCACATGCATATATTAGTGCTTTTAAAGTTCCTATCTTTTCATATGGAACTTTTCCTCTTGTTTATAGTCTTGAGTTTAACCATTGTGATTTAGAAGACTGGGTCTTATATCTCCAAAACTCCACTTGCTTGGTTCCATAATTTTAACTGAGTATCTCTGGTAAAGTAGTGATTAAATAAAGGGCCTGAAAAGAGACAGTGTGAAAGCTACTCCATCTACCTACTTTTGTGTGTTAGTTGTCCGCAAGCTGAATGTGAAGTTGGTAAGCGTGTTGTTCCAACAAAATCAGCCCATGTCTACACCGCTGCCACTCTGTGTTTCACTCTAGTCAACAGCATCAGGACATCTGCCCCAACAATATTATCAAGGTGGTGCCTTTTGATTTGCATGGATATCTTCTGGACTTTAAGGTTAATTTTTCCCCTGGCCTGGCATTGTGGAGTTGAGGCAAATTATAGTCCACTTCTATGGTTGTCCTGGATTTAGAAGTGACTTGGGACATGCTGTTTCTCCCATGCACATTGATGGCATTACATAAATAAGTGAATAATAAGAGTGGATTGTAATAAAAGAGAAAAAGTACACAAAAATTTGTAGATACTATTAAGGGGAAAGATCCAATATTTTTAAATTTGTTTTTTTGCACAGAGTGCCTGTCTGCACAAGCACAGCATGACAGTGAGGAAGCACGAGCAGCTGATTCTTTCTGTAAAGAAATTTGCAGGTACACAAGTGGGTAAGTAGCTTTTCTGCAACGTTTTGATGGATAAGGAGTGCATTGTGTTGAATCCAGCACCTTTATTAGGACAAACAAAATGTCACAAAATAGTGTGCAAGCTTTAAGGTTCTCTAGAACTCTTCACTAGGGTAGATGGTAAACAAAGCTGAGGAGGGGAGTTTAAAATGTGGCTGGTTGTGAAACAATAGAGTCTGCGTCTGGTCAGAGTCTTAAGATGGAATATGGGAGGGGGTATTCCAATGAGGTTGTGACAGGTGCTGTGCAGGTTTGAAGTCAGAATACATTCACCACAAGCCAAGTATCCCACTCCCATCCCCAAACCTTGCTTTTTTTATAATCTATTTTTTTTAATAAGAATTTATTGGCATTTTTTCCTTATAACAACATACACCCATATCCACACCTACATTTATACACATACAAAACAAATACAATTATAAACCAAATACAAACATTGCCAGGATTCTTCTTCTTATTTAAGCATCTCGTAAAAAAAAAATTCTATTTCTGAATCTTGACGGTTGACTTCCCCTACCTTTTCACCTTCGGTTTTATACCCCTAATCTGCTTTTTAACCTCTTCTTCTAAAAATTAAACACAATTATATATATAGAATTAAACAATCATCTTAATCATCTTAGTCTATAAACTTAATCATCTTATACTAGATTTACTAGCAATACATCATCATAAATCCTCACAAATCGTTCTTATCCAATCTACACTATCTCCTCTGTTCTTTAATCTGCTGCTAATAACATAAAAACTTCAAATATCTCCTTTCTTATTGAGAAAAACTACGTATAGCTAACAGTCTTCACCCTCCGATTTCAGAATGCCATAACAGACCGTTTTAGATTTTACTTAATACTTCACCCCACTCCCCCTCTATCCATTATCCTTCTCCTAGTGACGCCAGAACCTAACTTCCAGTTGCCTTCTTTTTCCAAATGTCCACAGATCCAGGCACAGTTCAGAACACTCCTTGCAACGAGCCTCAGGGTATCCATCTCATCTTCTTTCAGCTGCTCCGTTTCTTTATACCATTCTTCTTCTTCTTGTGAATATCTTAATTCTTTGTCCCTTGCCCCCGAGCTCACACCTCGGGGTCTGGATATAACAAATCTTATCGTCGTCCTGGGGCTGCCACCCTCCAAGAACGAATCTTTTTCCCGGAGTCGCCCTGTCATTTCTCTCCATCCTTCCAGCAACCCTCTCAGCTCCTTGCCAAGGTTTTCTTCCAAAGTGTCAAAGTTTTTGAGAGCCTCCTCTGTGGGAAGTAGATTTCTTTTCAAATCCCCACACAAGACTTTCACTTTCCGATAAAGCAGTTCCAGCCTCAAAGCATTGAGCCTTTGTTCTTCCGTTAGTCCAGAGTTCAAAACAAGTTCGAAGACAAAGCCCAACATGATGGTAGAGGGGGTGGGAGTGGGTGTCAAATTACAGTTTCTGTCTCTATGTTCTTCCTTTTGTAAGAGTTGTTTTTCACCTCAGTTTAAACTTTCCATCGCCATTTTTCCTAAGCCGGAGCGCAAAGACCGCAGCTTTAAACGGAGATATTTTCCGCGAATTTACTCCCCAAAAGGAAATTTTAACAGTCTCATGTATCAAAGTTCAAGTACTTTGTAACCAGTTCTGTAGCAGCAGTCACTCAAATTGGCTAACTTCTTACACTCGAAGGGAGGGAGGCAGGCTGCCTTTCTCCTTCCCCCGGATCGTCCAAAAAAAACATAGTATCTAGTCCAATCAAGTACTCACGACCACCGGGTTTCTTTAAATCCATGCATCAAAGGTAGAACTTAGACGCTCATCACAGGCTTTGTCGCCGCATTTACATCCCGGTTGGGGCATGTCCCCTATAGCCCGGCTCCGTCGTCCCTTCACCCCCACTCCCCCTTTACAGGGGGAGCGAGGGAAGGGTTCGGAGCCACAACGGGCACAGCCGGGGAGCCCAGGGTGCGGGACGCTCTTCCCGCACCCCACCGGAGCCCCGCTTTGCGGTAGCGGGGCTCCAAACCCCCAGGATGGACTGGGCGCTTCGCAGCCGAAGCAGCCCACGACCACCCGCAATGGCGTCGCCGCCGGAAGTCGCTTTTTTTATAATCTAGACCAGCTTCTCTCAACTTTGGGTGCCTAGATGTTGTTGGACTACAACTCCCATCATTCCTAGCCAGCATAGCCAGTGGTCATGAGTTCTAGCCTGACAAAGTGTTATGGAGAATTCAAAAGCTTGCACACATTTTGTAATGTTTTTCATTGGCTTAATAAAAGCATTGCCCTAATACGGTTTGGGTTTTCTTTCTTTCTTATGGACTAGCATTACTACCTTACGGTACTGATGTTTCACATTCCCCAGGAAAGAAGGGAGAAAGGTTGATTATCAAATCAGGATCTGACATACCGGTAGTCGTAATACTATGTGCAAAGTTCCTGTAACAGTTTTTTACTTCTGCATTTTTAAAAAAAAACTGCCTTCAAGCTCTTGGGCAGGGATAGAGAAACCTTTCTGGCAAGAGGACCTGATCTTTACCTTCCCCACCCCTGAAGGGCCAAAATTGACAGGCAGGCTGGGCCACTCGCCTGTCAGTCACCTGATTGTCAAACTTCAAAGTGAACTGCAGGTTTTCAAACAGTGCCTTGTAAACATCATTGAGCAGGGATGTTTACAAATGGCTTTCAGACCACCATCCCATTTCTCCTTTGAACCACAGAAGTTTGAAGAAGAAGTGGGGAGGAAGAGGTGCGCTGTCACCTCCCTATCAACTGAGATATTTTTGTAGTCACTTCTCAGCAAAGCATTCAAGTGTGTATATATACATTTGTGTGTGAGGGAGATATTGGTATTTTATTAAAAAGCAGCTTAAGAAATATCTCTCTTTCAGTGAGGGATCTTTTTAATCTTCACCATTAAACCATTTGTATTTAATCAGTCAGGAATTTATATCATGTTTTAAAACCTGACCCATGGCAGGACCTCCTTGGTGGTGGCTCTCCATTTGTGGTTCTCCCTCCCTGGTGAGGTGTGTCTGTCTCCTTCGTTAGTAACATTCAGAGGGGATTTTAAAATATTCCAGGCAATTGATAGCTGAAAGATGCTTGCTTGGCAACCTTGAAAACATTAGTTAGGAAGAATATGTGACTCTTTTTTTCTATGTTTTTAGATGTACTTAATGTTTTTCACTTTGTTTTTTAATTGTATTGTTTTTCTGCTTGGTTGCCACCCTGCACTCCTTGGGAGGAAGTGCGGGATAGAATTTTAATGAATAAATTAAATATTGTTGACAGCCTAAGACACTAAATACACACATTCAAATCTTTATTGCAGTTGTTATAGCCAAACAGTTGCAGGCTGGTATTTGTGGGATTGCATTAAGAAGGGCATCATGCCATACCTCCGTTGTGCTGCTTTGTTTTTCCACTATTTGCTGGGAGTGCCTCCACCAGAAGAACTTTCATCGGGTAAGTAGCAGAGCATGGTAATCTCAACACGCCAAGGTAACACCAGACTAAAAATGTGCTGAACAGTATCAGCCACTACAAAATGGTTGCCAAAAAGTTCTTTTGAGATATATTGGATCTTTGTCCATAAATAATCTCTAGTTTAACATTGGTCACTGGGGCAAGACTGTTTGAGCGTACGACACCAATACAGTTAGTTTCCAGGCCCAATTCAGAGTGTTGATGTTGACCTATAAAGCCTTAAATGCTCTGGACTGCGATATCTTTAACCCTAGTGGCACAGGATTTGTGCTGGCCACACTCCCACTGCCTCTCTCATACGAAGTGCTTTCTTCCCAGACCTTCAGTCTAAATCTGCTCATCCATAACAGTCACATTAGCAGTAAGAAATTTACACCCGACAAAGAGTAGGGGGTACCCCCAAAGTAATTTGCTCCCACATCTTCCCACACAGAGGCAACTGTTGCCTTCCTTAACATGGGGAGGAAGTTACAATTTGTGCATTCACAACAACAGTTCACATTGACTTGCAGAGAAAAATAACTGACAGCTTTCAGTGTGACTACGTACATTCCCTCCACAGCGGCAAGAGTCTTATCCAAAGTAGTTGCCGGCTGTCATTCCAAACTGGCTATTGTCTTCATCTGATACATTTGTACTTTCTAAATCTGCGCTGAGTATTCACTTTTAACAGAAAAAAGATTTTTTTGTGTTAGTTGCTGCACTTGAAGGTACGTCTAACATCTTTTTCCTTTGCAGTCTCAGAAGAAGGCCAATTCAAGGCACTTTGTGGATACTTGTCTCTACCCACCAATCTGTTCTTGCTTTTCCAAGAATATTGGGGTACTATAGAGCCCTTGCTCCAGAGGTATGACTGCTGTTGGGAGAACAATATGTGGGGGTTTTTCAGGTTCTCACACTGAGCATAAGATTGTCCCAACATCTAGAAACTATTGGCTGGGTGAGAAACAGTGGGCTGGGAACCATAGAGTGCAGTGGAATTGAAACTATCTAGTCCAGCCTTTGTCAACTTGGTGCCCTCTGGATGTTATGGACTACAACTCCCACCAGTCTTAGCCCTCACAGGGTTGGTGGGAGTTATAGTTCAGGATGTCCATTGGGGAACCAAGTTGGCAAAGGCTGATCTAATCTAACCCCCTGCCTCAAAGTGGGATCATTTAGCCACCATCATTGCACAATTTAGGCCACTGTGTGTTGTGATCATAGATAAGCCATATGAAGGTGTCTGTTGATTCAGAAGACTTGGAACCAGTTTGCAAAGTTGCACTGGGGTAAAAGGACAGACCCAGAAATGTGATGGGGATGGGCTGTGAGGATACAGAGTGTGTTGATGTGTCTTTCAGGGTAGAGCAGGCATAACCTAAATATAGGCAGCCTGACATATTTCAGATTACTTAACTGTGTTAAATATTAGTTATTATAATATATATTAGCAAAACTTAGTTTTGCTAATATATAAGTGCCTGGTTCTCATTTGTTATCTGAGCACCTTTGCATCAAGGGAGATGGTTCTGCCTTTGTTTATGGCCTTAGGAAAAGCAAATGGGGTTGCTGGCCACAGGGGCGGAGCAAGGGGGAGCGTTGGGGGCGGTCTGCCCCGAGTGCCACCCTGGAGGGGGGGTGACACTCGGCACCACCCCCCACGACTCCCAAGCCAAGCCCCAGCACCCCATCCGTGCTGCTGCTCGCGCCCAGCAGCCTTGTGAGTGGCAGCCCGGACAGACTGCGCATGTGCGGCAGCCCGGACGGACTGTGCTCCGTAGCGCGCATGCACCGTGACGTCACGACACATGCACGCTATGGAGCGGCACCCCACCCCCGGAGGGTGTCCCCATGTTTGCCGCTCCGGGTGGCCAAGCAGCTTCGTACGCCACTGGCTGGCCAGTCATACCAACTCATAATCTTTGTGGGCGTCCAGTGTGCCGAACTGAAAATCAAAGTCAAAATATATAAGAGAATAAAAAAATTGTCCAGTAGCACCTTAGAGACCAACTAAGTTTGTTATTGGTATAAGCTTCCGTGTGCATGCAAACTTCTAATCTGTGACAGGATTTATTCACCACTCCAGGGCAGGAGAGGGAATGATTCCAGTTATGAATAAGAGTAGCAAAACACCAATTTAACTGATAGTTTTGGGGACCAAGCTAGTGATGGACAGTACTACAATATATTATTGTCCTGATGGAGAATTTCACATACAGGTGGTGTGTGGATCCTGCAGTACTCAGCTTTCTGAAGGGGAAAAGTATTGGAATAAGGTCAGTTTTACTTCTTTTTTTCTGAAACAGCAGTTTTGGTTGTATTTGAATATTTATAGCAGTGTGTTTTCATCAGTGCCCCTTGCCCCTTTGCTATTAGATATATTGCTCCCCCAAACATCTGCTCATGGGTAAATACAGAAATGTCAGGAGAGTAGATAACCAAACTCCCACAATATTTCTGTTCTGATAAGAACAGTAGTGCACATGGCGCCAGCTGCATCGTGTGGAGAAGGTGGGTGCTCAGGACAGCCTCTCACACCACCTTCTTTGCCCAGCTGCTGCCACCACCCCATTTTCAATCATGTACAGCCCTAGAAACAAGGGGGAAACGGGGAACACCCAGTGAACTTACAGCTTGGACCAGTATGCCTCGTGCCTCCAGCCAATTTCTTGACATTACGCAGAGCATAACACCAGCTCTCTAGCCTTCTGCTTCTCCTTGAGAATATGGCAAATTCCTGGCTTTACCACTCTGGCCCTAGACTTCTAATAGCATGTGACCCAAAGTGATCTAGGCACGTAGCAGTCACACACTGATCCAATCAGCCCAATTGTGAAACTTTATTAGAAATAAAGGGGAAAGCAAGCAACAGGTCAAACAGAACACACAATGAACCAGAGTGTTGTGGCTCTAAAGTTAGACTAATCCTGGCCTGTCCTCTGCAATATAATTTCTCTAGACTGCTTACTCATAGGCTGAATTCCCTATAGCAAGGTTCTAATGTATAACCATCACTTGCAAGCTCCTACTGTAGAGATCATAGCTGTCTTTCTGTCATCAGCCTTTGCAAATTTTCAATGAAATGTGAACGTTTTAAAGTTCAGCAGAAGAATACTTGATAGCTGTTTCTTTGGTGTGCTTTTGTATCCTGGAGTATCGTAATTCTTCTTACTTGAATTAACTAGGTACCCAAGAAAAAGAAATAAATTGGTGGAGCTTCCAGACGACTACAGTTGCCTTCTCAATAAAGGCTCTCAGTTTAGGTGAGAATTAGAAGTTTCTTTTGTGACTTTTAATGGATTTGTTCTTCATAAAACTGTGTTCTAAGCGATCAAGATACGTTGCATAATTGTGCCAAGAGAATAATTTTAAGGTAGACACAGTGCTTTTTTCTGGGTGGATGCAGGGGCACATATACCACTAAACATTTTGTGACTATAAGTTTGGCCTCATTGAGGGGCAGTACTGTATTTCAATATGAGTAGGAAAATGAGAGTACCCCTTAACCTTTTTTTTAGAAAACAAGCACTGGGTAGACGTATGTAGCCATTTTTAAAAAAAATTGAAGAAGAAGCACAATTTGATTGTGCAAATGGTATTGCAAAAAAAAAGTGGTAAATTGACTTGGTTCAAATATCAGGTTCCCCCCTTGCAGTTTAAGTTTATAAAAGCTAAAGTGGTCTTTAAATTTTGTATATATGGAGGAAATTTATCTGAAATTGTGTATAAAACCAATGGTTTGGAAGCATTGATTCCTTTTATCTGTAGATCATACAATTTTCATTTTAGGATAAGGAGATATGATTGCCACTGGAGTAGTAACAGGTCATACTGACTAACAAAACAGTTAAACTTGTGCAATATTGTTATTTTATTAAGTTCAGAATTTGCAAAGTGCATTGGAAATCTCACTTGCCATCACAACATTTATGAAGTGAATTTTTTTATTTAAAATAATTTATAATCCCCTTAATATTTTTTAAATCTCTTAAGTGGTGTACAGTGTAAAAACATAAACAATATGATTACAACTTCCGTTCCCATTGGGCTCAGACATTAGAACGAGCTATGGTTTTGCATTCCATCTGAACCTAAACCACACCTCCTTCAGCATTCAGAACCATTGGAAGTAACTTTGAAGCATAATGACCGTTCCCCACATTAAATGGGGAGTGGCTTTTGCGTGGTCGCGCGCAGCCCCCTTGGATCCCAGAGCAGCTCCTGCCATTTTGGGCTGGCGTTGCCTTCCCCAGGCTGGATACCTGTGGTCTCCGCCTACCTCAGCCAGCGTCCAATCCCGCCTGTGGGAAGCGTTGCCAGGGGGATTGGCCAGGTAAGGGGAAGGACCACCCAGCCCACACAATAGAAGGCGTAGCTTACCTGGGAAACGGGAGTCGGGCTCCAGAGCTTCTCCCACCCTCCACTCCCTCAATTAACTCTTAATTTTGCAGGTTAACCTCTTTTCCACAGGTACGCAGGCACTGCTATGTCAAGGCCACTGTTGAAGGGCCGGAAAGGAATTTCCCTGCATTGGCAGGTTTCGCCTTTCCCGTAGCAATTCGTCACAACTTGGGCGGTTTCAGGCCTTGGGCGGAATCCTTTAGTCATCTTCCTAAATGGGGGGGGGGGGTCGTGGGGCGGTGACCCCACGTCCCCAGTGCGGTGGCGATACCAGAGTTCCCCGTTAAGGGGGTCTAGGGGGGAGGCATTGACCATACGCCGAGAGGTTGTCATTGCCCTCCCCCTCCAGCGAAGGCGAACGGGGGGCGGGCTCTCTGCTTGAACATATGTTCTCCAGAGCCAGCCCAATCCCCACACATTCTGGATAACCCTGAAGTTTCCCAGATCCCCGGCTGGGGGCTGGGAAGGATAAACACCCAATGCCTGAGCCAAGGTCGCCCTACACCTGAATCTTAATAAAGTTGTGGCCAATTTTAATCCCATAGCACGTTGTCTTGTGTCATTCCACTCAGGGGTCGCCTGGGGTTTGGGGGACTCTGCCTGTCCATGCAAAACTGTACAGTATTTTAATTTGAATGGCATGCTAGTTTCAGAATCAGCCTAGCTATTTTTTTCTGTACATTAGCTGGTATACACATGGAGGCATCCAATTAGAAAAAAGGATATTTTACCATCAAGTTTCTAAAGAAGGCCTGATAAGATGAATGTTAGCAATGAAGCAGGTTTTTGTTCACAAGGCATCTTGGGAAATAGTGTCCTTCTCACATTTTTGTTTTCTAATCTTCCTCTTGGTTCCAAATGTCATTCTCTAGTTAACTTTACCTTTTCAGATGCCCTCGATCCTCTGATGATGAAACCAAGCACCCCGTGTTGTGCCTGTTCTGTGGGGCTATGCTATGCTCTGAAAATACCTGCTGTCAGGAGCTGGTGAATGGGGAGGAGCTGGGAGCCTGCACTTCGCATGCTGTCCATTGTGGTGCTGGAGTGTGCATTTTTCTCAAGTAGGTAACAGTCTAGAGTGTAAAGCCCATTGAAATTAATCGGAAAGATGGGGTGTTGATGTGCCAAATGCCATGCAGATTTTTCTTTTAGACTGTTACAAGAACATTACAGTCATACTTTGGTTGTCAAACTTAATCCATTCCGGGAACCGTTCAAAAACCAAGGTGTGGCTTCCGATTGGCTGCAGGAGCTTCCTGCACTCAGTCAGAAGTCGCAGAAGCCACGTCATTGGCTTCCAAAGAACTTTTGAAAACCGGAACACTTACATCCAGGTTTTTGACTTTCGGGAGCCAAAACGTACGAGTACCAAGGCGTTCAACAACCAAGGTAGACTACTTAGATAGGAAGAGATGAACACTGGTTTTAGCTTGTTCATTTCCCATAATACAATTTAAGACGCTAGAACTGGTGATACTTGGGAATTTCTTTATCTTTAGGATCAGATCATCTTAACCTAAATCATAAAATGGGGCTGACTACAGCAGTCTCTGTTTCTTTTTATTTCCTTACACTATAGCCCAGAGCTGCTCATTAAGGGCAGAAATGTTTTTTGTGCTATAATTGCACATACCCTGATCTGGTCGTTGTAGCTCAGCATCCTACTGTTCACACATATGAATTCAGGGAGTTGAGTAGCTGGTTCATTTTCTCACCTTCCCAGAAAGTCCGCATACAAAAGGATGTTGAAAATTGTTGTTGGCGTCTGTCTGTCTCAGGAGACAGCGCCTGCTGTGTCTGTAGAGGCCGATATAGGAGAGACATGTTTTGTTGCAGCTGGGGCAGATGAAAGTGCTGCAGATGCACCATGGCGTTTCTTCTCTCTGTGCTCCTCCCAGCAGTCATTCCTTCTCTGGTCACTGCCAAGGATACTGCTGTGTTGGAAATATCAGGCTTTAAATAGGCAACACCATTTACTGTGTTTACATATTCTTCAAAGTGAATGGTGTACTGAGACCACTGTCGTCTTGGGGGCTTTCTCTTTAACATAGCTGTTTCTCCTTCAGAATCAGGGACTGCAAAATTATCTTAATAGGAGGGAAAACCAGAGGCTCTTTCTACCCTGCACCATATCTAGATGAATATGGAGAAACAGACCCAAATCTGGCGTAAGTAGATGCTTTGCTCTGTTGCCTAGGAAATTTCACTTTGCTGCTTTTTATGTTACCTTATTATGCTTTTTTACTACAATTATCTGATGCCAAAAATCTGGCAAATAACCTTCTCTTGGTATTTTTAAGTAACTGTTTGGATGCCTTCTGACTGTTCTTACCCTTTTCAACATAAACATGCATTTACAATGCCAGTAACTTGTTGTTTGACTGCTTAACAACAGAGGCTTTTGTTGCTAGCAAAGGTTCTTGGGTGAGACTGGTGGCTAGCCATAAATGCGAGTTAACTGTGATTATTCACTGTTAGTAGCTAGCATGTTGTACATACATCAACCTAAATATGTCAGAATAAAGCAAAGTTAAAAGTA
Organism: Lacerta agilis; assembly: GCF_009819535.1. NCBI lineage: Eukaryota > Metazoa > Chordata > Lepidosauria > Squamata > Lacertidae > Lacerta > Lacerta agilis. The sequence continues at coordinate 43,235,059 of NC_046312.1, read as the reverse complement.
CTTGCCACTTAGATTTCTCATACCCTAATGCATATATTCTTCTTGTTTCTCTTCCAAAGGCGAGGCAATCCTCTGCATTTGTGTCATGAAAGGTACAGGAAACTCCACTTGCTCTGGCAGCAACACTGCATCATAGAAGAGATTGCTCGAAGCCAGGAAACTAATCAGATCTTCTTTGGATTCAACTGGCACCTGCTCTGAGTGTCAGACTCTTCTAGTTTACTATGGCTGAGTCTCTTTAAAATTTACACATGAAATAATAAGATGTTTATTTTAAGGAGAAATCCCTAGCCCACTAAACTAAACAGTTTTTGGTGGGTCAACTTTGCTTAGAGAAATACGCATGCACACAACCTCTCAGTGTGATTACTGATTGATCAGAACCAGAAATTGCTGGGTTCTGTAGAAGCGGGTTGGTCAGTGGATGTCTTTGGGGGAATTACTTTTCCGCCGGAGTCTGCTTTTCATAGGACTAACTTAGGTGCTTCAATTTTACGCCTGTCATCTTTTGATGAAAGGATCAGATAATATTTCCCTTCATGTATATCAGCAGCAGTTCAGAATAGAACTGCTATTACTTAAATGGCTCCAGTGCATCTGAATATGAGAACAATGTACTTAAACCTATTTAATCCTTCCTTCCCCAACTCTGCATCTGGCTTCCTCCTCCAGCTTAGCAGCACTCAGAGTAGCCACACCCTGTGACTGGCGTGGTCTGTGACTTATTCTTAGGGGAAGTAGTGTTACCAGGCATCTAGTAATCCATAGGAACCGTGTGAGGATGGAGCAGCGCAGGTAAAAATTGCACGGGGGGGGGGGGGTTAGAAGTTACTGAAACTGCTTTGAGACTTGTGAGCACCTGTTCACTGATTAAATCGCCACAAAAGCTTCCAGTTAGCTCTAACCCATCAGAAGGTCAATGTTTTGCTTTTGGCATAGCCAGATGAGCACCTTGTAACTGTAGTTGTTGTGCTCTCCAGCATTGCAGCCCAGGAGTTTGGCTACCTGCTGCCATGGGTAGCCAGATGTTTCCCCATAGCAACCTTTCTTACTGTGGACCATCATAGGCCTCAGACTGCAGCAAAATAAGCCATTTAAATGAGCACCTGCTCTCAAGCAGCTACTGACACCATCTTAGAGGTTAATAGGAACAATTAAATAAAAATGGAAATTAGTTCAGTGTATGTACAAAGGGCTTTTCATTCAGTTTTATGTTTTTGGTTCTGTGGAGACTTCGGTGACTGCATGTCTGGTTTCATCATGCTGATTCCACAAACAAGTTGTTTTCACAATAGCTCTCGAGGGTGCCCCATTTATAGAAGTTGATATTGAAATGTTGTAGTCACATCATCTTCCTTGTACATTGATTATAGCCATAACTATGTCAGAGGGGCATAGTGATGAGAGAGGAAAAACTTTCCCAATAAGCCTTTTGTAACTATCCCCTTCAAGGAATCATCCTTTTTTTTTGGTCTTAAAAGTAAAATTATCCTGATGGTGCATTTTATTTGTGTACTCTAGCCTTCCTACTTTCTTTTTGGGGTCTTTTGTGTATATTTTTAAGATTTTAAGACTGAGGATAAGAAAATGTGTGGGTTTGTGTGTGAGAAAATAAATGTTCTGAGTTTTTTGGGGAAAAACCCATCTCCATTTGGCAAAGAAAGAAAACATGACAGACAGTGAAATCCAAAGATAGGATTTCACATTGTATAAATCCTAATTAGTGCACTGATGAGTTATCACTGTTTATAGGATAGTGGGTGGTGGAGCCAAGGCAGCCACACTTACCTGATATCCTGGCAGTGGAGTTTCCGCTGCCTCCCCGGAAGTGGGAGGGGCAAGGCAGCATGGAGGTCAGCACTGTGCAAATGCACTGGCAGAGCCACTATGGCATTTACAGAGCACTGATCTTCCTGTGGCCTTGCACTTCCCAATTCCCCTCCTGGTAAGCAGCAGAGACTTCACTGCCGAGTGGTAAAGTAAGCACCACTGCCCCGCCCCACTGTCTGCTTCTGAACTACAGAGAGTTAGACTTTTTAATTATGCTTTGGTACCTGGATAAATTCTTCAAAATCTTTGTTTGCTTATCCTTGTGCATTTCAAATAGTGTCCGGAATATTGCCATGAAGATTTTGTTGTTTTCTTGGATAGTTTTCTGGGTATTAGAAACTCTGCACATAAACATCATTTTTGGAAAATTCCAAACAGAGGTTTACGCTGGTTATAGAGGGGGGAAACAGTGGTTGCAAAAACATGTGTGCTGAGATTACTGCAAAATGTTCCAGAAGCACTGCATGGTAAGAAAAGATTAGATAGTGTTCATGGTGTCTTGGTCATGTTCACTCTACTGTGATAGGTTTGGATTATATATCCATTTGCTCATACTATTATACTTTGGATTTAAAAGGGGAACTATGCTTGGACTTGCCATGCCACTGTAGATTTAGCATGTCCTCAGTGGTAGCTCTGTGTTAGTGCAGGAGGATCTCACCCTGATTTGGACATCCTGCTCTATTTTTCTTGGGTGGGTGGTTCTCACACATGGAAGAATCACTTTTCCTCTCCCAATCAAAAATAGCGATGTAGCAAGACCCCTCATTCAGCATGGTAATTGCAAAGAGAGGCTTGTAAACAGATGTCTAATGAGGAGAATGTGAGGGCTAATTTCACTGCGAAGTTCTTAAACAATGGATTGGTTCTTGAAAACAATGAGCATTATTCAGGCAGCACCTTGGTTCCATTGGTTCAGTTAGAAAGTTAGGTGCATTCTTGATTTTGAAATAGGAAATCACACTTTAAAATGCTTTACACTGGTTGGATTGTACTCAGCAAGATTAGTTTTTAATTCAGTTGCATGTGAACATTGCTTTTTGCTGATTTCAACAGTGTACAACCACAGCAGCTAGAGGTGAACATCCCTAGTCCATTAAAGGAAGCTAAACGTTCACCCATTAGCAGAGGGGAGAGGAATGTTGGGGATCCCAAATGTTGGCTCCTTTTCTTGCTGAACAACCAGTAACTGGGATTCTAGCTCCCTTGAATGGGTCTTGTGCAATCAAGCCCTGCTGTCTGATCAGATTGAGGAATAATGCAGGCAGTTGATGTTTGTGTGCAGTTTTCTACCCAGCTAAGGATACACATATAGGAATATAGTTGAACAGTGTTTACTCCAGTGATCAGTTTTTTTGTTCAGTTTACTCTGATTTGTTCAGTTTACTCTGACTTGAGAAAAATTGGAGGCAAAATGAACAAACTAACTTCTCTTCTTACATGTTTTTACTTTTCTAGCAAATAAGCTCATGCACAGATGAGAGTGAATGGTCATTTTTAGTTTCATTAATTACTATGCAGTTTAGCTCACTGTGAGGATTATTTGTATTTAGTGAACACACAGTGCTAATGCCACTGACAGGAATCATAAGGAAGATGAATGGAGTTTTATTTACATACATGCATATATTGTTATCCTTTAATTGCAAAAATGTAAATTTGAGCCTTGTATAATGTTCTTGTCCTTTTAAAATATCTTGTATCTGTATATTTAAAAAGGAAATAAAGTAACTTCTCATAACTTGTGGACTTCCATTTCAAAATGTTATGTTTCTAGACAACTGTAATGGATGATATCTGGTAAGGAAAATGAAGAGACAAGAGCTAAGAAATCATCAGCCAATATTTTAATGCCACCTTTTGCCACAATACTGAAGTATATCAACCAGGCAGAGAGATATGGCCAACATTTTAACCAGAAATTACACCTGTGTCTTCCTTAAAAAACAAACAAACCCTAATCTGTCATATAAACAGCTATGTCAGTAATACCTGTGACTGGTGCATACTGGTTGCCTGTTATAACAAGAGTTATAAGCACTAACTCAGTGTTTCCCAAATAGCTGATACGTGAACTCTTCCCCACCCCATAAAAAATTGATGTAACATTTTCATTGCTTAGTGCCACAAGAAACTCTGTATGTGAAACTGCCATAACGTAACAAAAACTACAGAGAGGCATTAGCTAATCACAGGTCACAATATTTTAAGAGGAGGCAGCGGTTCACATTTCAGCTATATATCATCAAGGGGGGTATATAGAGTAAGTATATGTGATGTATATACCTGTCAAGTGAGTGGATCTTGCGTTGGTTCTTATATAGGTGCCTTAAGACCAGTGTCTTAAACTGTTTGAACGCAGTGGATCTATTTCCATGTATGGCAAGGTGGTGTTTTTTTTTTTTAAAGTGTTGCTCTTCCTATTTCTGATTGACTTACACATTGATGATAAATAGGAGCAGAAGCCTGCAACAAATCGTATTTATTTCTGTATCTGAGCAGATGCTGCAGCTTACAGACTTGCCTTGCTAATGCCATCTGTGTCTTCTCTAATGAGAATTCGAATAAGGACCGTGCTGCTATTTGAGTTAGTTTTCCTTGGTTGGAACACAAATATTTCTAAACTCTGGAAAATGTTGGAAGTATCATTGTATTAGGTGCACTAGGAAAGGCTGACTTGCTCATTTTACATTAAAAAAAAATAAAACGAGAGATTACTTAACAGTTAAAGCTTAATTAATCCGCGTTAAGTGATCCTGGTTATATACTCTTACTTAACTGATGCGCCTTGCTGGGTCAACCTTATTTGTGAGAATTCCAGCAAGCTCTAGGTAATAGATCAACAGAAAACTGGCTATGGGCTGCAGTCTGCCTACCCATGGTTTCCAACCTGTCATAATCTTGGTACATGAGCACTTAGGAGATACTAAACAAAAGTGTATGAGAAAGAAGAAAGAGAAATCACCCTTAGAGGTGTCATCCTACAAGCAATGCTGAGACTATTCTGGGTTAGAATCTTTTCTGCCAAAGATTCTAAGGAATATGCCTGCCATATCTTCAAGTTACTCGTCCCCTCACTTTTAAACAAGTGTTGCTGCTTTAGTGTCCACGAAACCTTTTTGAAAGCCTTGCCAAGTCTCTGCCTGTCTAGTTTCATTTCTGGGTGACTATTGCTTACTTCACATTTATAACAAGAACTGGCTGGTTGTCCTTTTAAGAGCTTGAGAACATGTGAGGCTTGCATGACTTTCTATGCGTGACTTGAATGGAAATGCAGAGGAATATTGAGTAAGCTGGCTGGGGTTGATTTGTGTTGTAGTCTAACAACATTTGGGGACCCAAGATGGAAGAGATCCTTTTCAATTGGTGTTTCGTCCTGGTTTTGGCACAGAAACTGCTATGGTTGCCCTGTATGATTACCTCTGTTGGGAGAGAGACGGGGAAAATGTATCCCTGTTCATTCTACGCAACCTCTCAGCAGCTTTTGTTTCCGTGGGCTATGGTCTCCTTCTGGAGC